>NC_092740.1:107798136-108409525 GCF_047496795.1 Chiloscyllium punctatum | reverse complement strand
CTCTTGTTTGACCACATGACGGCTCTGGAGCTGCGGATGGAATCACTGTGGAGCATCCACGATGCTGAGGAGGTCGTGGATAGCATGTTTAGTGAACTGGTCACACAGCCGGTTAGGATTGCTGAGGGAGACAGTGAAAGGGTGACCAAAAGACAGAAAAAGAGTAGGAGGTCAGTGCAGGTGTCTCCTGCGGTCATCTCCCTCCGAACTTGTTGGGTGAGATGGCTCACCAGGAGAGGGCAGCAGTTGCCAGGATCATGGCACCGTGGTGGGCACTGCTGTTCAAAAGGGCGTGAAAAAGACTTGAAGGGCCATAGTCAAAGGGGATTGTATTGCGAGGGGAGTAGATAGGCAGTTCTGTGGCCAAAAACAGGACTCCCGATGGTATGTTGCCTCCCAGGTGCTCAGGTCAGGGATGTCACTGATCGGCTGCAGAGCATTCTAAAAGCGGAGGGTGAACAGCCAGTTGTCTTAGTGCATGTAGGCACCAATGATGTAAGTAGAGAGCGAGATGAGGTCCTGAAAGAAGAATTCAGGGAGCTAGGAGAGAAGTTAAAGGGGAGGACCTTAAAGGTAGTGATCTCGGGATTACTACCAGTGTCACATGCTAGCCAGCGTAGAAATGAAAAAAATAGGCAGGATGAACACATGGCTTGAGATGGTGTTGGAGGGAGGGGTTCAGATTTGTTGGACATTGGGACCGGTTCTGGGGAAGGTGGGACTATTACAAAAGGGACGGTCTACATCTGAACTACACCGGAAGCAATGTCCTTGGGGGAGATTTTGCTACTGCTGTTGGGGAGGTTTTAAACTAATGTGGCAGGGGACTGGGAACCCAATGAGAAAACAAGTAGGCAGTGAGGTGGAGACTGGAGATTGTAGGAATTATGAAGATAGCATTAATAAAGGGAAGAATAGGCAGAGAGCAAAAGAACTCGTGGCCTGAAATGCATCTACTTTAATGCAAGGAGTATAGTGTGTAAGACAGATGAACTTAGGGCTTGGATTGATGTCTGGGAGTATGCGATTATTGCCATCACAGAGACTTGGTTGAAGGAAGGGCATGATGATTGGCAACTAAATGTTCCAGGATATAGACGCTTCAGACAGGATAGGGAGGGAAGTAAAAGAGGGGGTGGAGTTGTATTGCTGGTCAGGGATGATATCACGGCTGTGCTAAAGGATGACACTATGGCGGTCTTGGGTAGTGAGGCGTTATGGGTGGAGCTGAGAAAAAAGAAGGCTGCAGTTACATTGTTGGGGCTGTAATACAGACCTCCCAACAGTGAGCGTGAGATAGAAGAACAAATAAGTAAACAGATTATGAATAGATGTAGAGGCAATAAGGTAGTGGTGATGGGAGATTTCAATTTTCCCAACATTGACTGGGATACTCTTAATGTCAGAGGTCTGGATGGGGTAGAATTTGTAAGAAGCATCCAGGAGAGTTTTCTAGAATAGTATGTCAATAGTCCAATGAGGGAAGGGGCCCTATTGGACATGGTACTGGGGAATGAGCCAGGACAGGTGGTAGAAGTTGCAGTGGGGGATTTCTTTGGGAACAGTGACCACAATTCTGTAAGTTTTAGAATACTCGTAGATAAAGAAGAGAGTGGTCCTAAGGGAAATGTGCTAAACTGGGCCAAGGCCAATTATATCAAAATTAGGCAGGAGCTGGGAAATGTGGATTGGACACAGCTATTTGTAGGGAAGTCCACCTTTGAGATGTGGGACGCTTTCAAAGATAGGTTAACGGCAATGCAAGATAGACATGTCCCATTGAGGGCAAAGGATAGGAAGAGCAAGATTCATGAACCGTGAATGACAGGAGAAATTGTACAAATAGCCAAGAGGAAAAGGGAAGTGTACATAAGGTCTAGGCAGATAAGAACTGAACGGGCCCTGGAGGAATATTGGAAGAGTAGGACAAGTCTCAAACAAGGAATCAAGCAGCTAAAAGGGGTCATGAAATAGCTTGAGCAAGCAGAATTAAGGAAAATCCGAAAGCATGTTATTCTTATATAGGAAGCAAGTGGGTAACTAAAGAAAGGATTGGTCCATAAAAGGTAGTGAAGGAAGGCTATGTGCTGAATCTGAGAGAATGGGTGAGAGTCTGAATGATTACTTTGCATCAGTGTTCACTGTGGAGAGGTACATGATCTTGAGATTAGAGATAGAAGTTTGATTAGTCTGGATCATGTTGGCATAAGTAGGGAAGCTGTGTTGGGTATGCTAGAGGTTATTAAGGTGGACAAATCCCCAGGACTGGATGGGATCTATCCCAGGTTGCTGAGGGAGGTGAGAGAGGAAATAGCTGGGGCCCTGACAGATATCTTTGTGGCATCCTTAAATACAAGTGAGGTGCCGGGGGACTGGAAGGTTGCTCATGTTGTTCCCCTTGTACAAGAAGAGTAAGAGGTATATTCTGGGTAACTACAGACCAGCAAGCCTGATGTCGGTGGTGGGGAAGTTGCTGGAGAGGGAACTGAGAGATAGGATCTATTTATATTTGGAAAGGAATTAGCTTATCGGTGATGGGCAACATGGTTTTGCGTGGGGGAGATCGTACCTTAACAATTTGATAGAGTTCTTCGAGGAAGTGACCAAGTTGTTAGATGCAGGAAAGGCTGTTGATGTCATATACATGGACTTTAGTAAGGCATTTGATAAGTTTCCCCATGAAAGTGAAGTCACACGGTGTGTGGGGTGTTCTAACTAGGTGGATAAAGAACTGGTTGAGCAACAGGAGACAGAGAGTAGCAGTTGAAGGGAGTTTCTCAAAATGGAGAAAGGTGAGGAGTGGTGTTCCACAGGGGTCAGTATTGAGGCCACTGTTGTTTGTAATATAAATAAATGATCTGGAAGAGGGCACTGTTAGTATGAGCAGCAAGTTTGCAGATGACACAAAGATTGGTGGAGTAGCAGAGAGCACAAGGGCCTGTCAGAGAATACAAGAGGCTATAGATAGATTGGAGAGTTGGGCGGAAAAGTGGCAGACGGCTTTCAATCCAGACAAATGTGAGGTGATGCACTTAGGCAAGTCTAATTCTGGAGCGAATTGTACAATGAATGGAAGAGCCTTGGGAAAATTTCATGGGCAGAGGAATCTGGGAGTGCAGGTCCATTGTACCCTGATGGTTGCTGCACAGGTGGATAGAGTGGTCAAGAAGGCATATAGAATGCCTGCCTTCATTGGATGGGGTATTGAGTATAAGAGCCGGCAAGTCATGTTAACATTGTACAAGACATTGGTTCGGCTGCATTTAGAATACTGTGTACAGCTCTGGGCATTACATTACCAAAAGGACGTGGACACTTTGGAGAGGGTGCAGAGAAGGTTAACGAGGATGTTGCCTGGTATGGAAGGTGCTAGCTATGAAGAGAGGTTGAGTAGGTTAGGTTTATTTTCATTAGAAAAAAGGAGATTGAGGGGGGACCTGATAGAGGTTTACAAAATCATGAAGGGTATAGACAGGGTGGATAGAGACAAGCTTTTTCCCAGGGTGAAGGATTCAATAACGAGAGGTCACTCTTTCAAGGTGAGAGGTGGAAAAGTTTAATGGGGATGCACGCGCTAAGTACTTCACACAGATGGTGGTGGGCGTTTGGAACGCATTGCCAGCAAAGGTGGTAGAGGCAGGCACGGTAGATTCATTTAAGATGCGTCTGGACAGATGCATGAGTTAGTGGGGAGCACAAATGCTTAGGAATTGACCGACAGGTTTAGACAGTACATTTGGATCGGCTCAGGCTTGGAGAGCCGAAGGGTCTGTTCCTGGGCTGTAAATTTTCTTTGTTCCTTGTTCGATGTGTCAGGTAATTGGAAAACCTCAGGCAGTGATGAAACCCTTAATACCCATTCCTGCATTTGAGGATCCTTTTTCCAAGGGTCTTAATTAATTTTTTTGGACTCCTACCTGGAATGAAAATTGGAAATCAGTGTTTGTTGACCATAATGGATGTGTCCACTGGATTTCTTGACACCATTCCATTACACTGTATCACATGAATAGCTGAGGATTAAAACAGTTCAAATTAACTGCGTGTCATCTAAAATCACAGGGAACATTTGAACAGTAGCATCAAACTTTAAAGATGATGTTGAGGGCTTATAGTCAAGACTATCCAGATGATTGCAATATGGGAATTCCATTTGGACATTTTCAAATAAGGGTGTATCAAATAAATTAACCAAATTCAGTCTATTTGAATTAGTTTTTGAGCATGAGGCAAGAGGACCACTTACATTAATTCAGGAGAAACTGTTCAGAGACCACATATTCGGAGTATGTGTCAAATTTTAGGGAAAGGTTAAATATAGCAGGTGAGTTGACTAGATAGCATTTAAAAATAGTGTAGCATGTGAAGAAACAGGAAGCAGACAAGAAATGATAAATAATTGCAATTTTGCGAGTAGAGATTAAACTTTAGTGATACTTCCAGTGGCAGATGAATTTTTAAAAACAAGGTTTAGTTGGCCTTATCAAAATGAAAGGAAATTGAGTGAGGTGAATTATTTGATAAGAACTCCAGGTAAAAAGAAATCTCACCAGAGTATGTCACATGAATATGCTAAAAAGGTATTTTGATAGGGCAGGAAAGCAAAAGGACAACATGTTCCTCGTTAAACCACAGATTGAAGAATCAAGTTCAGATGATCCTGAATTGGACATTCCTCAAAGTAAATTGGACAATGAGAAAGTTCTCAAAAATTGAGATTAATTATTATGTTACCTTCCATATGAAAATCAAAATAACCTGGGAGAGTTATTGCAATCTCATGAGGAGATATGTACGAATAAGCTGGGAACTATGAATCCAGTTACACATTATATAGATGTAGGAAATGCTGTTCCAGTTAAGCAGCATCCTTATAGACTTAATCCCCTAAAGTTAACACAGGTTGAAAAAGAGATTGAACGCATGCTCAAAGGCAACATAATTGGGGTGAACTGCAGAAACTTAAGCTCACCCATAGTAACCAAGCCAAAACCAGATGGTATCCAATGATTATGTGTGGCCTATTGCATAGCTTATGCAGTTACAAAATCTGATTCATGTCCTATTCCTTGTCATGGAGGCTATATTTAGAAGGTGGGACAAGCAACTTATATTTTTACATTATACTTACTCAGAGGTTATTGGTAGGTGCCTTTATTCAAAAGAGCAATGACAGTTTTGGCTTTTGTGACACTGAATGGACTGTACCAGTTTAAAACCATGCCAGTTGGAATGAAAAATATGCCATTCACATTTTAAAAACTAAGCAATAACATCATTTCTGGATTACCCAATTGCGTGGTGCACATTAAAAACCTGGTGATTTTTAGACACACATGGAAGGAATATTTGTAGCATCTATCAGAATTGTTTGATTGACTTTGGGAGACAGGGTTGGTGACAAACCTGGTTAGGAGTGAGTTCACAAAAACCCAAGTTATTTTCCTGGGCCAAGTTATTGAACATGGACAGATTGCTGTACAGAATGTGAAAACAAAGATTGTTGGGGAGTTTCCCATACCACCGATGAAGATGCTATTGCTTTAAGAGATGCGTTTTGTCTTGGTTTCTTTTAGAGAGAAATTGTGGGACAGGTGACAAACAGCCTTTGAAAAGATAAACCACTTGTGAAGCCTTGGGCTTTTTTTTAAGTGGTTGGAAAAATAGAAGCAACCTGAATGGGTGTGGTCAATCTTCCACAGAACCAGGGATCTTTAGTTTAGATTTCAACCCTGTTATGGTCTTGAAGAAGTGGAAGCTTTTTTTGTTACTCAGTCAGTTATAGTCAAAAGGTGGAGGCTCTCTGCTTCAACAGTGCACGTGACAATCTGTTTTCTGAATTTGCCTTTTTGCCAAGAGTGTGTTTATGGGATGTTACTATATTGGAACAGTTAATTAGTACTAATTACTGTATCTATTATTCTGTTAAGTTTTTCAATAGAGTTAAGTTATTCCAGGTTCCTCTTACTTTTGTTGTACTTGAACTGTAGTGTTTGAAAAAATTCTGATTTGCTTAACATTGAGTAGTTTGACTGAGCGAATTGCATCTGGAACACGGTACCTGAAATTTACCTTTAAAATAAGAGTAATTTAAAATAAGAGTAATGCCACCTACTTGTTAATATCTTGAGGGGCTGATCTGGTCCATAACAAGAGCTTCATACTAATTGATACATTAACATTGCTAGTTTCAACATCTGGAGATAACTGAACAGCACAGGACTCTTGATGCTCTGTACTTCAGCTCTATGAAACCCCATTCCAATGGCCTAAATTGTAACTTTTGCCTACATTTTCTCTGAAATGATTTTATAACTCGTGACATAATTCCATCTGTGTGACACATTATATGACGTGGGATGATGATTGTTTAATAATTAATCACTCATCAGGCCTTGATTTTTGTGTCTTAGCTAATTTAAAACACTAAAGCATATTAGATGCTGTAAAGCAGACATGAGAGCAAACCAACTGATTTGTATTTATGCTGTGTGCAGACGAACTATCAGACAGATAGTTCAGCCCATCATGTCTGTGCCAATAAAAAAAACACATTCTAATCCCATGTACCACCACTTGACCTATAGCCTTGTATGCATTGGCACTGCAAATGCACAGCTAAATACTTCTTAAATGTTATGAGGGTTTCTGCCTCTACCACCCTCACAGACAGTGAATTTCAGATACCCACCACCCACTGGGTGAAAATTATTTTCCTCTCATCCCCTCTAAACCTTCCACCCCTTTCCTTAAATCTATGCCTCTGGTCATTGATCCCTGCATCGAGAAAAATGTTTCTTCCTGCCTACCCACATTATTTTAAATATCTCCCCCTTCCGTTTCCTCTGCTCCAAGGAAAACAACTCCAGTGTGTCCAATTTCTCTTTAGAACTAAAACTCTCCAGCCCAGGCGACATCCCTAGTAAATCACCCCTCTCCAATCACATCCCTCCTGTAATGTAGATTCCAGAACTGCACACACACTGTAGTTGTAACCTAACCAACTTTTACCTTCATATAGAGTTCTAGTAAGGCATTTGCATAAAATAGCTCTTATGCACATTCCTACACAATGAGAATTAATTGATGGGAAAGCAGTTCTATCAGTGTACTTAGCCCTTTAAGATGAATTCTCTGAAAAGTAAAGTATATATTGGCAGAATGGCCATGTATTCCAGCTGATGTTCAGCCAGTAATAAACTTCTGTCAGACTTATTGAACATGTTAATCCATACATAATATTCCCTTCATTTAAACTAAGCATTTGAGCTGCTCATTTAACTAACATATCTGCACAAATGTGTAGCTGGAGTCTATTATGCCCAATAATATCCAATGAACAACTTCTACTGCTGGAGAAATCCATTGTTTCACTCTCTGCCAATCGGCAACGCAGAGTCTTTCTCAGCAAAGTTCAGACAAAGCGTCAGTCATTTATTTCTCGCTACAAGAACTTTGAATGTTTTTCACACCTCCCTGCTCCAAATATGAACAACATGTGATAGTAGATATCGAGTCGCACACCTTATACAGCATTACATCATTAACAAGAATATTCCCACTATACAGATTGCACTACTCATGGCTGTAAATGTGATCATACTGGTAAAATTGGTTATTTCAAGGCTGGAGCTGGAGACGTTTACAAATCTTACAGTTAGCTATCCATAGTGTAGATACTTTCTCATCACTGACTGGAAGTCAAAGTATCTGAAAATCTAATTGAAATTTCTCCAATACACAACTCTCAGGCTCAGTGTAATTGGTTCCTTCTAAACCTTTGTTACCTCTGTGACCTTGGTTTCCACATTCTCCCATGTCAGCATGGGTTTTCACTGTGTCTTCCAGTTTCCTCCCACAGTCCAATGATGTACAGGTTGGGCGGACTGCCCATAGTGTCCAAGGATGTGTAGGCCTGCTTCTATGTAAGGATTCCATATTTCTAACTCTAGCAGTGGAGTAGGAGTAAGCACCTCTAACATCAAGGTAGTATTTAATCAAGTGTGGTATTGAAAAGCAATAGCAAACTGGACAGAATGGCAATTAGAAGGAAAATTGGTTTGAGTTAAACCTGACACAAAGGAAGAAGGTTATAATTGTTGGAGGCCAATCATTTCACCACTAAGGCATCACTGCTGTGTAGATTAGATTACTTACAATGTGGAAACAGGCCCTACAGCCCAACAAGTCCACACCAAACCTCCGAAGAGTAACCCACAGACCCATTTTCCTGTGACTAGTGGACCTAACACTATGGATGATTTAGCATGGCCAATTCACCTGACCTGCATACCTTTGGACTGTGGGAGGAAACCCACAGGGAGAATATGCAAACTCCACACAGGCAGTTGTCCAAGGCTGGAATTGAACCTGGGCTCCTGGTACTGTGAAGCAGCAGTGCTAACCACTGAGCCACTGTTCCACCTTGGGACTTGAGACCAGACTTTCTAGCAAAGATATAGGTACATAACCACTGCTCCACAAGAACCCAAGAGATCATTAGGGCAATGAGCTAGGTTTAACAACATTTAACTGCTTCATCAATGACCATCCCTTAAAAGACATTATGTCAAAGATGAGGGATAATTACTGATTATTTATATAGTGTTCACTAACATGTATTATCCTTCAGATAGTGAAAGACCTTGTGCCATAGGCTGTAGGCCCATGACAACATCCAGGTTCATTTGGCAAGTGACAAATAACATTTATGCCACACAAGTCTCGGCATTGCTCATTCCCAACAAGAGAAACATTGACCCTTGTTGAAAATCACCAAGTTATAGTCCAACATATTTGGAAGCACTAGCTTTCAGAACGCCGCTCCTTCATTGGGTGGTTGTGGAGGTCAAGATCATGCTCATAGAATGTATAGCAAGAGTTTCTGTGATTTGTTGTGTAATTTTTAACTTTGTCTACTCCAGTCCAACATTGGTACCTTCAAGCCATTGCTCCTTGCTATTCAATGACATTATAATCACTGAACTCCCCATTATCAACATTCTGATGGTTACCATCATCCAGAAACAGATGGAATCAGAGATTCAAAAACAGTGATTGCAAGAACAGGTCAGAGGCTATGCATTCTTCAGCGATAGCTCACCTTCTGACTCCCCAAAGACTGTCCATGTCAGGAACATGATGGAATACTGGAGTCAAAACATGAATTATCTCCACAGATGCTGCCAGAGTTGTTGAGTTTTTCCAGCACTTTCTGTGTTCGTTTCAGATCTCCCGTATCTTCAATATTTTGCCTTTAAGCACTTTTCTAAGTTACCAAGATTGTTTATTTATTATAACAATAAGTAAATATTCCAGTACAAGTCAAACAGCTCAGGGGTCTTAGAAGCTGTATAGAATATATTTGACTGATATGAAGCTTTGTGTAGAACCTAACAGAATGGTGAAGCTCAATGTGAAATGAACAGTAACTCCTTCAGAAACATTATTTTATATAGCAAGAGCAAGGTATAATGGAAACAGTTCAAAATGAGAATTAAGTGTGAGGATACTTAGTTTCAGTCTTGCTGTAGGGTCTGACCCGCCGATGTGAGTGAAAGGTCAACAGTATCTCCTCCATCAGGACCAGATCATACAGCCCTGTCTGTTTTAATCCAGTTAGCTCCTCCTGCCTCTGCTTGTGTGCTATCATATTCTATAAGAGACAGGGAATGTGTCATTGAATGTGATGAAATCTGTTTGGACTACAGGTCATGCTGTCTCAAATGCAATTAATTGGTTACAAAATAACTGCACATCGAGACTTCTCTGTTGTAAGGGCTTCAGGATCTTGTAGAAACTTAGCAATGATGTCACAGACTTATTCCCCATTTGGCATAAACAGCACAATGTGGTTGGAGCTTGTGAGATGTGTGTGAGATAGATAGAGAGAAGTGCATGTAATGAATACACCTTCAAAAATGTCACAGGAAGATTAAAGGTATAGATGAACTCATCAAGTGCAGTAACTGTTAGTTTCATGCAACAGAGATCCAAAGAAGTCTAAACTTGAAGATGGTTCTTGACCGTCTCTTCTGCTTGACCATTCTGTTTTGAACCTTAACTATTACTCGTGGACATAAAATGGCACAACAGCAAAAATACTCTGTTGCTCTTGTTTGGGAACTATACATTTTAGCCAACTCCATCCCCAAATTGAAAAGCTTCCAGTCACCTACAGAATTACAGGCCAGGAGAGCACAAACAGCACATTTTTTGGTTCTGATAAAATTATAATTGGCTTGCCAAATTGTGAGTGACCAGAGGAAATCTCCATTGCTTTACTGAAGAGGTATAACAAAAGAAGGAAGGACTGATTGAACTAATCACTTTCTGATGGTGAGGAAATCCCCTTTGATTTTCTGAGCTAGAAAATAAATTGTGATATTGTTCTGACATGATTTCCGAACTTGCACTCTAAGAGCATCTCACCTCACAAGATCACTCAATCAGCAGTTTCAATTGCTCCCATTTCATTCCAATTTGTTTCATTGCATTTCACTTCTCAGCCACACTGTTCAGAATAATGCTTAAACCTTGTACGCTTGGCTGGGTGGTCCTACACTGGTGAGCAGACATCTGAAATGTGTTAAATGTGGAGGTAGTGTAACAGCTACAAGGATTGATCTCTCTCTGGTTCCCTTGGCCCTTCTGGATTCAATTATGGGCTGTAAAATTGGGAATGCAGCTATCGCTGATCACGCTGTGGTACGTTTGGAGGTTAAGGCCAAGAGTGAGGGGCTAGGTTTGCAGCAGACTTTTCATCAGAATGTCCACATAACCACTCCAGAAGTGGATCTAGGGTGCACAAGATTACACTGTATGCGGATGATTATTAAACTTATGCAACGCATCTTCCATACTGATGTTGTCAATTTGAAAGTCTGGAAGGTTGTAAGAAACTACATCCACATTAGTATTTTCTGGTAATCTTTTGACTCCTCTTTCAAGACTGAGGGCAATAGATATGTTGTGGTTCTGTTCGCCGAGCTGGGAATTTGTGTTGCAGACGTTTTGTCCCCTGTCTAGGTGACATCCTCAGTGCTTGGGAGCCTCCTGTGAAGCGCTTCTGTGATGTTTCCTCCGGCATTTATAGTGGTTTGTATCTGCCGCTTCCGGTTGTCAGTTCCAGCTGTCCGTTGCAGTGGTCGGTATATTGGGTCCAGGTCGATGTGCTTATTGATTGAATCTGTGGATGAGTGCCATGCCTCTAGGAATTCCCTGGCTGTTCTCTGTTTGGCTTGTCATATAATAGGAGTGTTGTCCCAGTCGAGCACATGTTGCTTGTAATCTGAGTGTGTGGCTACTAAGGATAGCTGGTCGTGTTGTTTCGTGGCTAGTTGGTGTTCATGGATGCGGATCATTAGCTGTCTTCCTGTTTGTCCTATGTAGTGTTTTGTGCAGTCCTTGCATGGGAGTTTGTACACTACATTGGTTTTGCTCATGCTGGGTATCAGGTCCTTCGTCCTGGTGAGTTGTTGTCTGAGAGTGGCTGTTGGTTTGTGTGCTGTTATGAGTCCTAGTGGTCGCAGTCGTCTGGCTGTCAGTTCAGAAATATTTTTGATGTATGGTGGTGTGGCTAGTCCTTTGGGTTGTGGCATGTCCTCATTCCATTGTCTTTCCCTTTAGGCATCTGTTGATGAAATTGCAGGGGTGTCCATTTTTGGCGAATACATTGTAGAGGTGTTCTTCTTCCTCTTTTTGCAGTTCTGGTGTACTGCAGTGTGTTGTGGCCCTTTTGAACAGTGTCTTGATGCTGTATGTGTGTTGGGGTGGTTGCTTTCGTATTTTAGGACTTGGTCTGTGTGTGTGGCTTTCCTGTATACCTTTGTGGTGAATTCTCTGTTCGGTGTTCTCTGTACCATCACGTCAAGGAATGGGAGTTGGTTGTCCTTTTCTTCCTCTCTAGTGAATCAGATTCCTTAGAGTGTGGCGTTGATGATCCGGTGTGTGTTCTCTATTTCTGTGTTTTTAATGATTACAAAAGTATCATCTACATATCTGACCTAGAGTTTGGGTTGAGTTTGCGGTAAGACTGTTTGTTCTAAACTTTGCATTACCGCTTCTGCTATGAGTCCAGAGATGGGTGAGCCCATGGGTGTGCCGTTGATTTGTTCATATATTTGGTTGTTGAATGTGAAGTGTGCTGTGAGGCACAGGTCCAGTAGTTTTGAGTATGCAGTCTTTGTTGATAGGTTCCCCATCTTGCTGTCTGTTCTGTATGTCCAGCAGGTTGGCTATTGTTTCTCTGGCTTGGGTTTTTGTCAATAGAGGTGAACAGTGCTGTTACATCGAATGAGACCATAGTTTCAATGTAGTGTCCAAAATCTCATGCAAGGACTGCACAAAACACTACATAGGACAAACAGGAAGACAGCTAACGATCTGCAATCATGAACACCAACTAGCCACGAAACAACACGACCAGCTATCCTTAGTAGCCACACACTCAGATGACAAGCAACATGAGTTCGACTGGGACAACACTCCTATTATATGACAAGCCAAACAGAGAACAGCCAGGGAATTCCTAGAGGCATGGCACTCATCCACAGATTCTATCAACACACACATCGACCTGGACCCAATATACCGGCCACTGCAGCAGACAACTGGAACTGACAACCGGAAGCGCAGGGGCCTGAATGGCATGGCTACACTGAGAAATGTGGTGGAATTACATGAAAAATTATGCGTGGCCTATCTCAGGAATAACTGGATGCATCTTTTACTTAAGTTCTGGAGTGAGGCAAGATTCTCACTTGGCAGCAGTCAATGACCTATAAAGGGGATTACTGCTCCTTAACTTATGGATTGCATGAAGTGAGAGCATATGCTTGATGACTTTCTCCCCTTTCTTCAAAAACATTTCTTCGTGTTGGGCACAGAGTGCCAATATCTCAGGTTATGCTCCATGGGTACCAACCACACACCCACATCTGCCGGCATCTGACACCAAATTCTCCAAGAATCCTCAAGGTACATCTGTTGAGCTATATTTGCGTTAGTATATGAAGACACTGTGGTGAACCATGGGGTGCAGAACTCTGGCTCATGAGGACAGTGGAAAGAAATTTATTGGATAAGACAGTGGTTAGCACTGCTGCCTCACAGCGCCAGAGACCGGGGTTCAATTCCTGCCTCAGGCAACTGACTGTGTGGAGTTTGCACATTCTCCCCGTGTCTGCGTGGGTTTCCTCTGGGTGCTCCGGTTTCCTCCCACAGTCCAAAGATGTGCAGGTCAGGTGAATTGGCCATGCTCAATTGCCCGTAGTGTTAGGTAAGGGGTAGATGTAGGGGTATGGGTGGGTTGCGCTTCGGCGGGGCGGTGTGGACTTGTTGGGCCGAAGGGCCTGTTTCCACACTGTAAGTAATCTAATCTAATCTAATCTAATCTAATAAATGGCACAGGACCATGGGTTGAAATGTGGCTGTAATGGAATGACAGTTCTTGGAAAATTGAATATTGGGGAATGGTGTTGTTGGATGTGAAATTGTGAAGAATTGGTTAAAGGTATTAATTACAAAGTCATTTTGTCAAGAAATTTGAACTTTGAATATAAATATACTGATGTTTTTAAAGAACAGCTAAAATAATATAATTAAAAATTTGTCTGTTGATGTTATTAATTACTAATTCATTAACTAGGTTACAATAGTCTTGTAGCACTACATAAATTATACACTTCAGGATGGTTCTGTTCTCTTCTACTTTCCATGTAGAAATTTGTTCCAAGTTTCATGGAAGGCCAGCCTGGGCTAGAATTGGAAATCACTTTGTACACATTTCAAGAAAGTTCTGCAGTTTAATTTCCCAACATAAAAGAGCCACTCAAAGACCTCCATGGTCACACAACATCTGTCACGGGCACCAAAAGTTCCAAGAATTCTTTGATGTCACAATCTACTCTTCCAACGCTCAAGGATGAAGGAGGACAGTGTGGACAATTCTCAAGCTGCCACCACCTTACCTTTTCTGCCAACACCCTCCAAAATGTCCTTCCCATAGAGACTCAGGTCTGTGATGCCACTTTAAAAGATGGCCCGTCTTTCTACTGAATTTTTATGCTGTCCCTTTAAAATATGGTGCCAGTACATCTGGATTCTGAATTTTCTTGCTGAGGCTTCCCCAACTTCCTCTACAAAGTTTCAGCTCAGCAAGCTTCTACACAGAGAAAACATCTCCAAGTTTATACCATTATCTGTGAGCCAAGCTCTTGAACTCTAAAGTACTCTCACACTGAGTTAATGAAGCTAGATATAAGTTTCAGCCTTTACTAGAAGAGTTATTGAACACATGAGAAACATGCATGAGCTTCACTAAATCAGAAAGACAAGATTCAATGGTGTCACATTACATTTAAATTACATGCAAGTGGAAAATCAAATGGATCTATGAGCAGCACACCGGTATGGGGTGAGAGTTCCATTTGGTTGCCTTCCCTTAATTAATTTTAACTCCTTACAGTTTTCCCACTATTGGGTGTTTCCTGCAACCTCCCAAACATTCTCCCTATCTTCCTGTTACCTTGTTAACTTCAAGGTGCTCCACAGAATGCAGTCTCAAAGAATATTTCCTCTGGAACTGAATCTTGAAGATTTTTTGAAGACAGGCTTGTAGTGCCTCTCACAGGGTAACAGTTCCATTTATCTTGAATGCTCTAGTTAGAAAGACGCTGTTGTTGCATGAATTGTTTCTTTATTTCTTCATTGAACCAGCCATTTGGCTATCATGGTGAATGAGAGCTAATTTAGTGCTATAGACTTGGATTCACTCAGAATGCTGAAATTAAACTACCTTGATTCATTTAATTCAGAACCCCGAGCAGTCATCAATGAGAAGAGTACTTCATTCCAGCTGTCGGGATTAGAATTTAAATTCACAAATGAATGAATAAAATTAAGTGCTGCCAAGGATCCAAACGAAATATTTGGACGACACAATTCCAAACTGATATCTTTCAGAAGCCAACTCATTAATAGATTGTTCATAAAAAGCATAAATCTGATTGGTTATGGAGCAGAAATTAATCTTTGTCAAAATTTATATTCATTGAAGTTTTTTTTAATGTGAGATAGGATACTGCTTGGGTCTTGACTACTGATAGGTATAATAAGTGATCTATTAATAATATTAATGCTTGGTCTTCAACCAATTAAGGCATGAACTAATTATCTCCCTGAACTCTATCTTAGAATATAGATTGTAACATCATTCATGGAGCCTTATTAAAACTACAGAATTCATTTCTTTATAATTACATCCCACAACAAGAAAACAGCAATTATTTCCAACTGGAATTGTTGTAAAAAGACAGAGTATAATAAAAATGATTATAATTCAAATTTGTCAAGTGCTGCTGTAGTCAATAGCTTTCTATTTCCTGTTCAGACCCTTGAATGCTGTGATAGCTGACCTACTCTCTCCCTTTGTCTCTAAAAACAATTTACATATCTGGATCTCTTCTTTGGTTCTTTGTCTTAATTCTGATTTCTACAATGGGTCAAGCAAAGAGACAGGTCATGATTCCATCCAACTGGAATGGGGATTGAACCCTGTACTGCTGGATCTATGAGTCAGTGCAGACTCAATGGGCCGAGCAGCCTTTATCTGCACTGTAGAGATTCTATGATTCTAAGATATACCAACTGGCCTATTGCACCCCAAAGTCCCAAGTGCCCTGTTGATCTTGTTAGAAATTCTCATTCCAGCACCTTTATGGAAAAGACTGGTGCAGAAGCCAATCTAAATAATTCCTTGGTGCAGCAAATTCTGGGTCATTATGTTCATCATATGGTGGATAGGTGGGAAAAGTATTAGGATCAGTGTTATTTCCAATCAGTTGCAATGGAAGAATTGACCGAAGATCTGAGGAACTGCACTGAGAGGATACAAAATGAGTCAGGGTCTTCTGAAGGTCTGTAACCTAGAAGAGGTGACGCAGAGGTTTGCTGATGGGATATGACTGGTTGATCATCTGTTTTAACAACCCATTTCAGCCCAATCATGCCATGCAACTATATATTGTAATACTAATAACATCCCCTTCTATTGTAAATTCAGGTGCAAACTATTCATAACTAGCAGAAAATTACCAAATGGCACACCCATTAAAGGCTATAAACCCACTACAACAAGGTTTATGAATGAGGAAAATGGTTAGACCATGGTACTTAAGTACAAATATCCAATTCATGGCTGTTGCAGTGCATTTTGATCTCAGTTACAAAGTATGCATAATTAGTGTTGTATCTCATAAAGAGTCGGGCAGTTAATGCAGGTCATTCTTTTTCTTGTAAGTGTCTCCCTGGGTGACAATTATTCGGTAATCCCACAGAACTAATCTGTTGCTTTATGCTGGATGAAGATAAATGTCATTTTTATATAAACACATGTAAATACACTTTTGTATGAATAATACACATTTTACAAATTATTCTGTGTGAAACCTCAGGTGAAAGTGATTCACCAACTGTTTTAATTCATTGATTGTTGCTTAAATGAATGCAAGTTAAATTTCCTGGAAAAGGCTTATCCTGGAACAGACTTCCATCCTCAGTCCCAGTGTTAAATAGTTTCATATATGCGTACGAGTTCGTACAAAATTTCCTGGGACTGTAATTCTTTGAGCATTTGAGCTTATGCTGATACTTGAAATCGTCAATTAGTCTTCTTCGTGTAACTATTTCAATCACTGCAACATTGAGCCACATAGTTTATTCCTTCATTCTGTCATATCATGCTGTGACAAATACATTCACGCAGCTGTTACAACATAAAAATAGGCTATTTGCCCCAACAATGTTTTGATGCTTACCTCTCGTTTGAGTTGCAGCCATTGACCCACGTGAACCTGCTTTCATTCCTATATCTTTATATTCCCTTTTCCTTGAATTTGCTAAAATCTACCTCAGGAATGAACTTCAATAATGCAGTCTACAGCCTCACAAGTATATTCATGAAAGTTTTACTTTTTAAAATTTCTATCATAATTTTCTTATCTACAGTCTTATTCTACTGCATTCTAGATGCCTCATTCTTGGAAGCAGTCCAGCTATTCTGTCCCAATTTTTCATAATTGTAAACAGCTCAATCAAATTACCACATCTTCACCTCTGATACATTCAGCTACCAATGACCTATAAAACATACCCTGACTGCTATTAATTTATGTTCAGCAGCCCTTGAGAGGAATCCTGGAAGCTGATTAGATATTAAATTGATTCTTCTTTAATTGCAGAATATGGAGACAAGCAAAGTTTTTTTTAGTAATTGCAGAAATTCTGCCATTCACTCTTCCTGCTAATGATTATTTGAAACTCTGGATAAAAGTATTTTCTCGTCAGCACTAATTCAAACCCATTATTCTCAGTAGACTGTCATTTGGCATATATTGTGCATGATGATACAGCATTAGCAATTCTAATATTAATAAGGGTTCTTTATTTCAAATGATTTGCTCAACATGCTTCAATGAGAAGATTTCAGAAGTTAATTTCTTTGAATGCAGATGGAGGTATGTGAAAGACTGACTAATGTCAATGTTGGTTCAATCAGACTAATCTGCTAAAACCTGTGCACTCCAGGAAGCTGAGCCTTGTATGGTTTTACAGGATGACCTCATGAATGCATAGCAAAGGTCATTGCAAAGAAAAGATCAATAATATTTTGTACAGTAGGGAAACAGACCCTTCAGTCCAACTCGCCCTACATTAATCTCATCACATTTGCCAGCATTTGCCCCTTTTCTGTCTGAACCCTTCCTATTTGTATACTCATCCAGATCCCTTTAAAATGTAATTGTACCAGCCTCCACCACTTCCTCTGACAGACTTTCACAGTTAGTCAGCTATTAGGATTTTTTTTATTATGTACGCCAGAGCCATTCTCCCATGTGGCCTTTCTTGAAACTTCTTTTCAAGTATTGTTGTTCTTGATCTTTTTTTGCAGTCACAAAAACAAAGCAAAATCTTGTAACAACAACAATTACTGCTCCAAGAAATTGAGGAAATCAGCTCCAGCATTAAAAATACATCAAAAAAAGGAGCAGCTCTTACAGCAATGATTCTCTTCTGTCCTCCTTTCCTGTTTCTTATTCTTCCCACCAAAATGGACAATTTTACATTTCCCACAGTGTCTACCATTTGCCATATCTTCGCCCACTTGTAACTTATAACTTATGTATATAACTTATGTATATTCCTCTGCAGAGTCCTCATGCCCTCTTCACAACTTACTTTTCCACTTGTGTTCATGTCACCACGTTTCATCCCTTATTTATGCCATTTATAAAAGCTGCAAAATGTTGAGGCCCCAGCATTGATGCCTTCAGCATACGAATCTTTATTATTCATCAACCTGGAAAAGGTCCATATATGTCTACTCTGTTTCCAGTCACTGAGCCAAACATTCATACATGCCAGTATATATCCATGCAGTGATGTGGATTCAATATCCAGGCAGCATTTCATATATTTTCACCATTACCTTCATAAGTTTGTACATAGAGTCCAGTATTTTAGTCATAGAGTAACTTCTTGGAAATTTTGTAGTATTCAGTAACTATCTGGGAGAGAAAAGGCAACTTGTAATGGTGGAATGTCAAGTGAGCCAACTAGAAATGATGTTAAGATTATTTGAATGCTTGAAGAAGCTGACAAGTTGATTGTTCTCCTTTTGAAATGAACAGAGACCAATACTGCAAGAAGCTTTTAATAAGCTTTATCAGATCACCTCTGCTTTTAATTCATCAATTAACAACTTGCAAGATGTCAGTAAATTAAGAGACTCTGACTGTTGAATTATAGTGCATTGAGTACATGAGTTGGGAGGCCATGTCATGACTATACAGGTCATTGTTTAGGCCACTTTTGGAGTAGTGTGTGCTATTTTAGTCTCCCTGTTAAAGGAAGGATGTTGTGAAACTTGAAGGGTTCAGAAAAGATTTATAAATATGTTTCCAGGGTTGGAGGGTTTAAGCTCTGGGAGAGGCTGTATACATTTGGGTTATTTTCCCTGGAGTGTCAGAGGCTGAGGACCGTACTATAGAGGTTTATGAAATCATGAGGGGCATGGATAAAGTAAGTAGACAAGGTGTTTTTCCCAGGGTGGGTGAGTCCAAAACTGGACGGTATTTAAGGTGAGAGGGGAAAGATTTGATAGGGACCTAAGTGATAACATTTTCACACAGAGGATGGTGTGTGCATGGAATGAGCTACCAGAGGAACTGGTGGAGGCAGGTACAATTACAACATTTAAAATTACAACATTTATTTGGATGGGTATATGAATAGGAAGGGTTTAAAGGAATCTGGGCCAAATGCTTGCAAATGGAATTAGATTCATTTAGGTTATCTGGTCAGCATGGATAAGTTAGACTGAAGGGTCTGTTTCCATGCTATACATCTCTATGACTTTATGACTCTATAACTTGTTAGGCCTGAAATGCATGACCAGGAAAAGAAAAAAGCTTCTGGTATGTATATTAATATTTATCAAAAAGATATCTGTTCTATCATACATAATGGAACAAATTGAAAAAAAAAGTCCCTGATGAGCAAATGATCATTTGACAATTATCATTAACAGCTGTGCAAAACATTGCACTGAAGAGGCCTAGCATGCTGAATAGTCAGCAAGCAAATTAGCCTGGAGGTGAAAAATATTGACATAGAACATAGAACAGTACAGCGCAGTACAGGCCTTTCAGCTCTCGATGTTGCACGACCTGTGAAACCGATCTGAAGCCTACACTATTCCATTATCATCCATATATTTATCCAATGACCATTTAAATGCCCTGAAAGTTGGTGAGTCTACTACTATTGCAGGTAGGGCATTCCACGCCCTTACTACTCTCTGAGTAAAGAACCTACCTCTGACATCTGTCCAATATCTATCACCCCTCAGTTGAAAGCTAGCCATCGCCATCTGAGGAAAAAGGCTCTCTCTGTCCCCCCTATCTAATCATCTGATCATCTTGTATGTCTCTATTAAGTCATCTCTTAATCTTCTCTCTAACGAAAGCAGCCTCAAGTCCCTCAGTCTTACCTCAGAAGACCTTCCCTCTGTATCAGCTTGTACTCCACAACAATCTTGTAAATCACTTCGGCACCATTTCCAATGCTGCCACATCCTTCCTGCAATGTGGTGGCCAGAAATCAATGCAATACTCCTAGTGTGGCCGCATCAAAGTTTTGTACAGCTGCAACATGACCTCATGGCTCTGAAACTCAATTCCTCTACCAATAAAAGCTAACACACCATACTCCTTCTGCACATGGACACCAAGGTCTCTCTGCTCATCCACACAACCAAGCATCTTACATTAGCCCAGTACTCTGTATTCCTGTTACTCCCTCCAAAATGAATCACCTCACACTTACCCACATTAAACTCTATTTGCTACCTTTCAGCCTAGCTCTGCAGCTTATTTGTGTCCGTCTGCAATTTTGCAACATCCTTCTGCACTGTCCATAACTCCACCGACTTTAATGTCATCCGCAAAATTACAAACCCATCCTTCTACACCCTCATCCAGATTATTTATAAAAATGACAACAGCAGTGGCCCCAAAACAGATCCTTGCAGTACACTACTAGTAACAGACCTCCAGGATGAATATTTCCCATCAACCACTACTCTCTGTCTTCTTTCAGCTAGCCAATCTCTGATCCAAGCTGCTAAATCACCCTCAATTCCATGCCTCCGCCTTTTCTGCAATAGCCTACCATGGGGAACCTTATCACTTTACTGAAATCCATATATATACTACATCAACTGCTTTACCCTCATCCATTTGTTTTGTCACCTTCTGAAAGAACTCAATAAGGTTTGTAAGGCATGACTTGCCCTTCACAAAACTATATTGAATATCCCTAATCAAATTATTCCTTTCAAGATGATTATAAATCCTATCTCTTATAATCCTTTCCAACTCTTTACCCATAACCAGTGGGTAACTGGTAAGGCTCACTGGTTTATAATTACCAGGGTTGTCTCTATTCCCCTTCTTGAACAAGGGGACAACATTTGCTATCCTCTAGTCTTCTGGCACTATTCCTGTAGACAATGAAAACATAAAGATCAAAGCCAAAGGCTCTGTAATCTCCTCCCGAGTTTCCCAGAGAATCCTAGCATAAATCCCATCCAGCCCAGGGGACTTATATATTTTCACACTTTCCAGAATTGCTAACACCTCCTTCTTATGAACATCAATCCAATCTAGTCCATTCGCCTGTATCTCAGTATTCCCCTTGACAACATTATCTTTTTTATTGTGAATACTGACAAAATATATTCATTTAGAATCTCTCCTACCTGTTCAGACTCCACACACAACATCCCACTACTGTCCTCGACAGGCCTACTTACTCTTACTCTAGTCATTCATTTATTCCTGATATACCTGTAGAAAGCTTTCAGGTTTTCCTTGATCCTACCTGTCAAAGACTTCTCATGTCCCGTCCTCGCCCTTCTTAGCTCTCTCTTTAGGTCCTTCCTGGCTAACTTGTATCAGTCAAGCACCCTAACAGAGCCTTCACACCTCATCTTTTAAGCCTCCTTCTTCCTCTTGACAAGAGCTTCAACTTCTTTAGTAAACCACGGCTCCCTCACTCAACAACTTCCTCCCTGCCCGACATGTACATACCTATCAATGACACGCAGTAGGTATTTCTTGAATAAGCTCCACATTTTAATTGTGCCCATCCTCTGCAGTATCCTTTCTCACCCTATGCATCCTAAATCTTGCCTAATTGCATCATAATTGTCTTTCCTCCAGCTATAACTCTTGCCCTGCAGTAAGTACCAGTCCCTTTCCATTGCTAAAGTAAACTTAACTGAATTGTGGTCACTATCACCAAAGTGCTCACCTACCTCCAAATCTAACACCTGGCCCAGTTCATTACCCAGTACCAAATCCAGTGTGGTCTCGTCTTTTGTTGGCCGACCTACATACTCTGTCAGGAAACCCTCCTGCACACATTGGACAAAAACTGACCCATCAAAGGTACTCAAACTGTAGCATTTCCAGTCAATATTAGGAAAGTTAAAGTCGCCCATGACAACTATCCTATTACTTTCACTCCTATCCAGAATCATCTTTGCAATCCTTTCTTCTACATCTCTGGAACTTTCTGTAGGCTGATAGAAAACACGCAACAGGGTGACCTCTCCTTTCCTGTTTCTAACCTCAGCCCATACTACCTCAGTAAATGAGTCCTCATCAAACATCCTCTCTGCCACCACAATGCTGTCCTTGACTAACAATGTCAAACCTCCCCCTCTTTTACCACCTACCTTGTTCTTACTGAAACATCTAAACCCTGGAACCTGCAACAACCATTCCTGTCCTTGTTCTATCCATGTCTCTGAAATGGCCACAAAATTGAAGTCCCAGGTACCAACCCACACTGCAAGTTCACCCATCTTATTCCAGATGCTCCTGGCGTTGAAGTAGACACACTTCAAACCACCTTCCTGCCTGCTGGTATTCTCCTGTGACCTTGAAACCTTATTCATGACCTTACTACTCTAAAACTCTTGTACACTGGAGCTACAATTCTGGTTCCTATCCCCTGCTGAATTAGTTTAAATCCTCCTGAAGAGTATTAGGAAACTTTCCCCCTCAGCATATTGGTACCCCTCTGGTTCAGGTATAGATCATCCCATTTGTAGAGGTCCCATCTCTCCCAGAATGAGTCCCAATTGTCCAGGTATCTGAATCCCTCCCTCTTGCACCATTCCTGTTGCCACGTGTTCAACTGCTGTCTCTCCCTATTCCTCACCTCGTTAGCATGTGGCACGGGAAACAAACCAGAGATAACAAAACTGTTTGTTCTGGCTTTAAGCTTCCACCCTTGCTCCCTGAATTTCTTTTTTACATCTCCATCCCTTTTCTTACCTATGTCACTGGTGCCTATGTGGAACACAATTTGGGGCTACTCTCCCTCCCCCTCCCCCTCCCCCTCCCCCTCAGGGGTCCCAAAAACACAATCTGAGACATCACGGACCCTGGAACCTGGGAGGCAACACACCAACTGTGAGTCTCTCTCATTCCCACAGAATCTCTTCTCTGCCCCCTCACTATAGAGTCTGCAATGACTAATGCTCTGCTCCTCTCCCCCTCTTCCCTTCTGAGCAACAGGGACAGACTCTCTGCCAAAGACCTATACCTCATGGCTTACCCCGAACAAGTCACCCCCCCCCCCCAACAATATCCCAAACAGTATACTTGTTATTGAGGGGAATGCCCTTGACTGTAAACATGGTCAACATTCTTAAGTAGTTTGAAAATGCATGAGACAGCCCTCATTATCGTTCATTACAGCATCAGAGAGTGTTCAAAACACAATTTGCTGGTAAGAAGACAAATCCCTTTCTCTCTTTAGCTTACTTGATAAAGGCAAGTGATCTGGATATGTGCCAAATCCATAGCAAGTAATGGAAGCTCAAAAACAGAAAATAAGAATGTCCACAAAATTCCTTATTTTGATTTGGGCCACCACAGACCTTTCAACAGAATTTAGAATGTTTGAATAATATTTGGAACTTTGCTTTTAAATTTGGGCAACCAATGCATTAAAACAAGAGATGGAGTGAATGTGAGCTGACAGAGGCACTTATCCAGGCAAAGCCAAAAAGGTCATTGCAATTGTGTTTAGTATTAAATAAAGTAGCACTCAATAAGTAATAGTTCTATCTAAATGGTACTATATTCTCAAGATGGTTTACGTGCTCTGAATAATTGGGAGCGCAGCAACAAAAAATTGAACTGAACGATTCTAATTTCAGACATTAGCAATTCTGTGAGCAGACTTGCAAATTTCATGTCGAGTTCCAGTCAGTTTGGAGCTATTTGTGTTATTTAAGGAAAGAATCAAAATAACTTTACATGATAACTCACAGGATGATTCCTCTTCACTTTCACATATCCCTACTGACAGGTCGGAAACCTACAGAGATCCTGTTATTTCAGTATTCCTAGGTGTAGATATGCACTAATGACACAATGTGAAGGGAGCACCTTGCTTGATGTTCATTCTGTATTTAGCAATAAGATATTTTTAGAAACCCATTGCAAGCTAACAAAGGGTTGATTTTAATTTACCTCTGTTGACTCCTCAACAGCAATGTCTGACATGTATTCTTGGCACAATAGAGTTCTGAAGCAGCAAGGGATTCAGTCAGTTTTATTACAAATGATGCAAGGATTCATGGTTCAGGAAGTATACCCAGTGCTGAGCAGAATGGGCCATCCAAATTTCGAATACAGTTCCCTGTCTGCTGAATTAATAACTGCTCTACAGTTCCAAACAAAAAACAATATAAATTCCGAGCAGGAGTGGCCATTTACTCTGCCATTCAATGAGGTCATGGATAATCTGAATATTCCACATTCCTATTTATCACTGATAACCCTTAACCCCTTTGATTATCAAGAATATATCTGCCAAAAATACTCCAAGATTCTGTTTCCATTACATATTAATGAAGAGAGATTCAAAGACTCACAACCCTTAAAAAAAATTCTCCTCATTTCTGTTTTAAATAGATAATTCATTTTTAAACCATGGCTAGGACATGGGCCGGGTCAATGCCCTTGGATTATGTCAATAACCTGGAGTTACGGCAATGGCCTGAGGTAAGGTCGCTGTTTATACACCCTAGTGTTATCCACTAGGCATTGTTACCTGAAAGCATTGGCTGAGGAACGAATTATTCCAAACTGGAATAATTGTGGAAGAAGCAGAAGATAAAAAGTATCTACAAAATAATTTCCAGAAAGGAAAGTACCAACATCTTCAAGAAAGGAGTAGAGGTGAGAAAATGCTTGAGAAAATAAAAGAGATTTAAAGTGAGCAATCAAGCTCATTGCCATCAGTATTCCCAATGTTTGTTGTCTTTATTTGTGACCTTATTTACTTGCTGCCATTTTGTATTGTTCTTTGTAACTGGTCAATTCACAAAAAGCACATCTTTATGAAGTTCAATCTATTGAATAAAAATTACATAGTCTTTGGCTCTAATATGATGACATCAGCTAACAAAAGGGCATAAAATAAGTGAGTTTTTGAAAATAGACCAGAACTCCCTCCTTAATAGCCCTACTACCGCCCATGAATTGCAGTGGTTCAAGATACCTGCTCAATTACCACTTCAAGAGCAATAAAACTAAAATTGCGATAGTTCAATCAGACTATAGGACTGCTCTTGGAAGCAATGGAAGTGATCTAATCTGAGGGTCATCACACCTCAAGTGAGGGGAGAGACTGAGAAGGACAATCCTTCGTAATAACTTCAGCTGGTGTCGAAATTAAAACCATGCTATTGGCATCTCTCTACATTGCAAACTAATCATCTAGCCAAATGAGCTAACTGACCCTTGATAAATGTTGGTTTTCACCATTGACATTTATATCAATGAATGAATTAAAAACTAGATTTTTGATTTTTGCTCATACTGAGGTTAATATGTTGCAGAGCTGAAGGCAAAAACAACAGAGAACTCCTCACCTGAGAGCGCGTGTATTTATGAGCTGGGAGAAAATAGTCCTGACAAGGTAAGGAATGCAGTGTTGTGCCTTTAGGCTCAACTTTAACTGGAAGAAGATGGGAGAGGGAAGCTTGGCCCAATCCTTCTCTTAATGCATTCCCCTGCTGTTTCTGAACTACTCGCAATCATGTTAACGCATGAAGAGTTGTCATTATCTGGGTTGTGGCTAGCTTTGCTTTGCTTTTCAACAGCTTTGTGCATTTCTGCATAAGAATTGCATTGAACCCCATTGTCTCCTTATTTGTTTCAAATAGATGACCTCTTATCTTTAAATAGTGACCACTAGTTCTGGATACTCCCACTAGAGGGAACATCTTCTCCACATCCAATTATATCAAGATACCTCAGGTTCTTGTATGTTTCAATCAAGTCACCTTTTACTCTTTTAAACTCCAGCGGGTACAAACTTAGACAAACCAACATTTTTTAATAAGAGAGCCACCATTTTAGGTTTTGGCCTGGTAAATCTTCCCTGAGCTAAATCCATCCATTTTTAATGAAGGTGGGCAATTCTGCACACAGATGTGGTCTCACCAATGCCTTGTATAACTGAAACACAATCTCCAAAGTCAGTATTAAATTCTCCATGTGATAAACAATATCAATTCTTTAGTTTTTCCAATTATTTGCTATATCTGCTTACTAACTTTCTGCAATTCATGTACTTGCAATGAAGTGAACTGGAAGTTGAAGAACAGCACCTTATTTTTTAAAGAAGTAACAACCTTCAAGAAGGAAAATTAGTTTCCAGATTATAACCACTGTTATTACTTTTGGATAGCTGTGGATTTCAATTAAGCTGTGACAAAAAGACAGAAATTGCTAGGAAATGTCAGCAGGTCCAGCAGCACCTTTGGAGAGACAATAGCTAACATTTAAGGTCCACTGACCCTTCTTCTGAACTGATAGTAGCTGGAAAAAGATTGATATACAGATAGAATTGGGGGAGGGGAAGAAGTAACCAGCAGTTGGAATGAAGCCCAGAGGGAGAATAACAGTTGGAAAAAGAAAGGAATGGGGAAAGGCCAGGCTGGGGAATTCAATAACTGAAAATGGAGGCCGTTTGTGGCTGACAATGGGATGATTGTGGTAGCAACCCATGTGATGACTAGGGCTGGCATTTGGATGTTGGGGGAAGGATATGGGAGAAGGTGCTCAGGTCCTAAAATTACTGATCTCAATATTGATTCCAGAAGGCTTCAGAGCCCCCAAGCAGAAAATGAAATGCTGTTCTTCCAGTTTGCGCTGAGCTTTGCTGGACCACTGCAGTGAGCCTGAGATGGAGTTGTTGGCCAGGGGACACAGTGATATGTTGAAGTGGCAGGTAACAGGATGTTCAAGGTCATTTTTGCAGTCAAAGCGTAGATGTTCTCAAAGCAATTTTCCAGTCTGCATGTTGTCTCCTTAATTTAGAGGAGAACACATTGTGTGCAGCAAATACAGTAGGCAAGATTGAGTGCAGTGCAGGTAAATCACTGAAAGGTGCGTCTGGGACCTTGAAACATGAGGAGGGAGGAAGTAAATGAGTAGATATTACATGTTTTGCGATTGCATGGGAGGATGCTATCGGGGCATGGGGAGGTGGAATGGACCAGGGTGACCCAGAGGGAATGGTCCCTTCAGAAGGCTAACAAGGGAGGGGAGGGGAATATTTGAATAGCAGTGACTCACTGCTGGATATGGTGGAAATGGTTGCTAGTGATCAGTTAGTTGTGGATTCTAGTGGGATGATAAATGAGAACCAGGGGAACCCTATCGGAGATATGGGCGGGAAAAGAAAGGGTGACGGCCAAAGTGTTGTAGATGGGTCAGACGTGGTTGATTGTCCGTCAATCACAGTTGTGGGGAAGCCTTGGTTGAGGAAAAAGGTGGAAATTTCAGAAGCCCTTTTGTAGATGCTGGCATCATTGTGACAGATGTGACAGAGAAGAAAAGACTGAAAGAATGGAACAGAATCTTTACAGGAAGCAGCATGTGAGGATGTATAGTCAAGGTAACTGTGGGGGTCAGTGGGTTTACAGTAGCGTAGCCTATCCCCAGAAGTGGAATCAGAGATGTCAAGGAAATGAAGAAGGAGTCAGAGATGGACCAAGTGAAGCTGAGAGCAAGGCAAAAATTGAAAATGAAACAGGTAAATTTTTCCAATTCTACAAGAGACGGAAGCAGCTTTACGTGGTAGACTAAGTAGTAAAGTTAGATCTGACGGGATTCAGGATGAGCTTATCAATTGGATACGATAATTGGCTGAATGGCAGGAGACAGAGAGTGGTTTCAGAGGGTTGCTTTTTGGACCGGAGACTTGTCACCAGTGATGTTCAGCAGGGATCGGTTCTGGGTTAATTTTTCTTCGTTATTTATATGAATGATTTGGTGAGAACATAGAAGGCATGGTTAGTAAGTTTGCAGATGACACCACAGCTGGTAGACAGTGAAAAAGGTTTTCTAAGATTACAAAGGGATCTTCATTAAAGCGTTAATGGGTTGAAAAATAGCAGATAGAATTCAATTTGGATAAAGGCAAGGTATTGCAATGAACAGGGGTAGGACTTATACAATTAATGGTAGGGCCTTGGGTATTGTTGTAGAGCAGAGGGACAGAGGAGTTTAGGTACATAAATCTTTGAAATTTGCATCACATATAGACAGGATGGTTAGAAAAATTGTTTGGCATGCTTGTCTTTCTTGTTTAGTCCTTTGATTACAGGAGTTGAGATGTCATGTTGAGGACATTGATGGGGCCTCTTCTGCATAGGGTATCCAGATCTGGTTATCCAGTTGTATGAAGCTAGAGAGCATTCAGAAGAGATTTTCTAGGATGTTGCCAGGTATGGAAGTTTTGAATTAAAATAAAAGGCTGGAAAGGTTGGGACTGTTTTCACTGGAGCATAGGAGGCTGACAGGTATCTTTACAGAAGTTTATGAAATCATGAGGGGAATAGATAGTGTTAATGGTGGGTGTCTTCTCCCTAGATTATGGGATTTCAAGACAAGACAGTGTCTTTTTTAAGGTGAGAGGAGAGAAGTTTAAAAAAGATGTGAGAGGCAATTTTTTAGTTTACACAGAAGCAATGGACTTCCTGAGGAAGTGGTGGATGTGGGCACTGTAATAATGTTTAAAAGACATTTAGTTAAGTATTTGAAAAGGAAAGGTTTGGAGGGATATGGGCTGGGGCAGGAAAGCAGGACAAGTTTAGTTTGGGATTAAATTTGGCATGGACTGGTTGGACTGAAGTGTCTGTTTGCATTCTACGACTTATTAGAGTCATAGAGTCATAGAGATGTACTGCATGGAAACAGACCCTTCGGTCCAACCGGTCCATGCTGACCAGATATCCCAACCCAATCTAGTCCCACCTGCCAGCACCTGGCCCGTATCCCTCCAAACCCTTCCTATTCATATACCCATCCAAATACCTCTTAAATGTTGCAATTGTACCAGCCTCCACCACATCCTCTGGCAGCTCATTCCATACACGTACCACCCTCTGCATGGAAAAGTTGCCCCTTAGGTCTCTTTTATATCTTTCCCCTCTCACCCTAAACCAATGCCCTCCAGTTCTGGACTCCCCGATCCCAGGGAAAAGATTTTGTCTATTTATCCTATCCATGACCCTCATAATTTTGTAAACCTCTATAAGGTCACCCCTCAGCCTCCGACGCTCGAGGGAAAACAGCCCCAGTCTGTTCAGCCTCTCCTTGTAGCTCAGATCCTCCAACCCTGGCAACATCCTTGTAAATTTTTTCTGAACCCTTTCAAATTTCACAAAATCTTTCCGATAGGAAGGAGACCAGAATTGCACGCAATATTCCAACAGTGGCCTGACCAATGTCCTGTACAGCCGCAACATGACCTCCCAACTTCTATACTTAATACTCTGACCAATAAAGGAAAGCATACCAAACACCTTCTTCACTATCCTACCCACCTGTGACTCCACTTTCAAGGAGCTATGAACCTGCACTCCAAGGTCTCTTTGTTCAGCAACACTCCCTAGGACCTTACTATTATGTGCATAAGTCTGCTAAGACTTGCTTTCCCAAAATGCAGCACCTCATATTTATCTGAATTAAACTCCATCTGCCACTTCTCAGCCCATTGGCCCATCTGGTCCAGATCCTGTTGTAATCTGAGGTAACCCTCTTCACTGTCCACTACACCTCCAATTTTGGTGTCATCTGAAAACTTACTAACTGTACCTCTTATTCTCGCATCCAAATCATTTATGTAAATGACAAAAAGTAGAGGGCCCAGCACCAATCCTTGTGGCACTCCACTGGTCACAGGCCTCCAGTCTGAAAAACAACCCTCCACCACCACCCTCTGTCTTCTACCTTTGAGCCAATTCTGTATCCAAATGGCTAGTTCTCCCTGTATTCCATGAGATCTAACCTTGCTAATCAGTGTCCCATGGGGAACCTTGTCAAACACCTTACTGAAGTCCATATAGATCACATCTACTGATCTGTCCTCATCAATCTTCTTTGTTACTTCTTCAAAAAACTCAATCAAGTTTGTGAGACATGATTTCCCACGCACAAAGCCATGTTGACCATCCCGAATTAGTCCTTGCCTTTCCAAATACATGTACATCCTGTCCCTCAGGATTCCCTCCAACAACTTGCCCACCACCGAGTTCAGGCTCACCAGTCTATAGTTCCCTGGCTTGTCTTTACCGCCATTCTTAAACAGTGGCACCACATTTGCCAACCTCCAGTCTTCCGGCACCTCACCTGTGACTATCGATGGTACAAGAGGCCCAGCAATCACTTCTCTCGCTTCCCATAGAGTTCTCGTGTACACCTGATCAGGTCCTCGGGATTTATCCACTTTTAACTGTTTCAAGACATCCAGCACTTCCTCCTCTGTAATCTGGACATTTTGCAAGACGTCACCATTTATTTCCCGACAGTCTATATCTTCCATACCCTTTTCCACAGTAAATACTGATGCAAAATATTCATTTAGTATCTCCCCCATTTTCTGTGGCTCCACACAAAGGCCACTTTGCTGATCTTTGAGGGGCCCTACTCTCTCCCTAGTTACCCTTTTGTCCTTAACATATTATCTGTTTAGATTTCAGGTTTGCAGTGTACATAATTTTGTTATATTTACTTCCTGTTCTATAAAACGTTTGAAGGGACTGATGTCCATATTACATTGGTTCCATTTACTATACGAATGTCACACACAGCCGATGGATGGAAACTAGGAATTTCCCTCTAGTTTTCAGAAGGTATAAATGTATCTGTACCAGTTCTCTCAGGTCCTCGTCATTATTTCTGATCAAACATATTTAGAATTACTGTTGCCACGCAATATTCTTGTTATCAAAGAATTGCGCCTCCTTTGTGCTTCACTGTGGTATATCCACTACCACTGATCATGAGACAGATCCAGCGTAAGGAAAGACAAATGAGGATTGGTAGCATTGAACTATTTCAAACCAACATTTACCCAGTACAACTTACTGGTATGAGTGTCAAATACTACAAGGTACCAGCAGTGGTCACCTGGAAATATACTACACTCAAAAGGGCTGCTTCTTTGTAAACAGGTGGACTAGTTGCTGCTTGGAAAGTTGGGGAAAATTACCAAAACTTTATAAATTGACCGGCAATGTCAATGCTCTACCCCAGCATTAAGTTATTCAAGAATTCCCCTGCTTGCTTAGTGTAGCAATATCATAAATATGCTTGTGAACATTTATTTGCTAAATTCATGAACACATCATATGTGGATATATTTTTGATTTTGCTGGATATGTCAAACAGAGGTGAATGGTCCAAAAATTGAGATTATACAATGACCACCATGTGGAAGCAGGTCATACAACCCACATCAACCTTCCGAGAATGACCCAAAACTTCCATTCCTGTAACCCTGCATTTCCCATAGCGAATCCACCTAGTCTGTGTATATTTGGACTGAAGGAGGATTTTGGAGTACTCAGAGGAAACCCACACAGACGTGGGGAAAATGTGCAAACTTCACAGACAGTTGCCCAAGGGTGGAATGGAACCCAAATCCCTCGTCCTGTGAATTAGCAGGAGTAGCCGCTGTGCCACCTCTGATTCCTGAAGAAGGACTCATGCCCGAAACGTCGATTCTCCTGCTCCTTGGATGTTGCCTGAACTGCTGCGCTTTTCCAGCAACACATTTTCAGCTCTGATCTCCAGCATCTGCAGTCTTCGCTTTCTCCTAGAATTGTTTGCATACTTTTGAATTCTTTCCATTTTTGTTCAGCGTTGCACTAATTTATTTTCTGTGTCTTTTCAAGCCTTTAAGGGAGTGACCTGGTACAGAATAATATATAGCAGGCTCTCATGATCATGCTATTGATTGACAAGCATTGACATTGCACTGAATCACTTGACAAGGAGACGTGACAAGATTTATTTAACTTGAAGGTCCATAAAAATATCATGCTGCTGTATGTGATTTAATAAGAGTGTTTTATTTTGAACCTTGGAATTGCATTTGTCTCTTTCAATTAGTGCTTTAATTATAATGCACACATTAACAAGCATACCCAGTTAATGAACTGCACAGAACATTATAGCAGTAATTTTACAAGTCTGTATTGATGGCAATGTACCTTGCTAGACTTCGAGAAATTTGTGTGAGTTACATATCATTTTCAGTTTATTTAAATTAATCGAGAAATTAAAATTAATAAACAAATCAATGGTTGAGAAAGCATGTCTGATTTTGCAAAATGCAATTCAAGTTTGTGAGCTCGACATTTCTGTGTATAACCATTTCTCTTTACTTGCAAACTGTCACCGCTAATACAGTGTGGTAGAGCTTCCTGCTGATCCCAAATTGCATGATTGTCTCCTTGCCAATTTGATGGGACCAAGGGTACAGTACAGTATGAGTAGTTCTCTATCGCGCTTTATTTATAATTGTGTTACAATCCTCATGGAGAAGCATCATTTCTAAAGAGACCTTAATTTTCCAGCAACCAACACAACAAATCATACAAGAGTAGAGTTTAAGATCTTCACCGTAACATCGGATTAGGCCATTCAGCACTTCAAGCTTGCCCCACAAATCAATAGGATCAAACACTTCAGTTCCTTTTACCTATCCATTTCATAGCCAGAGGCTGAGCTTTCACTTTTCTCTGTGGTAGAGAATTCCAAAAGTTCATCTCTCTAAGTTAAAAATAAAATTCTCCTTACTTCAGACCTAAGTGGGGTCCCTCTTATTTTTAAATTGTGCTTCCTAGTTCTAGATTCCCTAACCAGGCCCAACATCTTAGCTGAATCCACGCTGTCTATTCCTTAAAGAATTTTGTAAGTTTCAATGAGATACTATTCATTCTTTGAAACTCTTGACAACAGGAGCTCTGTGCTCAGCTGTCCTTCGGATTCAAAACGTATCTGTTCATTTCTCACTCACAGAGACAGTAACTCCAGATGGACGAACCAGAGTATTTACCAAGAAAGCTAAATTTCCATGGATGCTTCCAATTTTCAACATCCACTCTATGTCACCCAGATAATTAGATATCAAATTAATTATTATTTGGATGGTACAGAACTAAAAAAGGCCATGTTCATATTCTTAGGATTCTTTCCACCCTCTTGTAATCCTATCAGCAGAATTTTCTATACCTTTACTCCATCATCAATTGATCTAATGCCCAGTTTTTTTTAATAAAAGGTTGATCAAGACAGAGCATATTCCCTGACAATCTTGTTTAAGGCTGGTTCAATACATGTAAATATATATAGTATAGCAGCACCACAATAAACTCTGGAGGTTGAGGAAGAGATGGTGACATTTTGGTAATGTGCTTAGATTGGTGGTGGCCAGTACCCTTAATTTAGGGGTGGGAATTCATCATGACAACTGATGGAATCAAAATTTAATTAATAAAAGTGGAACTGAAAGCTACGAGGTAGCAAACCATCAAGCAAATGATTTTAAAGGCTGAATCCTGCCATTTTTTGACCAAGTCTCATTTTCATTGAGTTTCATGGAGGGATTCTTTGTGGGAACCTGAGCAGTTGAGCAGGATTTCTCACAGATCACCCAAAACTCACCTCACTAACTACCTGCCCTGCCCTATGGCATCCTTCTCATCCACTGCTAGCTGTATCCGATCACTGGTTGTCGGCAGAACAACCTGCAACTGCCAGGATATCCAAGAATAGACCACAATCCTTTGTACTGTGCATTTTTGAACTCCAGCCAAGCACTTAGTTAAGCATTGGCAGTCTGAAATTGTCCTTTACTGTTCGTGTAGTGGCTCAATAGCCACAAGTCATTGCCCCTGACAGCACAGATTTGGCAGGGCATACATTTCCTTGCAGACACAACTGCACATTCCACCTTTAGTTACAACTTAAGAGCTAGGTTGTGTAAATCCCTGGTCCATAGTTGCTTTGCCCATCTAATGAAGGGTTTATACCAGTTATGCCGATTCGCCTGTTCCTTGGATACTGCCTGACCTGCTGTGCTTTTCCAGCATCACACTCTCAACTTTGATCTCCAGAATTTGCAGTCTTTACTTCCTCCATCTTGCAGCCCTTCCAAGTTACTACCAGCATTGAGAAAGGCCTGACTTGACATCTGACATGATTGTCCCAAAATTTCTCTCCACCACATCTGTCATCCAGGCCTTAGGTAAATTTCACTTCAGTTTCCTTCTTTTTCCTTTCCTAATAAGAACATACATAAGAACATAAGAACTAGGAGCAGAAGTAGGCCATTTGGCCCTTTGAGCCTGCTCCATCAATCAATAAGATCATGGTTTATCTTTTCGTGGAGTCAGCTCCACCTACCCGCGCTAAAACTGTATCCCTTAATTCCTTTACTTTTTGAAAAATATCCATCTTAACTTTATAAACATTTACTGAAGTAGTGTCAACTACTTCACTGGGCAAGGAATTCCATAGATTCACAACCCTCCTCATTTCAGTCCTAAATCTACTCCCTCCAATCCTGAGGCTATGCCCTCTTGTCCTAGTTTTACGTGCCAGTGGAAACATCCTCTCTACTTCTATCTTATCTATTCCCTATAATTTTATATGTTTCTATAAGATCGTCTCTCATTCTTCTGAATTCCAATGATCATAATCCCAGTCTACTCAAGTCTCTCCTCACAAGCAAAACAACCTAGCAAAAGAACCTCCTCTACACCCCCTCCAGTGCCAGTACATCCTTTCTCAAGTAAGGAGTCCAAAACTGCACGCAGTACTCCAGGTGTTGCTTCACCAACATCTCTCCTACAGCTGCAACACAGCCTCCCTGCTTTTAAACTTAATCCCTTTAGCAATGAAGGACAAAATTCCATTTGCCTTCCTAATTACTTGTTGTATCTGCAGGCCAACCCTCTGTGATTCATGCATAAGAACACCCAGATCCCTCTGCACAGCAGCGAGCTGCAACTTTTTACCAATCAAGTAAAAATCCTTTTCACTTCTACCTGAGCAGCCTTACAGCCCAGAGGATGCAACATTGAGTTCTCCAATTTCAAATAACTTTCCTCCCCATCCCCACAACTCCCTTCCCAGCCCCTCCCCATCCCTACCACTGCTCCCTGCCACCAACAGGATTCATTCCTCCCGTTGACCAACCAGGGTATACCCTTTACTTGTTTTCACCTATCCCCAATTTACCACCCTGCCCCTGCCACCCCCTTTATCTGCAGCTCCCACTACACTCACCCCCAGTCCTGAAGAAGGGTTACACTCAAAACATTGACTTTTCCACCTCCTGATGCTGCCTGGTTTGCTGTATTCTTCCAGCCTCCTGCCTGTCTATTTTGTAGTTCAACTCTCCTGCACACAAGCTAACCTGCTGCTTACCTTTTCATTTACCATCATTCTTCCTGTCGTTTTTCCCTTTCCCTTCCCCCAACCCCTGACTCACAATTTTCTTCTTCTTTCCCAACAAGGTACTTACACTTGTCACATTAAGTCAGCAAATTCTTAGGTGTTAACTTTTTTTCTTGCAAAGGTGTGAGTTTAAGAAAAGGTTAAAGACCATAAACATTTAGGAACCAAAAATCATGCTACTCATAATCTTAGGAGAATCACAGTTGATGGCTTTGATTTTCTTTATGTCCTGGTGGTCCTAGGCATCCCAATACCCACATGCCACAAAAGATTTGTTTTTAAATTTTGCCTTTTCCCTCTATATCAGGTTAGGGGTGAAAGATTTAAAAACAAATCTTTTGTGGCATGTAGGTATTGCTGGCAAGGGCCAGCAGAGGAAATGTGGCAACATGAATTGCACACTATGATTAGAGGAAAGTGTTGTATTATTGTGCAGAGTGCAAACCAGACAAACAGTGTACTTTTATGATAGTTTTTTTGACAGCACAATACATGACAAAACCTTTTGATAGAAACAAGGATTAAACTCGATTTAAAATTTAGAATCTTTGCAAACAACAGCTGCAGGAAAATTTAAAAACAATTTTTAAAAAATCTGTAAAGTCAAGAGTGGCAAGATGACTCTTCTAAATTCAGAATGGTTCTAATCCATCCCCTCTACCTTCTCACAGCCATGTTTCGATCCCGACCCCTGCTCCACACACTAGGGTCAATATAATTCCCCTAACATTCATTACTTGACAATTATTAACTTACTCAGGTAACGCAAAACTAGTTTAGCTGAAACACTGTTTCTTGCTAACTGTGTATTAATAAGGCATTATAATGAGTGCATCATGGCATTATGGGAGAAAAGAATTTGCAATGACACCTAATATCAATCTCCTTAGATATGCTGTTTACTTTACTAACAAAGAGCAAATATCAAGAGGCAGGAGTGGCGTTAGCTTGGATTACACGGACACTTGTGAGACAGCTGCAAATTTTGTGCTTCGTTGCCCACCATATGCTTTGCCAAGAAAGAGGTCTGACCAAGAATTAGCCTAGTAATGGGAATTTGAACAGCTCCTTAACATGACCAACTGCTACATCATCTAAATGAAATTGCACTAGCTCACCTGTCCTCAATTTACTATTTTAAACAGGAGGAGGAATGGTGAGGGCAAGGTGTATGGTTGAGGTAGTAATGGTAGGAAAATAATTCATTTTCTTCCTCAGAGTATTAATTTTATTGATGATATGAGTTAGTTAAATTGATAGGTGAAAAGAAAAATGGATGGAATCATGATCCTCATGTTAAGTACATTGGTTCAAATACCTAGTTACATGGAACAGAAGAGAGAATGTATTACTTAACTGCATACCTCCTTACCAGTGATGCACAATTTAGTAATGTGCACTACAGGAGAGTGCAGTTAGGGAACTCCAGCTACTTACTAAGATTCTTTCAGCATTACCAATCACCCTCATACCCATGACCATCATAACAATGGCAGCAGCTCCAAAGGCTCATCAACACTTCAGATTTCCCTTCCAATCACTACCCTGATTCAAACATACCAGTTCAGTCCTTTCATTGTGGCTGGTTCCAAATTTTAGAAATTAAGAGCACTACAGAAATATCTTCACCAGATACACTACAGTGGTTCAAAAAGCCAAGGGCAACTAGAGAGAGGTGAGTAATGTTGGGTTCTCAGCCATGTGTCCCACAATAAAAGAAAAAAAATATAGATCATGAAAAACAAGAATGAAGACAGATTATTCAGCATTTGGATAGGTAGAAGTATGGGTAGACTAAAATAGACTAATGTGCATTTTACTGTCAGATAGTCACAGACACTATTAAATATCAATTTTGGTGCAGCAAATTTCATCTTTGAGAAAAGAAAATGGAAAAAAACTGTTAAAACTCATAAACAACATTAAACCTACTCAATAATTTTGGATTGAGTTGTTGGCTATTTTATTTATCTAAGAGTAATGCAAAGATAGTTATAAATTCAACAGGTTTTTTTTGCATGACTTAAAACATATTAGAAAATTCTCAAACTTCCAACAGACACTTAGGAATGCATTTCTATTTTCTTGTGAATTCTTTCTCTGACAGTCAGGAGTCAGTCTCTTTACTCAACAGGTTCTCCCATAGGCTAAAGCAATCAAAATTGTATAAGGATCTGTGATCAGGCAAGTTTAGTTAAACACCAAAGAAGTTGCTTGGTGTATTGGTATTGCTTATATTGCAGAGTACAGTCAAGATATTAAGTTGTTCAGACATTAACTATGTTTTCCAATTGATTGACATTAAGTATTACATACAGGATTCTAAATTCCAAAATACTGTCTAATTTCAAATATGTTATGGTTGCGATATAAACCTGCCTCTGTAAATAACTTTCTCTCTCTGGAAAAAACCATGTAAGCTCCAAAAAATCAACAAATACTGTGCAAGAGACAACTTAAAGCAGTTTTCCAAGATAAAATACCATTGGGAGTGAAGGGGTGCTCTGCATCAGTGAACTGCAACATCTAATTATCAAGTATTTCAGGTTTTATTGAATTTGTCAGCTCTTTAGAAAATGCTGTTTTTGTGCGACTAAAGATTGAAGGTTTCACTTACCATTTATTTTCTGCCTTCAGAAACCAATGAATACCTTTATCTATCAGTCATTTCGAGAGACAGTTCTGGTGCTATGACTGGTAAAGTTGCTGCCCACCCCAATCAGATGGCTGTACTGATGGTTCTTCTGGTGGGTGGAAAATAAAGATTACTTTTGGATTTTAGAAACCTCATTTTACGATAAACATAAAAAAAAACTGTCTTTTGACATTTGCTGCTGCAACCTAGAGGAAGTGAGTCAAAGATTTTCTTTCCAGTATTAGCAAAACTGCTTTTTTTGCAGCTGAATAAATAAACCAAAACATTACAACCGAAATAGATGACATTGTCATCACCTTCGTATGAAGTACACAGTACTCCAGCATATAACTCGTTAAAAACCTTGATTGAATTGCGACTATGTGGCTTTGCTCAATTAGATCTGTTAACAATTACAAGGCCAACTTGAGAAGGGTGAAGTGCAATATATTAATGGCATCTATTATCACTGACTTTTCCAAATGGCTAGCCAGAATGTCCACAGGGATGATAAATTTCTCAAGGAATCTCAATCATTAAAACTGCGATTGACAAGGGGAAGATGAACCGTGAATCTCCTCAAAACCTTCTGCAGTGAGTGGACATAATCTAACATAGGGAAATATTAGGCTGGTTGATGCCATCTCTTTTATTTTGTCAGTTTCTGCCATGAATCAATTTTACTGATATCATTAGCATCACAGAGATCTACAGCAGAGATAAAGGTCTTTTGGCCCATTGTGTCTGTGCTGATTAAAAACACTACCTAACTATTCTGACCCCATTTTCCAGCACTTGGCCCATAGCCTTGCATGTCTCTACAAGACAAGATCATATCTAAATATTTCTTAAATGTTGTGAGGGTTTCTCCCACTACAACCCTTACAGGCAGTGAGTTCCAGATTCCCACTGTGTAAAAGAGTTTTTCCTCACATCTCCACTAACTCTTCTGTCCCTCACCTTACATTTATGTCCCTTAATCAATGATCCTCCATCAAGGGGGAAAAGTTTCTTCCAATCTACCTGATTAATGCCCCCCAAAATGTTATGCATTTCAATCATGTGCTCTCTCAATCTCCTCTGCTTAAGGAAAACAGTCTATCCAAATTCTCTTTGTAACTGAAACTCCCCAGCTGATGCAGTATCCTGGTAAATCTTTCTTGCACACTCTCCAATGCTATCACATTCCCTCTATAATGTGAATTCCAGAAATGCACACAATACTCTAGCTGTAGCCTGAACAATGTTTATACAGTTCAAGCATCACCTCTCTGCTGTTAAAGTCTATGCCTTAGCTATTTTTTGTAATTCTTGGGATATGGGCATCAGTAGCAGGGCTAATATTTATTGCCCATATAATACGATATCCTTTTATTGTCACATGTACTCCATTGTAGGGATACAATGAAAAACATTTACAGTATCTGCTTTCTCATGGTGACATCTCAGGTACAACTTCTGAGTACAGCAGAGGAATAAAAGTAGTTGCATCACTTACAGAGTTGAAAGATAAGCTAAAAATAGGACAATAATTAAAGGGTTGTCATTACAGTAAGGTAGGGAACTTCAAAGAGACATTAAAATGTAGCCGCTCAGCACAGGGCCTCTGCACATGGTCTGACTGCCTGTGCCAGACCCCAGCCCAACAGCCACTCCCACTCCACTCCAAGGCCCAGTTGCTGCACACCTGCACTCAGCTCCTCTAAGGTAAGTGCCAGGACTCCCTTCACTCTCCCTGTCTCCCGCTGGGACCTGCTACCTGTGCAATGCTCTGGGGCTGCTTCCCCACTTGCTGCTCCAGAGCTGCTTCACTGTGCTGTACCAGGGTTCACACCCCACGCACTGATCCAGGGCTCACTGTTCACGGTTTGCTGGGGCTTAACATATGATGATCGGCTGAGGATGCTGGGATTGCAATTATTAGAGTTTAGAAGGTTGAGGGGAAATCTAATAGCAGCTTACAAGATAATGCATGGCTTAGAAAGAATTGATGCTGGGAAGTTGTTTCTGTTAGGCGGGGAGACTAGGACCCGTGGGCATAGCCTTAAAAGGAAAAGGGGTCAACTTAGAACAGAAATGAGGAGACATTTCTTCAGCCAGAGACTGGTCGGCCTGTGGAATTCATCGCCACAGAGCACAGTGGAGGTCGGGACATTGGGTGTCTTCAAGGCAGAGATTGATAAATTATTGATCTCACAAGGAATTAAGGGCTATGGAGGATGCGGGTAAGTGGGATTGAAACACACATCAGACATGATTAAATGGCGGAGTGGACTCGATGGACTGAATGGCCTTGCTTCCACTCCTATGTCTTATGGCTTGTAGCCCATGAGCTGTTCCAGATCTCGCTGCTCTGCGGACTTGCTGCTGGCACCTGCTGCTGGGCCAGTATTTGCCTCCAGTGCTGAGGGGAGAGGAGAAGAAAAAAGAGAGAAAATAAAAGAAAAAGAAAGAACAAGAACTGATTGAGCAGAGGAGCCCTGACAGGCGCATCCTCCTTTGCGGACATCTTGATCCAAGACTAATTGCCCGGAGTTAAGTGCCAAGCACATTGCTGTAGTTCTGGAGTCACATGTAAGCCACAACAGATAAGGATGGCAGATTTTCTTCCTTAAAGAATATTAGTGAACCAGATAGGTTTTTCCTGACAATTGACAATGGGTTCATGGTCCTCAGTTCCAGATGGTGAATGAATTCAAATTCTATCATTAGTCATGACAGGATTTGAACCCAGGTTCCCAGAATATAACTTGGGTCTCTGGATTACTACTCTACCATTAGGCATCCACCTACTCCCAAAAGCATGTATCCTATATGCCTTCTTTAATACCTTATCCACTGTCTTGTTACTTCAAGGGACTGGTGGACATGGACACCAAGTTTTCTGATCATCAGTACTTCCCAAGGTTCTACCATTCATCATGTATTCCTTTGTCATATTTGTCTTGCACAAAAACAGCAACATAAAGTTGCTCAGATTGAATGCCACTTGCTGCTGATCAGCCTATCTGACTTGTCTGTCTAAGTTCTCTTGTAGTCTAAGGCAATCTTCCTTCACCAATTTTTGCTTCACCAGTAAACTTACTGATCAGCCTGCCTACATGCAAGTCTAAATTGTTTACATAAAACACAAACAGGAAGGCCCCAACACTAACCCCTGTGGGACCCCACTGGACACAAAATTCCAGCTTGATAAACAACCCTCAACCAACACCCTCTGCTTCCTGCTATTCAGCCAATTGTGGTTCCAATTTGTCGAATTTCCTTGGATTCCATGGGCTATTAGCTTTGCTATCAATCTCCCATGTGCAATCTTATCAAAAGCTATGCTGAAGTCCAATTAGACAACAGTACATTAAAAGTATTGCCCTCATCAATACACCTTGTTCTGTCTTTGAAAAAGTTGTTCAAATTGGTTAGACAACACCTCCCCTTAACAAAACCATGCTGACTGTTTTTCATTAATCACTGTTTCTCCATATGCAGATTAATTCTGTCCCTCAAAATTGCTTCCAATAGTTTCCCCACCACCGAGGTTAGGTTAATTGCCCTGTAATTTCCTGGTTTATCCCTTTCTTCTTTCTTGAATAATGGTACTACATTATCTGTCTTCCAGTCCTCCACCAGTGACCAGAGAGGAATTGAACATTTTTACAAGCGCCCCTGTTTTTTCCTCCCTTGCCTCGCTCAACAACCTGGAATGCATTTCATCTAACCCTTGAAATGTATTTATTTGTAAGCCAGTCAAAACATCCTCTCTATCTGTGCTAATTCCTTTGATCATATCTATATCATCCTCTCACGAGTGAAAACCAACACAAAGTATTCATGTAGAAACCGACTACATCCTTTAGTTCCTGTGTTTTTTTAATGGGCCTTACTCTTTCCCTTGTTTTTGTTTACTCTTAAATTAACCTGTTAAAGAACATATGATTTCACTTTATTTTAACAGAAATTATGTTTTCATATCCCTTTTAGCTTTCTTAAACTCCCTTTTAAGTTCCTTCTTGCACATTCTAAGGTTTCTGCTGTTTTGAGCTTTCAGTCTGTCTTAAGCCTCCCTTTGTCTATTAATCCAATGCTTTATATCCCGTGACTACAGGATTCAAGTAGTCAAGGGTAGATGAACTTTGTATCAGAAGAAATAACTATTAGTAAAACTTGGAATAGCTCAACCTTTCAAGTACTTTCCTGGACCAAATAGAAGAATGAAACTCCACAGCGAGTCTGAAACAAAAACAGAAAATGATGGCAATTCACAGCGTGGCCTTAAGCATCAAGAAAGAGAAAAGTCAAGGTTCGTGTTTTAGATACAAACCTTCACATTTGCAAGATAAGTCCTGAAAGTAATCATTTACTTTTACAGATACCCAGATGGCCACTTGTTCAGCTGTGGCATTATCACTTCTGTATCAAGAATCTGTAGGTTTACAAGCCCTTTCCAGAGCCTTGTTTGTAAAATTTTGAAGGCTGAAACTCCAGAACTGCACAGAGGGAGTTTTGCCCCATTGGAGATGTCACCTCATGAATGTGATATTAAAATCCATTTGCTCTCTTACATGGATGGAAAAGATCCCAAGGTACAATTTCACAAAAGACTGAACTCCCTGGTATTCACATCAATATTTATCCTTCGATCAGCGTCAGTAAAACAGGTTATCATTCATTATTGTATTGATACTTGTGGTTGTTTTCTGTGACTGTGTTTGTTTTTTACATTCGCATAATATATGTGAGGGTGGCATGGTGGTTCACTTGTTAGTATTACTGCCTCACAGTGCCAGGGACCTAGTTGCAATTCAAGCATCGGCTGACAGTGTGGAGTTTATGGATTCTCAAGGAGAACCCCATATCTGCATGGGTTTCCTCTGACAGTCCAAAGATCTGCAGATTAGGTGAATTGGCTCTGCTAAATTATCCATCGTGTTCAGGGATGTGTAGGCTAGGTGTATTAGTCAGGGGAAATGTAGAGCAATATGGTCGGAGAATAGGTCTGGGTGGGATACTGTCAGAGGGTTGGTGAGGACTCGTTGGGTCAAATGGCCAGTTTCCACACTGTAGAGATTCTATGATATATTTTAAATGGACCATATCGGTGGTAAGGTATTTGGAGACATCTGGAAGTGAAAGTTTTTATTTATTTTTTTATTTTCTGCACTTAACATTCTGAAATACATAAAAATCAATCCGACACACATCTGTCCTAGAAGCCTATAGGCCAACAGCTGACAAGAATGTGAAGGTGAAAACTGAAGCCAGTGGCAAAACTGCTTCTCTACATCTGTTCTCAGCCTGAAACCTGTGAAATAATCTCACTAATTGGAAAATTCTTCAGTATCAACACAAAATATGAGTAAAACAATAATTGCAAATAAATCATTCTGTTGCAAATGCATCCTTTGAGTAAATGATGTGAGGGTCCAATGAATATTAACCTTTCATTCAGTCTTTCGTCATGTGCACATTCCACTAGGAATAAAGGTATGAATGTAGCCGATGCTATAAACTCATATTATAAACCATGGATTAAACACTCTAACCATAGAAATGTTACCTGGTGACCCATTGTTACTTCAGTGGAACCTTCAAACCAACAGGGTGTAGAGGGATTGCTATTTGCAGTTTTTTTCATTTGTTGCCAGTCTCCTTACCAAAGCTATGGTTGGTGATCAATGTCAACTTCATGGAATTTCAGGATGTTCAGAGCCATAATGGAACTGTTGGATATTTGGAAATGCTTTTGGCAACACCATTTATTACTGTTTTATAAGTCTTTCCTTTGTCTGACCTTCTATTTTATGTGAATGGTAGTGGTCACTAGCAGAATTATCCAGCAAAGACTTTAGCTTAGGAGGCCATTGATGTTTTCAATAATTTTACAGAAAGCAAATTGGAACTTTGTTTAAGATGTTAGTAAGGCCTTCAACAAGGTTCTGCATGGTTACTAAGGTTAGATCACATGGAATCCAGAGAGATCTAGCCAATTGAATACAAAATTGATTTGATGATAGGTGACAGAGGGTGGTGGTACAGGATTGTATTCAGGCTGGAGGGCTGTAACCAGTTGTGCGCCACTAGGATCAGGGCTGGGTCCACTACTGTTTGCCATTTATATAAATGGTTTAGATGAGAATATCGGAGACATAATTATTAGGCTTGCAGATGACACCAAAATTAGAACTATGGTGGACAGTGAAGAATGTTATCTAAGACTACAACAGGATCTTGAACGACTGGGCTAATGGACCGAGCAATGGCAGAGGGAGTTTAGTGCAGATAGATGTGAGGTGTTGCTTATTGCTAAGACAAACCAGGGGAGGACTTAAACAGTTAATGGTAAGGTCCTGGGGAGTGTAGTTGAACAGAGAGACCCAGGGGTGCAGGTATATATTTCCTTGAAAGTGGTATCACAGATAGACAGAGTGAAGAAAGCGATCGACATACTGGCCTTCATTGGCCAGAGTACTGAGTATAGGAATCGCAACATTATGCTATGGTTGTACAAGACATTGGTAAGGACACATTCGGAATACTGTGTACAGTCCTGATCAGCCTGCTATAAGGAATGATGTTATTAAACTGGAAAGGGTGCAAGAAAGAGATACAAGGTTGTTACCGAGATTGGAGGGTTTGAATTATAAGGAGAGGCTGGATAGTGTGAGACTTCTTTCCCTAGAGTGTATGAGTGTATGAGATCTTTCAGAGGTTTATCAAATCATGAGAGGCATAGATAAGCAGAAAAGCCAAGGTCTTTTTCCCAAGGTAGGGGAGTCCAAAACTGGAGGTGAGAGGGGAAAGATTTAAAAGGGCCCTGAGGAGAAACTTTTTTTACATGGAGAGAGGTGCATATATATATAGAAGGAGCTACGAGAGAAAATGGCAGAGGTGAGTACACTTATAATATTTAAAGGATATTTGGACAGGTCCATGGATAGGAAAGGTTTAGAGGGATATATGTTAAACAAAGACAAATGGGACTAATTCAGTTGAGGAAACCTGGTCAGCACAGATGAGTTATGCTGAAGGGTTTGATTCTGTGCTGTGCTCGCTAATTGATTGAATTTACACTTTGTCATTTCTAGTACTGATGTTCAAAATCAAAAATTATACAGTGTTTTTAGTGTGAAACCGATTGCCTTTACCCTGACATTGAAATACAGGATGGAGTAACATTGTAAATGTAGCAATTTTTGTGTATAAAATACAATTTGATAAAAATCATTTTTAAAAATCTTATTGTTGATAGCTAGTTTTGCAAACCAATTCATAATACTGGGTTAGTTTGTTTTGCATATATGCACATATTATTGAATGCATAAAGGTTGAGTTCGTATAGGGTGATGTACTTATTTAGCTCTGAGCTGATGATCCACAAAAGTAAAATCTCTGTCTTGGAAATGTGCAGCACTGTAGAATCAGCAAATCACTCACTTGGATGTTAAATAAACATTATGAACTACACTAAAAAAAATCTAAGAGGTGAATCTTTTCTAGCTGGGAGCACAGAAATTATCAGGTGCAAAATAAACAGTAATGCTGAAAGCTGGTTTTCATATAATTAGCTGTCTTATTCCAAAATGTGTATAATTTGGCTGATTAGTCTCTGTGTGGAATTGATCCACTTATTGTGTGTGACCTACTTTTTATGTTTGCGCTGCCAATGGGGAGCTTCAGTCGCTGGCTGTGCAAATTGTAGATTACACATTGTGCATGCACAGTTCATGAATCTCCATATCTAATGAATGGAGAATTAGGGACACAGCACATTAAATCCAATATACAGGACTCCAGGGCAAGTGTCCTCCCTGGTCATGAGAGAGTATGGAATTTTAATCTTACAATACAATAAAATATATTAAAGGATAAAGAATCATGCCTGAATCTACTCTTTGAAAACATGCTGTCTAGTTACTCTCCATTATTTCCGCATTACCCTTCAAAGCTTTCCTTTTTACATTTTTGGCCAGTTAAAACTTCTGAGTTATGATAGGGCTCAAGAAATAAAAGTAACAATATAAATGTGTGCAAAATTAACTGCATGATGGAAAACGGAGATTATTCAGTAAACTGTTTGGGACTGAAGGAAGGTTCGCTGTGGGGTCCTCCAGGGATCAGTGTTAGGACCTTTGTCATTGACCTCGACTTTGGTGAAGAGGAGTCATTTTCAATGTATGATATAAATCTTGGTTGTGTTGTGAACTGTGAGGAAGACACTTCAAAAGAATTTTGACAGGCTGATGGAGTGGGCAGCCAGGTGGAAGATAAAATGTAACATAGTATAATTAAATTATTCATTTTGTTGTTCAGCACAATGAGGCAATATTAAAAAGAAGACATAATTTCTAAAGTAGAGACTGGAATAGAAGGCCCTGAGTTAATAACTGCATAAGTGAATGAAGGTAACCTGGCAAGTTGAGATATCAGTTAATGAAGCAAACAGAATTCTGCATTTTATACATGTAGGTATGGAGTTCAAAAGCAAGGCATTTATGGAGAACTTGAGTAAAACACTTATTAATCCCCAACTGGAATACTGCATCCATCTCTGGGTGCTAAACATTACAAAGGGTGTGAAATCATGAAAGACAGTGTGGACAATATTCTTGGAACAAAGCAGCTATTGAGATAGATTGGAGAATTTAGGACTGTTCTGTCTGTAGAGTAAATTGAAAGGAGATTTAATGAAGCCTTCAAAATTCTGAGAGGTCTGGATTACTTTTCCTGAGTAAATAGAGAGAGACTGAACCCATTGGTGTCAGGATCAAGACAGATTGGGTCCAGATTTAAGATAAAACAGCAAGGTGACGTGATCTAGGCATCCAAAAGGGAAGTGGATTATCTTCTCTAAAGAAAGGACATGGTAGGCTATAGGGCAGATGTTGGAAGAGTGGCGCTAGATTACTAGCTCAGACTCAATGGGCTGAATGGCCTCTTTCCATGTTGTCACCATTCTGTGATTTTATGATCCATCCCATGATTCTTTGATCATGGCTCTATTAGTTGAAAAAGGGCTACCTTGCCTAATTCCACAGACCAAGTCTGCTCTGTGCATCTTACATTAGTTAAGCATTTTTTTTATGTACTGAGGGTTTCTGTCTCTAATACCCTTTCAAGAAATGAATTCAAAACTACTGGTATCATCTGGGTGAAATCATTTCACCTCAATCACTCTCTAACCTTTGGCAATAAATTTAAATCTACACCTCTAGCTATTGATGACTCTGTTGAGGGAAATGGCTCCTTGCCACATGCCCTCTGCAGGCCCTTATAATTTTATCAACTTCAATTTATTATTCCTTCAGTTTCTTCAATTCCTAGGAAAACAACTTCTGCTTAACCAATCATTCCTCCACCAGTTTTCCATTTCTCCATAAATGTTCATTACATCTTATCTGCTGTAATCATATCCTTCTTGAGTACAATGAAAAGATTTTACACTCTCTAGCTGCGGCCTGTACTGTGATAATTCAGGTTTGAGTTAAGAAAAAGCTTGTAGGAGTGAGGTCGATTTTATCACAGAGACTTCTGGAAAGCACAAACTTGCTGAGGCTTGTGCTTTCCAGAAGACTCTGTGATAAAATAGGTCATAGTCAACCATCTGTAAACAGTTGCAGTAATGCAATAACTTCATACTGTTGACTCAACAAGACTCTTCGAGAAAGAGCAGAAAGGTGGTTAGCCCTCATTCACATAAATCTACTTCAGGCTTGGCAGAGCCCACACATATTCCTGTCTGCTCTTGTATTCAGTGACTGATCTAATGAAAGAAATCATTCCATATGCCTGGAAATATAGCTGTTGAGTTCTACATTCAGAAGTATAACTTTGTTTGGATTGAAATTGAAATACAATCATATGCAAATGTCTCCCACCTACAATCATTACAGTAGAAAAAGAAGACAGCTTGCCAGGAGTTCTGAGGAAGCTAATAGCAGATTGTGGACAGGAACTGAAAAAAAACAAGTAATGTAAGTAAAACAACAGAGATGAGGAATTAAAGGGTGACAAATTCCCAGAACCTGATGGTTTCAATCTGACAGTGTTAAAGGAAGTATGTGAGCATATTGTAGATGTCAAAGTTTCAGATTTTCCTAGATAAAGGAGTCATCTCTGTGGATTGGAAAATTGCACATGTCACTCTGCTTTTTAAGAAGAGCGAAAGAGAAAACCAAGGAAATTAGAGACCAGTTCGCCGATCATATGTGATGAGGAAATTGTTGAGTTCTATAATCAAAGACACCCTGAAAACTTTCATAACAAGTAAGCCATGCCTGACAAATCTCCTTGAATGTTTGAAGAGGTGACTAAGGTGGTAGACAGTTCAGCGAGCATCCGAGGAACAGGAAAATCAACGTTTCAGGCAAAAGCCTGATGAAGAGCTTTTGCCTGAAATGTCGATTTTCCTGCTCCTCGGATGCTGTCTGAACTGCTGTGCTTTTCCAGCACCACTCTAATCTACAATCTGGTTTCCAGCATCTGCAGTCCTTGTTTTTACCTAGTAGACAGAGAATGTCTATGGATATTTGGGCTGCATGGTAGCCCAGTGACTAGTACAGCTGCTTTAAGCTCCAGAGAACTGAAAATGTGTTGCTGGAAAAGCGCAGCAGGTCAGGCAGCATCCAAGGAACAGGAGAATTGACGTTTTAGGCATAAGCCCTTCTTCAGGAATGAGGAAAGTGTGTCCAGCAGGCTAAGATAAAAGGTAGGGAGGAGGGACTTGGGGGAGGAGCGTTGGAAATGCGATAGGTGGAAGGAGGTCAAGGTGAGGGTGATAGGCCGGAGTGGGGTGGGGCGGAGAGGTCAGGAAGAAGATTGCAGGTTAGCAAGGCGGTGCTGAGTTTGAGGGTTTTGGCTGAGACAAGGTGGGGGGAGGGGAAATGAGGAAACTGGAGAAATCTGAGTTAAGCTCCAGGGACCCAGGTTTAATTCCAGCCTTGGATGACTATCTGTGTGGAGGTTGCAAGTTCTCTTGTATCCATTCGGGTTTCTGCCAGGATCTCCGAATTCCTCCCACAGTCCAAAAATGTGCAGTTAGTAGGATTTGCCTTTGTGAATTGCCATATTGTGCCCAGGGATGTGCAGGCTAGGTAGATTAGCCATGGTAAGTGCAGGATATTGGAGCTAGGGTAGGGTACTGGGTTTAGGTGGGCTGATGTTTGCTGGATCCAATTCAAAGGGCAGAATGGTTTCACTGTAGGATTCTATGTTGCTTGTATGGACTTCCAGAAAGTATTTGATAAAATTTGATAAATTGAATAAGAGATTATTACCTCAAGATTTAAAGGCCAGTGACTGACATGGCTGGGAAACTGGTTGAGTGGCAAGTGGGATAATGGTTAAGTTAGGTCAAAATGGCAGTAGTGACCAGTGGTGTGCCACAAGGATCTGTGGGAGGGAATAATTGTTCACATTATTTTTAAATGCTTGGATAATTGCATAGAATGTTATGTATCCAAATTTGCTCATGGCATAAAGTTAGGGGGATTGTAGACATTGTAGATCATAACTGAAAACTGCAAAGGGACATGAATAGACCAAGTGAATATGAGATGGATTTCAACATAGGTAAGTGGGAGATTATCCATTTTGGACTGAAAAAGGATCAATCTATGTACTTTTTAGATGGAATTAAATTATATACAGTGGTTGTCCAAAGAGACTTGGTGTTCAGGTGCATGGATTTTAAAATGTCAGAAATAGGTACAGAAAATAATCAAGAAAGTTAAAGGTCTGTGGGTCTTTATACCTAGAGGACTGGAATACAAGAATATAAAAGTTATGCTGCAGGAATACAAAATCCTGGTTACACTCCACTTGAAATACTGCGAGCAGACTTAGGACCATTCCTCAGGAATAATCTATTGGCAATGGAAGGAGTATGATATAGGTTTACCCAAGTGAAACCTAGCTTTCAAGGGTTAAGTTATGAGAAATGATTATACAAATTGGATCTCTTTTTTCTAGAATTTAGAAAGCTAAGGGATGTTCTGATCGAAGTCTTCAAGATATGAACAGGAAATGTCAGAAAGCATTTCCACGAGTAGAGGATTCTAGAATTAAGGGGCATAGTATGAAAAATAGGGCCAAACATCTTGGAAGTGCAGCAAAGGCAGAATATTTGAAGACACACTTTGTACTCCAAGCGACAATTACATATCAATTGTATATATTCATTATTCAGGACCAAACTGAAAAACATTCATTGATTAATACAAACCATCATTCACTCAGCTCACAGTAATGCTTGAATTTGTGTAATTAAAGTATGATCTAATTCAAGACAGGATTAGATTCAGCATAAGAAATGCTGCAATGAGAGCAATCCTACTAAGAGAAGAATTTATCCTCTGGAGAGCAATTGACAAGTATGGAAGAGCTGAGGTTGCAAATCAACAGCTCAAAAATATTCATGGCAGAATAGATCAAATTTTGCATAATTCTGATAGACATTCCAGGTGCTAAGCTGAAAATGTGTTGCTGGAAAAGTGCAGCAGGTCAGGCAGCATCCAAGGAGCAGGAGAATTGACGTTTCGGGCATAAGCCCTTCTTCAGGAATGAGGAAAGTGTGTCCAGCAGGCTAAGATAAAAGGTAGGGAGGAGGGACTTGGGGGAGGGGTGTTGGAAATGCGATAGGTGGAAGGAGGTCAAGGTGAGGGGCAGAGGAGATGACCTGGGGTGTGCAGTGAGAGAGGGTGCAGAGGAGATGACCTCACCTTGACCTCCTTCCACCTATCGCATTTCCAACGCCCCTCCCCCAAGTCCCTCCTCCTTACCTTTTATCTTAGTCTGCTAGACACACTTTCCTCATTCCTGAAGAAGGGCTCATGCCCGAAACGTCGATTCTCCTGCTCCTTGGATGCTGCCTGACCTGCTGCACTTTTCCAGCAATACATTTTCAGCTCTGATCTCCAACATCTGCAGACCTCACTTTCTGCTCCCATTCCAGGTGCTAAGGGCAAGATAAGCAAGAACAGAAAGCGGGGTGCAAACAGTGCAGAGAATATCATACAAAAGAGAAGAACATATATCAAAAATGGGAAAGCAATGTTTTAAACTCAAGGAGTTGAAGCATTTTTCATACTAGGTCTGGCTAAAAAGAAGCACAACAAGCAGGGACAGTTGACCACTGGAGAGACAATGGCTGATGATTCTACTGAATCATTCTACAGCATATAGTTCAGTCAGATTGATAGGTGATATGTCATTGTGACTGTGGAATAAGAATTGCAAATGGAGAACATCAGGTCATCATAAAGTGTAGGCCCGTTGCAGCAGCGTGATCAAGGATCTGGAGTTCAAGATAATGGATAGCAAGCAATTGCCGCTTTTCTTCAGCAAGAGAAAGTCTAAAATGGTAACTTTTAATGCACCAAAAGAGATTTACAAAGTGTGGCAGTTGGCTTAGGATGTCTCCCAGAAGAATAACATTTCAGTGCAGATGAGATTGTAAGACCAACTCAGTATCTGACAAATATTGGCCAAAATGAATGAAAACCTAGAAGAGCTGGGAAAGGATGGTGCAACCAAGAAATTTTCAACTCCTATAATGTGGAATTTGTGGAATGGTAGCAGTGAAACAACCCAGAATGTATCAATTGAGGGGATTTAAAGAAAGCTCTGAAAAAATCTCACTGCCACATGTCAACCATCAAAAGACAATTTGCTACAACTTGCAAAGGCAAATATCTTCCCCACTGCAAATGTGAAGGATTGTTACTGGAAAGTGAAACTCGATTAAAGCAACAACTATATTCTGGTCAGTCTTAAAGTAATACAGAAGGCTGCATGTGTTACTGGACATGTTCACTGCTCCAGAAGAGTATCAATGCATACAACATGAGACAGTGGATCAAAAGCAAGATTGAATAATGCAAAAAGAACAAAGGTGCCAGAAATCTGAAACAGATATTGCTAGAGAAACTTAGCAGTTTGGCAGTATCTGTGGAGAAAAAGCAGAGCTAAGGTTTGAAGTCTAATGACCCTCCTTCAGAATTATATTGGATGATTTGCTAGATTATGGTTGCAGAGAGTCAGTGAAAGAAGCCACTGCTGACCATGATCAAAATCTATAGTATCTGTTTGAAAGAGCTCACCAGGTGAACCAGAAGCTGGAATTAAAGATTACAATTTAAGATGCCCAAAGTCAAACACATAGACTCTGTACTCACAGCAAAAAACATTCATTTGGACCATGAAATTGTGAATGTAGTAGGAGCAGTGCCTCGACCAAAGATGGCAAAAGTTTTGTCCACTTTGTTGTCAGATTTTGAAACATTGCAACAACTAATGGCCAAGGATGTGCATTGTTGTTGGGGTACAGAACAAAAGGCAGCTTTCACTAAAAGCTAGCAACGAGTGATGACAACACCAGCGCTGAAATACTACAAAGTAAATGATGAAATCACCCTGCATTGTGACACTAGTGAATCAGGACTTGGACCAAATGCTAATGCAGCAAGGACAGTAGGTTGTTTATGCAACCAGGATCCTAAAATACACAGAATGATGTACTCAGACAAAAAAAAGAGTTCCTGGCTGTTATCTTTACTTGTGATCATTTTAATCAATACCTAAGTAAGGGACAAAGCTGTAGTTGAGTCACAATATTTTCCTCACTATTATCTGCTCCAAAGAACATCTGCGAACAATGTTTCACTGGATGCAGAAATATCGTAAGGTTGTACCATACAAGGAAGTAATGCAGATGTACACTGCAGAGAGAGCAGAACTCATCGCTGTGCAATACATTTGTGACATAGCCATGGACTATATTAGATCAAGAAGCTGAGACACCACCATATTCACAAGGACAGTTAGAGATAGGTAGTGAGTGCTGGCTTTTCCAGCTATATTCAAATCCCATAAAATAATCAAAAATAAACAAATGGGTCTATTTAATTTTTATGACCTTTTTTGTCATTTACTTTGCATTATCCTTTCAGGTAAATGCATATCGATGGCAAGATCAGAATTTGATGACCCTCATCATCTTATTGCACTTGAACTGCACAACTTGCTAGGCCATTTCAGTTATGAGTCATCCTCATTACTGTGGATCTGGAGTCACAAGTAAGTCTGGTTAAGGACAGCAGACATGATTCACTAAAGAAAAAGTGATCCTGATGCTTTTCAATGACTAAATCGATAGCTGTTTCATGGTCACCATTACATAGACTAACTTCTAATTCCAGAGTTAGTAATTGAATTGAAATTCCACCAAGAGATAGGATTTGCACCCATGCCCACAATATTGGCCGAGGCCTTCGGATTACAAGGCTACTGACATTGTCATTATATTGTGACCATTCAGATGATTGGCTATCATTGTCATTTGTAGTTTGTGGGCAAGATTTTAAAACAATGTGGTGACTTCTCTTTCTGAAGATAACTGTTTCCAAATTCCCCATTCTTTTGTGAATACAGCTATTATTAGGAGGAACCTTTCATCATAGTAAATTGGCACTTCACGAAAAGATCACAACTATAGAATCCCTCCAGTGTGGAAGCAGGCCATTTGGCCAAACAAGTCCACTTCAACCCTCCAAAGAGTAACCCACCCAGACCTTATAACTCTACATTTACCCCAGACTAATGCACCCAACGTATACTTTCCTGAACACTTTGGGCAATTTAGCTTGGCAAATTCACCTAACCTGCACGTCTTTTGGACTGTGGCAGGAAACTGGAGCCCCCAGAGAAAATCCATGCAGACACAGGCAGAATGTGCACACTCCACACAGTCAGTAACCTGAGGCTGGAATAAAACCCGGGTCACTAGCACTGTGAGGCAGCAATGCTAACCACTGAGCTACCATGCCACTCTATTTTTGTTTCAGATCTTCAACATCCAAAGTTCTTTGTTTAAAATGTAGCTAATAGTAGACTAGGCACATATTGCATAATTATGTATATTGAATTTTGGCAACAATACTGGATATTACATCAGTATAAAGGTGTTATACAGCAAAACAAAAAACGCTGGAGAAACTCAACAGATCTAGCTGCATCTGTAGAGAGCAAACACAGTTTTCGTATTGAGTCCAGTGGTCCTCCTTCAATACAGTTCTGCTGCCAGATCTGTTGAGTTTCTCCAGCAATTTCTGTTTTTGTTTCAGATCTTCAGCATCCAGAGTTCTTTGTTTAAAGAAGTTACATGTTTGATTAGTATTGCTGTGACAATATTTAAACCTCTAATGTTATTATGCACAATCAAAATTAGGGCTGTTATTAATGCACAGCTTTTTCTTTAAGGCTAAGTGTGAACTCCATCCAAATTGCAATGAATGAAAATATATTATAATATGAGGAAGGAATGAAGGGTTATTTTATTTTGACTTGCTCAAAATGACCTGGACAGATTTTACTATTCAGTTTATTTGAATGTAGAATAAATTAAATGGAGTGCAAACCAGGCAGTGTCCATGCAAATACTTCTGTTTCCCGTTCAGTCTGGGTTAAAATAATTTCTAATAAAATGATTTGATGTCATAGAAATGCACAAAATTAGGCGGCACAATGGCTCAGTGGTTAGTACTGCTGCCTCACAGTGCCAGGGGCCCAGGTTTGATTCCAGCCTTGAGTTGTCTGGACTTTGTACATTCCCCCTGTGTCTGTGCTGGTTTGCTCCGGTTTCCTCCCACAGTCCAAAGATATGCAACTCAGGTGAATTGGCCATGTTCGGTGCATTCATCAGAGGGAAATAGATCTCGGTGGGTTACTCTTCAGAGGGTCAGTGTGGACTTGTTGGGCTGAAGGGCCTGTTTCCACACTGTAGGGAATTTAATCTAAAGTCAAATGAAAAAGCTATTACGTTGAACATGTCCACTTTCAAAATTAGATTAAGATTACACATTATAACGCACTCATATTCCTCAATAATTTATTTCTTAAACTTATCAACATTCCACTGTTTCAAAGGAAAGCCTGTTTTATGCATTCATCACTTTCTAACTGTTATGGTTATATTTCCAACCATTTATTGACAAAGCTGAGAAACATCTAAACAAAAATTGTCTGCTTGCATTCACATGTTTTTTCGAGTTGCCCCATGTAATGTTTTTAAATGTTTGTGATTATGCCAGATATTTTTAATTTGGTTTTGGCATTATGATATTTTGTTAAATATGTGCCATTGCACAAAAGTGAGTCAGAGTTATAGAGTTGGAAGAAGAATGTTGCAGTTATGCTTAGGTGAGGGACTATGTAATGAACAAATTCAGGAAACTATCAGTACCAATATTAGTGAGTTATTTATTGTGGATTAGTTCCAAGAAAATTAATTAAGTGAATACATTACCCAATGCAAGTGAGAAAATTAATTTTCCCCTCACATATCTTACTTCCCCATATCAATAGACCATTGTCAGAAAATAGCAATATATCTCTGTACTTTAATTGACCTCTGCATAGTAAGATTTTCATAATGGAATGCCAGGAAATATGTACTTACAGAAAAGAATTTCACCTTTTCATCCCATTGCAAGTGATTTGCATTCAACTTCATGGGAAAATGAAAAAGTTCACTGAAAGTTTCATCATTCTCTTACTGATCAACGTTGCTATCTATATTTGCATAGATTATTGCATCGATTATTGCTTTCATAATATCTGAATCTCCACAGGAGAGGTGAGAGGCTGAACACAGCAATGCACTTTGTATTGTCCTGTTATTGTTCGAGATATGACACCCACCATTTCTGTTCAGAGATTCATATGAACAGTCAAGGAAACCTCTTGTTTTAGTCAAGGGCCTTTTTCAAATATGCAAATTGAATGCTAACACGTACAGAACTATTTTTGAAGTACCTGTAATTTAAAGTGTGCAGGGTGTACATTAGTGCATGCTAATATATTAATAGTATTACTGTTATACCATAATATCAGTACAATACATACAAATATAATGTATTATAATAATATATATATTATAATTACCATATATATTATTAACATAGTGCTTCCTCATCAATTGCCCTTCCAAGAGATATTGTATGAAGGATCCCACTATAGTATTTCTGCTGTCTCTTTGCCCTGTCATGATTACATTCTCATCTTGTTAGTTCATGACTCTTGGCTCAGTGGAAGAGCTGCCAAATATATCATTTACTCGGATCGATTAACTTCCTGTAGATACTTCAGTGTTTACAGCTTGTCAATAAATTGTCAATGAGGCTTCTGGAGGAGAAGGTGTAGAAGCTGGAAGGGAAATCATTGTTGAACATGGGAAAGATGAGAGTGGGACTCACTGAGGATGCTTCCTGAGCTGAACTTGACAGCAAAGCACCATTGTTCGATAGCACAATCATCATATCAAGTCTTCAAAGAAAGGTTGAAGGAAGAATAATACATGATTATCACAGCCACAGAGAATTTCATTACTATTTTGATCAAATGATGTTGGTGCTATTATGTGGCATTAGTTAGTAAAAAGTAAGGGACCTACAAATGAGGCTTGCAGAACCATACTAGGAACAGCCTTTTAGTCACGAAAACAACTATCAACAGTTACCCTCCTCACAGAGCGCTTTAGGGAACATCTCCGGGACACCCACACCAATCAACACCACCTCCCCATGGCCCAACATTTCAACTCCCCCTCCCACTCTGCTGAAGACATACAGGTCCTGGGCCTCCTCCACCGCCACTCTCTTACCACCCGACGCCTGGAGGAAGAACGCCTCATCTTCCACCTCGGAACACTTCAACCCAGGGCACCAATGAGGACTTCACCAGTTTCCTCATTTCCCCTCCCCCACCTTACCCCAGTTCCAGACTTCCAGCTCAGCACTGTCCTCATGACCTGTCCTACCTGCCAATCTCCCTTCCTGCCTATCAGCTCCACCCTCCCCTCTGATCTATCACCTCCATCTCCACCCCCATTCATCTATTGTACTCTTTGCTGCCTTCTCCCCAGCCTCACCCCCCCCTCCCCCCACCCCCCAATTTATCTCTCCACCCTGGAGGCTCCCCGTCTCCATTCCTGACGAAGGGCTTTTGCCCGAAACGTCAATTTTCCTGCTCCTCGGATGCTGCCTGACCTGCTGTGCTTTTCCAACACCACTCCAATCTAGACTCTGGTTTCCAGGATCTTTCGTCCTCACTTTTGCCCTTTGTTTTCTGCCACCAGGCAAAGTTTATACAGTGTTTTGCTTTAACTAGTCTACCATGGGGAAACTTATTTAAAAGCTTGGCTAAAATGCATCTTAAGTGCATTAGTTGCTTTACCTCATCAATACTTTTTGTTAATTCCTCAAAAATATTCAAGATGGTCAGACAGAATATTGCCTTAACAGACACATGCTGATTGTCCTTGGGTAATGCTACCAGACCTGCTGTGCTTTTCTAGTGCCACACTTTTTGACTCTGATCTCCAGCATCTGCAATCCTCACTTTCTCCTTGGTTAATCTATGCCTGCCTACATGACAATGTAACCTTTTCTCTGAAATATTTTCAATAATTTTACAACTGCTCAGTTTAGATTGTCTGGCTTGTAATTATTTACTTATCTTCCATTCCATTTTATAACAAAGGTACGACATTCATTGTCCTCCAAACCTTCGACATTATATTTGCGTCCAGTGAGGACACTACCGCAACAATTAGTGGAACTTAAATTCAACTAATACATTTGAAATATAAAGCTAGACTCAGTAATAGTGACCATGAAACTATCATCAATTGTTAAAGCTCATTTGGTTTATTAATATCCTTCAGGGAAGAGAGTCTACAACAATACCAGATCTGGCCTACATTTGACTCTGGTCCCAGAATAATGTGGTTAACTCTTTAACTATCATCTGAAATAGCCCGGTGAGCCACACAGTTTACAGGCAATTGGTGATGGGCAATAAATATTTGCCTAGACAGTGATGTGCACATCTCATGAGAGAATAAATTAAAGATATCAAGTCTCATTATAATGTTGGTCATGTGCGCTGAAGTCATTGACACTCATAGGTAACATTTTAGTATTTTTACTTTGATTCTGGAAAAGACATTAAGGTGGCATTAGACACTGATAAAGTTTCATTGTACAAAATAGACAAAGTTTTAAATCCCAAACATTTAGGAAGAGAATTAATCCACAACATTTCATGGCCTTAACAAACAAAATGAACTTTCCTGTAGAAAGTTAGGAAAGTAAACCATACAACAATCTATTATGAACAACTTGTACATTGATATTCACAATTAACATGAGTTAAATCCAGGTTGACAGACAAACTGTGGTCAAGCGCTCCATAGAGCTTATCAACAGCAGAGGCAATCAAGATAGATCCATCGGTGTCCCAGCATTCCCCAGAGATATTAGCAATTCTGTTGGTAATCAAATCTCAGGAAAACATTTGCCTCCTTCACTGGGGATTCTAAGTTTTAACTTTGAAAGATCAAGCCTCATTGCTACTTTAACCACTCCTTCAACTCAGAAAACCTCAGTGACTATTTATTACCTAGTTGTTCAATCTCTCCTCCTGTGACTGTATTTCACTGACTGACAAAGCAGCATTCACACTTCTAACCACCAGCATGAATCTGGTTCTTTTGTAGATGATTAGCTTCAGTGAAGTTGGCACTGACTTTGATTTGAGTTCAGAGACATTCTGTCAGTAAGCAAATACATCTTGTGTGCTTTCTTGAACCCCCACTCCCTGCTGAGCCCTAACCCTGTCAAGGGCTCCATGGGAATTCTCCTCAGACCAACAACACAGAGCTACTAAATGGCTTCCAGACTTCAATGTGCCCTGACTTCTTCAAAACTAGAAACAACATTGTAGCTATAAGGAACTACCTGCTTTGGTATTTCTTCTTTCTCTCATTGACTAAACTGACTGCCCACTGAAAGTACCTGGGCAATGTATTAAAGCACTTCAAGCAAGGCTTATCAAGTTGATAACAGAATCGAATATGACCAGTAATGGAACATGCTGTAAGCTGAATATTATCATTTCCAGCTCATCACCTCTATATTGCTGCCAAAGTCAGAACATACACGCCTTAAAAAAAATCATTACATTGTTAAATGAGCCTTGTAGCTAACAACCACCTTAATTCAACAAATTGTGTTGCTCCACTTTAAAGAAAAGTTATCTATTTCCCTTTTCATTTTTCTTAGCATTAGGAAGATATGTTATGTGGAGTATTAAATTGTAATTTCATCAGTTGCTTCCATACATTGGACTTCTTTTAAAAAGGCACTTTTTAACAATACAAAAAACATTGATTGAAACCTAAGGAGAATGAAACCAATTTTGCTTTTCCATATTGTGTAGCGACAGCCTAGGGATGAGATCAAGATATCTACAGAAACAATGTAGTTCTGGAAAGATTAACTGAGTTCTATCAGTCTCATCACAATGAAAGAGGAATTATTAAAGGAATGAATGGTTGGAAAATTAAAATTAATCAATATGGCTGTGAGGAGAAACTGATCACCTTCCTTTTAGAACATATATCCACAAGGATGGAGTTCAGGTGACTGAATGCTCGGTGTACATGACTGCTGGATTTTGAACTTCCAGACAACAAATGATACAGGATAGTAGGCACCCATCCCACCTCCAATTCTCTGTCTCTCTCACTCTCTCTGAATCTTCTCTCAAAGCTTTGATCTCTTTTTTTTATTTCTGAATTGAAAATCAGTCTAAAAACTCCCTTACTGAAAACAGACAATTTTAAATGAAAATTTCACCTGAGCAACAGTGATTACAGAAGGAGATCCTTTAGCCACTACTGCAAAGCAACTGCTTCAGTGAAAACCAAACCTTTCAGTCACAGTGTTTTCCGCTAACTTTAATTCATTACCTTTGTATTTATTTCATCAAGTTGAAACATCTGATACTTTGTAAAGTAATATTTCTTTACATGCTTTGGGAGTGTGTTCATTTATGTGCATTAATAGGAACTATGGTGTATTTATATATTTTCAATGTTTAATTCTTTTCCCAAATTAATTTTCGCAAAAAGTACTTTTTTTTAACTCAGGAATACTTAACTGATTTAATTCTTACAATTACACAAAAATATCTACATACTGAAATGAAAATCTGGTATCCTTTTAAAATTCAAAAACCTGTTGCAGTCAAAGGAGGAGCGGGAATGAAAAGAAAATGGATGTGCAGCCTCACCTGTTCATAAATGTTAGTATGGAAGTTAACCTCAGAACACAGGAACACTAAATTAAGTACTATTGGAGTAAGTAGATCTAGGTAGCATCTTGAACATGAGAATGCCAGAGGAACTGCAATAGCATGATCCCATTCCTTGAGGAGTGTTTCAAGGAATGAACAATTCTTCATCAATCTTCTGCCTGACCAGAAGGTCGGAGGTTTTGGTTGTGGATCATTATACACACACGATTATAAATAGGCTCACAACAAATAAGCTTAGTAGCAGAGATGAAAAAAAAACTCTTAGAATTTTGAAATAAAAATAAAATATTTTGTAAATATGCAATTCATCCATCAGCATCGCAAATATGAAAGATTTGGTAACATTCTGTTGCAGCCAGTTCACCAGATTTATATTTTCACAAGTGAATTGGATAAAGAGGTGAAAAGGAAATAATTCCAGTCTCCGATGGAAACGCAGGGGAGTAGGACTAACTGGATAGATTTTGCTCTGAATTTCTTCCATGAATTGTTTTGATGATGCAACTAAATGTTATTGATTTATTTTCTTAAATAGATTTGAACAATTTCACTCAGTATGAAAGGCTAAATCCATAAATTCTAACTAATATGTAGTTTAGACATTCTGAAGAAAGATTCCTCTCTACTCAAAATAATGAACATTTTTTTACAAATGAGAATAAACCTGCTATGCATTTACAATATTTAATGTGTTAATTTTAAACGTAATTCCTTTTGGTGTACGCATAACCTGACCAACGGTCCAGCAAAGGATCAACAATTCTAAGGAGTGCCAATGGGGAAATTAAATCTGCTCCTTGCAAGGGGAACATAAGAGGAAAAACAGGTCCAATATAAACATTAACTAAAAAATTAGAATGAAATGAAAAACTGATTTTAAATCTTAAGGTGTAAGAATTGTTTAAAGCTGTTGAACCACGGCTTGCTATGAGATATATTTCTTCCAAAGAAGTATTGCACACTTCTTGGCAATACAGGTGTGCTTCAAATAAGTCATTCTGCTGTAATGCACATTTTGTTAATGTGAATTCACTGGAATGCGATTGACGAAGTGGGGACACTGTTTCTAAAACACAAACTTTTAAGCGTATATTGGTTATAATAAGATTCCGGACCCATTGGTTTAAATGGTGCTGCTATTATGCGATTTTCTTATGACACGAGAACGGAACTACTGTATTATAGCAGAACTGACTGTAACCAGGTTCATCTACTGCAATATCCAATGAGGCTACTGAGCCCTTGGTTTGACTGCAAATCCGGCATTTATTGAGTTCAATCTTGCAAAAATGGGCCAATCGGCACATGCGTCTTTTTTTTTGTATAATCAGCTCCTAAAACAGAAGGGCTCGTTATATAATACAACAAGAGCGAGAACAAGCAGCCCAAGGCAGCAGTGGGAACAAGAACAGGCTGCAAGATGGTGAGAGCAGGGCAGCCTAGGCTGGAGGCAGGAGTAAGGTTGAGCCCTGTCAACTGTGTTTCTTTGTTTTTCTACTTTTTAGTCAGAAGGACTGTGATGTTTAACTTTTTAACTTTGTTTCCTTTATTTTTCTGCTTTATACCAAGATTCTGTAACTAGGTATCTTTGTACCTAAGATAGCACTAAAAGTGGTACTTTTAAGTGTACTTGTGTGAGTATATTTAATCAATAAACCTAATTCAACACGATCAGGGAATGTTAGTTGAGAAACTGTGAGTGAAAAATTGTGAGCTCTGTATGGGAGACCTCAACTCTTGAAATCATTCCTTAGAATCCCTACAGTGCAGAAAGAAGCTACTTAAATTAGAATTAGAATTCTTACAGTGTGGAAACAGGACCTTCAGACCAACAAGCCCAGACTTACCCTCCGAAGAGTAACTCACCCAGACCCATTCCCCTACTGTATATTTGCCCCAACTAATGCACATAACCTACAAATCCTAATGGGCAATTTAACATGGCCAATTGACCTAAACTGCACATCTTTGGACTGTGGGAGGAAACCAGAGTACCCAGAGAAAACCCATGCAGACACAGGGAAATTGTGCAAACTCCACACAGTCACCCAAGGCTGAATTGAACCTGGGTCTCTGGTGCTGTGAGGCAGCAGTGTTAACCACTGAGCCACCATGCTGCCCCTGTAAAAGGGTGGTTAAAATTGCAAGTATTTGCCCATCGAGTCAACGCTAACCCTCTGAGGTGCCATCCCAATCCATATAGGCTTTTAAATCATAGCTAACCCACACTACAGGATTTTTTTTTTAAAGATGTATGGCTAATCCACCTAACTTGCACATCTTAGAATAATAGGAAGAAACCAGAGCACCTAGGTAGAAACAGGGGAACATGCAAATGCCATACAGACAATTCCAAGGCTAGAATTGAACCCAGGCCCTGGGTGCAGCAGCAGTGCTTTCCACTGTACCATCATGTCATCCACCATTGCCATTTGGAAAGTCATTCTGTTCATTGCTTATAAAGTAGTATAGCATACGTCATGCCCATATAGTCAAACACCCGCAAAACAAAAAACACCGTCTCTTGGATTGCAGCTTGTTATTTTGCAGACACAGTGCATTTTTCAACACAATTATAAAGGATGTTGAAATATTTTAAGCTACGTAAAAGGCTAAGGTCCTTCAAAAAAAGTGAAATGAGAGAAAGCTCAATTAACCATCATGACCATTCTTGATCACAGAAAATTGATTTTGTTTAGAAGTGTATTCTTGTAGTGGATATAGTCCCCACCTCTTCAGCTGATAAAATGGAAAAATCATGGCTTATTTATGTAAAATTTCTAGCATTTAGCAACCTCTGTGTTATGAGGATAAATGTAAAACTGATCCTATTAGTCAGTTGGATAATGAAGCGAATGGAAATCTGCCATGGTCTGTGATTCAGTTCCTTTGATGGCCGCAATTGTTATCCTTTTCATTTAAATCATTTGTTTCTTATTCCCATTTAATACTGCTGGCAGTAACAATATCGCTCTGAATTGCTACGTTTGTTTGATTTTGAATTTCACTTTGACCCCTAGTTCTATTTGGTTTCAGGCATCCCTGACAAACATACTAGTTGAAAAGAACTAAAACTATGCTGATGTAGAAAGTCCCAATCTAAAATGCTCATATTGAAGTTAGTTAGTTCTAGTTATGCAGTAAGCATGTGTCATTCTAGGTTGGCAAGTTGACAACTTTTTTGAAAGTGTAAGTTAGTTTTCCCTTCACATTAACCAATGTTATCATCTCAACACTGAAAGAAAGCTTGACCTCATAGACGTGGTAAAGGGAAGGTGCAGTTCCAGATCGTTGTCCAGCAATCCTTAATTGTGGTGGAACTGTGCAGACACTGGAATCGTAGATAGGGTTTCACAGTGATTCTGCTGAGACTAACTGCTCAGTATTGCTGACTGTCTAAGCAGTTGCATGATGAACAGTCATGGGTTATTTGAAAGTCTTCCTCAGCATGAGTTACCTCCCCAGAATAGAATGATCATGAATTTCAATGCTAAAAATCACAAAACACTGGGTTATAGTTCAACAGGCTCATTTCAAATAAACCTGTTGAACTATAACCTGGTGTTATGTGATTTTTAACTTTATCCACCCCCGTTCAACACCAGCTCCTCCACATTATGAATTTCTATGTACACCTTAACTGTTAAATTATCTAAACATCTCAGTCGGTACTTACACCTTCCACTCAATGCCCCCATGTCCTCCCAGCTGACATTTAGCACCGCCGAGGCATTTTTTTTGGGTTGATGTAAAATCTATCCCATTCAATTTTTTTTACTCATTCATTTCATTTCACATCAGCGTTTGAGTAAAAACCTTTGCCCACTGACAAAAAAATTGAAAGATGTTTACAGGAACTCCTTGCCTGCGACATTTATACTGCCTGATTTTTCTGTCAGTATTGATGTTTAGTTCAGCTTCCTACCATTAAAAGCTAATATGAAAACACTAATTAAACAAGTATGAGCTCTTTATATATACAGCCATTTGTCCATACCTGAGAAGGTTCCGTTCTAAGAACCTTGGGGAAATGATGAAAGTCGCAAGTGTGGAGCTCATTTAAAATAGATTAAAAATTGTGGATAAGAGACTTTTGCCTGCGAATCTTGATTTTTGTTGTCTTTTTTTTGGAGTGGATAAGCAAATTCAATTTGTGTGATTTTGTGGATACAGAGGATTTACTTCATTTCATTCACTCAAAGTGGATAGCACAAACAGGGTTGATTCAGCTCAAACTATAATGAGCAGTTACAGTGGTATAACTAGCAGCTTTGAGATTGAAGTGAACACAATAATGAATGGTTCTCAGATTTTGACAATATAAATAACTGAACTGGTACGGTGTTGCTGTTTATGTCACTGGACCTCTGAGGTAAGTGGTGTCTGAGGTAAGGAGTTGTACCCTGTAGAGCGTATCCTGCTCCATTGCCTTGCCATCACCTTGTACAATATACTAACAATCATACATTAGCAGTTACAAAAACTTGTGTCTTGTAATTGTATCAATATCTGAAGAACCTACATGAGAACATGTTCAAATATTGATCATTTAAATGATAACGATTTAAGTGGTGAGGGCTATAATTATGATAAATTTCCCAGAGTTTTGTCTGGTCCTTCATTTGAAGCAGTTTAGCTTCTCAAGCTCCATTAAGGTAAGATATAGTTGCAAATTTGCTGGTTTAGTTAAGCAACCAATGGATAGCAAAGCAAAACACTTCAGATGCTAGAAATAACAGAAAACGCTGGGAACATTCAGCAATCTGACAGCATCTGTACGGAGAGAAAGAGCATTAACTTTGTTGTATTATTGCATAATTGCAGAACAGACAGTTAGTGTATCTTAAGACAGATGGCATCATGGCATGTGTGTCCCAATGAAAGTGCATCTACCTCACCTTCATTAACAGAACTAAGAACGATTGCCTGCTTAGAATGACTGTACCTTTACTCTGTTTAGTCAGTATATATAAAACCCAAATTACATGCAAGGCTGAAATCTTACAGGAATGTAAACAGTGTTGTTAATAACCTCCAAGACATCAGTCTCAACACTGAAGGAATGGTGATATATTTCCCATTCAGGATGGTGAGGGACTTGGAGAAGGACTTGCAGGTGGTGTTGTTCCAATGTATCTGCTGTCTTTATTCTTCTAGATAGTCGTGGTTGTGGGTGTGGTAGTTGCTGTGAGGAGTGTTGGTGTATATCTTCAGTTCATCTTGTCAATGGCATACATTGCTGCTACTGAGCATTGGTTTTGGAGAAAGTGAGTATTTATAGATGTGTTGATCAAGCAGACTGTGTCGTCCTGGATGATATCAAGCTTCTTGAGTGCTGTTGGAGCTGCACTCATTCAGGCAATTAATCAGTATTCTATTACACTTCTGTCTTGTGCCTTATAGATGTAGGCAGGCATGTTGGGGATGAGTTACTTGCTGCAGGATCCCTAGCCTCTGACCTGTTCTTGTAGCCATATGGTTAATCCAGTGCAGTTTCTGGTCAATGATTATGAGAAACAAAGCTCACTCACTTCAATAATTTCAATCCGAGACAAGATCTGAAGCAATCAGTATGTTTATTATACGCTTGCAAGCACGGTGTCTGGAATTGGCACACAAAGTTTAGCAAGTACATATAGGATTCACTACTCCAAACCCGGTGCCCATTACTATTGTTTATCTCTTGCCATATCTGGCCTTGTGCATAACAACGTACAAGTTTTACTCGGCCATTTCACCACATCCTGCTGTGACCCATTGTTAGGTATATCCTTCTTCATGATTATCTACTTCCTCCACCTGTGCCATTTCCTCCCTTTCCCCAACCATACTGATCCTTATGACCTTTTAATTGGGGTTTGTTTTTGTGTTTTTGCAAAAGTGGGAAACAGATGCTTATAACTACTGCTTGTACAAGCATATCTGGCTTAACCTCCATCCTCACAGCACCTTATCTATTTGTCTACCATTGTTAGTAGGCACGTTTCATTCTTGCGTTCACATTTTAGCGAATACAAAAACAATTATATATTTCCTCCACATAGTTTTCATTCTTGTTGACTCAGCTCTTGGTTGAAACAATTATACACTGGTGTGAGTGCATTTACCTTGCATAAGTAATTATAATTGCAGAAGTAACACTACTTTACCTATATCCCACAATGATAAACCCAGGATGGATGGAGGAATTCAGAGATATTAATGCCAATTAATGTTAAGGGACAATGGTAAGGATCTCTCTTGTTAGTAGTGGTCATTGTCTGGCACTGCATTACTTGCCACTTGTTGGGTCAAATCTGGATACTGTCTAGGTCTTTCTGAACTTGGACATGCATTGCTTAAGTATCTGAGGAGTTGGGAACAGTACTATACATTGTACAATCACCAGCAAACATCCCCAGTTCTGATCTTATGATGAAGGGAAGATTATTGACAAAACAGCTGAGGATGGTAGGGTCTAAGTCATAAAGGTATACATAACAAGAGCTAACAAATGAGGGAACACTCAGACCCCATATTTTACTGGCTGTGGTGTTTTACTCAGAAACCACATTAACCATTGATGTTTAGTCAATGAGGAACTCAAAGGTTATCTGTGCTTCTCTATCCACAAATACTGCCAGACCTCTTGGGATTTCCTGCACTTGCTCTTTTTAAAACTGGGAGACTAGCACTGGCAGTCCACCTAGTTCATGATAATGAGGTCCTGGCCAAGTTTATCTGCTATTTACCCTCAATGTCTATTGGAGCAACAATGATTTTGGACCTGAAAAGAGGACCACTGAAGTCTAAGGTCCTTCGTCTGTTGAGTTGAGGAATTGGTGCAGGTATAAATAAAGAGTGGTAATTTGCATTTGGAAATGAGGAAGTCAATCAACTTATTCTGCGACATTCGAACCTAAAGGTGCTAATTTTCACATCTTGGATTGGTCTTGATGGAAGTCACAAGAAGAATGGGAAAAATATAACCTGTTTATACTGTAATTTCCAAACTGTATTTATGACTGATATTGATTGAGTAACCCTGATATAACAAGAGCACTAAGTTCATCCGGGGCAGTGCAGGGTTTAAATGAGCACAGTATTGTGCCAGCTACACTGTTGCGGATGATTACAGGATTCAGTTCACAATAATCCAACTTCCTGCTCTGCCACCATGGTTATGGAGTGCCCCCGGGCAAGAGTTACTATCAACGGTTTGACGCATGTAAACAAAACTGTTCAAGGCTTCTGCAACATCTTAGATGGGGGAAGAAAAATCGAGTTTCACGCTGATTTATGTTGCAAATCTGAGGTTAACACAGGTTCTTATCTGATGGCCTTGCAGCTTTCAATCTCAGCAGTGGAACAGACAAATTAAATATTCCAAGATCGGCAGATAACAATCAGTAGCTGGAACAAATTGACTTCCCAGTTCTAAGGCAGCTTGAACATGGAGGGTTATAATCTCTCTTTGCCTTCTTGTCTTCCTGTTCTTACTTACTTGTGTTGTTTATAACCATTTCATCATAGTCATAAAGCAGGTGCTGTTCTCAAGTCTCATATAAAAGAGATATCAAAATGAGTATGTATCACATCTCAATGTAGCTTCTTTAGTCACTAGTGAATGATGTCACTGCCTTGTGTGAAGGCGTGGGAAACACATGTGGACACTTATCCGTTCCAGTCAAATACATTTGAGCAGATTTTGCAAGGCAGCAAGAGTTTAAAATTAAACGCAGCCCGTCTAAGCTTAGCAAAGGGGTAATGTATTATTTGTTTTTTACCTCTGCACAAACATCCGTCAGAGATGCAGCTGCACCCTGTATTGATGCAGAAACCTTCTTACAACACATTTGAGCATACACTGAGTAAATTGAGAAAACTGAATTTAGTATTAAAATAGCATCAAATATGCATAATGAACAGTCTTACACAAATAGATTTTTCTTAAAAGGAAGAGAAACACAATTTTATGTCTAAACCTACATCATCATCTTTCAGTTTAGTTCCTACAAATCCAAATAGAAAGCAATTTTCGTACATCAGGTTTATAAGCCAAATGCACCTCTATGATTAAAACATGTATAAATCAAAACACTTTATGATAATAGCTGTAATATTTCATAATTGGATTTCTGCATACACAGCAAAAAACAATGGCAGTTTTGAATTACCCTGATGATTGTTTTCTCTGTTAAGTTAATAAATTATCATAATGGCTCACTTTAAACATTGTATAATATATTTGCACATTCAGCAAGAAATATGTATTTTAATTACTTAAATGACAATTTTTCTTTACAGAATTGTTTCTACCATTTAAACTGCAACCTATCTTTACATTGTGCTTTTCTGTTTTTATGTTTGAATCACATAATGTTAAGTCATTTAAAATCTAGATAAGTGGAAAAATTATTGAGAGAATTATAATATTTCACAGCACAAAAAGAAGCCATTTCATTAATTGGTACTTTAGATCTTATTTCCATACTCTTATCTTTATCCTTCCTTTTACTATTCAGACTTGTAGTCTGCCAATCTTTTGGGGCAGATTTTGCAACTGACAAGGCATTTTATCACGCCTTATAAATCTTATATATAAAGATTAACACATATTCAACTAACTTGTACTTTTCACATTTATTATTACTGATTTCACTCCAATGTCAGCCTTTCAAAATGCATCATTAGTTTGTTACAAACCTTACCATGGTATTTAATGATCCTGGACATAAATACCTCAGGCAGGATTGACAATGGAAAGGAGAGTGAAGCAAATTCTCCTTCATTAATGCTATTAATGGGGATGGCACAGTGGCTCAGTGGTTAACACTGCTGCCTTACAGTGCCAGGGATCTGGGTTCGATTCCACATTAGCTGACTGTCTGTGTGGAGTTTGCACATTCTCCCCATGTCTGTTAGGGTTCCCTTTGGGTGATCCAGTTTGCTCCCACAGTTCAAAGATATGTAGGATAGGTGGGTTGACCATGCTAAATTCCCTGTAGTGTCCAGGGAAATACAGGCTAGGTGGGTTAACCGTGGAAAATTGCAGGGTTATAGGTATCAGAAAGGGATGCTCTTCAGTGTGATGGTGTGGACTCATTGGGCTGAATAGCCTGTTTCACACTGTATGGATTCTATTCGATGACTATCAAGGCTACTGCCATCTTGGTAAGGACATGAAAATGGTTGTCAGCCAGAAAATTTAAAAAAAACAGAGCTTCATTAATCAACATAAACTAGAGACCTAGTGATGTTAGGAAGATCACAAGGCTGAGGAACAATTTGCTCAACATGATTCACAAAAGAAGAGAAAAGAAAAGAAGGCTTTTGAAGAACAGTTTAAGGAAAGAGTTTTAAAGTGAGCGTTGTAACATTAAAAGGAGCCTTCATTCATACTGTACCTAAAAAAATCAAATATCTAAGCAATACCTAACCTTCTGTGATCTGCTCCTAGGATTGTCTTACTGACTCTCAGAAGATTAAACAGCACAGAGAAGGTCTTTGGTCTATTCAGTCAAAAATAAGTACCTAACTATAAAAGTAAAATGTTGTCAATGGTCAAAGTATGACATTAAGTCTGTGATAAAAGCATGAAAATTGTTTAAAATCCCTCTTGTTTCCAATGGAGGGATAATCATATGAACATGCAAAAATACATATGAACATACAAATAAAGAGCAGGAAAAAGCCATTTTACCCCAACCACCTGCTCTGTCACATGTTAAGATCGTGGATGATAAGTTCATGCATAACCTATCTTTGGCTTCACCCCCCTTCGCTGCCTGACCCTTATATTATTTAATTCCCCATGTTGGTCAAGAAACTATCAACCGCTGTTTGAAAACTAAGCTTTCTAAACTCCAAAGACTACCAGGTATCTTATAAGACACCCTCCTCTTCCCAGGAATGGGTCAAGTGAGCTATCTCTGAATTGTTCAAAATGCAATTATGCAACTTCTTCGACAGGAGGCCAAATGTGTACACAGCAAAAGCATGAAAGATGACAGTAAAGTATTTCAATTTTTCCAGTTTATTTTTCTTGGAATAAACAATGGCAGACCTCATGGTCGTGTCTCAGTCAGGGGCAGAGGCAAAGTGATATGGCAGGGAATCTCTTGAGTGTACTGAAGTGACAATCCCTGAGTTCCAGTTCTGTCAGGTGTTATGAACTTCTCTCCTCTTCCTTGTCAGTGCACAAAGACACATCCCTCACTCATGTGGCAATGGAAAATATGGCGATATTTCAAAGACCCTCGACCCCATCTCACAAGCCAAGTAAATTAAAGCATCCATTGTTTGAGGGATGGGGTAAAGGTCCCTGCCTCTATCCAGCAGATACTGATTAATTGCTGGGCTTGAGTCTCCTCAGCACACAACAGTCAACATACATCCCATGGAAGCAGTCATAGAGTCACACAATGGATTCACAACATCAGAATGCGTTGGGAGCAGACTGGTCTGCATTTCACACCAATTTGCACATAATCTCTGGCACCTCTGTCAGATGTTTCCCAACTAGCATCTGCATCTTCATCAGCTTATTAATTACTGCCACCAGCAGCTATTTATCTGCACTGGGATCAGCAGCAGCCTATTCTCCAACAATGCACTCAGTATCAGAAACATTGGCTGTCATTTCTTTTTTTCTAGCTATGAGCCTATGTCACTGTGTGCTTATCAAAATGTAACCCCGAACCTCCTCTAGATACTCAACTGAGCTGACTATCTCTGCATAGGTGCAGAATGGGGGCAGAAGGCCCTGATGGTGCATCCTCCGAGGCTCATGACTGTTCTTCAAATGTTTTTCCTTATTTATTCAAGAGATCTGGATGTCACTGACTGGGTTAGCATTTATTGACTAGTTGCTCGTGAGACAGTAGAGTAGGGCTGCCTACCTAAACCAATGCAGTCCATTTGGTGCAGTTAACCTGTGGAGGTTATTTTGGGAGCGCTTGTTGATAGTGCTGGATAGGTTTGTCCCACTGAGGCAAGGAAGAGATGGTAAATTGAAAGAACCGTGGATGACAAGGGAACATCGGGTCAACAGGAAAAAGAAAGCTTGCTTAAGATTGAGGAGACAAGGATTGGACAGGGCTTTAGAGGGTTACAGGTAGCCAGGAAGGAACTGAAGAATGGAGTTAGGAGATTTAGAAGGGAGCATGTAAATCCTTTAGCAGGGTAGGATTAAGGAAAACCATAAGACTTTGTGTACTTATGTGAGGAACAAGAGGATGGTCAGAGTGAGGGTAAGATTGATCAGGGATAGTGAAGGGAACTTGTGCCTGGAATTGGAGGATGTTGGGAGGTCCTTAATGAATATTCATTATTCATTACTGTGCAGGACTTTGATGTTTGTGAGGACAGTATGAAACAGTCTGATAAGCTTGAACAGGTTGATGTTAGAGAGGAGGATGTGTTGAAAAGTTTGAAAAACATAAGGATAGATAAGATCCCTGGGCCAGACAGAATTTTCCTCAAGGTTACTATAGGAAGCAAAGGAAGAGATTGCTGCACCTTTGTGATGATTTTTTGCATCATCACTGTCTACTGGAGTAGTGCAAGGTGATTGGAGGGTGGCAAGTGTTATCTCTTTTTTCAAGAAAGGGAATCGGGATAATCCTTGGAACTACAGACCAGTCAGTCTTTGGTAGGCAAATTATTGGAAAAGATTTTGAGAGACAGGAGTTATGATTACTTGGAAAATAATAGCTTGATTAGAGAAGGTCAGCATGGCTTTGTGAGGGGCAGGTCTTTGAAACCATTCTTTGAAGATGTGAAAAAAAAATGTTTATGAAGGTAGAGCAATAGGTATGGTATACATAGATTTTAGCAAGGTGTTTGATAAGGTTACCCATGGTAGGCTCATTCAGAAAGTAAGGAAGCATGGGATACAAGAAAATATGGCTATCTGGATATAGAATTGACTGGCCCACAGAAGACAGAGGATGGTAGTAGATGGAAAGTATTCAGAGTTTGATGATCAGTGATGTTCCACAGGGATTGGTTCTGGGACGTCAGTTCTTTGTGATTTTTATAAATGATCTAGAAGTAGAAGGATGCATTAGTAAGTTTGCCAATGATACGCAGGTTGGTGGAGTGGTGGATTATGTGGAGGGCTGTTATAGATTGTAACAGTATGCAGAATTGGGCCATAAGTGGCAGATGGAGTTCAACCTGGAAAAGTGTGAAGTGATTAATTTTGGAAGGTCAAATTTGAATGCAGAATACAGAGTTAAAGGTAGGGTTCTTAGTAGTGTGGAGGAAAAGAGGGATCTTGGGGTCCATGTTCAAAGATCTCTCAAAGTTGCCACCCAAGTTGATTGAGTTGTTAAGACGGTGTATGATGTGTTGGCTTTCATTAGCAGGCAGATTGAGTTTAAAAGCTGCGAGATTATGTGCCAGCTGTGTAAAGCCACACTTCGAATATTGTGTTCAGATCTGGCTCCATCATTGTAGGAAGGATGTGGAATCTTTAGAGAGGGTTCAGAGCTGATTTAACAGGACTTTGCCTGGATTGGAAAGCATGTCTTATGAAGAAAGGTGGAGGGAGCTAGGGCTTTTCTCTTTAGAGCAAAGAAGGATGAGAAGTGTCTTGATAGAAGTATATAAGATGTTGAGAGGCACAGATAGAATGGATAGCCAGAGACTTTTTCCAAGGACAGGAATAGTTCTCAGAAGGGGGCATAATTTTAAGGTAATAGGAGGAAGCTTTAGGGGAGATGTCAGAGGTAGGCACTTTACTCAGAGAGTGGTGGGTGCATGGAATGCACTGCCAGCAGTGGTGGTAGAGTCAGATACTTTAGGGATATTTAAGCGACTTTTGAATAGGTACATGGAAGATAGTACAATGAAGGGTATGTAGGTTAGTTTGATCTTAGAGTAGGATAAATGGTGAGCACAACATTGAGGACTGAAGGGCTTGTACTGTGCTGTACAGTTCTATGTTCTGTGTTCTAAACCTTAGGTAATGCTGTAGTGATATATTTCTAAACGGTAAATGGGGAGTGTTCCAATACACTTCTGACGTGTGCCTTGTAGCTGGTTGACAGTCAAGAAGTGAGTTAACTGCAGCAGGAGTTTTAGCCTGTTACCTGCTTTTGTAGCTACATGATTCATAAGCTTAATCTGGTGCAGTTTCTGGTTGCTGATAACTTCCAGGATATTGTTATTAGGATGTTGATGTTGATCAGTGATGGTGATACAATTGAGTAGCAAGGGGAGAGGGTTAGATTCTCTCTTGTTAGACATGATCTTGTTTGGCATTTGTGTGGCATGAATGTTACTTGCCACTTGTCAGCCCAAGTCTGGATATTGTCCCGGTCTTGCTGTATTTGGACATGGCATACTTCAGTATCTGTGAGTCGCGAATATTGCTGAACATTGCATAATCATCAGTGAACACCCACATTTCTAACCTTTTGATGAAGAGATAATTGATGAACAGTTGAAGATAGTTTGGCCAAGGACACTACCCTGAGGAACTCCTGCAGTGATAGCTTGTAACTGAGATGATTCACCTCCAATAACCATTGCAATCTTCCCATGTGCCAGGTATGACTATGGAGAGTTTTCCTCATAGTCTGCATTGACTATAATTTTGCTTGAGCTCCTTGATTCCACATCTGGTCAAATATAGTCTTGATGTGAAGGGCAATCGCTGTCACATTATCTCTGGAATTCAGCTTTTTGGACCATGTTTGAATGAAAACTGTAATGAGGTCAGGAGTTGAATGGCCCCGTGAAACCCAGAATAGGTGTCAGTGAGCAGGTTATTACAGAGCAGGTGCTGTATGATAGCAATGTTGATGATACTTTACTGATGATCGAGATTAAATTGATGGAGTAGTTGTGTTGAATTTGTCCAGTTGTTTGAGTGCAGGACATGCTTAGGCAATTTTTCACATTGTTGACTAGATGCCAATATTGTAGTTGAACTAGTACACCATGGTTGGGGGTGCAGCAAATTCTGAAGCCCACATCTTGAGTAAGGCTCTCAAATACACAGATTTTCTATATAATTGTGAGAATGTCACCAGGGACAATGTCCAGTTTGCAGTATTCAGTGCCTTCAGTCATTTCTTGATATCACATAAAGTGAATCAAATTTCTTTAAAACTGGCATTTATGATGCTTGGGACCTTGGGAGGAAGTGGAAATAGTATTCAGCGAGTAATTTGAGGGTCAGGAGGCTGGGACTCTTCTTTTTTGTTTTGAAAATGAAATGTGATAGTTGCATAGCTAGGTGAAGGACTAAGGAGCAGTGCTCTGAAAACTTGTGGTGTCAAGTAATTCTGTTGGACTATCACTTTGTGTGACTTCTGATTTCATCCAACCTAAACCAAAACTAGCACCTCCACATCATAACTACTTTTACGGAGAATGTAGGATGGTGAAAGTTATGTTTTCAATGGTTCGGAATGAAAGTGGTTCAGAGTTCTCAAATAGCTGCAATGGATGTGAAAACAATAAAACATGTGTGTTCTTGAGATATCTTGACATATTCATACCAAAGCTATCTTTTAGAGGTGTTTCTTTGTCCAATGTAAGCTGTTGGTGAAAAGCCATCAGATAGGTATATTCCCTTTGCTGTGATATAAGATGTTTGAATGAGATTTAATGATGAATGAGTTGCTGAATACTGTAGCTCCTTTCATGTTTTAAATATGAACCTTAGCTGATGTGAGAGAGACAGTATCACTATGGTGCAAGTAGTGTTGTGCTGGTAGCTGCAATGAAGTGACAGACATTGGCTGCACATGAGGCATCTGATGGAAGTGTTTGGCACCCAATTTTGTGAGAGTGCTCTGCAGTGGTAATCTTACAATGCTAACTCACATTCATAAGGTCATGAAACATGGAGTAAAATGATGCAACACATCACTCATCCTCATATAATATTGGAGGTTCCACTAGCCATAGGTTCCACCGCTTGCAAGCACCTGTATCCAGACTGTTTATGTCAATCAAGATAGCCTCTTGTTATTGTCCAAATGGAAAATAACTTTCTTTTCTCCTGAACAGCCTATTGGAAAACCTTTCAGGAGATATCACTAAGGTTTGGTACCACATTTTTACTGACCTCTGACAACACCAGGGTTGGGGGCAATGAGCAGAGGTTGAGTTGTGCTCCAAGGTTGCAGTGAGTGGAGTGTTATCCAGGTGTGCTTTGAAATATGAAACATGGAGTTTTGAGCTCAGGAAGTCTTGACAAAGAACAGAATCCTGCCCACCTGCACATAACATTTAGTGTAAAATCCATGTTTGTTCATACAATGAGCTGAAAAGAAAGCAATCATGTGAATAAACCTGTTACATCAGTCTCAAAAATACAATATTTTGCATTGGAATGATTTGAAAGATAGTCCATTTTCAAATTAATTCAGTATGGACTTCGTTCTGAAAGAATTATACCATGTAAGCTATTTGTACCACTTTATATCAAATAGAAAGACCTGGCATTAAGTCACCATTTTATTACACATGCACCTTGTAAATGCTGACTACATGCATCATTCATTTTGTACTCAGATTTGTATCACTGTGGTGACAGAGAATATTATGACAATGAGTTATTGTTATCTGAATGTTAACTTGTGACTTGTGCATTTGATGGAATCACAGAACAGTTAGGAGGCAGAAAGCAGCCATTTGGCCCATCGTTCTCTGGATACATATTATGATTTTGTGTCATTCTCCTGCCTTTACCTCATAATCCTGTGTATTGGTTTTTTCATGTAATCATCCATTATCCTCTTGGGTGCCTCAGTTGAACTTGCATTCTCAACCATCAGACTCAATTTGTTCAATTTATTTCAGACCCAAGCAATATGTATGAAAAAACTGGTTTTACCACTTTGAGCTTGCTTCTTTTAAACTGTGCCTTATCATTCTCAATCCTTCCACAATCAGGAGCAACTTCTCCTTATCTGTTCTGTCCAGAGCCCTCATGTCTTTCAAAACATCGATCATGTGTCCTCATGGCCTTATTGATTAGATTCCAATACAATGTTAGTTATGCATATTCTCTATACTTTTTATAGAGAGTAGGGCTTTTCACTTTTTATTTTAAAAATCTCCAATCTCACTCCATGGTATCACGTCTTTTTCTATGTCTTTGAACTTTGGGGAGGGGCAAAGGCTATCTCCACCTGTAGAACCACTTTCTTTTGAGCTCACTGTATGTATAAACATGGATTATACACTAAATGTTATGTGCAGGTGGGGAGATTTCTGTTCTTTGCCAAGACTTTCTGAGCACAAAACTCCATGCATCATATTTCAAAAGACACCTGGATAACACTTCACTCTCTGTAACCTTGGAACACAACTCAACCTCTGCTCAGCACTCAACAAATAATGCTCTCCTAGTTGGAAGAAACAACATGAAATTCTCTGGGGAACCACTGCCCCAGTGGACTAATGATGAGCTGATCAATGTCGGAACTGGAATAGCTGATTGTCTTCTAACTTCAGGCCTCCAAACCTCTGAATGGCAAGGATACAGTTTTGCCACAAAGCTGTGTAAGCAGGTAAATATTATGAATCATTATTTCACACTGAAGTAAAATAAGCACCAAGAAAATCATACGAAGTGCACAAATGTGTGACCAATGTCCACATGACTGAGATGGAATAAAATTAAACCTTCAGCACATGGCAGGACTATTTGATTGCATGGGTTCCAGTGAGCTTTTTTAGGCTCTATTCCGTAGATTAGTTTAGCAATTAAAAAGAGGACACTGGTGTTAACAAGATCTGATGACTCAGGGGGATGAAAGTCTGACATGTAAACTGCTGTCATGGAACATCAGTACTGATAAATGACATTGGTGGGAATCTATCATTGTACATAGATTTCAAGTATTTGAAATTAAACATGACCTGATCTGTTAAGAAAATAGTTAGTGAAACTTTAATAGAGCCACAAGAATGGAGTTGATACACTTGTGTAAGCATTGGCTCAGAAATATTGACAAGTAGATTGGGTACATTTTATTAAGGATAAATTGAGGATATAAAGATATCCATTCTGATGAAGGATTAATTGGACTTTATTTTTGTTGAATATGGTAAGATAACATCCAATAGTAATGGTGTGCACCAGATTATTTGACAGCGAACCTGTGACCTCAAGAAATTAAGTTTAAGAAATTAAGCAAACCAACTCTCTGTAGAAAGTGATGGTGAGCAGCCTTCTTGAATTGTTGCAGTCCATGTGATACAGAGAAGCCCATAAATCTGTTACAAAGGGAGTTCCAAGGTTTTGACTCAATGACAGTAAAAGAACAGCAATACAGTTCTCATACAGGAAGTTGTGTCACATGGAGGGGTACTTGCAGATGGTGGTGTTCCCATTCATTTGTTGTCCTTGTATGTCTAAATGATGGAGGTCATGGATTTGTGAAGTTCTGTCTCAGTTGCCTTTGTGAGTTGCTACAGTACATCATGCAGATGGTACATACTGCTGGTACTGACAATCAGTGTGGAGGAATGACTGTTGAAGGTGATGGACAAGTTGCCACTCAAACAGGATGCTGTTTCCTGGCTGGCATCAAGCTTCTTGAGCTATATTTATCCAGGCAAATTAGAAGTATTCCTTTATATTCCTGACCAGCATCCACTCTAATTTTCTTAGTGGCTGCAGAGGACATCTCAAATTGGAAGTCAATGCTGTGATCAGCATATTGATGCCAATCGCCATGTGCTTGACATTTGTTGCATGTGTGTGACACATGCAAATTAGAGGGAATGTTGCTCCTGATTTGTGCCTTGCAGATGACAGTAAAGCTTTGGACAGCAAGGAAGTTAATTACTTGCCACATAATTCCCAGCCTCTGACCTGCTCTTGTAACCATGTTATTTATGGTGCCTAGTTCAGTTTCTAATTAATCACAATCTTAGAAAGTCAGTGGTGGGGATTCCAATGATGGTAATGTCTTTGTAAGTCAAGGAATGATGATTAGAATCTTGCTTTTTGGAGTTAGGCATTGCTTGGCACAAATGTTAATTGTCACTTATGAACCCAGGTCAGGATGCTGTCTGGGTCTTACTGCATATAGCAACAGGCTGTTTCAGTTTCATTGAGGAGTTGCAAATAGTGTGCAACATTGTGCAATCGTTGATGAAAATTCCCATTTTTGAACTCATGTTGGAGGGAAGTTTATTGATAAAGCAAGTGAAATGGCTGGGTCTAGGACACTATGAGGACACAATACTATGTTATCTGAAACTACATACTAGATTGCCACTTCTTGTAAAGCAATTGTTCTGTAAGGTTTAATGTTAAAGGACACATTAATCTTGACTACTCTGCTGATTTCATAAAGTCTGCCTCAAGATCCTCATGGAGGAAAACATTATTGTCTCTTGGTACTCTCACTTATTAAGTCCAACTAACCAGTGTAACTTGTCCCTAATGCTATTATGGAGTAAAGTACATTTGTTAAGCCAAATGCCCTTTCGCAGTAAGACTCATCTGTGAATCATTCTATTCGGTTATACTCTTCCACTATGAACCAGATGGGCCATTAGGTTTATGGAATTAGAATTGGTGGAAATACTCTATCCAGCCATGAGCCCATCGTGGTTTGCTTTGTAGGCCTTACAGTACCATTGTAGATCAGATTGGAGCATTGCCACTCTTAAATTAGGTTCTGTCATAGGCTAGGAACACATCCTGTTTTGGTGCACTTAATATGTCTACAACACAAGTTGAGTTAACAGCAAAAGCTATGGCATCAAACAGTGAATCTCTGACATTTGAGACAGCCAAAGCCATGTATTCATCCAGAACGGAGGCAGATGACCAGGTTGACAGGAACACATTTGCTATGAACGAAGTTATGAAACATTGAGTTGGGATGGGAAATTTAATTTAGGTAAATAGAGTCATTAATGAAATGGAAATTCACACAGATAAGATTTTCACTTCCTAATTATGAGAAAATGTTCACCATCCATAAGGAGAGATGATTTGTAAAACTATCATGGTAGTCAAACAGATGAAAGAATCAACAAACAATCAAGGTATTTTTCAATGTATAATTTCAGTTACATCACACTGTAAATTTTGCTATAAATTCTGTGTCTTACAATTGTGTCCTCCACAACCAGCTGATGAAGGAGCAGCTCTCCGAAAGCAAGTGCTTGCAATTAAACCTGTTGGACTATAACCTGGTGTTGTGTGATTTTTAACCTTATAAGGAGAGAGACCTCAATCATGAAAGTTTATCTCAACAACAAGAATTTGATCTTTACTCAGTTAATTTATAATGCTGGCTGTTAGTTTTTTTCTTATATCTGGCTATTATTCTCACCATCTCTGGAATGGAAAACTGTACTCTTTAAATATATTGTAAAATCCCATTCTTCATTCAGAATCATCGCATTCTTACAATGTGGAAGCAGGCCATTTGGCACATTGAAATCACACAAACCCTCCAAAGAGCATCCCAGCCAGACCCACACCCACAACTCTATCCTTGTAATGCTGCATTTCCCATGGCCAATCTGACTAACATGTACACCTTTGAACTGGAGGAGGAAATGGGAGCACAACAATGCAGAGACAGAGAGAATGTGCAAATTCCATGCAAATAGGGTGGAATCAAACTCAGGTCCCAGGTGCTGTGAGGCAGCAGCCTTAACCACTGAGCCACTGTGCCATTCTCGTGAAGAGAAGATTTGTATTTACACAGAGAGAGGAAGAGAGCAAAATTGTTTATATACCATTAAGTACCATTCATTTTTCCCTTATATGAAATCATTCAAGCATAACATTCAAATTTTCAGCTTGCTTTTCATTGACATACCATTACCCTGTCTGAAGTGGACAACATGTAACCTCAAAGTTAAGTAGTCCTAGCTGCAATAACTATGTTCACAGTCAACAGGAAAAATATGTACAAACTGAATATCAATTAATGTCTTAACTTATAATTCCTTCTTGACATCTTATCATTGCATTTCATTTTCAATTTTCAAAGATTTTTGAATATTTACTAATCTCTTGTTTTATCTGTTTACAGACTCACTGGCTCACTGACAAGAGGGATCAGCGCTCACACCTGACTAAATGGAGTCAACTTTCTGTCCCTTTCCCTGGTAACAATGGGGAATTAACAGCTTCACCACTTGTTGACTAGCCTTTATTGTCCCATTAACACAGGCAATGAACATACTAACCAGGGGAACAAAACATGTCAGTCCAGCGATGTTTTTCCCTGGTCTCCCTACATCTGGCCACTCAGCCTCAACATCAAGCTGACAACACAGGCTCACACAACTGTACCAGGGTGATGGGTTCTAATTATGAGGGGAAATAATTGCAGAGGTATGTGGGCAGAGTTAGAGAGTGGGACTCAGGTGAATTCTACTATTCTACAATTCTGTTCTGGAGAAGCTGGAACTGCTCTCACCAGGGGAACTGCGACCTGGTTTCACACCCGCTCCCCGCTGCCATCAGATCAGGTATCCAAACAATCAGTTATCCAAACAAAATACTCCTGCCCATCTCAGTTGGATAATCAAGGTTGTTTTGTATATGCTTCTTGATGTTCCTGGTCTTGTGGACTGACTTCCAGTCTGTCTTTGGTCAGTCTTTCTGACACTGAGCTGAAAATGTGTTGCTGGAAAAGCGCAGCAGGTCAGGCAGCATCCAAGGAGCAGGAGAATCGACGTTTCGGGCATCAGCCCTTCTTCATGAAAGGCTGCATCTGCAGTCCTCACTTTCTCTTCAGTCTTTCTGACATTCTAGTATATTTCTATGACTTTAATAAAAGGCTGACTTGATGGTCATTCCGCTACAATGAAAACAGCTTCCAATAATTGATCTTTCTCTTTTTTTCTGATATAAAAGCAATTTAATGAAGGATTCCCAATCTTTTAAGGCATAAATTTTTAAACTCATCCACTATCTTTGATAAAATAAGTGGCTTGCTAAACAGTTTGAAAACTACTGCAAACAATTCCCAGACAATGTTCCCCAGTTTGTTACATGTTTTGATAGGATACCCCAAACTACTGAGCTGCCAGGTGAGGAGGGATGAATTGGCTCCACTCTGTTATTCTTTTGCCTACTTAGTTGCAACAAGATTAATTTGAAAAGGATCCCTTTTCTTTTCTCCTAGACTTAAATGAACTGGAATAAGGAGCATCTGGAATAAGGTCGGTGAACTTGCAGCATGGGTTGGTACCTGGGATTTCGATGTTGTGGCCATTTCAGAGAATGGCTAGAGGAGGGACAGGAATGCTTGTTGCAGTTCTGTGATTTAGATGTTTCAGTAAAAACAAATAAGATGGTAAAAGAGGAAAGAGTGTGGCATTGTTAATCAAGGTAGTTTGGGCTGAGGCTAGAAATTGGAAAGGAGAGGTCACCCTGTTGGGAGTTTTCTATGGGCTTCCGCATTGTTCCAGGGATGTAGAGGAAGATGATTCTCAATAGGAGCAAGAGTGACAGGTTAGTTGTTATTGGGGACTTTAACATCCCCAGTATTGACTGGGAAGACTGTAGTTCAAGTAGTTTAGATGGGCCAGTCTTTGTTCAATGTGTGCAGGAGGGTTTTGTGACACAGTATGTAAATAGGCCAACAAGAGGGCGATGCTATATTAGATTTGGTACTGTGGAATGAACCCGGCCAGGTGTTAGATTTGGAAGTAGGCGAGCAGTTTGGCAATAGTGACCACAATTCAGTTATGCTTACAATAGCAATGGGCGAGGATAGGTATATACCATGGAGACAAAGGTATAACTGGGGGAAAGGCAATTATGATGCGATTACGCAAGATTTAGGATGCTTAGGGATGGGAAGAAAACTGCAAGGGATAGACACACTTGAAATATGGAGCTTATTCAAGGAACAGCTACAGCTGGTCCTTGAGAAGTATATACCTATCAGGCATGGAGGTAGTTGTCAAGAGATGGAGCGATGATTTACAAAAGAATTTGATACGCTTGTCAAGAGAAAGAAGAAGGCTCATGTGAGGATAAGGTGTGAAGCTTCAGTTAGGGGGCTTGAGAGTTATAAGTTAGCCAGAAAAGATCTAAAGAGAGGGCTAAGAAGAGCCAGGAGGGGACATGAGAAATTGTTGCCAGATAGGATCAAGAAAAACCCTAAGGCCTTCTATAGGTATATCAGGAATAAAAGAATGACTAATGTAAGATTAGGGCCAATCAAAGACAGTGGTGGGAATTTATGTGTGGAATCTGAGGACATAGGGGAAGCACTTAATAAATACTTTTTGTCTGTATCCACACTGGAAAAGGGCAATGTTAGTGACAAAATGGAGATACAGAATACTAGAAAAAGTAACAAGAATGAAGAGTACTGGCTAATAGTAAATTTCTTGGCAATGTAGATGTACAGAAAGATCTCGGTGTCCAGGTACGTAAATCCCTGAAAGTTGCCACCCAGGTTGATAGGATTGTTAAGAAGGCATATGGTGTGTTGGTGTTTATTGGTAGGAGAATTGAGTTTCAGAGCCACAAGATCATGCTTCAGCTGTACAAGACACTGGTAAGGCTGCACCTGGAGTATTACATACAGTTCTGGTCACTGCAATATAGGAAGGATGTGGAAGTTTTGGAAAGGATTCAGAGGAAATTTACAAGGATGTTGCCTGGTTTGGAAGGAAGGTCTTATAAGGAAAGGCTGAGGGAACTAAGGCTGTTTTTGTTGGAGAGAAGAAGGTTGACAGGTGACTTAATCGAGACACATAAGATCGAGACACATCAGAGGGTTGGATATGGTGGACACTGAGAGCCTTTTTCCTTGGATGGTGAAGGCTAACACAAGGAGATATAACTTTAAAATGAGGGGTGATGGAGTTAGAACAGATATCAGCGGTAGTTTCTTTACTCAGAGAGTGGTTGGGGCGCGGAATGCACTGCCTGCAACAGTAGTAGACTCGGCAACTTCAAGGGCATTTAAATAGTCATTGGATAGACACATGAATGATAATGGAATGATGTCGGTTAGATGGGCATCAGATTAATTTTACAGGTTGGCGCAACATCAAGGGCCAAATGGCCTGTATTGCGCTGTAACAATCTATGTCCTATTAACCTTTATTTTAGAAAGATTCAATTTAGCCAGGCTTGAATTAACAAAACAAATGGATTTATTGATGACTTAAAAGTGAGAAGAATTATTAACACCAAAACACAGATAAGAAACAAGAAATGAATCTTTAAAAAAATCAGTAATAAAAAACAAATCAGTCTCTGAATTGTATTAAAAGAGTAGAACATGGTTGAACATTGTGGCCATTGCAGGAGAGGTTGTTGGTCGAATTGACAGAGGTTGTTGAACAGTTAATTTTGAAATTCTTGGTTTGCAGGTTGCTTGAAACTCTTTTGTCCTTATTCCTTTTAGCAGTGGCTGATTGGCAGTGCTTAGAATGAGAGAAGATCTTTTACCTTTGCCTCACTTGCAGTACAGAGATGTTTAAATAGCTGATCTAAGAGCTGTAACTCTCACTGTGCACAAGCCCACACATTATAAGATCAGGCTACTGATATACAAAGACTAGTGTTGAAGTTCACTTTTAACCCCTATTCCAATGTATTTTTGAAAGGGGGGGTGGGGGGATCAAATATGTCTTGCCCAGCTGCTATCTTTTTATATCAATATGTTCACAGTATGAGCTACACCTTGGTGATTACACATTCAGCAATATATCCACTTCTTTGACTGATTAGTGTTGATAATCATGACAAACTATCTATGTTTTTATTAGCACTATATGGCACAGCAAGATAGAACTCGCTATGTTTTTAAGTTCAATATAGGGAGGTTATGCTGCAGCTGTGTAGTGGACAGGTGAGGGTACACCTGGAGTTTTGAGTGCAGTTTTTGTCTCCTTACTTGAGAAAGGGTGTACTGGCACTGGGGGAGTTGCAGAGGATGTTCATTAGGTTGATTCCAGAGTTGAGAGGGTTGACTTATAGGTTTGGAGATTGAGTAGACTGGCACTGTGCTCATTGGAATCTGGAAGAATGTGAGAGGATTTTACAGATACACGTACAATTATGAATGGAGTGGATAAGATAGAAACAGGCGGTGGGTGAAACTCGAACTAAGGGACATACCATCAAAGTAAGGGGAACAGATTTGGGACAGAGTTGAGGAGGAACTTCTTCAACCAAAATGTTGTGAATCTGAGGAACTTCCTGCCCAGTAAAACAGTTGAACTGAAATCATTGAAAGTTTTTACGGCAAAGGTAGGTTTTTGAGCAAGAAGGGGATTAAGGGTTATGGGCATATAAGCAGGCATGTAAGTGGAACTAACTCAACAAAAAGATCCTTATTGAATGGTGGAGCAGACTCGATGGGCCAGATTGACTAAGCCTGCTCATGTTTCTTACATTCTTATTTTCTTACATTCTGAATGAGGTGGAAATGTGAAAAACGACAAGGTAAGGCAGAGCTCCTGTGAGCACCCAAGTTGGATCAAAGTGAGTGAATGCTAAGAGAGCAAGCAAGGAGCCCTGAGATGCTACAGTCCATGAGATGAATGCCTGACCCTATACAAAAGCTATCCTGGCAGCAGTATTCCAATAAAAGATGGTGGTATATTGAAGTGGAGAACTCTATCATAAGTATGTTGGAAATGTGCCACGATGAGGTTGGTGCATGTCTGATGCTATCTTCTGTGGACAGAAGGTAGAGTTGGTTGCTGCCCACGGAGGGTAAACTGACTTATTGACGACTGCTGTTCATGATCGTGATTGAAGGAGTAAGCAGCCACATAATTTCTGTCTGGCACAAGGGAAAACAGTACACTCCTATTGATATTACTTGTCAATGAGGCAATTTTTAGTAATACTCACAAATGAGATTCCCATATAGAGTCATATAGTTCAAACATTACTTGCAAATTTGGAATTATCTTTCTCCAACATTGAGAGCTTAATCTTTTTGAACTTGGCATATTTTCCCAGCTGACTCACCAGTGGCCATGTCTTCTTAGATTGAGAAAATTTAGGTTAATATGCTTTCTCAGTTCCTCAGTTGAAGATGAATCAACATCTCAAGTGGGATACACTTTCACTAGATTATACAGTTCATGGCAGGACCCTGAAAAGCATTGATATGCAGAGAGATCTTGGGGTTCAAGTCCATAGCTTCCTGAAAGTGGTCACACAAATCAATATGGTGATAAAGAAGACATGACATGCTTGCCTTTATTGGTTGAGGAATTGATTACAAAAATCAGCATGTCTTGTAGCAGCCTCATAAGACTTTGGTTAGGCCACACTGAGAGTATTACATTCAGTTCTGGTCACCCACATTACAGGAAAGATGTGGAGGCTTTGCAAAGGATATGGGAGAGGTTTTCCAGAATGCTGCCAGAATTAAAGGGTATGAACTATAAGGAGAGACGAGAAAAACTCAGGTTGCTTTCTCTGGAGTGGCAGAGGCTGAGGAGAAACTTGATAGAAGTCTATAAAATTGTGAGATGCACAGATAGGGTTGACAGTCAGAATCTTTTTTCCCACAGTTGAGATGTCTAATACTATGGAGCATGCATTTAAAGTGAGAGGGCGAAAGTTCAAAAGCAATGTGAGGGGCAAGTCTTTTTGTCAGAGAGTGGTAAGAGTCTGGAACATGCTGCCAAAGATATTGGTGGATGTAGATATGATAGGGGTGGCATGGTGGCTCAGTGGTTAGCACTGCTGCCTCACAGCACTAGGGTCCCAGGTTTGATTCCAGCCTCGGCAACTATCTGTGTGGAGTTTGTACATTCTCCCCATGTCTGTGAGGGTTTCCTCCGGGTGCTCCGGTTTCCTCCAACAGCCCAAAGATATGCAGGTTGGGTGAATTGGCCATGTTAAATTGCCCATAGTGATAGGTGCATTAGTCAGAGGGAAGTGGGTCTGGGTGGGTTACTCTTTGGAGGACTGGTTGGGCTGAAAGGTCTGCTTTCAAACTGGAGGGAATCTAATCTAATCATTTCAGGGACTTTTAGATAAGCACATGAATTTGCAAGGAATGGAGGGATATGGATCAAGGGCAGCCAGAAGTAATTGGTTTACTTTGGCATTGTTATGACACAGGGTAAACCCTTCTGCTAATTTAAACCTAACACACAGAGAAGCTTACTTTGCGCAGTAATCTGTTAAATGTCGAGAGGCAATGAACTAGCCCAGAGGTTACTATTTAAAGCAAAAATGAACAATTTTATTCTTTACGTCCAAAAGAGAATATTAAACAACAATTTAAAACTCCATTCTCTTTAACCTATCTTTTACCTCGCACTCTACAATATTGGTCCAATGAAAAACCTCGATTAAGATTTATAAAAATAATTCACATTTCAAAACCAGCCAGCTGTTGAATCTTCTCTGTGCATCTTCCTCTGCAGATTTTTCTCTGTCATCTTTTTTTCAGTATTCTCCTTCAGAAGGCTTTCAGGGAGCTATTCAGCTAGCATCTATTCTTGTTGGTTTTCTTGGCAGTTCCCCCCAAACTGTTCAAGATGTCCGGTTCTATTCCCCAACACATCAGATCATTTCATTGATTTGATGTCATTCCAAACAGTAAAATTCAAATTCAATTGGAATTTGGTATCGGGGCATAATTTAAACTGATTGCCCGAATTCAAATTTGTTTTTGTTCCATGGCAACACAACTCCAGCTCTCTGTTTTGATCAAGAGTTACATTTTTATCGTATTCATCTCGCTCTGTGCTTTCAATCAGTCTTTGCTAGCTTACTCCCTCTTATAGATACAGTACACCTCTACACCTTCATAACAACATCATGTTTGGCATAAAATCATGGCTGGAAGGCCCATTCCTGTGCTGTACTGTTCTATGTTCTAAGATTTATTAGCTCTCTCATTATTTGCATTATCTCCCTAACATCCCTGCTTTTTACTGTCTGGCATTACTTAAGTGATGATCAATGAGGAAAATGCATCTGCCAAGCCTGTAGTTATGGGCCAGACCCAAACTCATCAAAATATTCAGAATATAGTCTAGAACCTAACTTTTTCTTATTTTAAAGGTATAAGTAACGTGTGTATTCCAGATGCAATTCAATTGGTCAAACTACAGGATTTAAATTTATTCATCATCCTTATTCATCTGCTGTAGTTAAAATACAACAAAAGTAGAAGGAATTAGAATAATATAACTCTACTGGAAAACTTAACAGGATCATAGATACAGTAACTGCTACTAATTAGCTGTTCCAATAACAGCTCATAAACATGCCCTGAACAAAAAGGCAAAGTCAGAAAATGTCTCACATGCAACTCCAGCAACCAAGGAAGAAAAATGTTAAGAGAATTCTCAGAGAGAATGTAGCAGCCTGAAAATATTTACTATAGCTTTCAACCCTGCTGAGACCCCAGCAACAACTGCTGCTACTGAAAAATAAAAAAAATCCTACTTCTATAGGATTTTGACCATACCCACTCAGGATGCTTTTACTGTTCCAACATTAAAAAAAATGACTCACAATCTGTTTACTCTATTGGTTCTGGTAGATTGCCTGTCGCCTCTGCCTTGAAACCTGTTGTCAAAATACAAACAGGAAAAAACACACGTCACAAAGCAGTAGTATTGTCATACCACCCCCTTAAAAAACCATAAATATACAATGATGGTTTCATTTTTAAAAACCTTTAGTCTTATGCTACAACATTGACTCTAACATTGGGACAGTGATTAGCCCTACTGCCTTACAGCATCAGGGACCCGGGTTTGATTCCAGCCTTGGGCGACTGTCTGTGTGAAGTTTGCACATTCTCCCCGTGTCTGCGTGGGTTTCCTTTGGGTGCTCCGGTTTCCTCCCATGATCCAAAGATGTGCAGGTTAGGTGAATTGGCTATGCTAAATTGTCCATAGTGTTAGGTGCATTAGTCAACGGGAAATGGGTCTGGGTGGGAAACTCTTCGGAGGGTCGGTGTGGACTTGTTGGACCGAAGGGAATGTTTCCACACTGTAGGGAATCTAATCTAATCTAAGCATTCAAACATTCACTATGACAACCTATTTCAGTCCTTTCTCTTTACTCCAATGAAAGCGTCCATCTTTCTTCAACAACGCATTGTTCTCTCATCCTCCCACGCGTATAATTTTCAAATTGAATGTCTGCAGTAATAAGTTCCATTTAACCAGTGTGGAATTTTTGTCCTTAAATTTCTACAAAACCTTTAAGGGGTTGTGATCAATATACACAATTATGTCAGTTTTTTTTTATTTCTTGTCTGCTTCCTGTTTCATCACATGTTATGCTACTTTTAAATGCTGTCTAGACAACTCACCTGTTTTATTCAATCTTACACTAAAATTTGACATAAAGTCAAAAGGTGTGGTCTCTGAACTCTGACTTACCAACTTCTTCTTAATTCATTCACTGGTCCTCTCACCACATGCCCAAAAACTAATATAAATGGATTGAATTTTGTAGAGACATTATGTGCATCCTCAATTGCAAAAAGTACAAATAGAATTCCTTTTCCCCAATCTTGACTATAAGCCCTTAATGTGGTCTTTAATGTTTGATGTCTCAGTTCTAATGCTCCCTGTGATACTGGGTAGTAAACTATCCTTAACTTCCATGAATAACACTGATGTAAAACTTGACCCTTGATCAGATTGTATCTCTTTGGGTAGTCCTTATGTAGTAAAAAAAAATTGAGTATCACTTTGACAGTCCTTTTAGCTGTCACACTGCATTGTGGAATGTCATCTGGAAGTATAGTAGACATATCAATTATGATCATAACTACTGATTTCCATTTTTAATTTCAGGTAGTAGTCCTACGCAATCAATTAAGATCCTTGTAAAAGGCTCTTTAAATGCAGGAATGGATATTAAGGGTACTGGTTTTATCACTGTCAGAGGTTTTCCTATTACCTGACAAAATTCAACCTCGATCTTATGCAGTCCAGGTAAATGAAAATGTTTTTGATTTTTGGCTGGAATTTTCCTTACTTCCTAATGACCTCCTAATGGTAATTTGTGTGCTACCCACAAGACTTCCTTTCCATAATCCACTGGTAATACAACTTGATGAACTTCTGCAGGTTTCATCCACCTGCATATGGTCCCCATTCATCATCAAGACTTTGATTTTAAGATAGTAACAGTCTGGGATACACTCAGATTCCTTTTATTTGTCCACTTTTTTGATACAACTGCTTTAGTTTTTCATCTTTCTGTTGTAATTCAGTGAATTTCTCTGAACTAGAAATGTCCACATTGTCCTTTTTACCTTGTATTAAACTACATTTACTATCTTCAATGAGATCTCCTCTTTCCTTACCACCTCTTTTCCCCAATTTCTATTCTTCACAAACTGAAATTGATGTCAGAAGTCAAACTTGGATTTATGAATCCATAATCATCTGCTGTTTCTACTCCTAATCTTTCGGTTTCAAGTCGCTGCTCTTCCACGAGTTCTCACTGTTTCAGGAAAGTGAATTTTTGAACTCCTCCAAAGTAATTGTCTGTCTTAGAGCATCATATGTTTAATCTGATCTATTTTCAATACACTCATTTACCAATCAAAATTGCTTTGTTTGATTCTTTCAAACTCAATATATGTTTGACCAGAGTCCCTCCTTAGATTCCTAAAACATTGTCTGTAGGCTTCTGGTACTAGCTTATATGCACTTAAGATGGCATTTTCCTTTTCATTATACTCTTCAAATACCTTCTCTCATCGTGCTGCAAATACCGCATGAGCACTACCAACCAGCTTTGTTTGCATCAGCAATACCCACACATTCAATGGCCATTTCATTTGTTTAACCACTTGCTCAAATGAAATGGAGAAAGGTTTCTACATCCTTCTAGTTGAACTTAGGCACTGCTTGGATATATTTAAACAGATTCCCACCAGGCCTTTTGCTCTGGTGGATTTGCTTATCATCACACTCCTCTTCACTAAGTCTACCTTCTACCTTCGCCTCCGCCCTTTCCCCTCTAATTGACAACTTCTGAAATTCAAATTTTTTGCTTTTCCTCTGCTTTTAATCATAATTCAAACTGTTTCATCTTCTCTTCATGGTCAAGCTGTTTCATTTTCAATAGATTTTTAACCATTTCCAAACATTCTGATGGTATTCCTGGCAATTGTAAATGGTGCATGATTGCCAATTGCCACAACTATTTCCCCTTTCCTCTCAACTCCAGCTTGTTTGCCAGTTTCTGTAAAACCCCCAAAGTAAGTTCTTCCACTACCAAAAAACTCTTAATGACTAAAAGAGACATTACTATACAAGGCACACTGTGTTTAAACCAATCAAATTCAACACCCAAAATAAAAAGCAATAACACCTACCACTTGCTGCCTTTGAGTCCAATCATCCTAAATCTAATCTGGAATTAGACATTTTGATCCTAACAAAAGCACCCAATTTGTTACAGACCAGACTAAATCCCTTCAAAATATTTAGAAGATATTCTAACCTCTAACTTTTCTCTTATTTTAAAGGGAAATGCAAGATGTTGCATTTCAGATGCAATTCAATTTTTTTAACTATTGGATTTAAAGCAAAACATACTCACAAAACATATTCACTCACGATAGTTAAATTGCAACAAAAGAAAAAAGGAACTGGAATAACTTAACTCTGTTGAAAACCTTTAAGTAATAATAAATACAGTAACTATTACTAATTAATTGAAGAGAGATGCTACTGTCCAAACCTTGCTCTAAGTCCAAAAGTTTAAATAGGTTATAGAGTATTGAATAAGCAGTAATGGTAAAGAGGTCTTGGACTCTAGCAACCTTCCTAAAGTGATGCAGAACACTAAAATATCTGACCCACTGTAATAACTGGGATTACTATATTCGATTTCAACTCTTCCTTTTCCTATGAAAACATTTTGCATTGCCCTTCTCTACACTGAATTTCATAATTTGGAGATGCTGGTGTTGGACTGGGGTGTACAAAGTTAAAACTCACACAACATCAGGTTATAGACCAACAGACAAGAGACTTAACAAACAATCAAGGTATTTTTCAATGTATAATTTCAGTTATATCACACTGTAAACTTTTGTTACAAATTCTTACAATTGTGTGCTTCACAACCACCTGATAAAGGAGCAGTGCTCTGAAAACGAGTGCTTCCAATTAAACATGTTGGACTGTAACCTGGTGCATGATTTTATTTCCATCCCATCAGTCTGTCTCTTAGTACCTTCTTCAAAGTTAAGAATACTTCCCAACTTGTGTTATCTTCAAAATCAATTTTGCTTCAAGCTTATATGTATATATTATATGCACATTAAAATCTTCAGTCTTTGTAACTGTGTTAAATTCTGCTGCTTCAGGAGGCTTAGGGATTCATTATCCATTGCTTTCCCTTTTGATGATCTTTTCAGCTTTTTTGTACTTGTTTGTAGGATGTGGGTGTTGTTGGATAGGCCAGCACTTAGGCCCATCACTAATTGCCCAGAGAGCAGTTAACAGTCAACCACATTGCTGTGGGTCTTGGGTCATATGTGGGCCACACCCGGAAAGGACAGCAGATTTTCTTTCCTGAAGAATACAAATGAACTAGATGGCTTTTACGACAATTGAGAATGGTCACATGGTCATCATTAGGTTAGTCTTTTATAATTTCAGATTTTTATTGAACTTAAATAATCTTTATAATGAACGAAAAGAAGAACCTGAATTGTGTTGCCCTCTCTTCTGCCCTCCAGAACATTGGTGGTGTGATTTGGTTTGTTATGTTGTCAAAGTTATTAGTCTCTGTGGTTTAGTGTAGTCTCAAGATACAGTCAGACCAATTGTGTACTGACTAGGAATGTGTACACTTGGCTCCCTTGTGTGTGTATCATTGGTAATATCAATTGGTATTAAAACCAGATGAAGAAAATCAAAATTTGGTTACCCATTTTTGCCACTATCATAACACATGATACATGATTTCTTTTCTTCCTTTTTTTTATAATTGTCACTACTTTCTTTCCATCTATTTGCTGGTCTTTGGATTTCAACTGTTATTTGAATAACATGGTAGATAGAACAAAACATGTATACTTACTACATATGTTTTACTCAACAAAAATAGGTGAAAGCCATTTTAGGGTTCATTTATCAAGGCAAAGTCCTGATCAATTTAAATAACATTTGAGAGTTTACTGTCAGTCATTATTAACTGGTACATTCTCCCAGCAAGCATCTCCATCCATCAAAGTTCATTTGTCAACCATTTATCACTCTACTTTCATGTGTATAAATATAGCTTTTTCTTTCACAATCGCATTTCCTACCAATTATCATGATGAGAGCAAGACAATAAATTTCAACAGAGTGTGCCTTTCTTTTCAGCAATACTCAAGTTGTGTACCACCAAATGAAACTATACCCTTAGAGGACGGACATTTGAAGATCATGTGATAATTGTATAATCTTAAAAAGTATTATCAGCTGTTTTGTGGTTGTCATGTCAAAAAGCACATCATAACACAAAGGATGGTCAAATTCTAGAATTCCCTTTCCTAAACAGCTATTGGAAGTTTAGCTCCAAAACTAAGATTTAGAGAAAGGAGTTAAAGGCATATAGATTCAAAGACAGTATTAACTGGAGTTCTGATACATGTCAGCCACTATCTAACTAGGAGGAGATGAGTTACACTGGCACCATTCTCCACCTTTTCCTCAGCTATATTGATGACTGTATCGGCACCATCTTGTGCTCCACAGAGGAGGTTGAACAGTTCATCAACTTCATGAACACCATCTACCCTAACCTGAAGTCCACCTGGACCATCTCAGATATCTCCCTTACTTGTCTGAACCTCTCAGTCTCCATCTCCGGAAACCAACTCAGTACAGACATCTACTTCAAACCCAACTGTCACAGGGCTACACCTGGACTACACCTCCACCCACTCCTCTCCCCCCCATAAAAACACTATCCCTTACTCCCACTTTCTCCATCTCCACTATATCTGCTCCCAGGTGGATCAATTCCACTCCAGGACAACCCAGATGGCCTACTATTTCAAGGATTGCAATTTCCCCTCCATGTGGTCAACAATTCCCACCAGTGCATCTCCTCCACTTCCTGCACCTCCACCCTTGAACCCCACACCTCCAATTGCAACAAGGATAGAAACCCTCCTAGTCCTCATTTTCTATTCCACTAATTTTCAGAAACAACACATTATCTTCCACCATTTCCACCACCTACAAACAGACCCCACCACCAGAGATCTATTTCTCTCCACCACCTGTCAGCATTCTGCAGAGACCATTGTCACCACCACTCCCTCGTTAGGTCCACGCACCCCCAACCCTCCCCCCCACCAACCCGCCCTCCACTCCCGGCACGTTCCCTTGCTGCTGCAAGAGGTGTAAAACTTGTGCCTACATCCCCCCCTCACCTCCATCCAAGGTCCCAAATCATCTTTCCACATACAGCAGAGATTTTCCTGCACACGCAAACATCTCATCTACTGTGTTTGTTGCTATCGATATGGTCTTCTCTACATTGGGGAGACAGGACGCCAACTTGCAGAACATTTTAGGAAATATCTCTGGGACACACACACCAAACAACCCAACTGTCCTGTGGCTGACAATTTCAACTCCCCCTCCCACTCTGCCAAGGACATGCAAGTCCTGGGCTTTCTCCATTGCCAAATCCAAGAAACCCGATGACTGGAGGAAGAATGCCTCATCTTCCTTCTTGGGACCCTCCAACCACATGGTATCTACGTCAATCTCACCAGTTTTCTCGTGTCTCCTCCCCCACCTCTAACCAGATCCAACCCTCCAACTCAGCACTGCCTCTTGAACTGTCCTACCTATCCACCTTCCTTCTCAACTAACCACTTCACCCTCCCTTCTGAGCTATCCCCATTACCCCCACCTCCATTTACCTATTGCTTTCCTAGCTACCTTCCCCCAGCCCCAGCCCAACCTTCCTATTTATCTCTCAGCACCCTCCTCCTGCTCCCCACCCATCTCCACATTCCTGATGAAGGGCTTATGTCGCTAACGTCTATACTCATGCTGCTCGGATACTGCCTGATCTGCTGTGCTTTTCCAGCACCACATGTTTCAACTAGGAGGAGGTGATAGCTTAATGGTATTATTGCTGGTATTATCTAGAGATCCAGGTAATGTTCTGGGAACCTGGTTTAAATCCTGCTATGGCAGATGGCGGAATTTGGTTCCAATAAAATTCTGGAATTAAGAGTCTGATGCTGACCATGAAATCATTGTTGATTGTTGGGAAAAACCCACCTGGTTCACTAATATCCTTTAGGGAAGGAAACTGTCATCTCCACCTGGTCTGACCTACATATGACCCGAAACCCACAGTAATGTGGTTGACTCTTATGTGCTCTCTGGGCAATTAGGGATGGGCAATAAATACTGGCCTAACCAGTAATGTCCACATCCTGTGAGTGAATTAAAGAAAAATTGAATCATGGTACAATTCTTATTTCGTCTCTCTGTCCTTATATTTCAGGAAAATGAACAGGGAGATATTTACTGGCTGCAATTTTTGTAGCTGGATGGGGAAGCATTTTTGGACATATTTTTGCTTATTCCATGAACAAATATATTACAATGCATAAGATTTTAATTGAATCAATAATATATTTATTCATGCTGTCAATGGGACATGTTTGAAAAGTGATTTACTGTGCTTTTTATTGGCTCGTATAGGTTAGAGCCTATTGTAACTGGTAATCAAATCTGTGCTAAATACAACTTTATTATCATTAATCTTATCATAATATTCAGGATATCAGAAATAAGTCATTGCCAACTGATTGGCTGTAGCACGTCCTCACACTTTTGTTTGTAGGTTCATAAAATTGGAGTGGAAACTTTAAGACTTTTTTAATGTTTATTTGGAACTATCCTTCATTTCATCAATTTTTGCATTTTTAATTTCAGATTAAATTGAAAATTAAATGTGATGACAAATATGTGCAGTGCTGATTTTACATCACAAACTTAAAGGCCCAGATTGTGTGTTAAAGGAGGCTATCTGGAATCATCACCGTTAAGGTATAAACCAGATACATAATCCTGCCATCTGCAAATTCTCCTTAACCAAAACTTGTTCCTCCTTATGTTTAGTCGTACTGACACCTTACTGGTAAAGTTAAAACCGGAAAACTGTGGAGTTATGAAAGACATTCACAATATTTATTTAGCAAGTAGGCCAGAAAAAGATAGGGCTGGTGAACTTTGGTACAAATGAATTAACTAGAGGAGTGTTGAAACGATCAGTACTCAGGTCACAATTACTTACACGGTATGATAATGACTTAGCTGAGGAAAGTACTTGCTCGTTTGCCAAGTTTGGGGATGACACAAAAGCATATTAGAAGGCAAGTGGTGAAGATGACACAAAGAGTCTGTACAGATGTGTAGGCAAGTGAAGTGAACAAAAAGTTGGCAGATGAAATATAATGTGCAGAAATCTGAAATAATGTACCTTGCCAGGAAGAATAAAGGAACTAAATATTATAGAAATGGAGAAAGACTGCAGAGAGATACAGAAATGAGGAATTTTAGAGTACTCGTCCATGAATCGCAGGAAGTGCAAGTTCAGTCAGTAATCAGAAAGGCATTTGAAATGGGTGGCTTTTATTTCAAAGTGAATATAGGACATAGAACAATACAGCACAGAACAGGCCTTTCGGCTCTCGATGTTGTGTTGACCTGTGAACTCATCTAAGCCCATCACCTGACACTATCCCATCATCATCCATATACTTGTCCAAGGATTGTTTAAATGTCCCGAATGTGGCTCTGAGTTGACTACATTGGCAGGCCGGGCATTCGACACCCTTCCCACTGTCTGAGTAACAAACCTACCTCTGATATATGTTTTCAATCTATCACCCCTCAATTTACAGCTATCACCTCTTGTACAAGTAGATGTCATCATCCTCAGAAAATGTCTCACTATCCATCCTATCAAAACCTCTGATCATCTTATATGTCTCTATTAAATCCCCTCTTAGCCTTCTTCTATCCAATGAGAACAGACCCAAGTCCCTCAGCCTTTCCTCATAAGACCTACACTCCAGACCAGGCAACATTCTGTTAAATCTCCTCTGCACCTTTTCCAATGCTTCCACATCCTTCCTCTAATGTGGCAACCAGAAATGTACACAATACTCCAAGTGAGGCCACACTAGTGTTTTGTATAGTTGAAGTGTGACATTACGGCCCCGGAACTCAGTCCCTCTAGCAATAAAATCTAACTTCTTAACAGCACTATCAACCTGGGTGGCAACTTTCAGGAATGTATGTACATGGACACCAAGATCCCTCTGCACATCCAAAGTAATATAATATGTGAGTGTTATATAAAAGTAGGAAGATTTTGTTAAAAATATGCAAGGCAGTAATCATAGAGTCATTTGGCCTAACTTGTCCATGTTGCCCAGTTTTCACAATTAAACTAGTTCCATTTGCCTGCATTTGGTCCATATCCCTGCATACCTATCCCATCCATGCATCTGTCTAAATGGTTCTTAGCTGATAAAATTGTACTCGCTTCCAACACTACCTCTGGCAGCCACTTCCATTTACTCACCACTTTCTGTGTGAAAAAAATTGCCCCTTTGGACTCTTTTGTATCCTTCACCTCTCACGTTAAACCTATGCCCTCTAGTTTTATACTCCCTTATCATGGAGAAAAGTTATTGGCTATCTACCTTATTTTCCATGATTTTATATAGCTCTATAAGGTCACACTTCAGTCTTCCACGCTCCAGGGAAAAAAGTCCCAGTCTATCTAACCTCTCCTTTTAACTCAAACCTTCTAGTCTAGGTAACATCCTAATAGATCTTTTTCTGCACTCCTTGTAGTTTAATAGCATCCTTTTCATAGGATATTATTGCACACAGAACTGCACACGGCATTCCAAATGTACCTCCACCAACGTCTTGTACAGCTGCAACAAAACATCCCAATATTTATACTCAATGCTCTGACCAATGAAAGCAAGATGCTGAAAACCTTTTTCACAATCCTATCTCCTTGCAATTCTACTTTCAAGGAGCTATGAACCTGTACCCCTAGATGTCTTTGTTGTATAATACTCCCCAGGGCCCTACTGTTGGTTGTATAATCCGGCCTCATTTGACTCACCAAGTTGCTACAACTTGCGCTCATATCAATTAAACTTCATCTGCCATTCCTCAGACATCTAGCCCCATTAATCTTGCTGCATTCCCAGATAACCTTCTTCACTGTCCAACATAGCGCCAATCTTGGTGCCATCTGCAAACATACTAACCGTACCTGCTAAATTCTCATTCAACTCATGGATACAAATGACAAGTAGCAGTGGACCCAGCACCAAATCCAGTCTGAAAAGCAACCCTCTACCATCGCCTCTGTCTTCTACTGTTAAGCCAATTTTGTATCCAACTGGCTAGCTCTCTCTAGATCCCTTGAGATTTAACCTTACTCAACAACTGACCATGTGGTAACTTGTCAAATGCCTTTCTAAAGTCCTCATAGACAAGTCTATGGGCTATCCATTATACTTAATTAAGGGATGAGAGTTGAAAATATGATTGAGGATATGAGATAAAGTGTTTTTATGAAGTAAATAGCAAAAGTATTTGCTTTTTTGTCTTATTGATGATAAGTTTTAAAACTGAAAAGCAGACCAAAATTGTATCTGTGAAGTAATTTATTTGAAGTAAGTCTTGTAGCTAAAAGATTTGTTCACAATATTAACTTTATGTGTACAAATATTTTAAGAAGCAATAGTAATTCCATAAATATGAATTTTAAAAAACACAAAAAAATTAGAATAAAATAATATTTGACAAAAGCCATTTTCACAATGAAACAACTTTCATTTGCTTAACCTGCCCCAGCTGTAATTTAATTAGATTTTTATTTTTTTGTTACATGATCCTACTAATTATCTTTTATACTCTCATGACAATCTCATAGACAATGGCAATATGATAGTTTTGAGCAAGCCAAAACTGTCTTTGAATGGACTGGATGTATGACATTAGCAAAGGCAACATAGAAGATAAGCTCGTAGAATGATTTTGCAATGGCTTCCTGGAGTAATATATTGTGAAACCAACTTGGGATCAAGTTATTTTAAATTCAATATTATGCAATAAGTCAGAGTTAATTAGTAATCTCATGGTAAGGGATCCACTTGGCACTAATGATCATAATACAATTTAATTCTACATTGAGTTTGAAAACAGCATACTTCAGTCACAGACAAAAACCTTAAACATAAAGAAAGCCAATGACATAGTACAAAGAGAGAACTAGCTAATGTTAATTGGGTAAAAAGACTAAAATGTATGGAAGTAAATGATCAAAAGGATACAATTAAAGAATTATTTCAGCATAAATAATGTTGGGAATGTAGGTTTGCTCACTGAGCTGGAAGGTTCATTTCCAGATGTTTTGTCACCATACTAGGTAACATCTAGTTGTTACCTAGTATGGTGATGACATATCTGAAAACAAATCTTCCAGCTCAGCGAGCAAACCTACATCCAAAACCTCAACCTGAGCTGCAAATCTTCTCAAAACTCGCTAATAAATAATGTTGTTTTGCAAGGCAAGACAGACTTACTCATGGTTTCAAGTTTTTAAAAAAATTTATTCATTAATGCAATGTAAGAATCACTGGTGAGATAGCAATTATAGCCCGTACCTAGTTGACCTTGAGAAGGTGAAGTTGACCTGGCTTCTTGAACTACTGCAGACCATTTGGCATAGATTCAAAATAGTACTATTTAAAAGAAGAAGCATGTAACATTCCAAAGAATAGTAGGAAGTCTGAGAATTGGGATTGTGTTGAAAACCAACAAGCAGCTAATAAAAAGTTGATTAAAGTGGAAAAATATAAGAGAATAAACTATCCAGGAATATATCAACAAACTATAAGAGCTTGTACAAGTACATATTAAGAAAAAGAGTCACTAAAGTAAATATAGATTTCTTAGAACAATAGGCAGGAGAAATTATAATAGTGTTTGAGGAAATGAGAGACATTGTCCACAGATTTTGTGTCCATCTTCACTGTAAAACACATATGCAGTGTACCAGAAGTAATAGGGCTGGTAAAAGTGAGTAAATTGGATTATTAATATCAACAAAAACAAAGCACTGGAGAAACCAAAGGAACTGAAGTCTAGCAAATCCCCAGATCTGATGGTCCACTTATTAGGATTGAAAAAGGGAAGTCTTTTAGGTATTATGAATGTACTATGATTTTCTAAAGTTCTCTGGATTCTGGAATGGTCCTAGGAGATTGGATGTTAGTCAGAGTAATGTTGCTATTTAACAACATATAAAATAGAACAACATACTGTTGTGCAGCACAAGAACAGGCCCTTCAGCCCATAATGTTGTGCTGAACATGACGCCAAATTAAACTAATCCCTTCTGTGTGCCATTGGTCCATACTTCACATATTCACCTGCTTATCTAAAAGTCTCTTAAATGCCCCATCTGCCTCTACCACCACCCTGACAGTGCATTCCACACTTCTACCACTCTCTGTGGAAAATAAACTTGCCCCCCAATCTCGTTTGAACTTGCTCCCCTCCACCTTAAATGCATGTCCTCTAGTTTTAGACATTTTCTGAGAAAAAGATTCTGATCATCAACCCTGAAAATGCAACTGATAATTTTGTAGACTTTTATCAAGTACCCCTCAGCCACCGTTGCTCCACAAAACCAAAAATATAAGTTTCTCTAGCCTGCCCTTATAGTACATATTCTGTAATCCAGGCAACATTCTGGTAAACCTCTCTGCACCGTCTCCAAATCTTTAATGTGGTGACCAAAAATGAATCCAGTACTTTAAATGTGGCCTAACTAAAGTCTTATAAAACTGAAATATGACATCCTGATTCTTGTACTCAATTCCCTGACCAAGAAAGGCAAGCACACCATACGCCTCCTTTACTTGCGTGGCAACTTGCAGGGAGCTATGAACTTGAGCCCCAAGATCCCTCTGTATATGTATGCTGTTAAGGGTCCTGCCATTAACTGTGTACTTTCCCTTAACATTTGATCTCTGAAAGTGCAGCACCTCACACAGTATCTGTGTATGTATATAGTGCAAGGGTGGTGACCTGTAATGTGACATGAACCCAAGCTCCCAGTTGAGACCCTCCCTATGGGTACCGAACTTAGCTATCAGCCTCTGCTCGGCCACTTTTCTCTGCTGCCTGTCCCAAAGTCCACCTTGGAGGATGGTCACCTGAAGGTCCGAGGCTGAATGTCCTGGACCACTGAAGTGTTCCCCAACTGGGATGTTGATTGTTGTGCGGTGCCCATTCATCCGTTGTTGTACCCTTTACTCGGTTTCCCCAGTGTACCATGCCTCTGGGCATCTCCAAATCTTGGAAATATATTGCCATTCCTTCACTGAGGCTGGGTCAAAATACTGGAAGTCATTCCCTATGACATTGTGGGTCAGCCCACAGCAGGTGGACTGCAGTGGTTCAAGAAGGTAGCTCATCACCACGTTCAGAAGGGCAATTAGGAACAGAAAATAAATACTGTCCAGCTAGCAACACTGCTATACCACAACTTAGTTTAAAAAACTTTGTCTCTCATTTTTTAAAACTCCATTAAGTGTAGACCTAAACTATTTAATCTCTCCTCATGAAATACTGTTTCATATCTGTATCAACTGAGTAAACCATCTCTGGATTGCCTCTAATGCTCGCACATTTCCCTTTGATAAGGAACCCAAATCAATTCAGTATTTCAACTGTGCTCTGATTTGTGCCTTGTACAGTTTAAACAAGCCTCCCTACTTTATTACTCTGTTCAATGTAAAGTAAAAACCAACCTTTCATGTGACTTCCATATTATTGGCTGAACTTGGATGCTAACTTTTGTGATTCAGGTACAAGGACTCTCAAACTCCTCTGTTCTCTTACTCTCTGCACTCTTTCTCCATTTAAATATTATTTAGCTCCTTTATTCTTCCTGGCAAAGTGAATAAACTCAGATTTCCCCACAGTATATTTCATCTGCCAAATTTTCCCTCACTTGTTTCACTGATCTACATCTTTCTGCAGTCACTTTGTCATCATCACCACTTGCCTTCTCATATGTTTTTGTATCATCCATAAACTTGGTGACTGTACACCTATTTTTCTCATCCAAGTAATTGCTTCCCTAGCACTGGTTCCTGAGGCACTACAATGGTTAATTAATTTATTTCTAATTTCACCAGCCCTAACATTTTCTGGTCTATTTGTTGAATAAATATTGTGAATGTCTCACACTTCAAACATTTTAAGTATTTACATTTACGAGTGAGATGCTATTACAGGAGTAGCAAGAGAAAAGAACAGGAACTCCCATTTGTTTTTGTCATTAGAATGTTCTTATATCCTGAGGATGATGATTCCTGATAGCGTCCTTCAATACAAAGTGTAGGCCTTTAATTTTGTGATGCACAATCAATACAACAACATATTTGTCATCACGTGTAGTTTTCAATTTAATCTGTTCTCCACCATGAAGAAGTGTGAGAGATGCCATGGGGTGGAATTGGGAATTAATGAAATATGTTTGCTGAGATACGATGAGAAAACTCGCTGTGCCTTGTGAAGTCAAACCTTCCAAGATAGATGAGGAAACTTGGATTTAATCAAAAGAACCATGAAATGTGATCAGAAGGAATAAAAAAGAAGAAAATAAACTTTGAGAGTAAATTGACAAGTTATAGCAAAATGATATTTCCTAGTTCCTTGTTATTATGTCACAGCCTAAATCTCGAAAGACCCCAAGTTCACTGTGTCTTCTTTCTTACCCTTTATATATTTAATGAAGCTCTTGCTGTCCATCTTGCTATAACTTGACAATTTACTCTCAAAGTTTATTCTTTCCCTTTTTTTACTCTTTTTGTTCATCTTGCATGGTTCTTTTGACTCAATCCAAGTTTCCTCATGTTTCTTGGAGGGTTTGTCTTCACAAGGCCCGACAATCTTTCTCATCGTATCTTAGCAAACATATCTCATTAATGCCCAATTCCACCCAATCGCATTTTTCATAACTGATTTCTGCTCCATCTTGCATTTTCTCTTAATGTTTGGCTTGTGGCAAGCCCTGCCTGAAAATTTATGAAATAAAATGATTTGTCAGTGTAAACCAGGCTACTTCACCCTTGGTATAGTTTAGAATTTATTTCACATTGTATAATTGATGATCTGGTGAATTTGGAAAATTATTCAGGAACATGATGAAGCTGGCATAGTGAGCACAGGCCTTCTCCTAACCTTTGTTTGATTGTGATCTGCCCATAGAGAAAATTCAGAACATATGGTTCTCTACACATGTTTAAAGTTTTTTTTTTAAATTGCTTGCCACAATAATCAGGCATTTGTGCTAATTGTACCACAAACACTGCACTTCTTGAAAAAGGTCACTGAAAATTGAATTTTTTTTTGTCTGTTTTGAAGTGAATTTCTTCTGTCTGAAATGCTTTAATTTAAGAAAATCTGCTGATCTAGATGATGCTAGAAATTGACCTTGTTATGCCCTGTTTAATAAATTACAGTTTCAAATGGTCATGTATATCACTCTTGGTGGTTATTCGAGAAGATGAGAAGAATGCACAGGAAAACTACATAATATTTCTGAAGGCAAAATGTACAATAGTCCCTCAAAATATGCTGCAGTTAGGTTTCAGCATGTTTGGGTGTTGTGGTAGAGTCACTGAAGATGTTGTATACAGTTGCACTGCTCCATGAGACATCCTTGTGACATCAGCTACGTCTGTAATAAATGTGAGCGGCTGCAATGTAATAGGCTCATAAATCCAGAATTCCAGGTTATTGTTCTGGGTATATGGGTTTGAATACCACCAGAACAAATGGTGAATTTTGCATTGAACCAAAATCTGAAATTAGAAATTAGTTTAGTGGTGACCATGTAGCTACTATTGGTTGTTGTAAAAGGCCATCTAGTTCAGTGATATCTTTTTAGGGACGGAAATCTGTGATCCTTTCCATACTCTGGTCTACACATCACTTCAGACCCACAGCAAAATAGATTAATCTCGCACTCTGAAAAAGTGCAATAAGTCTTGGTTCAAAGGCAATTCTGATGGACATCAAATTTTTTTTTCAGCAATGTCCAGCAATGAAAGAATGTAAGAAAGTAAGCACATATTTGTTCTAATTGTTGTTTTCCTAATTATAAACAAAACACTGTCATTGTGGAGAAGAAAAATAGAAGATCACGTATAGTCTAATTGATTGATTAGACTTGACTGCATTTTACCTCATAAATGCATGGCATCATATACAAAGAAAATTGACCATGGTTCATTTATGTGGTATATCTTGCTTCGGCTTGTCACATGCAGCAGTGTGCACGTTACCTATCCTGAGAGACTAAACAATTTTGCTCAATTGTTGCTATGTTAATAATTTTAGTTTGCTGCTTATTAGAAATTCATTATTCTTCATCGAGGTACAGTTAAGAGTAATGAACCTTGTAATTTCTGTGAAACAAGCATTGGAGCTAAAAAGGTGCTAATTTGATTCAGAAGTTAAAGCTCTCATCAAACACTGATGGCCAGATGCTGAGGAGTTCTGTTCAACTAGAATTGTGAACAGAATTGTCCACAAGGCATTTGTAAAACATTTTACTCTGTCAGCATCACTGTCAGAATGTCACGGCAGTATTGTATCCAGCATAGCTAGAAAATTTCTAATATATGTTCATAGCAGACAGGATTCCCATTCAGAGTTAACTGCGCAGTGGAGTTAAATTGTTTAATTGTAATGTAACACTTAAAAAGTGAAAAGGTCTCAAACCATATTAATTTGTATCTGGACTGATGAAGTGACACAAATGGTTCTGTATATTGGACTGTGAAACTAATTATATCTAAAAATAACCCAGAAAACTGAGCTGCATTATGTGAAATATATTCCATTCACCACATGTGGGAAATTTTCTCATGGGAGAAGAATTGCTATGGTTCTCATATGTAGTGACACTGTAAACACATTATTGTTTTAATGCATTTACAGCCACAAGGCAAAGCAACCAGAATAATTCTTTATGTGAATTGGTAAAATGATCATTCCCACCAACAAGAAACCTATTAACTCATAGCCAACAATTTGGAAAATCAGAGCCTGAATTTCTACATCATTTGTGTCATAGCCATACTAGAGAGGTCTCTTCTGAAGCACTGACTGTGTTCCTATGCTTCCTTCTGCAGCTACACTGGCACCACCCCCACCTTTTCCTCCGCTACATCGATGACTGTATCAGCGCTACCTCGTGCTCCCACGAAGAGGTTGAACAGTTCATCCATTTTACTAACACCTTCCACCCCAACCTCAAATTTACCTGGACCATCTCAGACTCCTCCCTCCCCTTCCTAGACCTCTCCATTTCTATCTCGGACGACCAACTCAACACGGACGTTTATTATAAACCGACTGACTCCCACAGCCACCTAGATTACACCTCCTCCCACCCTGCCCCCTGTAAAAATGCCATCCCATATTCCCAATTCCTTTGTCTCCGCCGCATCTGCTCCCAGAAGGACCAATTCCAATACTGAACAACCCAGATGGCCGCCTTCTTCAAAAACCGCAATTTCACCTCAGACGTGGTTGACGATGCTATCCACTGCATCTCTTCCACTTCCCGCTCCTCTGCCCTTGAACCCCACCCCTCCAATCGCCACCAGGACAGAACCCCACTGGTCCTCACCTACCACCCCACCAACCTCCATATACATCGCATCATACGTCGTCATTTCCGCCACCTCCAAACAGATCCCACCACCAAGGATATATTTCCCTCCCCTCCCCTATCAGTGTTCCAGAAAGACCACTCCCTCCACGACTTCCTCGTCAGGTCCACACCCCCCACCAACCCAACCTCCACTCCCGGCACCTTCTCCTGCAACCGCAAGAAACGCAAATCTTGTGCCCACACCTCCCCCCTCACTTCCCTCCAAGGCCCCAAGGAATCCTTCCATATCCATCGCAAATTTACCTGCACCTCCACACACACTATTTACTGCATCCGCTGCACCTGATGTGGCCTCCTATACATTGGGGAGACAGGCCGCCTACTTGCGGAACGTTTCAGAGAACACCTCTGGGACACCCGCACCAACCAACCCAACCGCCCCGTGGCTGAACACTTTAACTCCCCCTCCCACTCTGCCAAGGACATGCATGTCCTTGGCCTCCTCCATCGCCAGACCATGGCAACACGACACCTGGAGGAAGAGCGCCTCATCGTCTAATTAGGAACCCTCCAACCACAAGGGATGAACTCAGATTTCTCCAGTTTCTTCATTTCCCCTCCCCCCACCTTTTCTCAGTCCCAACCCTTGGACTCAGCACCGCCTTCTTGACCTGCAATCTTCTTCCCAATCTCTCCGCCCAAACCGCCCCCGACCCATCACCCTTAACCTCCTTCCACCTATCACATTCCCAACGCCCCTCCCCCAAGTCCCTCCTCCCTACCTTTTATCTTAGCCTGCTTGGCACACCCTCCTCATTCCTGAAGAAGGGCTTATGCCCGAAATGTCGATTCTCCTGCTCCTTGGATGCTGCCTGACCTGCTGTGCTTTTCCAGCAACACATTTTTCAACTTCCTACGCTTGAGCCAAGAGACCTGAATTCAAGTCCCACTTGCTTCAGCGATGTGTAATAAAATCTCTGAATAGGTTAATTAGAAAATGTCTTCTTGTTGGTGAAGAAGTAAAAATCATAGTGGAAGCAAAAAGAGATGCTTCCTACCCACAGGACTCAAAACCGTGCAAGAGTTTAGATGATATGTGAAGGATATATGCAAAGAACATGAACTTATATTGGGCCTTTTATGAACGCAAGATATCTTTATCTATTTTCACACCCAAAATATATGAAGTGTTAAGAAGAATGGGAGAGCACAAATTTGAGATAATTGACAAATGAAACAACAAATGAATGAAGAAATCTTGTTCATGCACCAAGTATGCAACCACACCTGCAAGTATGGTGGGGGCAGATTCAAACAAATCACTCAGAAGCAAATTAAACTGAAAAGGAAGAATATGCGGAGAAGGCAAGAGAATGACAATAAGTTAAATGCTCATTCAGAAAATAGTTACTGAGATAATGGGCTGAATGGTGACAATCCAAGGTGATTCAGTGCTGCAATTGTCACAATATAATTTTTACAAAATTGAGACAACGAGCTCCCACAAGCAATATTGAAGCTATCCAATTTAAGGCTAAATATTGACCAGGACCCTGCAAAGCACACAAATATGAACAAAACATGCCAGAACTGCTCAGCAGGTCTGGGATCATTGAAAGAGAGAGAGAGAAAGAGACCCCCACTGGGGACAGACTGGGAGGTAGGCAAGTTCAGAATGTTGTATGGGAAGATATCAGGTAGCTCGGCTAGCTATTGCCTTCCCATTTTATGAGCAATTTAATGACATAAAAGGCAGATGGCCCCATCACCTGAAGTGCAATCAACATAATTATGCGGCAACTTAAAGGTCTCTTCACAGGTCCATGGCTGTTTCTGCTGCATAAGGACATATGGCAGAATCAACAGGTATGCACTGGCCACCTCCTCCCATTGGAGGAAAGCCTTGTTTTTAGGATCTCTTTGACTCCCAAGCTGCAATGGTCACTATCATGATCCCACCCTCTGCCTGGCCCCAGCATCCCATGATCCACTTAGCTGGTTGCCAAGGCGCAATCCCTTCATGAGTCCTTATCCCGCAGGTGCATACCCGGCAATGGCCACCATTAGCAGTGGCACTGTTGAGAGGCTGCCAATTACCTGATTAGACCAGCAACTCGAGAGGTGTTGGTCACCATCATTAATTGGACAGCAACTAAGCAGCAGACACTCAATTATTGCTACATTCAAAACGTGGCACCAGGACTTATTACCCAATCACAATGGAATTGTCCCCCATCTTCCCAGCTTAATTGGCTACTCATAAAGACCTCAACTGGCCAAAGTATGGGCAAGTTGACCAAAACCTCCTCTTCCACTTGTAATATTTCATCCGTGGTGGAAAATAACCAGTGGTTGCTTATCATGCTATGGATTATATCACTCCCTCAGCTTGCCAAATGAACCCTGTGAGTGGTCTGAAGTTCCATCCACCATACCTCCTTCTATGTGAATTTGGTCCTTGCACTCCTATCGTTATACCTGCTTCTCATCTATTTGTAAAATATTCAATGCAATCCTACAATGCTCTAACAACCAGTGGGAACAGGCTCCACACAAGCACCACCAAACCATCGGTTACAGCTAAAGTTGTGTGCATTATTGATATTCCAAAGCTAACAATAGTTGAATGGGAATGATGATCATCACCAGCAGCTGAGAGCCAGTAATGTACTGCACAGTTCACAAAAAATAACTTCAGAGAACTACAGCCACAATAATCCAACTCAGAACTGATATTGTGGGGCCCGTCAGCCAGACAATGATACAGCCTTCAAGCAAGACAGCCTGTCACTATTAGTACATATGATACGGGCATTTAAGCTGAAGTAAGGGGAAACAATGTAAACAAAAGGAATTCCTGCCAAAGAATATAAAGGTGGAAAGTTACCTGGATCCAGAGTTCACATCTTGTGCTGAACTTGGCAGTTATACCCAAAATAACACAGAGAATGCTCGAAAAGCATAGCAGATCTGGTAGTCTCTGTGGAGAGAGAAACAGATTTAATGATTTGAGTCTGGTATAACTGTATTACAGAAACAAGAAGAGTCAAATTGGACTTCAAAAATTAATTCTCTCCACAGATGCTGCCAGGACTGCTGAGTTTCTTCAGCATTGGCTGTGCTCATCTCAGGTTTCCAGCGTGCATAGTATTTTGCTTTTACTTGACAGTTAAATCTAAGCATGCACTCAGTGCCATGCCCATTTTGCCAATATGAAGAAAGCAAAGATGTACTGTATTTGTATTATAGGGATACATTACAGTCTTGTGATGAAGTCCCAGCTTCCCTACCTCTGAGCTAGAAAATTTGGATTCAAATTCCATCGAATTCAGAAATGTGTTGTGACTGAACTGCTTGTTGAAAAATAGCCTGAGCATCATGTGATGTTTAAAAGCTCTTTTCAGCTAATGTAATACTTTTTACATGCAGTCATTATTATGATATCAACCAATTTGTGCACAGCAAGCTCCGACTAACAGCAATGTCATAAAGAACAGATAATTTTTTTTATGTTGGTGACTGCAGAATACTGGGCAGTACACTGGAGATAACTTAAAACAAAGAACTGGAAATCTGAAACAAAAACAAAAATTGATGGAGAAATTCAGTAGACATGGTAGCATCTGTGAAGAGAAAGTTGTGTTAATGTTTCAGGTCCTATGACTCTTCTTTTCGGCATGCTGTTGGTGTCACTCTGCATCACAAATCAAGCATCCAGCCAACTGAGCTGACTCCTCCAATTGAAATCAGTAGCATGGTACCTGATGGAATGTGAATCTTGCTGGGCGAAAGTGTGGACCGCAGACACTGGAGCCCTGAAGATTCCTGATGAAGGGCTCCTGCCTGAAACATTGATTTTCCTGCGCATCGGATGCTGCCTGACCTGCTCTGCTTTTCCAGCACCTCTCTAATCTTGATTGTGAATCTTGCTGGTCTAGTCCTTAGATATAAATAAAAACTGAAAGAACTGCAGATGCTGTAAATCAGAAACAAAAACAGAAGTTGCTCAAACAGCTCAGCAGGTCTGGCAGCATCTGTGAAGATAAATCAAAGTTAAAATTTCAGGTTCAGTGAACCTTCCTCAGACCCCTGTTCTGAGGAAGATTCACCAGACCCGAAATGCTAGATTTGATTTCTCTTCACAGATGCTGCACCTCTGAGCTTTTACAGCAATTTCTGTTTTTGTTCCTTAGATATACAATTGTTTCTTGATCTGGTGAGCTTCCTCACCAGACAGGGTGGGAGTTAGTCACCCTCGAACCTTCTGCACAACTTATGCCAATCTCAATCATTATGTGCTACATTCGATTGGATATGGAGGTGTTGCATTGAAAAGATTAAACATGGGAGGGAGGGTTTTGCATGACTTAAGATACAGAAAAACATTTTCAGGAACTTACAAGAAAATCATTTCTGTAATACAGAACTTGAGTATTGCTGAAAAAAATGTTGAAGCATGTACTCATCAGGACATTTTCAGGAAATAATATTATAAAGAGAAAGTAACTTGTTATATTGGATAAGAAGAGTATGCTGATTGGTAGAGGTGGGGTTATAGAGAAAGTGCTAGTTAGATGATGATTGCAGTTAATTGACAAGCTTCCAGGGAGTAAAAATGTTGTTACCCTTTGCATTCGTCTTCAATTAAAATCCAATTTGCATTGGGCACAAAGTATGTCTTTCTTTGACAATTCTCAAAGGAAAGTATTATATGCGCAACATCATAGAAAGCAGTTGCTTGTCTCTGTGTGGCAAATATGGCACAATAATTTGGGGAATGTGCAGGCATTCACTGGTCTGATCTGTATTGTGATAAATAATATTAGCCATGCTGGCAGGTCAAATTTCCACCCAGCACAGTATTAATGACACATTGATAACGTGTGGAATCTGCAGTTCTGACCTCGAACTTCAGCAAGAGGTATTTCTCAATGATGAGCTCTCTGCGTTTTTGTTGAGGAGCTGAATCCAAATCTGGAGTGCTGACTTTTACAGAACTTGCACACCAGTTAAAAGCATCTATCTGCTTGAGTCTCAAAGAGGATGTGTTAGTGAAATGTGCTATACAGCGCAAACATCACTGGACATGATGAGAACTCAGCTTCAAGCATTGCCACATGTGAAACAAAACAAGAGCCAGTACCAATATCAACAAAGTGACACAAGGTGCTATGGAAAGCAGCACTATTCCAAAACTCAAAACATTTCTAGCATGTATGCTGTTTTTTTGACACCAGAAAGTCATGTGCAAGCAAAATCCCAAAGCCATACTTAGAACAGTTTGTGAGCATGTTTATTCCTTCTGTGTAAAGTGCATGTAGATGTATTTCACAATATAAAAACATGAAAGACCATCTGTTCATAGAGCTGAAAATACATTTGCATCTTAGACTGTACACAATACAAACACTCATGACCTTTATAATCAACATTCATTATTTCATTTCCATCATATACAATGTTATATTTCTCATCACTTTAATGTTGAAAAATATAAAATGTGAATTAGCACAGACAGCACATGAATTTGAATAAAGGGATCATGCAATATAGTGAATTTCTGTGAAATGTTATTTTAGGTGCTCTGGTATATAAAAAATCCTCTTCTATCCTCGAGTTGTACAAGTATTGAAATAAACAAAAAATACTAAGCCGGTTAGTCAGCATCTAGTGAGCATCTCCAAATCATGTATATTGAGTGAGAAATTCTTGATTTGTATATGCAAAATGTCCTGCGAGCAAACTAAAGTAGAATTAAATTTTAAATCATGCTGCATCTGCCAATGTCATAAATGAGAAATTGGTGTTACTAGCACTCAACAATGAAAACACATTAATAATGAAAATTAGGTAAGATATTGTTAGGGAAACCAGTTATATGCATCCAGCATATTTAGAATAAGGTGGTTGATGGACACATCACCTGCACTGGAATTTTTTGGGAACGATGGCAGTCTGTGGAAAGTCTGTAAGGCAGCTCCATAGTATGGTTCCTAGAGCTGCCCAAGATGTGTTGCACATCAGATGGATTTTGAATGAAAAATATAGGTTATAGCTGTTAATCATGCTTCAAACATTTAAGGAATTTCCCCTTGATACCGTAAACAAAATTAACATTGTTACGAATTCCTGACATTGCACTTAAGTAACTGAAATAAATTATTCCATGACCGCAACAAGAAAAATAACTGAAGGAACTTCAGTCATGAAGACAACAGAAAAGTGGGCCTTTATATCAGCAGAAAATAATATTGAGAGATTTTACATCCTGGGATAATAGCTACCCAGCAGTTGCTCTCAATCTGAGACTGGTACAGTTTAGAACAGTAGCGAGTCAGTCAGGGCAGGCAGGGACAAGGTAGGACTAATAAATTAAGCTGCATTCATTTCACTGCAAGGGGCCTAACAGGGAAGGCAGACGAACACAGGGCATGGTTCGGAACATGAGACTGGGATATCATAGCAATTACAGAAACATGGCTCAGGGATGGGCAGGACTGGCAGCTTAATGTCCCAGGATACAAATGCAACAGGAAGAATAGAAAGGGAGACAAGAGAGGTGAGGGGGGCGGGGGGGGGGGGAGGTGTTGAGAGAGAATAAGTGATAGTATTACAGCTGTGCTGAGGGAGGATATTCCCGGAAATACATCCAGGGAAGTTATTTGGGTGGAACTGAGAAATAAGAAAGGGACGATCATCTTTTATTGCGATTGTATTATAGACCCCCTAATAGTCAGAGGGAAACTGAGAAACAAACTTGTCAGGAGATCTCCGCTATCTATAAGAATAATAGGGTGGTTATGGTAGGGGATTTTAACTTGCCAAATATCGACTGAGACTGCCATAGTATGAATGTTTAGATGGAGTGGAATTTGTTAAGTGTGTAGAAGACAATTTTCTGATTCGGTATGTGGATGTACCTACTAGAGAAGGTGCAAAACTTGACCTAGTCTTGGGAAATAAGGCAGGGCAGGTGACTGAGGTGTCAGTGGAGGAGCATTTTGAGACCAGCGACCATAATTCTATTAGATTTAAAATTGTGATGGAAAAGGATCGACCAGATCTAAAAGTTGAAATTCTAAATTGGAGGAAGGCCAATTTTGACGGTATTAGGCAAGAACTTCCGAAAGCTGATTGAGGGCAGATGTTCCCAGGTAAAGGGACGGCTGGAAAATGGGAAGCCTTTAGAAATGAGTTAACGAGAATCCAGAGAAAGTATATTCCTGTTAGGGTGAAAGGGAAGGCTGGAAGATATAGGGAATGCTGGATGATTAAAGAAATTGAGGGTTTGGTTAAGAAAAAGAAGGAAGCATATGTAAGGTATAGACAAGATAGATCAAGTGAATCCTTAGAAGAGTATAAAGGAAGTAGGAGTACACTTAAGAGGGAAATCAGGAGGGCAAAAAGGGGACATGAGATAGCTTTGGCAAATAGAATTAAGGAGATTCCAAAGACATTAAGGAAAAAAGGGTAACAAGGGAGTGAATAGGGCCCCTCATGGATCAGCAAGGTGGCCTTTGTGTGGAGCCGTAGAAATGGGGGAGCATACTAAATGAGTATTTTGCATCAGTATTTACTGTGGAAAAGGATATGGAAGATATAGACTGTAGGGAAATAGATAGTGACATTTTGCAGAAATGTCCATACTACAGAGGACGAAATGGATAAAGGTGGATAAATCCCCAGGACCTGATCAGGTGTATCCTAGAACTCTGTGGGAAGCGAGAGAAGTGATTGCTGGGCCTCTTGCTGAGATATTTGTATCATCGATATTCACAGATGAAGTGCCGGAAGACTGGAGGTTGGATAACATGGTGCCACTGTTTAAGAAGAGTGGTAAGGACAAGCCAGGGAACTATAGACCAGTGAACCTGATGCCAGTGGTGGGCAAGTTGTTAGAGGGAATCCTGAGGGACAGGATGTACATGTATTTGGAACGACAAGGATTGATTAGGGATAGTCAACGTGGCTTTGTGCATGGGAAATCATGTCTCACAAACCTGATTGAGTTTTTTGAAGAAGTAACAAAGAGGACTGATGAGGACAGAGTGGTAGATATGATCTATGTGGACTTTAGTAAGGCATTCGATAAGGTTCCCCATGGGAGACTGATTAGCAAGGTTGGATCCCATGGAGAATTAGCCATTTGGATACAGAACTTGCTCAAAAGTAGAAGACAGAGAGTGGTGTTGGAGGGTTGTTTTTCAGACTGGAGGTCTGTGACCAGTGGAGTACCACAAGGATCGGTGCTGGGTCCGCTACTTTTTGTCATTTACATAAATGATTTGGATGTGAGCATAAGAGGTACAGTTAGTAAATTTGCAGATGACACCAAAATTGGAGGTGTAGTAGACAGCGAAGAGGGTTACCTCAGATTACAACAGGATCTTGACCAGATGAGCCAATGGGCTGAGAAGTGGCAGATGGAGTTTAATCCAGATAAATGCGAGGTGTTGTATTTTGGGAAAGCAAATCTTAGCAAGACTTATACACTTAATGGTAAGGTCCTAGGAAGTGTTGTTTAACAAAGAGACCTTGGAGTGCAGGTTCATAGCTCCTTGAAAGTGGAGTTGCAGGTAGATAGAATAGTGAAGAAGGTGTTTGGTATGCTTTCCTTTATTGATCAGAGTATTGAGTACAGGAGTTGGGATGTCATGTTGCGGCTGTACAGGACATTGGTTAGGTCACTGTTGGAATATTACGTGCAATTCTGGTTTCCTTCATATCGTAAAGATGTTGTGAAACTTGAAAGGGTTCAGAAATCATTTACAAGGATGTTGCCAGGGTTGGAGGATTTGAGCTATAGGGAGAGGCTGAACAGGCTGGGCCTGTTTTCCCTGGAACGTCGGAGGCTGAGGGGTGACCTTATAGAGGTTTACAAAATTATGAGGGACATGGATAGGGTAAATAAACAAAGTCTTTTCCCTGGGGTGGGGGAGTCCAGAACTAGATGGCATAGGTTTAGGGTGAGAGAGGAAAGATATAAAAGAGACCTAAGGGGCAACTTTTTCACCCAGAGGCTGGTATATGTATGGAATGAGCTGCCAGAGGATGTGGTGGAGGCTGGTACAATTGCAACATTTAAGAGGCATTTGGATGGGTATATGAATAGGAAGGGTTTGGAGGGATATGGGCCCGGTGCTGGCAGGTGAGACTAGATTGGGTTGGGATATCTGGTCGGTATGGACAGGTTGGACCGAAGGGTCTGTTTCCATGCTGTACATCTCTATGAAGACATAAAGACAGGTATCTTGATAACTAATGTTGATATGCACCCAACCATCCAAGCAGAAAGAAAGTCTTTTTCGAGATGGTTATGTGTGTCAAAATTAACTTCCATGACAGATTGAGCTTCCTGAGGTACCAGTGCTCAGATACATTGAGAGATCTGATCCTCTGCCTGTAGATCCTGCATTGATAGTCTTACCCTTAGATCTCTGTATATATGCTCCCTCTCCTGTGAACGAGGCGTATTGTTGCTTCTGCTCATGCTGTGACTGCTAATGCTGCTTTTAGCTCTCAGCAGAGGTGGAAGATAGAGTTGTATGAGCAGTTCCTCTACCATATTGGTTGCAGGGAATTGCATCTGAATGTGAGTAAAAGCCAAGGTTGGTGAAATGCTTCCCAAGAGATAAGCGTTCTCTGAGAGAAGAAGGATTTGAAACAATAATCACTCAATGCACATAGCTGGGGAACTTCAGTGTACTTATTAAAGCCATCCCAGCTTGCCAATTGCACTAAAGAAGCTCTTCTCACTATGCACTTAACTTGGTGACCCTGATAATCATTTGCCAGTTTGAAATTGACCTTCTGTGGTTTGACAAACCATGATTAAGAACTAAACTTCATCTTCTAAGTATTTCTTTAAATGTCATTATCATCTATGATGTAGAGCTGCTGGTGTTGGACTAGGGTGGATAAAGTTAAAAATCATACAACACCAACTTATGGTCCAACAGGTTTATTTGGATGAAGGAGCATCTCTGAAAGCTTGTACTTCAAAATAAACCTGTTGGATGATAACCTGGTGTTGTGTGATTTTTAAGATTATCAATTATGTAATTACTCAGTCAATAAAACATCAAAACCATCAAACCATGCTGGAAAAAGCCAGCAAAGGCATCCGAGGTCTACTTTCATCTGAAAATTTTCACCCTATTCTTCACTGAACCTGTCTCCATTGGGGGAAATTTCTATCTAATGTTTGCTATTGAATGCATTCCTTGTATAGTGAAGAAACTTATAGATTGAGGTTTGATAAGTGCACTTTGTTTCCCACTGAACACATCTCCAACAAAAATGTAAGAACCTGGGTCAAAATGTGTGCTGTCTATTATTTAGTTCTTCCACTGTTTGTGAATACAGGGATGTATTACACAAAATCATATCTGACTTTGTTTTGTTCACTAATTAAATCTTTTTTATTTATACTTTAACAAAAGAAACACAGATAAGGAAGGTCATTCAGTTTATTGCATTTTTTATTCAGAAAGAACTGGTAAGTTTCTCTTGAATAATTCCAGGATTTTCAGTTCTCCTCCTTTACATTGCATTGCTCACTTATTGAAGAATGACTAATTTGAGCCCAGACTTCATTCCTAATGACCTTGTTTTGTTTGAAGACAAATTTCTTTGAGATCCCAGAAGTTCACTATTTTAGAGTGCATTGTTTTACCTGCTGGTGCTGACTTCAATACTGTGCAGTGCCAGACTTTGGTGGTAAGGCTGAAACTGTAAAACACCAAGACCTAAGAGATTTGTTTTTCTGCTGCATCTCAGGAATATGGTCTTGCAGTGGTGATGGATAAAATCTTTGTTTGACTGAGTTTCCAGAGCAGCACTGCAGGGCAATGGAAAGATCACTGGCCCGTATGAACAATGACCAGCCAATTAGTGAATGTTCAGTGACCAGAAAATAGTCATGAAGTTGTGGTTTTAAAACAATTCATTTGTTCAGTCTTGCACAAATGCAGACCCTATCTGAATCCTTTGCCACACTGCTTTCTAAGAGATGGTAAACATTTATTTAAACGCTGTAGTGCCTCCATGTTGAATTTTACACAGAAGTATTTATCTCACACACTTTAACTAAAGGGCTACCACATTTGTATGTTATTCTAGATTTACTCAATCTGTCCTGCAATTCAGACCATGCATATTATAGGCAATGCAGAGGCTAATATATTACAAGACCACTCTTCTTTAACAGCAAGGTAATGGGGACATCTGTATTACAATATATTAATTCCATTCAATCCAACCTACATTTGCTTCTCTTGATCTTGCTCTAGAGAATTGCATCTCACCTTATATGTCAAGCATGAAAACATAGTTTTGTAGTTAAATAAGGCAACAATGATTTTGAAGAGATCAAAATATACATGTTCTAATTTAATAGTCTGTTTAACTACAGTAGCATTATTTGGGTCTCCATAGCTCTGGGAAACTGAGTTGTTTATTTAAATTATTGTGACAGTCGCATGAAGTGATAACCCCAGCAGCGACTTAATTGATCAAAGATTCAGATCTTATATTTCATGCCGGTATTGGAGTATTTTTATCCCTCTTAATGAGTCTACATTAATCTCAACCAGGAAGCTGAATACCAGAGATGTTAGCTTTGATTCAGTGGGCATTGTTCTTACTCAGAAGTCTCTGGGTTCAGGTTATGAAACCCAGAAATTTAAGCACATATGAAAAAAGACAAGTCAGGGGTATGTCTGAGGAAAAAGAGAAGTTAACCTAAAACTCCTGTTTTTGGATAAACTTGAAAGTGAGAGAGATTCCTGAACAGAAAGCAAAGTGCCCCATGGACAGAAAGCCTATTGGATAGTCTGTCAGCTGGGGAACTGATTGACTTCTGGAAGACTCTCTGCTGGAATTATGAGTCCAACAAAGTAAAACCCATCTGCCCAGTGAAGCTGGCTAACAAGAACCTCCAGAATTCAGTGGTGAATTCAGCAAGCTGAGGGAGCTCCACAGTACAACCTCATACCCTGCCACCAAACTCCAGAAGGACGGTCAGTACTGAGAAAAGTAGGTTTTGTTTAGAAGGTTGGGTGTCACAGAGATTGGGGCATGGCAGTTTGAAGTGAGTACAGGGCTGACTCTCAGATGTCACAGGGAGAAAGGGAGGACTGCAGATTCTGGAGATCAGAGTCGAAAGTGTGGTGCTGGAAAAGCACAGCCGGTCAGGCAGCACCAAGGAGGAGGAGAATCGACATTTTGGGCAAAGGCCCTTCATCAGGAATGAGGTCTGTGGGCTAGGGGGCTGAGAGCTGAATGTGAGGGGGTGGGGCTGGGGGCAAAGTAGCTGAGAATGGGATAGGTAGATGAAGGTGGGAGAGAAGGTGATAGGTCACACAGGAGGGTAGAGCAGGTCGATGGATAGGTCAAGAGGGCAGTGCCGAGTTGGAGGCTTGGGACTTGGATAATGTGGAAGGAGGGAAAATAAGGAAACTGGAGAATTCCACATCAGTCCCATATGGTTGCAGGGTCCCAAGGCAGAAGATGAGGTGTTCTTCCTCGAGGCGTCCGGTGATAAGAGTTTGTTGATGGAAGAGGCCCAGGACCTGCATGTTTTCGGCAGTATGGGAGGGGGAGTTGAAGTGTTCAGCCATGGGACGTTGGGGTTGGTTGGTGCAGGTGTCCCAGAGGTGTTCTTTGAAGCAATCCACAATTTGGAGTCCAGTCTCCCCGATGTAGAGGAGACCACATCGGGTGCAACGGATACAGTAGATGACATTGGTGGAGATGCAGGTAGATTTCTGTCGGAAGTGGAAGGATCCTTTGGGGCCTTGGATGGAGGTGAGAAGGAAGGTGTGGGCGCAAACTTTGCACTTCCTGCTGTGGCAGGGGAAGGTGGGGTGAGAGCTGGTGGGGGGAGTGTATCTGATGAAGGAGTCGCAGAGGAAATGGTCTCTATGAAACACTGATAGGGGTCAGGAGGGAAATATATTCCTAGCGGTGGGGACAGAATGCTGGTAGGAGTGGGGAGGAAAATATATCCATAGTGATGAGGATGGATTATTGATAGGTGTGGGGAGGGAATGAACGCTGATAGAAGTGGGAATGAAGTTTACCTGCACCTCCACCAATGTCATCTACTGTATCTATTTCATCTGATATGTTCTCCTCTACATTGGAGAGACAGGATGCCAACTTGCAGATCATTTCAGAGAACATCTTTGGGACATCTGCACCAACCAACCTTACCATCCCATGACTGAACACTTCAACTCCGTCTCCTAGTCCGCCAAGGGCATGCACGTCCTGGGCCTCCTCCATTGACAAACCCTAACTACCCAATGCCTGGTGGAAGAACTCCTTACCTTCCACTTTGGGATCCTGCAGCCACATGGTTGCATGTGGATTTCACCAGTTTCCTCAGTTCCCCTCCCCCCACATTATCCAAGTCCCAAGCTTCAAACTTGGCACTGCCCTCTTGACCTGTCCATCACCTTTCCCATCTATCCATTCCACCCTCTTCTCCGACCTATCACTTTCTCCTTCACCTTCATTCTCAGCTACCTTTCCCCAGCCCCACCTCTTTGCATTTATCTCACAGCCCCCTGGCCCACAAGCCCAAAACGCCGATTCTCCTGCTTTTCGGATGCTGCCTGATTGGATGTGCTTTTCCTGCAGCACGCGCACTTCTCAGAGATCTCAACCCTGCCCAAGGTGCAATCCGTCAATAAGCATAAGCATTTGTGTCAATCATGGGCCTTTCTACTTTGTTTAACTAGTTAGATAATGGTGCTAGTGAAATGGGATTAGAATAGTCAGGTGCTTGTCTTTGACTGGTGCAGATTGATGAGTCCATAGGATTTTTTTCTGTTCTGTAGACTTCAATGACTGTATGACTCAATGATAGGCTTACTCTTTCTCACTGCCCAAGAATTGAAGTAATTGCAACTCATGAGGGATGAAGCTCTTATGTGGTCATCCGTTGATCTCAAGGGCTTTAATTGCTGGTTGCTCAGCATGAACTTAATTTCTGAGCTGGCAGTGAGAGGACAGTTGTCTCCTCAGTGCCAGCCTGCCTGATCATGTAGGCCAGAAAAGGTACAGACGACAGCTTCCTTCTCTGAGGACGTTAGTGAACCAGATAAGTTTTTCTGACAATTAGCAATGGTTTCATGATCATTGCTCGATTCTTAATTCCACTTTTTTAATTCAATTCGAATCTCACCATTTTTAAGTTCAATTCAAATTGAATAAAATATTCTAGGGCCTCTAGAATATTCTCTGGGTCTCTGGATTACTAGGCCAGCAGTAATACCATTAGGCCAACACCTCTTTGTGTCGCAGTTTGTGGGATCTTACTATGTGCAAATAGGCCATCATATTTTGTTGTACTGCAACATTCACTATACTTCATCACAAAATAAAAACTTTGGCTCTCCAAAACAGGTGCACTCCATTATCTGTATAGACACAGGTCAAAAAATGTCTCAGAAGCTCCATAACATCTGAGAAAAAAAGTGTTCTGACTAGTTTGCAGCCTGCCTTAGATAACCAATAACTCCCCACTGGCATAGTTTAGCTGGGTACGCACTCCCTAGCAAATTAACTCAGCAAACATTGGTAATTTTAACAGTATTGCTCAAACCTATGAACTCTGCTGTGTAATAGCTGTAGGAATCTGATAATCTGTCACAGAGCTTCACCGCACGAGGTATAAATAGCACTGGAGGAGCTAATTAGAGTGAAGTAAGAAGCAAATATAGGGAATGACTATCTCCAATAAGAGACAATCTAACCATCACCCCTTGAGATTTAATGATATTACCATCATTGAATCCCCTGACATCAACATCCTGTAGGCTTACTATTAACATGTAACTCAACTGGACTTGCCATATAAATGCAGTGGCTATAAGAGCAGGTCAGAGGAATACTAAAGCAAGTAACAAAACTTCTAATTCCCAAAACCTGACCACCATCAATAATGCATAAGTCAGGAGTGTGATAGAATACTCCCCACTTGTCTGGATGACTATAGCTTCAACAACATTCAAGAAACATGACACCATCCAGGATAAAGCAGCATATTTGATTGAATGGCATCCACAAACAACCACACTTTCCACCACAAACACTCAGTAGTATCAGTATATGCTATTCATAAGATACTGTGCAGAACTTCACAAAAGATACTGACGCAGCAGCTTTCAATCTCATGATCACTTAGATAGGATTTCAAACCCACAACCACTTCCATCTAAAAGGGCAAGATTGGCATATATATCAGAACATCACCTGCAAGTTTGCCTTTGCGCCACTCACCAACCTGACTTGGAAATATAATGCCATTCCTTCTCTGTTGCTGGGTCAAAATCCTGGAATTTCTTCCCTAATAGTATTGCTGGTCTATCTAAAGCACATATACTGCAATAGTTCAAGAAGGCAGCTTACCACCACCTTCACAAGGGTATCTAGGAATGGGCAATAAATGTTAGCCCAACTAACAATGCTCATATCCCACGAGTGAACAAAACAAAATTGCTATTAACCTTCAAGCCCACCTTTCTCTCAGGCTACCATTTACAGTTGTACAATTGAAATATGCAATTAAAACATTCTAAATAAGCCTGAAGGCTCTTCTTGTTCCTGCTTTCTATCTGACTAGTCTGTCTAGAACCTTGGTTGTTTTGAACTCTTAGCTGCGGCCACATGACCACATAACAAAAGGTTCTAAAATGCCTTGACTGACAACGGGAGCAGAATTTCACTTCCCAATTGTATGCTATCTTAGTTCAAACATGCAGTTGCATTCTTTTGCGTTTGTACCATCATTTCATGGACTGTAGTGGTTCAAGAATAATGCACATCATACTCTTTTTTTAGGGCAACTAGAACTGAAATGTTGCCCTTGCTTATTATACTTGTTTCCCTAAAATCGATCAACATTTTGAAGAAAATATGCTATGCATCCAGTGAGCTCTACGCCAGTGTGGTACTTTTTGGAATAAAAAGGAAGGAAATCATGTTTGTGGTATTCAAAGAATGATAGGAGAGACAGGGAAAGATCATTCCTTAAAGATTCTTTCATGGGATGTGAGAAAATTGCTAAGACAAGCTGTGTGGCCTAATTCTGTTGTAAAGGTGGTGTTTCTTGTACAGCTGTAGTCCATGTGGTGTAGATACACTGAGTGTGCATTTAAGCAGGGAGTTCCAGATGTTTAACCCACTGACAGTGAAGAAATAACAGTACAGATATAATTTCAAGCCAGGTTACTGTGTGACATTGAAAGAAGCTTGCGTCTGCTGTCCTTGTTCATCTAGGTGGTAGAACTTAGAAAAGAAAAAGAATAGATTAGAATAGTAATTTATTGTCACTTGTATTTTTACAAAAAAATACAGTGAAAAGTGTTTCAGTTGCTATACTCTGGCACCTATATTAGTAACAAAAAACAAAAGTTTGGAATGTGCTGTTAAAGAAGTCATCCATATTTTATTGACAAGCCTCAAAATATGAATGAACTGGTAAATACATTGGCCAGTTATGAAACAGGGCATCTCCTTTAGTGTAAGTATATGTCTTTGCCTGCAAGGCTTAAGATCCCATTAGATCTGCTTACCTTCAGGCTCTTGGATTTTCCATTGTTTGCTGGATGGAGAACAGCAGAAAATAAAGGAGGTAGAATTCTGACAATGTCCTCTTTGGAAGAAGACTTGATATTATTCTTGTTGATTTATCAGGGATAGTCTTTGAATATACAAATTCTCTTCCTGCAATTTAGTCAATTTTCCCAAAATAGATTTGACTTTTATTGCTGATTTGCTACTGTTTCTTAATGATTACCTATAAGTAAGAAAGGTCTAACTTTAGTAACATTCCTTCCCACTGCTTTTAGCTTTTAATATCCTTAATATAACTTAATTATGGTTTTCAGGTTCAATCGAAAAATGTGAAATTTTGTGCTGTTCCTATTAAAATTAACAATAAGCAAAGTGCTCCAATTTAGATACTGTGACTAACACTCTGAACATTGGCATCAGACTTTCTTTACCTTTTCTTCTGCCACCAGTTTGATAAACCACAATAATGCAGGGTTCATGAATCATTCTGTTCATGTGAAGTGCTGTATCTCAGATCATCATGGCAATTTCAGTTTATGCTTTGAAAGTGGGAGGAATATCGTGGGAGGTGTAAATGTGAGCAGAAGAGTGGGGCTATTAAACAGATTTAAAGTGTTGGCATGTATCAAATAACAAGACTCTGACTACAATATCAAAGCTGATAGCAACAAGCAGAGTTAGGTTCAGGCAGTGCCTGGTTAAGTTCATTTTATTTTTGGTAGTAGCCTTTTTTACTTTGCTGCCCAATTTGCAAAACAAGCTGTAAAAGTTTAATATTTAATCTTGACTCTGCATCTGCTGATCAACAAAGCCCAGATACTACTACTAATTAACTTATTATAAAGTTCAAAATATCTTCTATATTTACTATAATTAATTGTATGACTGTAATAAACGCAAACTAAAATGGTCAGCCAGACACACAGCATTCTTAATTTAATTATTTTCTTTGCACTGAGGTGAGTAATAATGTGATGCTGAGACATATAATCCATCTACATCCTGTCATGATAATCTTGCATGTGTGTTGCCTAGCTGTCGGTTTTTATTAACCTTCAAGATGTTGCTACAGCCATTATGCAAATATTTTCATTGACTTAGAAACATCAATTTTCTTGATTTCATTATTTTATAATTATAAAGCAATCTTTTTTGTTTTAATACATTATTAAGCACATGCTAGTGATGCTTTCTGCCAGAAATATTCTCTTTAGCTGCTGTGATCACCATAATGGTATGAACGTTAAAAGGTATTTACAAGGTTTAGGGGAAAGTTCAATTAAAAAGCAACCAGGTCTCGCTAGAATAATTCACTGTTCTGTTAAAATACTGATTGATTTCTCATGTTGTTGTTGGCACTTACAGAGCATAGAATTTGGTATAGGTTCTTGGTTTATTTAATCAATCTCAGGATTAAACATTACCTGGCCAAACTGAAGAAAGACATAAATAGGTACAGAGAATGACATGCTAGTAATGGAGGCTGCTTCAAGTAATGCAATTACTGGGGGCCACAAAGCTAAAGTGATAGCAAGCTACAGGAGTGGTTGAGTCACTTGCTTATAGTTAAAAATCACACAGCACTATGTGAAAGTCCAACAGGTTTATTTGGAAGTACTAGCTTTCGGAGCACTACTCCTTCATCAGGTAGCTGTGGAGCAGGATCATAAGACACAGAATTTATAGCAAAATATCAGTGTCATGCAACTGAAAGAATGTACTGAACTATGTAGGTTGCTGTTAATCTTTCAGAATGGGTTGTACGTTTTGGTTCTTTAATCTGTAAATCCCAGAACTTCTATCAGGTCACATTCTTGAAATAAGTTAAGGTTTTATACAAAAAAAGGTGACATCTCAGCTCAGACAATGCATTAAAGGTGTAAGGTTAGAGTCATGTCTGTGTCCCAATCTTGAGCTAGACTGGCCCTATTTCCAAAGTAGGACTTTATGAAATGTTACATGGATTGACTGCCTGTATTGATTGCCTGCAGATTGTGTACTTTTTAAACAAAATAAAATGTATCTGCAATTACAATTCTGCAAATGCAAATTCACTCTATAGACTTAAATGTGTGTGTGCATGTGAGGGAGAGAGAGAGAAAGACAATGTGTGTGTGTGTATGTGTGTCTGTCTGTGTGTTGGTGTGTGTGTGTATTTGCATGTGTGTGTGCTTTGTAGAGTGAGTGTATGAGTTTGATGCAGTTTAAACCTGTGAGAGGGTGTATGTGTGGGTGTGAGTGTAGGGGGTGTATGTGTGCATGTCTGAGAGACAGCATATGTATGAGAGAAGGTCTGTGTGACTGTATGAGTAAATCAGAGTCTGTGTGTATACGTGCTTGTGTGTGTGTGAGATAGAGAGAGAGTTTATAGTGTAGTGGGTCACCTGTAGAGTGACATGAGCCCAAGGTCCAAGTTGAGGCCATCCTGATGGGTACCAACGTTGACTATCAGCCACTGATTGGCCATTCTGCGTTGTTGCGCATCCTGAAGTCCACTTTGGAGGATGGCCGCCCAAAGATCCGAGGCAAAATGTTCCTGACCACTGAAGTGTTCCTCAACTGGGAGGGATCATTCCTGTCTGACAATCGTTGTGTGGTGTCCATTCATCCGTTGTTGTAGTGTCTGCTTTGTCTTGCAAATTTACAATGCCTCAGGGTACCTTTGCCTGCAGCATATGAGATAAACAATGTTGGCCAAGTCAAATGAGTACCTGATGCGTACATGATGGGTGCTGTCCTCACGTGTAATGGTAGCATCCATGTTGATACTTTGACACATCTTGCAGTGGTTGCCATGACAGGGTTGCACAGTGTTCTGGTCGATGTTGTCCTGATGGTTGGGAAGCTTGCTGCAAACAATGGTCTGTTTAAGTTTTGGCAGGTGTTTGAAGGCAAGAAGTGAAGGCATAGGGAAAGTCTTGGTGAGGTGCTCATCCTCATCGATGATGTGTTGCAGACTGCGAAGAACATGGTGTAGTTTCTCTGCTCCCTGGAAGTACTGGACAATGAAGGGCACTCTATCAGCCGCATCCCTTGACTGTCTCTTGAGGAGGTCATTATGGTATTGTGATGTGGCACGTTGGAACTGGTAATCAATGAGTTAAGCATCATACCCTGTTCTTATGAGGGCATCCTTCAGCACCTTCAGGTGTCCCTTGTGTTCTTGCTCATCTGAACAGATCCTGTATATTCGCAGGGCTTGTCAGTAAGGGATGGCTATTTTAATATGTTTAGGGTGGAAGCTAGAGAAGTCTCCCTCACATGCACACACACACATATAGGTCTATGGGTTGAATTTGCATTTGCAGAATTGTAATTGCAGATACATCCTATTTTGTTCAAAAAGCACACAATTTGCAGGCAGAATCGAGAGTGTTGTGTTGTAAAAACACAGCAGGTCAGGCAGCATCCGAGGAGCAGGATAATTGATGCTTCAGGAACAAGCCCTTCATCAGGGTTTATGTCCAAAATGTCAATTCTCCTGATCCTTGGATGCTGACTGACCTGCTGTGCTTTTCTAGCACCACAGTCTTGACTCTGATCTCCAGCATCTGCAATCCTCACTTTCTCAGTTAGTCAATGCAGGCTGTCAATCCATATAACGTTTTATAAATTCCTACTTTGGAAATAGAACCAGTCTTGTTCCAGATTGGGATGCAGGCAGATTCTAACCTCGCACCTTTAATGCATTGTCTGAGCTGAGATGTCACCTTTTTTTAATAAAACCTTAAGTTCTCTCAAGAATGTGACTTGAAAGAAATTTTGTGATTTACATATTAATGAACTGAAACCTTCAACCCATTCCGAAAGATGAAAAACTTAACAGCAGCCTACATTTATTCAGTATATCCTTTCAGTAGCATGACACTGTATCCGTTTGCTATAAATTCTGTCTCTTATGATCCTGCTCCACAGCTACCTGATGAAGGAGCAGCACTCTGAAAGCTTGTATTTCCAAATAAACCTGTTGGACTATAACCCGGTGTTGTGTGATTTTTAACTTTGTCCACCCCAGTCCAACACCAGCAGTGCCACATCACATACCTATGCCAAGCTAGGTAGTACAATATGTATGAATACATTTCTGCAAACAAAAATCACTGGATTTTTATGGAAATAAATTGGAGGAAAATCTAGAAGTTTCTTGAGATCTATTTGCAAACCTCACTTGTTACATTTTCCATGCCATTTTTTTTATCTGTTGTTTTTAAGACAAAACTAATATCCAAGAAACAGAAGTGAAATTCAGGAAAAGCAAAAGTTGTTCAGCAAGATTAACTCAACCACGGCAAGTAAGCAAGACTCAACCCTTATTATAAAGTGTTAAATCTTAGCTTTGTTTTCAAGATAGTACAGTGTGTATTATAAATGCCAACATGACCACCACATCTGTATGTACAGAGAGTACTAATGACTCTTGGTGTTTCCCTAGTCTGAGAATACTCTCAATAGACAATAGACAATAGACAATAGACAATAGATGCAGGAGTAGGCCATTCAGCCCTTCGAGCCTGCACCGCCATTCAATATGATCATGGCTGATCATTCCCAATCAGTATCCTGTTCCAGCCTTATCTCCATAACCCTTGACTCCATTATCTTTAAGAGCTCTATCCAATTCTTTCTTAAATGAATCCAGAGACTGGGCCTCCACTGCCCTCTGGGGCAGAGCATTCCACACAGCCACCATTCTCTGGGTGAAGTAGTTTCTCCTCATCTCTGTCCTAAATGGTCTACCCCGTATTTTTAAGTTGTGTCCTCTGGTTCGGCACTCCCCCATCAGCGGAAATATGTTTCCTCCTGCCAGAGTGTCCAATCCTTTCATAATCCTATACTTTTCAATCAGATCCCCTCTCAGTCTTCTAAACTCAAGGGTATACAAGCCCAGTCGCTTCAGTCTTTCCGTGTAAGGCAATCCTGCCATTCCAGGAATTGAACTCGTGAACCTACGCTGCACTCCCTCAACAGCCAGAATGTCTTTCCTCAAATTTGGAGACGAGAACTTTACACAGTACTCCAGGTGTGGTCTCACCAGGGCCCTGTACAGGTGCAGAAGCACCTCTTTGCTTCTATACTCAATTCCTCTTGTTATGAAGGCCGGCATGCTATTAGCCTTCTTCACGACCTGCTGTACCTGCATGCTTGCCTTCATTGACTGGTGGACAAGAACACCCAGATCTCTCTGAACAGCCCCTTTACCTAATTTGATACCATTGAGGTAGTAATCTGCCTTCCTGTTCTTGCCACCAAAGTGGATAACCAGACATTTATCCACATTAAACTGCATCTGCCATGCATCTGCCCACTCACCCAACTTGTCCAGGTCACCCTGTAATCTCCTAACATCCTCATTACATTTCACCCTACCACCCAGCTTTGTATCATCAGCAAATTTGCTAATGTTATTGCTGATACCATCTTCTATATCATTTACATATATTGTAAAAAGCTGCGGTCCCAGCACGGATCCCTGCGGTACCCCACTGGTCACTGCCTGCCATTCCGAAATGGAGCCGTTAATCACTACCCTTTGTTTCCTATTAGCCAACCAATTCTCTATCCAATCTAGTACTTTGCCCCCAATACCATACGCCCTAATTTTACTCACTAACCTCTTGTGTGGTACTTTATCAAAAAGCTTTCTGAAAGTCCAGGTACACTACATCCACTGGATCTCCCACGTCCATCTTCCGAGTTACATCCTCAAAAAATTCAAGAAGATTAGTCAAGCATGATTTCCCCTTCATAAATCCATGCTGACTCTGTCCTATCCTGTTACTATTATCCAGATGTGTCGTAATTTCATCCTTTATAATAGACTCCAGCATCTTTCCCACCACTGAGGTCAGACTAACTGGTCTATAATTTCCTGCTTTCTCCCACCCACCCTTCTTAAAAAGTGGCACAACATTAGCCGCCCTCCAATCCTCAGGAACCGACCCCGATTCTATTGAACTCTGGAAAATAATCACCAGCGCATCCACGATTTCCCGAGCCACCTCCTTCAGTACCCTGGGATGCAGGCCATCAGGTCCCGGAGACTTATCAACCTTCAGACCTAACAGTCTCTCCAACACCAAATCCTGGCAAATATAAATTCCCTTAAGTTCAGGTCCTTCAGCCACTGTTCCCTCAGGGAGATTGCTTGTATCTTCCCCAGTGAACACAGATCTGAAGTACCCATTTAATTCCTCTGCCATTTCTTTGTTCCCAGTAATTTATTCCCCTGTTTCTGTCTTCAAGGGCCCAATTTTTGTCCTAACCATTTTTTTGCCTTGGACATACCTAAAAAAGCTTTTACTATCCTCCTTTATATTCTTGGCCAGTTTACCTTCGTACCTCATTTTTTCTCTGCGTATTTCCTTCTTACTAATCCTCTGTTGTTCTTTAAAAGCTTCCCAGTCCTCAGTTTTCCCACTTATCTTCGCTAAGTTATACTTTTTCTCTTTTAACTTTATATGTTTCTTTACTTCCCTCGTCAGCCACGGCCGCCCATGTCTCCTCCTGGGATCTTTCTTCCTTTTAGGAATGAACTGATCCTGCAACTTCTGCATTATACACAGAAATATCCGCCATTGTTCCTCCACGGTCTTCCCTGTTAAGGTATTGCACCATTGAACTTTGGCCAGTTGCTCCCTCATAGCTCCATATTTCCCTTTATTCAATGCTATAGTTTGGGGAAAACTATCATTTTGAGTAATAATTAACAAACCTGAGTTACATTTTAAAAATGGAAGACTTTTAAAGAACTTTTATTTCAATTGAAGTGTTGTGGTTAGTCTTCTACACAAGTGTGCAGGTTAACTTCATGTTTATGCAAACAAACCTGTGAGTCTGATGCTTAAACAGAATTCTATCCTATCTCGGTCCTGTACATACAGAAAATCATCAACCTTTTTACCCCTGCTATCCACATGCACATTCTTTGTTTACATGTCATTCCCGTGTAATAAGAAATACCATCTTAGGTGGTATCCTTATCCTGTATACAGGGATTTGTTCACCAAGCTGATATAGGTCTTAGAGTGTACAAGGTTCTTCTTCAATAATTTCTGATGAAGTAGATCCTTAGGATGTTCAAGGTTCATGCCTGCTAATATATGCTAATATATGAGGCAGCATGGTGGCTCAATGGCTAACACTGATGCCTCACAGCACCAGGGACCTGGGTTTGATTCCAGCCTCGCACAACTGTCTGTGTGGAGTTTGTTCATCCTCCCCGTGTTGGTGTGGGTTTCCTCTGGGTGCTCCAGTTTCCTCTCACAATCCAAAATTGTGCAGGTTAGGTTAATTGGCCATGCTAAATTATCCATAGTGTTCAGGGATGTGTAGGTTAGGTGCATCAGTCAGGTAAATGTTGAATAGTAGAGTAGGGGAATGGGTCTAGGTGGGTTACTCTTTGGAGAGTTGGTATGAACTTGTTGGGCCAAAGGGCCTGTTTCCACACTGTATGGATTCCATGACTCACAGCTTTAGCTTGCCACTTTTATAAAATTGTATTTAATCCCCATTACACACCCATATGAATTTCTGGTCAACAGTTCAAACTTAACTACAAGGGTGAGTTTCCTGATTGGAAGATTTAAAGTCACTGACTGTGAATGGAACCCACAATTAATGATCAAGGAGGTGCAAATGAACTGTTTGTGAGAGATGCTTCAACAAAATCACTTCATCCAATTTGTTAAGTATAATAAATAACTCAGTGAAAACATTGTACAAGAGTCACTTGACCTCTTTTTGGCATGTCCCACTCTTAAGGGACCTTCATACAATTCACAGCCTATAGATCAACTTTGAATCTTATCCATAGCACACCCTTTTCTTGCTCTGCTTTGGTTTATGTCCTGTTGAAATCTTCACTTACGCCTTGCTTACCTCTGAACTAGACTATTATAATGTATTCATGCTGACCTACCCATTTTTATGTTCCTTAGACTTGGACTCATAAAATTGTACTATTCACATCTGTGCTCAAAACAAGTGACTTGAATTAGCTCCCACTCCAGTCACCTCTCAATTGTAAGATTCCCAAAATCAGTTTCTCACTTACTATCTTTACAACCTGCTCTAACCCCACAGAATTTCCATTGCAGCCCCTTGTGTATCCTTGGATCTTATCACTCCACATTTGTCTGGCTGTGCCTTCCAAATCCTAACTTCTGAAATTCCCTTCTTTAACCACTCTGCAACTTTGCCTTTCTTGCTGTCTTCTAAGTGACTTCTTAAGTTGTACTGCTTTCAGCAAGTAACTAATCACCTGTCCCAGCTAATATCATCCCAGTTGGCTGGAGGATTGAATTTTCCCAAGTGGATAATGGGAAGTCAGCTGCAATATTATGGAAAGATTGGACAAATACAATTCTTGACGTCAAGAAAAATGCCAGCTTTTGCAACCACTGTTTAAATAATGAGATGAGAATCTCACCAGTGAGTGGTGAGAAGCCTGTTTGCATGTATTTACATGTCATTAGTCACTGATCTCACCTTATTTATAAGCAGTTTCCCATTCTCCCACACACTGGAGAGAAACTAGACAGCAGCAGTTTCTGACGCAAAAGTCAGAGCAGGTACATGGTCAGACCAGCTCACCACTTGTTCCTCTGGCTCTGGGGGAGATCAGAGAGGTGGCAGTTACAGCAGCAGTGACAGTATCTGCAGCAGCAGCATCAAGAACAGACAACAGCGTGAGATAAGCGGAGGACATCAGCCAACAACATCTCAAGGTGAACTTGCATGGTCAGAGGTTACCTGCACTCCCCAAAATAATTCCACAGAGGCTAGTATCCCATCACCAAGTCACTCTTTATTTATTTGTCCTAAGTATTTGACACTGGTCCAGAGCCAGCTGCCTCAGAACCAGCACTCAGAGTGGACAGAACCTCTGACACTCCTCTTTATATCTGTCATCCAGAGCTCCCTGACTGGACCAGGTTAATAGACCCAATCAGGGAAGTCCTCATTACAATTACTACATCCTTCCCTCTCTAAGTCTGTGATATAGGCCTGCTCTTTCCCTTGTAGCCTCTCCTGGGTTGTTTATGCACCTGATTCGGTTCCTCCGACTCTGTCTCGGATATGAACAATGCGTACCAGACCATAGCCAGTCTTTTATGCCCAGAGTGTCTCAGAAGAAATTCATCCTCTTCTTCAGACAGTAAAGGTGTCGAGGCTGCAAGATCCACCATGTCCATCTCAGTCTCCAGGGTTTGTTCGATGCTAGAGGAGGGGGAGAGCCCATGGGTTCTGGCAGTTTTTCCAGCTGTTCTGAAGGGCCAGGTATGTTTTGCACTTGCCCTGTTTGCGAGGTAGCAACTTTCACATGGCTCATGTGCTTATTCAGGCCCACCTCACCTACTTGAACTTTGTACGTCATGGGACCTGACTCCATGTCAACCATGCCTCTTACCCATGCAATGCCATTTCTGTGGCTCCTGCACAAAACTTTGTCCTCACAATAAATTGTCTTCAGAAGAGGCTTGTACCCAGCTTTGGCATTCCTGCTGCCATTTTACCCTTCCTGTCCAGGTCCATGAAGATTAGTTTTAACCTGGTGCAGAGTCTTCTCCCAGTGAACAAGTCTGCTGGAGTCATCCCTGAATTTGCATGAGGATAGTCCGACAATCGAACAGAAACCGAGACAGTTTGGTATCAAATTAAATTATCTGCTGTTTCTTTCAGCCTGCCTTCAAAGTTTGGACTGCTCTTTCCACCAGACCATTGAACAATGGATGGATTGAGCTGTCTTTATGTGCTGAAAGCCATTTGACATTAGGAAATACTCAAATTCTCTGCTGATAAATAATGGCCCATTATCTGACACCAACATTTCTAGAGCCCAAGGATTTCAAAAGATGCTCACAGCTTCTATCATCATCCCCGTGTTTGATGAATGAACTCTGTGCACATCCAACCACTTTGAGTGGGTGTCAATAATGACTAAGAACATTGGGGAGCTGCTGGTGGTAATTTTTGTACTTATTTGCATTCTGGGCACGGCCTCACAAACACGGCTTTGTCTGTATCAAAACTCTGGCTATAAGACATAACATCTCATCATCAATTTCATTTTGGAAGTCCCTGGATAACCCTGGTGGAGTTCAGCCAGTATCTGACACTGACAGTATTTACCGTGGAAAAGGATATGGAAGACATAGACTGTAGGGAAATAGATGGTGACATCTTGCAAAATGTCCAGATTACAGAGGAGGAAGTGCTGGATGTCTTGAAACGGTTAGAAGTGGATAAATCCCCAGGACCTGATCAAGTGTGCCCAAGAACTCTGTGGGAAGCTCTGTGGATTGCTGGGCCTTTTGCTGAGATATTTGTATCATTGATAGTCACAGGTGAGGTGCCGGAAGACTGGAGGTTGGTAAATGTGGTGCCACTGTTTAAGAAGGGCAGTAAAGACAAGCCAGGGAACTATAGTCCGGTGAGCCTGACCTCGGTGGTGGGCAAGTTGTTGGAGGGAATCCTGAGGGACAGGATGTACATGTATTTGGAAAGGCAAGGACTGATTCGGGATAAGAGGTACAGTTAGTAAATTTGCAGATGACACCAACATTGGAGGTGTAGTCGACAGTGAAGAGGGTTACCTCAGATTACAACAGGATCTGGACCACATGGGTCAATGGGCTGAGAAGTGGCAGATGGAGTTTAATTCAGATAAATGCGAGGTGCTGCATTTTGGGAAAGCAAATCTTAGCAGGACTTATACATTTAATAGTAAGGTCCTAGGCAGTGTTGCTGAACAAAGAGAACTTGGAGTGCAGGTTCATAGCTCCTTGAAAGTGGAATCTCAGGTAGATAGGATAGTGAAAAAGGTGTTTGGTATGCTTTCCTTTATTGGTCAAAGTATTGAGTATAGGAGTTGGGAGGTCATGTTGCAGCTGTTCGAGACATTGGTTTGGCCACTGTTGGAATATTGCGCGCAATTCTGGTCTCCTTCCTATCGGAAAGATGTTGTGAAACTTGAAAGGGTTCTGAAAAGATTTACAAGGATGTTGCCAGGGTTGGAGGATCTGAGCTACAAGGAGAGGCTGAACAGGTTGGGGCTGTTTTCCCTGGAGCGTCAGAGGCTGAGGGGTGACCTTATAGAGGTTTACAAAATTATGAGGGGCATGGATAGGATAAATAGACAAAGTCTTTTCCCTGGGGTCAGGGAGTCCAGAACTAGAGGGCATAGGTGTAGTGTGAGAGGGGAAAGATATAAAAGAGACCTAAGGGGCAGCTTTTTCACGCAGAGGGTGGGACGGTGTATGGAATGAGTGGCCAGAGGATGTGGTGGAGGCTGGTACAATTGCAACATTTAAGGGGCATTTGAATGTGTATATGAACAGGAAGAGTTTGGAGGGATATGGGGTGGGTGCTGGCAGGTGGGACTAGATTGGGTTAGGATGTCTGGTCGGCATGGACGGGTTGGACCGAAGGGTCTGTTACCATGCTGTACATCTCTATGACTCTATCTATGAATGTTGCTCGGGGCAATCACTTTGGCTCGCCATTATAAAATGCTGTCATCTATGATGATCTCGTCTTACCAGGTCCAGACAGGTTTCAGTTCTGGTTGTGATGGCTTTTTTACTTCCCATCACCACCAGCTGCATTAGTTTTGCCAGGACCAGTTCTTTTTTGCATCCACAGTCTGACATTGTCAGCAGTGACCAGAAAGTTGTCTAAAAACTTTACAACAGAACAGACCTTTACAGTGGCAGCTATGCCTGTAGTGTATCTCTCAGTCAGAGGTGGCTCAAGGAATCCATATTTGCAACTTGGCTTCTGGATGGTGGTCTAACTTATAATTGCACACATTTAATGTGAGAGTCCAAGCTGAATTTGGCCTGAAGCTATGGGCAGCATCACCTTGTCATCTGTGATTAGCTCAAGCAGGGGTTTGTGGTCTGTTACTATTACAAATTTGTATCTATAAAGGTATTGATGGAACTTCTCACACCAAAGGTGAATGCTAAACCTTCCTTTTCTATCTGGATATTTTTGTGCTAAAGTTCAGACATTCCTTTCCATTGGGCCATCTGTGAGCCAACACTACCCCAATACCATACGGGGAAGCATAGCATGTCATCACTAGATCTCGCTTAGGATTATAATATGCTAATACCTTAGATGATGATGGCCACATCTTCACTTACCTGAAGGCTACATCTTGGCTACAAGATCATTTCCAAAGCTGACCCTCTCTCAACAGCAGATGAATGGATGTCAAGATGGAGGCTAGGTTACTTATGAATTTTCCATAATAATTCACCAATCCAAGGAAAGATCTAAGCTCTGGTACAGACGTGGAGCCTGGGCATCTTCCATCACTCTAGATTTATCTTCCAATGGGTGTAATCTGGTCTTGTCAACTCTGTAGCCTAAGTCAGTCACTTGGAATGCCTAGAATACATATTTCTTTCCCTCCCTAGGCATGCACCTGCTTTGGAGAAACCTTTAGGACAATGAACAAGTTGTCTAAGTTCTCCTTATTAGTCTTTTTGTGTTATTTGCATGTTATCCAGATAAATAAGGATCTGGGGTAGACATTGCCAAATGTTTTTCATCGTCCACTGAGAAATGGCACAGGCTGTTAACACCCAAATACAAGCTTTGTTTATCAGTCCTCAGTGCAAGGGATTGAGTATTCATCCAGCTGTGAGAAGAAGTTTACTGTTTATTTAAAATCCCCATAAAGGCAAACTGACCCATCAAGATTCCCAATCGGTATTATCTGTGCTGCCCATTCTGCAAACTGAACTGTTTTGATGATGCTTTTAGTTTCCAGCCTCCTGATTTCTGCCTCCACCTTTGCATAGATGCCAAATAACATTTGACAGGTCTTGCAGAATCGTGAAATAGTTTCCTGGTCAACATGAAAGTTGGTCTTGGCTCCTTCGATAGTGCCTGAACCTTGCTGAACATCTTTCAGGTATTTAATTAGGATCTCACTCAGGCAGCCACCCAGGCTTGGGTCAGAGCCTTTTACTAAAGTCAGTGGTAACTGAACCAGCTGCTTCTCTCAAGAGACAGGAACCAAGGTTGTACTCTTCATCTGTAAAGGTTCCCTGGTATAGGTTCTTGGTCTAGCTGAGGTCATACACAAACTTAAGAGTTGGAGTCCAGAATGAAGACTGTTAAAGACTGGCCCTGCAATCACTGATACAGCCAAGCCAGTATCAACTTCCACTAGAAGAAAGTGAGGACTGCAGATGCTGGAGACCAGAGTTGAAAAATGTGGTGATGGAAAAACACAGCAGGACAGGCAGCATCCGAGGAGCAGGAGAATCGACGTTTCGGGCATAAGCCCTTCTTCCATCTTATTCAATTCAGGCCAAGTGGGACTCTTTTGCTGTCTCAAGCCTACAATGGCTTGCTGGCCTGGATCCTGAAGAAAATGTTAACCTTTTGCCTGAGGTTTGGCTTTGTTTTGGAGTTTTGCTGTGGGTTGACCTAGAATCCCTCTGTTCAGGATATGTACAGAGTGAAGTAATACTATTGCCTTCACTCAAGTGGTTTTTCCCCAAGCTCAGTTGGCCTGGTGAAGGTATCTACTTCCATTGGCATACCCTGTAATACATATGCTCCATGTGCTGCATTTTCTAATGGCAGGTCCAGTTGGGCTTCAGCTAGTTGGCACTTTTGCGTGGTTACATCATTAATACCACAGACTAAATGGTCTCTCATTATCTCATTAAGGGTTAAACCAAAAGTCTCATGCTTCTGCCAGTTGTCTAAACCTTGTCAAAAATCCCTGGCTCTTGAACTGCTGAGTAAATCAATATCATCTCAGAATTAAAGGAGGTTTGGAGTCATAATATTCTTTAACTAAATCTGTTAACTCTTGAAAGATTTTAGTAACTGGTGCCTAAGGAAACATTAGGCTTGTAGTAACTGACAAAGCTGCAAGTCCACAAGCTATCAGGAGAAGTAGTCATTACTTTTCATCTGCCCAATCTCACTTGCACATTGTTCCCAATCTTTGATGGCAGGATTGAACAGGTCAAGCTTCCCAGCTGTCAGAGTGAATGGAATCTGTGACACTCCTGCTTGTTTTTTTTTAAGATGTCTGACAGTCCTGTTCTTTTTTTTAAAACAAGATATCTGACACTCCTGTTTTTATTTAATTTTTCTTTTCTTTTAAACTCCAACACTACCGCCTAACTGCGGTAGTGCTTATTTTTTCCCCAGCACTCATGTTGTGTGTGTGCAGGTGTGAGACACAAGGTGCATGAATCTTTATTCAGTTTCCACCACCAGGAAGAAAGGAAACACCCGAGTGGCCAGTGACAAGCACTGCCCTTCTCATCAAAGGGCAATGCTGTGTGATCAAAGAGTGAAGGGGAGGGCAGGGATTAAATCAAAATAGAATTGGACGGGAAATAATGCACTCCACTCCCTGCGGCGCCCACCTCTCCCTGAACACTCCAGGGTGTTGGTGGACACCATGTGCTCCTTCTCCAGAGACACCCGGGCTCTAACGTAACTGCAGAAGAGGGGCAGGCAGTCGGCCCTAACGACCCCCTCCACGGCCCGCTGCCTGGACCTGTTTATGGCCAGTTTGGCCAGGACCAGGAGCAGACCCCTGAGGAGGTCTTCAGACCTGCCCTCCCTTCTCCGTACTGGGTGCCCAACGAACAGGAGCGTGGGATTGAAGTGCAACCAAAAGCAGAGGAGGAGGTTTTTAAGAAAATCAAAAAGGGAGTGCAAACACCTACACCCAATATACACATGGTCCACAGACTCCACAGAACAAGTAGTTGGGCTTGGAGTCCGTGAACCACCGCAATCTGCGGTTGCAGGGGACCGCTGCGTGCAGCACCCTCCACCCCAGTCCCCGAGAGAAAGGGGGAGGACTCCCCCGTAGAGAGCCCTCCACTGGGGATCCCCACCGCCCGGTGGCAAATGGGCACACCAAGGCGTGTCCGGGCGGTGGATGAGGGAGAAGAGGTGGATGGTGTGCAGTAGCAGTCGATACTGGGCGCGCCTTTTTACGTCCTTAAAAAGGACAAAATTAAAATTTTGGAGGCGGCTCAGGTTGTGGGGCACACTCCTGCTTATATCTGTCTGCCATAGCTCCCTGATTGTACCAGATGAACAGATTCAATCAGGGAACTGAATGCAATGAGGTCCACCTGGCTCATCACTGGCTAATCACTGCATTCCCCATCCACAGAGGTTGATATCGGACTCATACCAGTCTCTCCACACTTTTGTCTACTTTAATGCTGCACTTTTTATTGTAGAAGGGCTTCCAGGATAATTTGGATGTATGGACTAGGATCCATCTCATGTACTGGAGCAGGCACAGCTCAGGGTTTGTTCCATGCCCTCTTCTCAGTCACACGTTCTGTGACTACTTGGATAGTCACAGAAACTCTGCCTTGACTTTTTGTATTTTGCTGTCTTATTAAGGACTTAAAGAATTACTGTACATGTGTTTTGTTTCACTGTTCAGAGTAGTCACAAATTCAGGCAGCATGGTTGTCAGCATGAACAGTCAAAGAGACATTTCCTCCCTCTGTCATCTAGACAGCCATCCACCGCACTGCCTACATTTCCCATTCCACTGCTCTAAACCTCTTCCCCCACCAAATGCAATAAGGACAGGGTCCTCCTTGTCCTCAACTACCAGCCCACCAGTCTCCACATCTAAGTCATTATCCTTAAACACTTCTGTCAACTCCAACTAGACCCCACCACCAAGTACATCTTCCCCTCCCCACCCCTCTCTGCCTTCTGCAAGGATCGTTCCCTTTGGTAGTCCCTGGTTTGCTCCACTCTCCCCACCGACCCCAGGTACCTTCCCCTACAACCAGAAAAGATATAAACCTGCTAGTACAACATCCCCCTCACCTCTATCCAAGGCCCCAAACAGTCCTTTCAGATGAAACAGAGGTTCATCTGTCTCTCCTCCAACCTAGTTTACTGCACCAGATGCTCCCGATGAGGTCTTCTCTATGTCGGGGAGACCAAATGTAAACTTAGGGAATGGTTCACTGAGCATCGCAGCCGAGCCTACAGGAGCCGACCTGACCTCCCAGTCACCATCCATTTTAATTCACCTTTCCACTCTATTTCCAACATGACCATCCTTGGCCTCCTCCATTGCCACAATGACCCAAACTGCAAATTGGAGGAACAACACCTCATCTTCCGTCTGGGCAGCTTACAGTCCAGAGGACTCAACATTGAGTTCTCCAATTTGATTTAACCTCTCTTCCCATCCCCCAACTCCCTTCACAGCCCCTCTCCCTCTCTCCACTACTTCTTGCCACCAATCAGATTCACTCTTCCCATTGACCAACCAAGTCATACTTTCTACCTGTCTTCACCTATCCCCACTTCACCATCCTGCTTCCTGTCACCCTCTTTATCTGCAGTTTCCCCTACACATGCAGTGTGCTATGTCAATCTCATGCCTACACCATGTGCCAACAACTTACTCAGCACACGTACTGTATGTGCTTTAACTAATGCCCATAACTCAAAGTCTAATAAGGTAAAAACAATGGCTGCAGATGCTGGAAACCAGATTCTGGATTAGTGGTGTTGGAAGAGCACAGCAGTTCAGGCAGCATCCAAGGAGCAGCGAAATCTTCCAGCAACACTAATCCAGAATCAAAGTCTAATGAGCCTATTCCTCGATCAAGGTAAGAGGTCTGTCATTAGTCAGATGGTCCTGCCACAGCCATGGAGATTACAGCATGGAAACAGACACTTCGATCCATATGGATCAGGTATCCTAAATTAATCTCATCTCATTTGTCAGCATTTGGCCCCTATACCTCTAAACGCTTATGAGTCATTTATCCATCCAGATGCCTTTTCTATGTTGTAGGTGTACTAGAGTATATGACTTCATCTGGCAGCTCATTTCATACACACACCACCCTCTGCATGAAAATATTGCTCCTTAAGTCCCTTTTAAATCTTGCCCCTCTCACCTTAAACCTATGCCCTCTAGCTTTGGACTCCCTACCTTGGGGAAAGGACGTTGGCTATTCCCCTTATCCATGCCCCTCATGATTTTATCAACTTCAATGTAAGATCGCCCTTCAGCGTCTGGCTCTCCAGGCAAAATAGCCCCAGCCTATTCTGTCTCTCTCTATAGCTGAAACGTCCAACCCTGAAAACATTCTTATGATCTTTTCTGAACGCTTTCAAGTTTCACAATGTCCTTTCTATAGCAGGAAGAGCAGAATTGAATGCAGTATTCTAAACATGACCTAACTAATGCACTGTACAGCTGCAACAAGACATCCCAGCTCCTTTTCTCAATCTACTGACCAATAAAGGCAAGTATACCAAACACGAACCTCCCTTCCAGCATCCTCTGATCGACCCTTCCTTCCAACTACCAACTGGATTCATTCATCCCATCGAGCAACTAGGTCGTACCATTTACCTAAATCACCTATCCCTTCCTCACAACCCCACCACCCCCTTTATCTGCAACTCCCTTTCCAACCACGCCCAGTCCTGAAGAAGGGCTACATCTGAAACATTGACTTCTCCACCTCCTGATGCTGTCTGGCTTGCTGTGTTCTTCCAGCCTCCTGCTTGTCTACCTTGGGTCCAGCATCTGCAGTTTTTTTGCTCTTCTTCACTATCCTGTCTACCTTCTTCAAGACTGGGAGTGAGTGAAAGTGGAGTTGCAGATAAAGAGGGGGTGGTGTCGGGGTGGTGAGGTAAAGATAGGTGAAAACTGGTAGAGGGTAAGATTTGGTTGGTCGCTGGAAAGAAGAGCTGATCAGAGGATGCTGGATGAGAGGGTCGTGTTTGGTATACTTGCCTTTATTGGTCAATGTGTTGAGAAAAGGAGTTGGAAGGTAATGTTGCAGCTATAAAAGGCATATTGAGCCATGAACCTGCACTCCAAGGTCACCCTGTTCAGTAACACTCCCCAGAATCTTACCATTAAGACTTACCTGGAGGACGTGTATCAAAGAGGGTGCAGAATGTTCTCACGGGGGAGAGGGGCCAGCAGGAGGTCATTGTCCACATTGAAACCAACGACATTGGAAGGGAAAAGGTTGAGACTCTGAAGGGAGATTACAGAGAGTTAGGCAGAAATTTTAAAAAGAGGTCCTCAAGGGTAGTAATATCTGGATTACTTCCAGTGCTAGGAGTGAGTGAGGGCAGGAATAGGAGGATAGAGCAGATGAATGCATGGCTGAGGAGCTGGTGTATGGGAGAAGGATTCACATTTTTGGATCATTGGAATCTCTTTTGGGGTAGAAGCAACCTCTACAAGAAGGACGGATTTAACCTAAATTGAAAGGGGACTAATATACTGGTAGGGAGATTTGTTAGAACTGCTTGGGAGGAGTTAAACTAGTGAGGTGGGGGTGGGACCCAGGAAGATAGTGAGGAAAGAGATCAATCTGAGATATGTACAGCTGAGAAGAGAAGAGAGTCAAACAGTCAGGGCAGGCAGGGACAAGGTAGGACTAATAAATTAAACTGCATTTATTTCAATGCAAGGGGCCTAACAGAGAAGACAGATGAACTCAGGGCATGGTTAGGAACATGGGACTGGAGTATCATAACAATTGCGGAAACATGGCTCAGGGATGGGCAGGACTGGCAGCTTAATGTTCCAGGATACAAATGCTACAGGAAGGAGAGAAAGGGAGGGAAGAGAGGAGGGGGAGTGGCATTTTTGATAAGGGTTGGCATGATAGCTGTGCTGAGGGAGGATATTCCCAGAAATACATCCAGGAAAGTTATTTGGGTGGAACTGAGAAATAAGAAAGGGATGGTCACCTTATTGGGATTGTATTATAGATCCCCTAATAGTCAGAGGGAAATTGACAAACAAACTTGTAAGGAGATCTCAGCTATCTGTCAGAATAATAAAGTAAGTATGGTAGGGATTTTAACTTTCCAAACATCGACTGAGACTGCCATAGTGTCCATAGATGGAGAGGAATTTGTTAAGTGTGTACAAGACCATTTTCTGATTCAGTATGTGGATGTACCTACGAGAGAAGTTGCAAAACCTGACCTACTCTTGGGAAATAAGGCAGGGTAGGTGACTGAGGTGTCAGTGGGGGAGCACTTTGGGGCCAGTGACCATAAATCTATTTGTTTTAAAATAGTGATGGAAAAGGATGGACCAGATCTAAAAGTTGAAGTTCTAAATTGGAGAAAGGCCAATTTTGACGGTATTAGGCAAGAACTTTCGAAAGCTGATTGGAGGCAGATGTTTGCAGGTAAAGGAATGACTGGAAAATGGGAAGCTTTCAGAAATGAGATAACAAGAATCCAGAGAAAGTATATTCCTGTTAGGGTGAAAGGGAAGGCTGGTAGGTATAGGGAATGATGGATGACTAAAGAAATTTAGGGTTTAGTTCAGAAAAAGAAGGAAGCATATGTCAGGTATAGACAGGATAGTTCGAGTGAATCCTTAGAAGAGTATGAAGAAAGTAAGAGTATACTTAAGAGGGAAATCAGGAGGGCAAAACACGGATATGAGATAGCTTTGGCAAATTGAATTAAGGAAAATCCAAAGGGTTTTTACAAATATGTTAAGGACAAAAGGGTAACTAGGGAGAGAATAGGGCCCCTCAAAGATCAGCAAGGCGGCCTTTGTGTGGAGCCACAGAAAATGGGGGAGATACTAAATGAATATTTTGCATCAGTATTTACTGTGGAAAAGGATATGGAAGATATACACTGTAAGGAAATAAATGGTGACATCTTGCAAAATGTCCAGATTAGAGAGGAGGAAGTTCTGGATGTCTTGAAATGGTTAAAAGTGGATAAATCCCCAGGACCTGATCAGGTGTACCCGAGAACTCTGTGGGAAGCTAGAGAAGTAATTGCTTGGCCGCTTGCTGAGATAATTGTATCAATGATAGTCACAGGTGAGGTGCCGGAAGACGAGAGTTTGGCAAACATGGTGCCACTGTTTAAGAAGGGTGGTGAGGACAAGCCAGGGAACTATAGACTGGTGAGCCTGACCTCGGTGGTGGGCAAGTTGCTGGAGAGAATCCTGAGGGACAGGATGTACATGTATTTGGAAAGGCAAGGACTGATTCAGGATAGTCAACATGGCTTTGTGCATGGGAAATCATGTCTAACAAACTTGACTGAGTTTTTTTAAGAAGTAACAAAGAAGATTGATAAGGGCAGAGCAGTAGATGTGATCTATATGGACTTCAGTAAGGCGTTTGACAAGGTTCCCCATGGGACACTGATTAGCAACGTTAGATCTCATGGAGTACAGGGAGAACTAGCCATTTGGATACCGAACTGGCTCAAAGGAAGAAGACAGAGGGTGGTGGTGGAGGGTTGTTTTCCAGACTGGAGGCCTGTGACCAGTGGAGTGCCACAAGGATTGGTGCTGGGACCTCTACTTTTTGTCATTTACATAAATGATTTGGATGCGAGATTAAGAGGTACAGTTAGTAAGTTTGCAGATGACACCAAAATTGGAGGTGTAGTGGACAGCGAAGAGGGTTACCTCAGATTACAACAGGATCTGGATCAGATGGGCCAATGGCCTGAGAAGTGGCAGATGGAGTTTAATTTAGATAAATGTGAGGTGCTATATTTCGGGAATGCAAATCTTAGGAGGACTTATACACTTAATGGTAAGGTCCTAGGGAGTGTTGCTGAACAAAGAGACCTTGGAGTGCAGGTTCACAGCTCCTCGAAAGTGGAGTTGCAGGTAGATAGGATAGTGAAGAAGGCGTTTGGTATGCTTTCCTTTATTGGTCAGAGTATTGAGTACAGGAGTTGGGATGTCATGTTGCAGCTGTACAGGACATTGGTTAGGCCACTGTTGGAATATTGCATGCAATTCTGGTCTCCTTCCTATCGGAAAGATGTTGTGAAACTTGAATGGGTTCAGAAAAAATTTACAAGGATGTTGCCAGGGTTGAAGGATCTGAGCTACAGGGAGAGGCTAAACAGTCTGGGGCAGTTTTCCCTGGAGCGTCAGAAGCTTACAAAATTATGAGGGGCATGGATAGGATAAATAGACAAAGTCTTTTTCCTGGGGTCGGGGAGTCCAAACCTAGATGGCATAGATTTAGGGTGAGAGGGGAAAGATATATAGAAACATAGAACATAGAAAAATACAGCGCAGTAAAGGCCCTTCAGCCCTCGATGTTGCGCCGACCAAAGCCTTCCTAACCTACACTAGCCCAATAACCTCCATATGCTTGTCCAATGCCCGCATAAATGACCATAAAGAGGGAGAGTCTACCACTGCTACTGGCAGGGCATTCCATGAACTCACAACCCGCTGAGTAAAAAATCTACCCCTAACATCTGTCCTATACCAACCTCCCCTTAATTTAAAGCTGTGTCCCCTAGTAACAGCTGACTCCATAAGCGGAAAAATGTTCTCACTGTCAACCCTATCTAAACCCCTAATCATCTTGTACACCTGTATCAAATCTCCCCTAAACCTTCTTTTCTCCAATGAGAAAAGTCCCAAGTGCCTCAGCCTTTCCTCATACGATCTTCCTACCATGCCAGGCAACATCCTGGTAAACCTCCTCTGCACTCGTTCCTATGCCTCCACATCCTTCCTGTAGTATGGCGACCAAAACTGCACACAATACTCCAGATGAGGCCGCACCAGAGTCTTATACAACTGCAACATGACCCCAGGACTCCGGAACTCAATTCCTCTACCAATAAAGCCCAGTACACCATATGCCTTCTTCACAGCACTATTTACCTGTGTGGTAACTTTCAAAGATCTGTGTACATGGACACCAAGATCCCTCTGCTCATCCACACTACCAAGTAGTCTACCATTAGCCCAGTAATCCATCTTCTTGTTACTCCTACCAAAGTGAATGACTTCACACTTAGCTACTTTGAATTCTATTTGCCACCTTACTGCCCAGCTCTGCAACTTATCTATATCGCGCTGTAACCTGCCACATCCTTCTTCGCTGTCCACAACTCCACCGACTTTCGTGTCATCCGCAAACTTGCTCACCCAGCCTTCAAGCCCCTCCTCCAGGTCATTTATAAAAATGACAAACAGCAATGGTCCCAAAACAGATCCTTGTGGAACACCGCTAGTAACTGCGCTCCAAGATGAACCTATACCATCAACTACTACCCTCTGTCTCCTTCCAGCCAGCCAATTCCTAATCCAAACCTCTAATGCGCCCTCAATATAAAAGAGACCTAAGGGGCAACTTTTTCACACAGAGGGTGGTATGTGTATGGAATGAGCTGCCAGAGGATGTGGTGGAGGCTGATACAACTGCAACATTTAAGAGGCATTTGGATGGGTATATGAATAGGAAGGATTTGAAGGGAATATGTGCCGGGTGCTGGCAGGTGGGACTGGATTGGGTTGGGATATCTGGTCAACATGGACGGGTTTCACAGAAGGGTTTGTTTCTATGCTGTACATCTCTGTGACTCTATGAGCATGGAGAAGATGGTGAGCCCGGAGATGAACCCGGAATGGAAGCCAGCACAAAGAAGTGAGCCCTGGAGTGGAAGCTGATGAGGGGAGTTGAACCTGAGAGTGAAGGCTGGTTAGATTAGATTACTTACAGTGTTGAAACAGGCCCTTCGGCCCAACAAGTCCACACCGTCCCTCCAAAGAGCAACCCACGCAGACTCATTTCCCTATTTTTACCCCTTCACCTAACACTATGGACAATTTACCATGGCTAATTCACCTAACCTGCACATCTTTGGACTGTGGGAGGAAACAGGAGCACCTGGAGCAAGCCTATGTGGACATGGGGAGAATGTGCAAACTCCACACAGACAGTTGCCTGAGGCGGGAATTGATCGCGGGTCTCTGGTGCTGTGAGGCAGCAGTGCTAACCACTGTGCCACTGTGCTGTCCGTGCGGGGATGCAAGTCCCGGAACAGAGGCAGGCACAGGGAAGCAGTTCCGAAGTTCAGGCTGGCATGGAGAAACAAGTCCCAAAGCAGAGGCCAGCGAGGAGAAGTAAGTACCTGAGAAAATGTACCTTGGAGCAACTGAGAGCTGGTGCAGAGCAGACTGGGGGCAGTTATTGGACTGTGGTCTGGAATGAGCAGTTAGATCACTCGTGGAAGCCCCTGTGCTGAGCTACCACAATGTAATGTTTATTTGGAATTTGTTCACCCAACTGTAATGTCTATCCTTTAAACTATACCTAAGAGTAATATTGTAAAACGTTTCACTATATTCCCCTACTTCTGTACTTGCGTACACATGACAATAAAGGATAATTTAATTCTAATTCTAATTAAGTGCGTAAGTCCTGCCCTGATTTGCCTTTCCAAAATGCAGCACCTCACGTTTATTTAAACTAATTCCATCTGCCACTCCTCGGCCAGTCAGCCCATCTGATCAAGGTTCTGTTTACTCTGAGATAAACTTCTTTGCTGCCTAGTACACCACCAATTCTGGTATCATCTGCAAACTTACTAAACATACCCATGTTCAAATTATTTAGATAAATGACAAAAAACAGTGGACTCACCAATCCTTGTAGCATACCACTGGTCACAGGCCATATCAGTCAATGGCAGTATCCATTCTCAATCTAGGGACTAAGATACAGTTAGGCAAGGGTCAGAGATTCAGTATCATTATAATCTGCAGAGTGGCTACAGTCAGACCTACAGGTTGAGTACAACCAGTCTAAGAATTGACTGGAAGTCAATCAGGGGCGGCACAGAAATCATTCAGGGCTTTCTGTCCAAGTCTTTCAGGGTGTGAGCCACAATTAGTCCTGGGGTCTGCTCACTGAGAGTCAAAGGGTCTGCCACTGCTGTGATAGTGAAACTGAAGATTTTAACTGCAAAAATTTGAGACAGTATGCTTGGACTTAGACAGGGCATTATTTGTAAGGAGAGACAATTCCAAATATATATTGGAAGGGCAATAATGTATTGTAGGATATGGATCACTGTGGACTTTGGATGGTGATGGTAAGGGTTGATTCATCAGTTCTTCAAACCATTCTGCCTTTGACCAAACTACTTGCTGTGTGAAAAGGTTCTTTCTCACATTACCTCTGCTCCACTTGCGCATCACTTAAAATCTATGCACTCTCATTCATTTTGCTTTTATGAATAGGAACAACTTTTCAATCATTAATTTTCAATGAATCAGTCAATTAATCAATTGAGGGAAGATGCTGCATGCAGTAGTGAGAGAATAGACCATAAGCTTTGGTGGGAGGTGAATGCAGCACCAAAGTTGGAGTGGGTGTCATTTAATGGACAGAAAGGCTGCACTTAACCTTGCAGAGTGCAGAAGGTCATTGATCTTTTTGCAGCACTGCATGTTCCTCTGGACTATAGACACTGCATTGGCCCAGCTGGCTACTTTAGATTAGGCTGGCAATGATTGAAATGTGTGGAGTTGGCTTTTAAATATGGTGTATGTGACATAAGTGCTGTGATGTCTTGTCACTACAAAGCAGATCACCTCCTCTGAGCAAAAGATTGTCTGAGAGTGGCACCAGAGAGGCATGGTGCATATTTAGTAAGATGAGCTGCAGAGAGTTCCAGGAGAAAACTTACTGGAGCTCACAGGGTATAATCTATCATGAAACTCCCTGAAGTTATTTTCAGTCAAGTTCAGTTATAAGTCCTGTTGACAGAAAGTGCAAAGTGTACTTTTTTTCTAATAATACACAGATAGCTAAAATAAAACATTGCTATCTTATCTACTGATGGGCTGCTGTTTCCTTGAACTTAAAAGTTTACCTGCTACCTTGGAAAATGAATGTAATTTAAATTATATCAGGATCAGTAAATTGTCAGAATTAGGAATTCTGAAAATGGAAAGCTAACAATCAACTTCAAAAGTTCCAGTAGTTTATAATGTGCTACGGCTGACTTTAAATCACTGATCTCATTTAAATTAGTTATTCAGAGAAATATATCGCTTCCTGGGTTAATCAGAGTTTCTAATCAGAGTTTCACACACTAATAAAATATGCAAATGAGAATAAAGTCTCTGTTGGTCTCTTCCCCAGCATAAAAATCAGCTTCAACAACTACTTCAACCACCTCCACAACTCCTAATACAGCTAAATATGATTTTCTGAAAAGCGTTTGTATGAATTATGACAAAAACTATTAGGACCAGGTGAGGAGCTGTCGCAGCTTAAACATCCTGTTGGTCCATTACAACAAATATTTTTCTTGTTGGTATCGCATGCCGTTTTCACATTTTGATTAATCTTAGTAAACCAAATCGAAAATGAAGGAGAGCTAATTCCATGGTTTTCTTAAGTGAAAAATGTATTGTTTTACTAACTGAAAACAGGATAAAGGCCATCAATAATTATACATGGGGAAGAATCCTCCCAGCTCCTGATGTTTATAGCATTGGTGAGAAATTTGGGAATATCATGTAAGATGGCCAGCAAGGAACTGCTCAACATTGTGAGTAAGAAGTCCATTTCCTAACCAGGTGTTGAATGGAGAGATGAAATACTTGATCATCAATGGTGAGAGGCCAATTGACTCAGTAACTCCACTTCTTCCCATTGACAATGATTTATCTCACATGGTGAAGCAACAGAAATCAACTTAGGAAAATGTCAATCAAAACTTTGCAACGACAGACATACAGTACCTTATCATCCACATTTACAGTGCTCAATACAACTTTCAATTCCCTTTGAAATCAGATATTCATTGAGATTCTTTTTTAAATTGGTTTAGGATAAACACTTAGTCATTAATACTTATTACTGGTGTGGAAATCAGGGAGACCGCCTGATTTTTGCAGTGTGTTGAAAGGGAGGTGTGCACTGTTGACTACATAGCTTCCTTGCTTTCCCTGCTACAGTGTTAATCCATTTGTGGAGCCAAACATTTGAATGGTGGGCCACTAAACTATGGGGCAGCTGTGGTAAGGGATCACCAATGTGGGTTGGGTCAACCGGACATGGCGAGTTGGGTAGGAATGCGGCTTGGTGACTAGGAGTGAGTGAGTGGAGTTGGAGATATCAGGGTTGAGTTCAGAGCAGTTCTCAAAAGCAATAAATGTCTCATCAGTCAAATTTAGAAACTTTATTGACTATAAATTTGAAAGTCAGTTGGTAGTCCAGAACTTGAGTACTGTCACATTTTGTTGAAGTTTTTCATCTTGCACTCATCAGGATAATACACAAGAAAACCAAAGAAAAGGGAAAACAATATTTACACTATAGAAGAGAAGAGGGAAGATTGGCTGGTTGTGCAAGTTTGCAAAGGTATTGCCATAAAGAATGCTCAAATTCATAATGACTAACAGTTAACATGACATCAAGAAGTCTGAGTAAAAGTGGAGTCAATAGGAATCAAGAGAAAATTCCCAGCTGGTTTGTGTCATCTCCGAAACAAATGAAAATGGTTGTGATTGTTGGAGATCAGTCACCTCAGCTCAAAGACATCTCTCCACAAAACACTCAGAGTAGTGTCCTATGCACAACCATCTTTAGCTACTTCATTAATGTCTTTCCTCAATTATAAAGTCAAGAGTGGAGGTGTTCATTGATGGCTGCATGATGTGAAATGTTAATTGCAACTCGTCAGGTACTGAAGCAGTCCAAGACAGATCGCAACAAAACCTGGACTACATACAGGCTTAGGCTGAAAGGTGGCATGGAGCATTCATGCCACACAAGTGCCAGGGAATGCTCATCTCCAACAAGACCGAATCTATCCATCACCTTTTGATATTCATTGGCATTACTATTAATGAATACATCACTATTAACATTTTGGGGGTTATGATTGACCAGAAACTGACTAGCCATATAGTGACTATAGCTAAAAGAGCAGATCAAAGGTTCGAAACCATGTAGGGAGTAATTCAGCACTTGACTCCCTAAAGTCTGCCCACTATCTACAAGAACAAATAAAGGGTGTGATGGAATACTCCACAATTGCCTGAATGGGTGCAGTTCCAATAACACTTTCAAGAGGCTTGACACCATCAGATCATTCAATCCCTCCACCACCAATATTCAGTAAAAGCAGTGTGCACTATCTACAAGATTCACTGCAGACATTCACCAAGACATCTTGGATGGCACCTTCCAAGCCATTAAAAGACAAGGGTAGAGGTACATGGCAACATCGCTGCCAGAAATTACCTTTCTAAGACACTCATAATCATGATTTGGAAATCCATCAACCTTCCTTCACTGTTGTTGGGTCATAATCCTGGAATTCCCTCCATAACGCTGTTGTGGGTACATAGCCTGCAGCAGTTCAAAAAGGCAGCTCACCACCACCTTCTCAGGGACAACTAGGGGTGGGCAATAAATGCTGGCTAAACCAGCAATACCTACATCCCATGAATGAATAATAAAGAACTGTTCAGCTTTGTTTGAATTTTGAACAGGCTAATTTACTATAATTTAGTTATGTTATTGCCCTGAGAAATGGACCTGAGAATGGTTCTCACTCATTTTGTTCAGTAAAAGCAGAATTACAAATTATTTTACATAAATGATACAAACTGAAAGGCACATAACAGTGTGATTTGATAAATATTTCTGAGGATAAACATTTTTATGATGTATCTGATCAGGTTGTGCTGAGTCAGCCTTACCACGAGTAATCGTCAGATATGAGCTAAAGTGGAGTGGATCTGGGTGGGATGCTTTTGGAGGGTCAGTTTGGACTTGATAGGTTGAATGGTCTGCTTTCACACTGTAGGGACTGTATGATTCTATGATCAGATGATCCACTATAATTCTCATTCTTGATAATCTGAAGCCTGGGAACACAATTGGGTAGTTTGTGCTCTTAGCTTGTCTTCACCATACCTGTGAGGAGACTTTCTTGACTTTTCCCCTAATCCTTGATTCCCATACTGATGAAAAATCTGTCCATCTCAGCCTTGAATGCACTTAACTGGATGTCTCCATACTCTAAGGCAATGCATTCTGGTCCTAGATGTTATCACATGGGAAACAACTTCTTCACACCTACACTGTCAAGCCTCTTTCAATAAGGTCATCTCTCTGTCTTATATGATCAATACAATGAATACAAACCCAATCTACTGAATCTCCTCTCATAAGAATATCAGTCTATGCCTCAGGTCAACTTAGTGAACCTTCTCTGGACTGCATCCAATATGTTTTTCATTCCCTTAGATAAGGGGACCAGGACTATTCACAGTGCAGTATTCTCATATTCTCCTGTCTTGCATATCAAAGACTTCCTATTTTTATATTCTTAAAAATAAAGATCAACATTCCATTTGTCTTCCCTATTAGTTGCTCTTAACTTGGATGTTAGTTTGTGATTCATGGACAAAGACACCTTTTGTTCTGTAGCCTGCTGCATTCTTTCTCTATATAAATATTCAGCTCCTCTATTATTCCTGCCAAAGTGCATAACCTCACATATTCCACATTGCATCTCATCTGCCAAGTTTTGGCCCACCTCTTTACATTCATATATCCCTCTGCAGACACTTTGTGTGATCCTCACCACTTGTTTTCTTAGCCATTTTGGTGATAGTACGTTCACTTTCATCATCATTTATTTAAAATTTCTTTCATCACTGCAATTAGATAATATTTCATCTGTTCCTTTCAAATTCAAGATAATATGGGCGGCACGGTGGCACAGTGGTTAGCACTGCTGCCTCGCAGCGCCGGAGACCCGGGTTCAATTCCCGCCTCAGGCGACTGACTGTGTGGAGTTTGCACGTTCTCCCCGTGTCTGCGTGGGTTTCCTCCGGGTGCTCCGGTTTCCTCCCACACTCCAAAGATGTGCAGGTCAGGTGAATTGGCCATGCTAAATTGTCCGTAGTGTTAGGTAAGGGGTAGATGTAGATGTAGGGGTATGGGTGGTTTACGCTTCGGCGGGGCGGTGTGGACTTGTTGGGCCGAAGGGCCTGTTTCCACACTGTAAGTAATCTAATCTAATCTAATCTAATAATACAAGGAATGCTTTAACGCAAGGACAAAATAATGCAGAACCATTTTTTTTGTCTAAGATGCGGATGATTTATTTTATATTTCAAAGCAATTTGTTCCTTACTCAATGCAGAAGAAAAGGTGAATATAGTTGTTTTAAATGTTCAACAACAGGTCTTTTTATTTTTCTTTTTCAAATGTAAATAGCTGTATAAATTCAAATTACAGTTTCAAACTTTACAGAATAATTTCCTAGCATATCTTTCTATTCTTTTGAACTCATATGATGTTACTTTTCTTTTCTCACGAATCGTGTGCCAGAAGTCACAAACTCTCCAATCAGGCTTTTTTCTTACTGCTTCCAAGACTATCACAAAAAGGTATTTGGGAGGGGGAGGCTTTATTACACTGCACTGTTGAGACTGCATATTAAACATATTCAAAGCTGAGATAGACAGATTTTTCATCAGCAAGAGAATCAAGGGTTATAGGGAAAAGGCAGGAGTTGAGGATGATCAGATCAGCAATTATCCCATTGAATAGTGGAGCAGACTTGATGGGATAAATTATCTATTTCTGCTTTATGTCTTGTGGTCTTAAGGAATGATAAGTTCTGGTAGGGTCCCTTATCTCAGAACATGTATAAGAGTATGTGACAAAATTCCTTCCTTTCTCCAGTAAAAGCAACACAAAATAGCATAGGATTATGAACACACTTCAAAGTTGAAAGTTACTGCTAAATAAAAGTATTGGTCACTCCTGATCAATTTCCTGCCTCTATCACCAGAGGAAAATCACATAGTTATTCTCTTTTGCTATCTGATTAGCTCTTACAAGGCAATCATGGCATGTATTATCGAGGGAAAGAAGCAACAACAATTCAGTGATTTTAAATTTAACGATGCATATCCATATAAAGCACAGTCTAAAGTCAAGGTTTTCATTCAAACAAAAATCAGCTGGTTTACAGAAGTTACAATCCAGCGACAGATCAAAGAAAGGTGCTGGGCAAAGCATAACCTGTGCAATTCATTTCTTCGGGACAGTATTAGTCATTAAACTTCTGCTGTGTTAGTGAATTCCAAGGATATCAGATAAGGCATTTCTAAGCAAAACGTTGGATCTGACTTACCATTAAACAGAATCAGTCTCTGAAAGCAACTCCATCTAATTGCACTATGGGGAGAATTGATCTAGTGTTTTAATTATTTCAAAGATAAATTCAGCCTGGAAGGTGATCAGAATTTCAATTTCTTTCTCAATGGAAACCTCTTTTGCTCCAATTCATTGGAGCAAACACAATTTTTATAGTTTCTGAACCATTTGGAGTGGTAAATACTGAGTATTAAATGTAAACTTGCGTAGCTGAGCAAGTAAAACTTCGGAACAAAATCAAGACATTCTCATCCTGTCTACAACTGAGGAATAAGGATAGACAGTCCTGGGTTATGAGTGAGTTCTATTCTTGAGTACGTTTGTATGTTGATGTGTATGCAAGTTCAAGCACAATACAAATTAAAATAGCTGTTTGTAAATATTAGCAAAAATTTACATGTTTGATCTTCAAAATTAAAATTAATGCAGGATTGCATAAATATGAAAGAGCATTTGTAAGACGGACATTCATAAATAGGGCTCTGCCTGTCAGAATGTTTGTGGTTTGGCCTCAGAATTTATTTTTGATTTGACTTATATTTAGCCTCGTTTTACAACTTTTGCCTATTCGGTCTTTATATATGGAAAGTTCACATCAGGCTCCAAAAGTCTTTCAGATTTGCAAAAGCAAGATAAGATATAAGCGTAGGAGGAGGCCATTCAGCCCCTTGAACTGACTCCTCCATTCATGATGTCAATGCCATTTTGATATTCTTTGATACTTTTATATCTAAAAATCTATCAATCTCTGTCTTGAACCCACTCAATGACTGAGCCTCCAGAGCCTTTGAAGGTGAAGAAATTCCCTTTATCCTCAATCTTGAAGACCAAACTTCCCACAAGTTGCTCATCACCCTGCTTGGGAAATGCATCACTGTTTTTTCACTGTCACTCTGTTGAAAACATGGAATTCCATCCCTAAAAGCCGAGTAGGTGCATCAACACTACATGCATGGCAACAATTCAAAGGGCAACTCAACACTGTCTTCTCAAGTGCAACATGCCAATATCCCAAAGCATAGTCTTTCAGAATTCCTTCAATTCAGGAGATCTACTTCTGGATTGGAAATTTGCTCATGTCCTTAAGAAGGGTGACAGAGGGAAATCAATGAATTACAATTGGTGAGCTGAACATCTGTGACGGGAAAATTGTTGGAGTCTATAATCAAAGACAGGGAACTGAACTCCTCAAAAAATGTCTGTTAATTTGGGAGAATCTGCATAGATTCATAGTGCTTTTTGAAGGGATAACAAGATGTAAGTCAATAGATGTTGTTTACCTGGACTTCTAGAAGGCTTTTGATAAAGTCCCATACAAGAGACTGCTAACTAAGGTGGATGTCCACAGAATTGAGAGCAAATTACTGACATGGATAGGAATTGGTTGAGTGGCAGGAAATCGAATTTTGAAAGAATGGTTAACTACTCAACTTGGATATGGTGGATATGGCACGGTGGCTCAGTGTAGGGGGGCTGGGGGGTGACACAGTGGCTTAGTGGTTAGCACTGCTGCCTCACAGCGTCAGGGTCCCGGGTTCAATCCCAGCCTTGGATGACTGTCTGTGTGGAGTTTGCACATTATCTCCGTGTCTGCATGGGTTTCCTCCGGGTGCTCCAGTTTCCTCACACAGTCCAAAGATGTGCAGGTTCAGGTGAATTAGCCATGCTAAATTGCCCATAGTGTTAGGTGCATTAGTCAGAGGGAAATGGGTCTGGGTGGGTTACTTTTCGGAGGGTCAGTGTGAACTTGTAGGGCTGAAGGGCCTGTTTCCACACTGTAGGGAATCTAATTTAATCCAATCTAGTCTAATCTAATCTAATCATAATTTAGGGTGGCATGCTGGCTCAGTGGTTAGCACTGCTGCCTCACAGTGCCAGTGACCCAGGTTCAATTCCTACCTCGGTCAACTGTCTGAGTGGAGTTTGCACGTTCTCCCCGTGTCTGCGTAGGTTTCCTCCCACAGTCTAAAGATGTGCAGGTTAGGTGAATTGGCCATGCTAAATTGCCTGTAGTGTTCGGTGCATTAGTCAGGGGTGAATGTAGGGGAATGGGTCTGGGTGGGTTGCTCTTCGGAGGATCAGTGTGGACTTGTTGGGCTGAAGGGCCTGCTTCCACACTGTAAGGAATCGAATCGAATCTAATCTAAACACTTAGTATTCATTTATCCATCCATATGTTTTTTAAATGTTGTAATTGTACTCACTTCTACCACTTTGTCTGGCAGTTCATTCCAGACATATATCACCATCTGCATGAATAAATTACTCCTCAAGTCCTTTCCACTCTCACCTCAGACCTAATTCCTCTAGTTTTGGCCTACTCCATCCAAGGATAAAAGACCTTGGTTATTGACGCTATCCATGCCACTCATGATTTTAATAAATTCTATACATTCAGCCCTCAGTGTCTGACATTCCAAGGAAGAAAAGGATCAGCACCTTCAGCCTTTCCCTATAGCTCAAACCCTCTGATCCCGGCAACATCCTTGTAAATCCTTTCTGCACCCTCTCAAGTTTAACAACACTCTTCCTACAGAATGGCAACCAGAATTATATGCAGTATTCCAAAAGTGGCCTCACCAATGTCCTGTACAGCCACAACATGACATCCCAATTCCTATACCCTATTTTATGAGCAATGAAGGCAAACGTACCAATCATCTTCTCACCATCATGTCTATCTGCGACTACACTTTCAAAGAACTGTGCACTTGCAGTCCTTGGACTCTTCCTTTGGCAACACTCTCCAGGTTCCTACATAAGTCCTACATATTTTGCCTTACCAAAATGTAACACCTCACATTTATCTAAATTAAACTCTGTCTGCCAATCCTCGGTCCATTGGCAGTGTGGAAGTTGGCCATTTAACTTTTTACTGCTCTCCAAAGAGCAGATCTACCGACCTTATCTCTGCAACCCTGCATTTCCCATGACTAATCTACTCACCCTACATATCCCTGGATACTAAAGACAGTTTAGCATGGCCAATCCATCTAACCTGCACACCTTTGGACTGTGGCAGAATCCAGAGCCTGGAGGAAACCCATTCAGACATGAAGAGAATGTGAAAATGCAATGTAGTCACCTAACTGGGTCACTGGCACTGTAAGGAAGCTGTGCTAACTGCTGAGCCACTGTGTCACTCTGATCTGACCAAGGTCCTATTGTAAACTCAGATAATCTTCTTCACTATCCACCACACAACCTATTTTCGTGTCATCTATATACTTACTATCCAACACTTTCCAACTTCTCCTTTACTTGTGAAAAGCCTTCCCCAATCAACTTTTGGAAGTTCCTATCTAAGAGTGACAAAATTAGCCTTATTCCATTTTAGAACTTTAACTTTTTGATCAGCCGTATCCTTTATTTTAAAACCAATAGAATTATGATCACTTGCCCCAAAGTGCCCCTCCACTGACACCTCAATCACTTGCTCTCACTTATTTACCAACAGAAGGTCAAGTATTCCTTCTTCTGTAGTAGGTACATGCACATACTGAATAAGGAAGATTTCTTGTACAAACTTAATAAATTCCTCCCTATCCAAGCCTTTAAAACTATAACAGGCCCAATCTACATTTCAAAAGTTAAAATCCATTACAACTCTATTTTTCTAAAAGTTATTATGTGTTTGTTTACATGTTTGCTTCTCAATCTTCTGCTGACAATTGGAAGGGCCTATAATACAATCTCAACAAGGTAATCAACCCTTTCTTATTTTTAAGTTCCATCCATATAACTTCATTGGACAATCTGCCAGGAATATCATCCCTAAATACAGCCATAATGCTCTCTATAACCAAAAACGCCACTCCTCCTCCCCTCTTGCCTTCCTTTCATTCTTCCTATAGCATCTGTTCCCCAGAACATTAAGGTGCCAGCCCTGTCCATCTCTGAAACACATTATTGTAACAGTAATAATTTTACGGGACCATATTTGTAGCCATATCTGCCTTACCTGTCAGGCCTCAACCTGTCCGTCTTATACAGAATCCCTGAAGAAATTCCAATGGTCCAAAAATGTGAATCCTTTCGATTGCGTTGGCTTCTCAGCCACAAAGTTATCTGCTATATCTTCTACTCCGACTCTCATTAGTACATAGACTAGTAGAAGTCCAGATATTACTACCCTTGAGTACTCTTTACTATCCTTTAAATCCCTTGCTTTTTCCTATTTTCTCTCTGAAGAACAACATCCTTTTCCTTACCTACGTTGTTGGTATCAACACGCACAATGATGTTCAGCTGATCATTCTCCTATTTCAGCATATTCTGCACCCTCTCCAAAACATCCTTGATCCTGGCACCAGGGAGGCAACACACCGTATGATGTCTCGCTGACAACCGCAGAGACATCTGCCTGTCCCCCAGACTTGAGAGTCTTCTCTTGCAATTGATTGCTTGGAATCTGACATAATGCTCATTACAGTAGTGCCAGTCATGCGACCAGAATCCTGGCTGTCAGAAGTATACTCTTCTGAGAGGCCACCCCCTTCTAAGGTACCCAAAATTGCATACCTGTTTAATATGTGGATAGCCATAGGAGACTCCTGCACTACCTGGTGACCTCTCCTACCATTCTTCATAGTCAACTATCTACCCGACTGCATCTGAGGTGTCTCCGTCTCCCCGAAACTGCCACCTTCATACCCCCTTGCTCTTGTAAACTTCTTATTGCCTTTAAACTGCTGTTCCAACCAAATCATGCAATTTGAGAGCATTCACAACCAAACATATGTACTGCAGACATAATGTCCAGAAAGATTCAAAGACTTCCTGATATCCCACATCTGACAGGAAGAGCACATCACTCTATAAAAACATTCCTGCCCCTTTAATAATCTCCTGACCCAGAAATTACCTTAAAACAAACACAACAAACTTTACTCAAAACAGAGCTTTAACAGTCTTACTGCTAAAATATACTTCTGGATTAGTGGTTCTGGAAGAGATCAGCAGTTCAGGCAGCATCCAACGAGCAGCGAAATCGACGTTTCAGGCAAAAGCCCTTCATCGGCTTTTGCCTGAAACGTCGATTTCGCTGCTCGTTGGATGCTGCCTGAACTGCTGTGCTCTTCCAGCACCACTAATCCAGAATCTGATTTCCAGCATCTGCAGTCATTGTTTTTACCTTGCTAAAATATACTGCTCTTCTGTTGCTTGGGTCTATTACCTCTAACCAATGTAAACATTTCTTACATATTACACTGTCAACTCTGGTAAGAATTTTGTACATTTGAATTAGTTCATGTCTCATTGTTTTCCAGACAGCATATTTCCAATCTGTCCATTTTTTTCATTAGTCGCTCTCTCCATCCCTGGAATTTGTCTAGTGAGTATTGGTTACATCCCTCTGCACAATTGCATCTTTCCATAACTGAGGAGACCAAAGCGGCCCACAATGAGATGAATTTAGAGGCTGCTGCACTCTAACAACTTCCACATCCCATCTCTGAATAGATCAGAGGCATGATATTAACATTCTAGTGGTGAGGACAAATGTTGTCTCACTGGCTCAGAAAAGCTCAATTCCTGCTTTTTTAGGTCTTCTTTTGCAATGACCAGCCTTCACTATCATCATTATTATCTGCTGAAATAATGTTAGGTATAAAATGAAGATGATATCGAATACTATGGAAAGGGCAAGCATTTACAGTCATCATTGTTTGTAAATGGTCATCAACTATTTGTACCATGCTACAAGCTTGAGAATGAGGAGAAAGACATGATGACAATGGAGATGTGGTATGTGCATGTCATCAGTAATGACCATTTCAGAAATGGTTTTAAAATATTTTCTTCTTTTATTCAACTGGGATCATTCCATTGGTGAAATTGACAAAAGAGTTCATGTGAAAATTGGGATATCATTGTCTGCTCAAGGCATTGATGTGTCGCCAGGGACCCGGGTTCGATTCCAGCCTCAGGCACTGTCTGTGTGGAGTTTGCACATTCTCCCCATGCATGCGTGAGTTCTCTCCGGGTGCTCCAGTTTCCTCCCACAGTCCAAAGACGTGCATGTTAAGTGAATTGGCCATGCTAAATTGCCATAATGTTCAGGGCTGTGTTAATTAGGCACGTTAGTCAGGGAAAATGTACAGTAATAGGGTAGGGGAGTTGGTCTAGGTGGGATACTCTTCGAAGGATCAGTGTGGACTCGTTGGGCCTGTTTCCACTCTGTAGGGATTCCATGATTCAATGTGTAACCAATTCATTGGAGTCTTTTTGAAGGAGAAACCTATACTGTGGATAAAGTGGACCTGTGAATTATAATATATTTAGATATCCAGAAAGCATTTGACAAGCTTCTACATAAAAGGTTACTGAACAAAGTAGGAGTTTCTTGTGTAGGGATAACACATTACTATGGATAGAAAATTGGCCAGATTGATACAAAACAGAAAGTATATATAAATGGGTCCTTTTTTTCTGATTGGTAGAATGTGATAACTGGAGTCCTACAGGATTATGTGCTGGGACCTTTGCTTTTTACATTTACATCAATGACTTAGACGAGTGGACTGAAGATATAATATCTAAATTTGTAGATGATACAAAAAGTAGATCAAAACTATCTTCATTATGTCATCTCTCATTAGCAAGAGATGATTGGTGTTTTAACTTTAGAATCACAGTACTTCAGGTGAGGGGAGAGGTTGAGAAGGAGAGCCATTCATGGTAACTTTACCTGGTGCAAGAATTTAACCCATGCTGTTGGCATCAAACTGAATTGCAAGCCAGCCAACTGAGCTAACTGAACTCCAGAGGATATAATGAGGTCATATACGGATATGGGTGGGTTGAGTGAGTGGGCAAGTATCTCACAGATGGAGTATAATATGAAAAAAATATGAAATTGTTCATTTTGGCTGGAAGATTTAAGAAGCAGATTATTACTTAAACAGAAAGCAAACTCAGAACCTGAGATGAGAATCCATCTAACCTGTGCAGCAGTGAAAATTTTCTGAGGTTCCCCTGTAGTTCCACAAAGAAAGATTGGCTTGCTGATATGCATTGATATCCAGTTTCAGAAGTCACTGCAACACCTCACACCAAAAGTAAAATTGAGTGAATATTAGTGCATAAATCACAAAAAACTAACACGTAGATATAGCAAGTAATTAAGAAGGCAAATAGAATTTAGCATCAAACAAAAAAGTAAGAATGCTTTGCCAAGTTATAAAGGGTGAGATCACACCTCAAATACAATGTGAACTTTACGTCTCCTTATTTAAGGAACAATGTAAAATATTGGAGGCAGTTTAGAGGAGGTTTACTGGATCGATACATGGAATAAGTAGATTATGAGGAAAGGTTGGACAGGCTGGGCTTGTTTCCACTGGAGTTTAGAAGAATGAAAAGTAACATGATTGAACAGAATACATTTCTGAATATTCTTGACAAGGTGAATATGGAAAAATGTTTACTCTCATGGGTAAGTCCTGAACTAGGAGGCACAGTTCTAAAGTTAAGGGTAGCCCTGTCAGGACAGAGGTGAGGCAATTTTCTTTTCTGTCAGAGGGTTATGCGACTTTTGAACTCACTGCCTCAGAAAGTGGTGGAGGTGGGATCACTCAATATTTTTGAGGTGGAGATAGATAAGTTCATGTTAGGGAATCAAGGGCTATTAATGGGAATTTGGAATTCGAAACACAAATAGATCAGCCATAATCGTACTGGATTGTCGAGCTGGCTTGATGGCTTACTTCTGCTTCTCATTTGTATCTTCTTAAGATGGGTAACCGGACGTGGTGCAAAAAGGACACTGGAAGCCAACTATTGTATCACCTTAAGTTTACTGAGGGTGGATTGTGAAAAGTCAGCCAGGAGTACATTGGTGTAGCCAAATATCATGACAGTAAGATCATGAATCAATGTTTCAACAGCTGAAAAGCTGAGGCATATGTAATGAAGTGAGACAACACAAAGCTGGAAATAAGCAGTCTTAGTGATTGGGCAGATGTTGGATGCTCAACTCATCATTAAATTTAACATACATTTGAGAAGGAACTGGTTTAATTTCAGACAATTCATAGAGGGAGAGATGGAGTTTGTAGTTCAGAAACAGCATTTGAAGGATTTGACCAATTATCCATTGGGCAATCTTGTCAATAGTTAATGGAAAGAAATTTCAGTTCATTTATCACTGCTTACATGTTAAGTATTTTGAAAATTTAGCAACAGTGAATGAGTCATGTCGGATAATGGGAAGGTAAAGGTTGGCATCATTAGGATGAAAGTAAAAATTAGTCATGCTGTTTTAGACAATTCTCCAAGAAAGAGAATGCTGGTGACAAATAGAGAATGATAGAGAGGGCCTCAATGATAGATCCTAAGGAATCAGCAGAAGAGAAACCATCAAAACGCAAGCTATGAATAGATTGGTAACACCCAGGTGATTGAAACCACATTGATATATACACACAGGACTCGAGGATAAAAGGGATAGTTTACCTTTGTCATATTCACATTGAATGTTACTATGCTTTGATAAGAGCAGCTTTGGAGCTGTGAGAGAGCCAGATTTATATTGATTGTGTCAAACTTGTGAATGTGAACAACAGGTCACTTCAATCAATTTTTTCATCTTTCAAAGTCTTAACTAAGAGACAGTATGAAATAAAAGTGACTTTAAAACAATACTCTGTGTACCTTACATAGAATTACACCAAATGACTACCTGCCTAATCCACACCAGATAGTTGTGATACCTATTCAAAATTGGCTGATCAATACTGCTGGGAAACAGGACAAAACATACCTAGGAATAGCAAAACTGTGATAATTATTTTCAGTGGTCTGATTAAACTGCATTTAATTGTGTTAATCTGTTCCTGATTGGTTTAACTATTCTGGATTACTTAAACATGTAATGTTAATTTTAAAAAAAACTTCTGGAGTAGAGGGCCTGGATTCTGGCTGAGATGTGTGTGTATGGAAACCCTGGAAGTTCTGAGATATTTGAATGTAAATAAACCTATTGTAGATTTGAACTTATGCTATGTCTGCATTGTTTTGAAGTAAATCAAGCATTAAAGATATCTGGCTGACTGGCAAATGCATAACACTAAGAAAGGATGGCCCTCAACCCCATTAAGGTGAACTGAGATAAGCACATGACCAAGAATAGATTAGAAAGTTCTTAGCGTCCCATTTCTTTGTGTTGAATGAAATGGGACAGTAAGAACAGCATAAATATCAGCTTGGACTAGTTCGATTGAATGGGCTATTTTTGTGCTGTACCTATAATGTAATTCCATGTGAATTATGAAATTAAAAGTAAACTAAGGAGGAAAAACAGCATGGAGAAAAATTGGAAGGGGCTTAAATAAGCCAAATTTATGAAAGTACAGAAATATACAAAAATAGTTTGGTTACCAGGAAAAAGATACAGCAGAACAATAAAATGCAACAAAATCAGATAGATTACAGGGGCACACATATTGGAACGAGCACTCATGATGGCAAGACAGCATAACAAAAATGTTGATTGTAATCTTATTGCACATGTTAGACAGTGAGAGGTTTGAGGTGAAAATTAATTGATGGCATTACTAAGGCCATTCATAACAATCAATAAAATGCTCAAATCTTAGAGTTTATTTCATTTTTTACATATTGTGAAGTTCATCAGTAATTCAGGATAGTGAGTCTGAATGATAGTAGGTTCATGATAGTTGCTTTGAAAGATGTTAGTCCTAAGCCACCAGAAAATCCATCAGCTGAGAGGAACATCCAAACTGCTGTGCAAGATCACAATTTTAATGTAAATGCACATTTGAATTAGCTAACACTATTTCTGGCTTGTTCATTGCATAAACATTTCATAATACGTTTTTTTGCAAAATATTGCGTAATGTGTTGTCTTTCTGAATTTTTAAGATTCAAGAAACCCTGTGGAGGCATTGGATAAAGTACTGATCCTAAAAATAATTGTGAACATTGTATTCTGAAAAGTTCAGCTAGCCCTTTGACTGATCTTTGTTGTAGTATGGGGTGAGTATTCAAAGAAATTACAGCCAAAGTAATCAAGACTGAGAATGGATGAGTAGACCCCATATCATGACCTTGTTACTGTAAGGATTTGAATGCCACTCTCTACATTTGTCACTTTGCCTGTATCATCAACTCTTTATCCAAGGTAAATCATGTCTCCAATGGCAATAGATATTGTCTATCACTCATGTAGCTTCACTCAATTCTATTTCCTTCACAAAATACTCAAGGGATAATTTTTCAGCAGATTTGTATTGTGATCATGTAAGGCTTGTAATCCCTGATGAAGGGTTTATGCCCGAAACGTCGATTCTCCTATGCCTCAGATGCTGCCTGACCTGCTGAGCTTTTCCAGTACCACACTTTTTGATTCTAATCTCCAGCATCTGCAATCCTCACTTTCTCCTAAGGCTTGTAATGGCATAACAATTCTCATATGGAGTATAATCAGAATAAAAGCTATTTTTTCAGAGTATTGCAGCTTTACTTGTGTGAATGGTTTATCTTATAACATGGGGAAGTTGAAATAAAACCAACCTTTGTTCAAATCAGATAGATTACAGGGTCACACATATTGGAACTAGTACTCATGATGGCAAGACAGCCTTTATTCAAATGTATTACCAATGGTCTTAACTCACTAATCAACTCAGTACATAAATGCAATAACAAATGTTAAAAAGACCAAAGAGCAATATTATTATTTTCACTACAAAAATCCATGGGTAAATTCGAGATTTCAATCTTAAACTGTTGTAATTCTATCTGTTTTCCATGAAGGTGCTAATGTTTTTTTTGCTTTCTCTGTTATTGTGTATCAGCTGAAAATAATATCAGTTAAATCAAACACAAGCTGATGTCAAGAAAATAAATCACTTTAGCAACCTGGAAACATTATGTGAGACTTCTGAATAAAGCTGCTTCTGAATAATTGCTTCTACAGGTTGTTATTGGCTTATATGAAAGAAATCACATTCCAAATCAGCTTTGGGAGCTACATTTTGGCTCACTCGGACAAGTTGTGACTGTGAAAAAATGTGCAGAAATTGTTGATGATGTTGGCATCATCTTTCAAATGTGAATGAAAGATGCATATAGAACCAACTGAAGAGAGATACTCAGATATGATCCTTTTACTATAAGGTGGCTGGTAAAAAAGGAATCCTAGGTGTAAAAAAGCATACATTGTCAAGCAAAGCAGATATACAGATACTTTCTGGATTAACATTTGCACCAGCTTCCAAGCTCTCTCTGCACAATATTGCCACAGTCCAAGTTTAGTGAGATTCAATACAATAGGAGTGATATCGTGACAGAAGTCAAGATCTAATATCATACAGCTGAGGACTATCAAACCAATTACTGACCGTCAAGTTAAAATAGGACACAATCTCATTTTGGGAGATGCTTTGTTCAGAAGCAGTTATTTGTGTTGAATCTGTATCTGCAGTTTCTTTGCAGCCACCTACTCAAAACAGGCTGCTTTCTGGAATAAAGGGATTGTCTTCTAATTAATATTTATACTCCTTGTGTTTTGAAAGTATGAGATGTGATCTTATCAAAATATAGAAGGTTCTTTAAGAGGCTTGACAGGGTAAATTCGTGAGATGATGTTTGCCCTTACAGGGAAAACTAATATTAGACAACACAATTCAAACATAATGGGTCTTTCATTTAAGGCAGAGATAAGAGGAAATACTCTTTCTTTGGAAATCAGTACTTTTTGGAATTCTTTCCGATGAACAATGGAAGCTGTCTCAATTAATATATTCAAGGCTAGATTTACCAGATGTTTGATTGTTAAGTGAGTCAAAGACTATTTGGAAGGGCAGAAGATTGGAGTTAAGGGCAAATTAAATTAACCATGAACATATTCGTTGCTGTAGCAGGATCAAGGGGCTGAATGGTCAAATCCTGTCTTTTTAAAATAATTTTATGTAACATTCCTGAACCTATTCACAGTAACCTTCTAACATGGGTGGCACGGTGGAAGCACTGCAGCCTCACAGGCCAGAGACCTGGGTTCAATTCCCGCCTCAGGCGACTGTGTGGAGTTTGCACATTCTCCCCGTGTCTGCGTGGGTTTCCTCCGGGTGCTCCGGTTTCCTCCCACAATCCAAAAATGTGCAGGTTAGGTGAATTGGCCATGCTAAATTGCCTGCAGTGTTAGGTGAAGGGATAAATGTAGGGGAATGGGTCTGGATGGGTTGTGCTTCGGCAGGTCGGTGTGGACTTGTTGGGCCGAAGGGCCTGTTTCCACACTGTAATCTAATCTAATCATGTATACAATCTTCATCCTCAGACCAAAAATTCCTCCAGCATAATTCTTGCTCATTTCACCTTAATGAGCTAATCATACCCACTGTCATGTGATGTTGTATCCTTGTATTTGGAGAACATTGGAAAATCATAAAGACTTAATTAAAAAAAAACTTTTTGTGTTGTTTCTTGATTATAATATTAAGTTATCTCTACTTATTACTCTTTCCCTCTTTTTCCCATTTGTCACTTGACTGAAAGGTGATGGAGCACAAGTGTGGGTTGTTTATTGGTGGTGGGTATGGATGTAGGGGACAGACTGAGTGAAGTCAGAGATTCCTGGTCATCCAAGCCCTGTATCTGATGATTTGGGATCTGGCTTTTTAAGATGAGCCAGAGTTAATCCAAGGATTGCCCGCTGTCATTCTCTCCCTAGCATCAACATGTTTCTATCCTGATTTATCTACACTGCCCCATAACCTTGTACAATTTGCATTTGTGAATATGACATTACCTCTTCACTTGGGCAATTGCACAGTCAATGCCATAGCATTATCCTTATCCACATTTGGGTAGGAGCATTTGAACATTGGTTTAAAAACACCTACCAGAGCATAAGTCCTTAGCATTCACTTCACATGCTATCATGATTTGTCTGAAAGAAGTGGATACAGAGAAAAAAGAACTCATATCATTGAGCTGTAGTGCTGAAGACTTGTGCTTTATAATTAGCAGCAACGCTGACCAAGCTGTTCCAGTGCAGCTATTCCATTGGCATCTACCCAGTAACATGGAAAATTCCCCTAATCCACAAAAGCAGGATTCATCCAACATTTAGCTGAAATTCACACAACACCAGGTTATAGTCCAACAGGTTTAATTGGAAGCACACTAGCTTTCGGAGCGACGCTCCTTAATCAGGTGGGTGATGCTCCAAAAGTTAGTGTGCTTCCAATTAAACCTGTTGGACTATAACCTGGTGTTGTGTGATTTTTAACTTTGTACACCACAGTCCAACACTTCAAATCATAACATTTAGCTAAGTCAATTGCTACCCCATAAGTCTAATTTTAATCATCAGCATTATGATGAAAGTGGTCATTTTTATCATTGCACAGATCATAGAAAGGCACTATACCTTTAAGAAGGCTAGATGACATCAAAGCAATTGATGCTTGCGTACATAAGTCTCTATTTACTCCCTTTGTGATTAGTTAGCAAGCAGCTAGTCTGTTAGTCAGTCAAGAGACAGTCTATTAGTCAGTCAGTCAACAGACAGATAGACAGTCTGTTAGTGAATTAACATTCAGCCTGTTAGCCAGTCAGTTAACTATGTATAATAGTAATCAAAATAAGCATGTAACAAAGACTATAAATTTTCAGTCTGAGATGTTGTATTCATGTATATGCCCACTATTAAACTTTAAGATACCTGATTCAATAAGAACTCTCCTTTTCGTTACATATGTTACATGGACTAACATATAGAAAGCAACATCTCAGCAGGTCATTAACTCTCCATAATAGGGCACTTACTGAACAAGAACCTTTTCATCAATACTCAGTTTGGGTCTGTTTGGGCTAGACCCTATTACGGCCTTGGTCTAAGCATGAACAAAAGAGTTGAATCTCAGAGGTGAAGTAAGAGTGACTGCCATCAATATCATGACAGTATTTGTATGAAAAAGCCTTTAGCATAAATGAAGTTAGTGGAAAGTATATTTTTTTATTCACTCATAGGATACGGACACCATTGGCTAATCCAGCATTTATTACACACTCCTAACTGTCCAGAGAGAAGTTAAAATAAAGCACATTGTAATGGATCTGAAGTAACATGTACCAGCAAAGGAAAGCAGATTTCCTTAACAAAAAGACATTAGTGAACTAGATGTTATGTTTACAGGATTGCAGTTAAGCTAGCTTTTTATTTCCAAATTTGTATTGGATTCAGATTTGCCATGCCCTCAGAGCAATGGCCTGAATTTTCAGTTTAATAACATTATCACAATGCCACTGCCTCAGCTAATTTAAGATAAAAACTCCATGCCTTCTTTCATACACTGTGGAAGGAAATGTGTTCCTGGAGGTTAGTCATCTCACCCTCACGACTTCTGTACAGGAACTCCTCAGGGTAGTGCCCGAGGTTCAATTATCATCAGGTGCTTCAACAATGGTGTCCCCTCCATCAAATGCCTTGAAGTAGGGATGCAAACATATGAACGAGGAACAAGGGTCGGCCACTTAGCCCTTTGACCATGTTCCACTATTCAATAAATGGTTGAAATTGATTTTAGCCTCAACTCTAGATGTGTTCAGATAAGCATTCAGTTAAATGCACAACTCCTCAAAAATGAAGCTGTCTGTGCTTAGATACAGTGAATATCTGGACAGCATTCAGGCTTGGGCTCAGAAAAAAACAAATGATATTCATGCTACTCTTGTGCCAGACAATGACTATCTCCAAAAGTGTGAATCTAACCATCTCTGTTTGACTTTCAATTGCGTCACCAACATCAGGTGGCCTGCTGTCAACTTCTTTGGGTTTTGCATTGACCATGAAGAATTGCATAAATAATTTCACTCAAAGAGCAGGACAGAGGCTGATGCAGTAAGTGACTCATTTAGATTAGATTCCCCACAGTGTGGAAACAGGCCCCTTTGACTCAACAAGTCTATACCAAGCCTCCAAAGGATAACCCACCCAGACCCATTTCCCTCTGACTAATGTCCCTAACACTCTGGGAAATTTAGCATGGCCAATTTACCTGGCTTGCACAACTATGGACTCTGGGAGCAAACCAACGCAGACATGGGGAGAAAGTGCAAATTCCACACAGACCATCATCAGAGGCTGGAATCGAGCCCAGGTCCCTGGCACTATGAGGCAGCAGTGCGAATCACTGAGCCACCAAGCCCCCCAGAGTGCTGACTCCTGTTCACTGTTTACCATTAACAAGGGACAAAGCAGAAATGTATGGAGTATCTTAAAGTGCAACCCAACAACATTCAACAAGCTTAAGTTCATTCAGGAAAAGATAGCCAATTTATTTGCACTATGTCATCTTAAACAGTTGATCACTCCACCACCAGCAGACCAAAGATGCAGCATGTTCCAAGGCCTTTTTCACATCACCTTCCAAATCTGTGACCTCACCACAGAGGAAGCCAAAGTTTACAGGCACATGGACAACCATCTGTAAAAAAACTGAAAGAAATGCAAATCCCAAACATCAGTAACAATAACAAAAATAAAAATTGCAACTCAGCAGTTCTGTCAGCATCTGTAGAAAGAAATCAGAATTAACATTTCTGGTTCAGTGAACCTTCATCATCTGCAAGTTATTTTTCAAGCTATGCAAAATCCTGACTTGAAAATATCATGTATGAGGGTGTGAAATTCTTTTTGTTTTGGTATATCACAGAGCAGACATGCAATGCAACAGAAAGACAATGGCTCCTTGCACCATGAGATGTGCTGAAGTGTGGAGGCTAAAACCATTGAGTCTGTTTTGCATGCTGATTGACATCATGCTTTGCCCTGTTCTGTATGCTGCTACAGGTATTAGTACCTTTGGAAAGATTTTATTTGATACATTTTCTATTGGATATGCATGTGCACACCACGAACATCATGTTCAATGCCCATCACCAAACAATATGTAATAAAGAGCCAATTTCACCTTTTGGACTTTGTGAAATGTAACAAAGCATGGGCAACTCAGGTAGAAGAGAAAGAATCTAAACTGGGATCAAAGCCTTGGGATAAATTGGTGAAAATCTTTAGATACTTGCTAGGACTTTCACAACTCAACTTATGTCAAATCTCCATTCTCACACCAAATGGAGGAAATAAAAGCCATGAGTGCAATTATCAAGATGAGCCAAGCAAATGTAGATGACAAAAGGAATATATATATAGTATATATATATATATATATATATGAGAGAGAGAGAGAGAAGGAAAAGGAGAAAAAATTGAGGTAAAGAGAGAAGGAGACAGAAACACAGGGCTCAGGGACCAATACAGGATCTAGGTGAGGTGATGGCATCATGGTATTATTGCTACACAATTAATTCAGAGACTCTGGTAATGTTCTGAGTACTCAGGTTCAAATCCTGCCACAGTAGATAATGGATTTTGAAATCAATAAATTCCTTGAATTTGGAGTTTAATGATGACGCTTCTCAATTATCAGGGAAAGTCCATCTGGTTCACTAACATCCTTTCAGGAAAGAAATCTGTTTGTCCTACACGTGACTCCAGACCCACAGTAATGTGTTTGATACTTAGTTGCCCTCTAGCAATTAGGGATGTGTAATAAATGCTGGTCACATCCTGTGAATGAATGAAAAAAGGGGAGTGAGCTTCACAGAAACTGACATTTATTATTTTATGCTTGCCTAATAAGCAGCTTCAAGGGAGACCAACTATAATTTATAGATGATGATACTCGATATGGACCAATATAAGACATCAACTAGATACCTGGGTCCTGATTTGCCTCAAGTATTTTTCTCATGGTGACATAATTCAAATCTCTGTAGCATGACTGCATCAATATGTACTTGAACTATCTATTATTTTTCATGCAATATATGATTTGAAGGAAAGATATTTAATTGATGATGCTTAGAGTTGCATGTCCCTGATTGTGTTTATCATTCCTGTGCCTTTAGAATATGAATACGTATCAGTGAAATACAAAATCAAAGATAAAGTGGGCAAGCCATGATTTCAATTTATCTTACCTGGCAAAGATAATACAAGATGTGTATTATTGTGTAAGAAAGAGCTGATTAAAATGTAATCATTGCACTCTTCCTTCCAGATCTTTTCCTAAAATCACTGAAGCTCCTCTACTCTGCTTAATATCTATTGAATAAATGAGATATTTCCTAAATCTTTTCTCCTCTATTTGGTGGATTGAAAAGATTATAGTCTAATACATCATTTGATTTATTCTCATTATTTTCAATATCCCCTGTTTCCTATCTATTTTCCTCTCTATCTTAGTTCAATTTGTTTGCTGCCAGGTACCCTGATAAATATTTCCCACTGTTGTTTGAGGAATTTAGATAACTACAGTGCCCTCTTTCTTTCACAAGTCACTTATACAGTTTGCACCGGATAAGCATTTTCCTGAAAATTTTCTTTCCAATCACCTATCGAATGTGCAAATACACCTGTCATGTACGTTATCCCAGAAGTCTTTTATTTTTTGTTTTTTACATGTAGATCTAAAATGAAAGATGTTCTGTTTTCATTCAACATCATTGTGCCAAAAGCGATTTTGAGGGTTATGCCTCCTGCCGTTGTACAGATCGTGTGTCAGGAAGTGATCTGTTCTGTTTGTATATGTACATTTTACCAACTACTGTGAGGTCTTTGGCATAAATAAGAGTACTTTTATCTGAGATTTTGTTTTGTCTTGAGCAGGCAAAAAGTCTCTTTCAATATCACCTTATTTCACAATGGATTGCATAATTCTCAAGGCTGTACATTTAGAACAAAGAAGCAGAATGTAGGGCAGCTACTTGTAATATTGTATTTCTAATCTGCAGTGCAATACAATATACAGCAGTTATTGAATATAATTCATAATTACATGTTTTTATTTTTTAAGAAGTAAAGATACACATTGAACTATTAAATTTCAATAATTCATCCAACTATCATGATAGACATACATATTACCAGCAAAACATTTTTGCTTGGCTTTGTAAAAAGTCATTTTTCCCTGGATTTAAGGTTTGAGCTGACATTCTATTTGAATGCTATTTACTAGTTAAACATAAAATATAAACCATTATGTTAAAAATTAAATCAGTTATTAACTATTACAAAATTTGGGTATTGTTGAAAAAAGCAGATGCTACCAAAACTTGCACTCTTGCACTCATCAGGGCAGTTCACAAAAATACAAATAAAAGGGAAAATGTACATACATACTGCATGAGAGGACAATGTTGATTGGTTGCCAAGTGGACTTTGATTGGTACTGCCATGGAAAATGAAGCTATTAATGCTAATTGACAGTTAATAACCAGGTATTGTTCAAATTTTAATCAGGGAGGTTGACTTTGATTGGTCAAGGCATTGCCTGAGAAATGAATCAGCAAATGGTTGTCCCCTATGTTGATGACAGGTGCAGTACATGCAAATATTCTTTCTGTTTGCAAAGAACAAGACCACTGTAATAGAATATTCAGCTTTGGGTAAACACAAGTGTGCCACTAATGACACTACATACGTTGTCAGTGTAATTCCTCACATATTCAAGATTATCTGGCAAATGCTGTCCAATTATAGAATTACACCTAATTTGGACGCTGGAAAAGATAGTTCGACTCAACTTTGTATTTTTGCAAAATATTTCATGGATTTAAGTCAAAAAACTTCAGCAAAATTTTACTATGTAAATTATAACACGGAAATTTAACAGTACTTGGAAGAACAGTTGAAGCACCTCAAGGTAAATATTCCAGTCCACTGAAGACAAGATTAATGGTAAACCTCTCTTGCAACTATTAAAAAGCTTGATTAAATTTACTGAACTCTATGAAAAGAGGAGATAAGCTTGCAAACACAAAAGCTGAATAGATTTGTCTTAAGATGGTTATTAAATAGGTTATATGCAAATTCATTCTTTGTACACATTCAAAGATAAGTGTTAATAAAATATCATTTAAATCAGTAGTCTGCATATTGAAATTTAGGATAATAAAATAGTTTTCCATTTGTCAGTAACAGAAGAAAGCTTCTCGATATGATATTTCCCACTTTCTATTCTCACTACAAAAAATTATTAGCAAGATTTTACTGTGGTGATATCACGGATTCAGATGTGAGCCTCATAACATCATGCTACATAGGTCATCCAAATGGCAGCTGTTTTCTTTGTGCCTCATTCTTTGTTCTCATGGGATGACAGTGATTAATATAACACTGATAAAGGAAAAGCAGTCTGATAAGTATCTAATTAAACTTCAACAAACTGCATGGATATGCTGTTAGGAAAAGAAGGACAAATCAGAGCATTCACCATTTCTTCGACTTTGTTTTTTCATCAGTATGATTCATTACATTGAATGATACTTAAATATGTCTACACATAAGACTGAAGAGTCAAATTGCAAACTACTTGTCCTTGAAGTTTAGAAGATTGCCTAAAAGGTAAGGCAATTTTACACACCCTTTGCTTTCAGAGGGGTATTTTTATATTGTTCAGCCAATTTGGGTGGGGAAAGAGTTAAAATCAGCTTTCTGACAATTTCTGATGTTAACTTGATGCTGCGAGGGGCGAAGAGACCTGGATAAAAGTGAAGAGGCCTTCCTCTGCACTGGTTTCTAAATAGTTGTGCGTTTTTTATTTGCTCCTCAAATTCTCCTCCTCCGAGGGCTTAGACCAACTCCCACTGGAGTTTTCCCCTCTCCACAGCTTGTGACCAACCCAACTGCTTCCAACCACTACCTGAGTGCCAGCATAACATCATGCTTTGGTTTCCACCATCGATGCCCAGTGGTCCAGCATACTGCCCATCTCAGCTGACAGTGACAACCTCCACAGCCCCACAACTGGTTTCATGTGGAAAATAGACAAGGATTCATCATACTAACCTCACGGTAGTCTGCCTTCTGCTTTGGCTCTTGGCCACGCACATGCTGTCTTGAAGACACATGTAGTCAAACTCTAATGAAATTCTGGGCTAGACTTTGACTTTGAAGAAAGCTGCCTAAAACTCTAGTGGCTTCAGTAGTGCAGACCTCTTTGTTCCAAAGGTGTACTGATAATAACCCGAGATGAGTAATTCAGAAACTGAGGATAATGTTCTCTGACATGAGGTTGAATCATAAGTAATAAAATTTTAAATATGAGTCGAATAATGACCATGTAACAATTGCCTGAAGCTCCAAAGAAAAGCCATAGCAGATTTGAAATATTTCTCTCTCTACAGATGCTGCCAGAACTGCTGAGCTTCACCAGTTATTAGATTAGATTAGATTCCCTACAGTATGGAAACAGGTTCTTTGGCTCAACAAATCCACACTGACCCTCTAAAGAGTAACCCACCCAGACCCATTCCCCTACTCATGCACCTATCACTATGGGCAATTTAGCGTGGCCAATTCACCTGACCTGCACATCTTTGGACTGTGGGAGTTATCTCTGTGTTTGTTTCAGATTACCAGCATCCACAATACTTTGTCTATTTTAATGTCACCACTCCCAATTGTTATAAAAAGCCATTTGGTTCACTAATATCCTTTTCGGAAGAAAATCTACCATGCTTACCTTGTCTGGCCTATATATGACTCCAGACCCACAGCAACGTGGTTGATTCCTAACTGCCCTCTATACAATTAAGGAAAGGTAATAAATGTTAGCTAGCCACTGAAGCCCAATTCCCATGGCCAAATAAAAATACAGTTTGAGCAGCTAATCATACTGCAGCTATTCCACAGGCGACGAACCAGAAGTTCAAAACACTAAATTCATCAGTTTAATTTATATTTTCAAGTATTGAAATAAATATTGGTGTTTTAGTGAAAAGCTAATATATCAAGATAAGCATGGCTTAAGAAAATGAAATATCTGAAGATTTTATATATACCGTAGTGAACTTGGCATTCCACAAATATAAAATTAACTTTTCAGTGTCAGTGAAGGTATTATGAAGTAACTATGCATTCATTATTTTACTTTTGTTCATGGAATGTGAGTGTCACTGGCTGGTCTAGCATTTCAGAATCATAGAATCTCTACAATGTGGAAGCAGGTAATTCAGCCCATCAAGTCTACAGTGACTCTTCAAAGAGCATCCCATCCAAACCAACTCTGTAATCTCCATAGCTAATCCACCTAGCCTGTACATCCCTGGATACTATGGGCAACTTAGCATAGCCAATCCACCTAATATGCACATCTTTGGACAGTGGGAGGAAACCGGAGCGCCTGTGTCTGTGTGGGTTTCCTCCGGGTGCTCCGGTTTCCTCCCACACTCCAAAGATGTGCAGGTCAGGTGAATTGGCCATGCTAAATAGTGATAGGTGCATTATGGATACCTATAATGCCCCATTAGTAGGGGAATGGTCTGGGTCACTCTTCTCAGGGTCGGTGTGGACTTGTTGGGCCGAAGGGCCTGCTTCTGCACTGTAGGGAATCTAATCTAAAAAAAAACTCAATTGCATTCAGAAGGAAATGATGAACTGCCTTCATGATTGACTGCAGTCAATGGGATTTAAGTATGCCCACAATACTGTGAGGAGAAAGTCTCAGGACTTTTACCCAGCAACAGCAAAATAACAATGGTATAGTCCCAAGTCAGAATGGTTAGCACCTTGGAGGGGAACCTGCAAGTAGTCAAGTTGCTATGAATCTGCTGCTCTTGTTCTGCTAGATGTTAGAGATCACAAGTTTGGAGAGACTTCCGAGATTGTTCTTTCTCAAAAATGTAACTGTTTTCAGGGAAACATAAAAATAGAGGGTTTAATGATTTATTGACTGTAACAATTGCACCCAGCAACACAACCTCTGAATGAATTTAGAATCATTAACAACACATTTAAATTTATATCATTCTGCAGTAGACTTCCTATGCTTGTGTCAATCTCATTAGAGCACGAATGAAAGAAATATTGACAGTTTTGCTGTCAGGTTGGTAATGAAACCTCAAGATATGTGTAAAGCCTGAAATTCACCCTAACTTTTAAAATATATTAACATCCTAAATCGGGAACAAATTTGCACAAAAATGATCAAGATAGAAATGACTAAGATACCATTCTCACCCTCCTTTCCTACCTTCCTGACCCCAGACAACTACGTCAGTGACACTCAGGCAATGGATTTTGTGGCTGGAGGTTGGGATCCCATTGACTGACTAACTCTATTGGAATAAGTAGCGGGCTGGGATTGCATCCTAAGGTTTTTAAGGTTAACTTATTCTGAAAGTTACATCATTTTTATTGCTTTTAATGCTGATGTTCATCTTTCAAAGTAAATCAGATCTGACATTTGGGCTTCGCTTTTTTTAGATATTTCCATGAAAAAAACAATCCAGTGTCTTCCTTTTCAATTCTCTTTGCACATCATGAATTGGCTTCCCCAGACATTACATCACTTTTAAATATATTTAAATAGTTTAAATATATAAACTTTTTTAGCAGTTGTAATGATGAATGGAAGATTTAAACTGATAATACATCAGTAATTGTGCGGAATACTGGAGAGAGTAGTTCCTAAATAACACAATTGACATGACCATTTGAAGGAGTATAATCTCAAGGAAGAAGTATCTATCAAAGCTTTCTTTTCAATCTTAATAACTGTGCAATGACATAAGTACATGGGAGTACAGCAATAAGTTGGTATGTGTGACATGACCATGACAACAGAAGGATAGCTGTTCTCCATATCCAAAGAAAAGGGTTTGCCAAGTATTTTTCTAAAAGATAATAAACATTTAAATTCAATATTTAATATATCAATACCATACTTTAAGCATCAAAAACGACACCACTTAGTGAGGTTAAGTGATTTATAAATTCAGCTGATCCTGTGTACATTGATACTTTTCCCAATCTTTAATGAACAGTTTTGTTCTCTTCACGTTTCAACATAGTCTGAGTAGAGATTTGAAGCATTTCATCACACACATGAAATTTTGTTCATTTATGCTAAAGGTGCATGTGGGTGACAAAGGGTGGTCTGGTTTCGAGTGAAAAAAAACAGTTCCGACATCTTACAGTGAAATATCAAAGATTCTTATACTGGTAATAGAATCCTGATAGATAAGATGAATCATTCTTTGGAACAGAAGCAAACATTACAGCATTGCTGTGAACAGGCTGGCATTACTCAAAAAAATAGCAGATGTTTGAAATGCTTAGGCAGAAAACAAGTTTCCAAAAGTGCATGAACATATTGAAAATCAGCAGAATGCAAATAAACTGGTAACTAGAGATCAAAGACCAGCACATCAAAACACCTGACAAAGTATATTACCATCATAACACATTATTATGGAGAGATGATACTGACTTGTGTGTTATGCGGTCTAGTGGTTCTGAAATAGTTTATGTTTGAGTTGTGTTAAGCTTCAGCCAATCTAATGTCACACATTCTTTGGACACAGAATCAGGTACTCTTGTACAACAACATCTTCAGAAACCGTGGAGTTGATAAGTTATACTATCATTTGCACTTCTTTCACAATTACAAGTGAATAAAGTGAAGAGTCCTGCCCAAAACTTCGACTCTCCTGCTCCACAGATGCTGCCTGACCTGCTGTACTTTGTACAGTGCACACTCTATCTACTTTAAAGATTGATCATTAAAAGGGAAGTTATAGAGGGAATAGAAATGCATGCAAGTTGTAATAAACTAATACCTGACACATACACAACACTATTAAATGTGAAGCTGGTGCAAGCTTTGTAGAAAAATAAGCTTTTATTATTTAATCATGGGATCTAAGTGGTATAGTCTAGGCCAGCATTTATTTACCATCCCAAATTACACTGGAGAAAGTAGTGGTGGGCTGCATTCTCAGACTGCTGCTGTCCTTGGAGTAGATATGCCCTCAGATATGTTAGGAAGTGCATCCCAAGATTATGAATTAGAGAAGCTGAAGAAGCAGCAAACTATTTCTAATAAGAATGCTGTGTGCTTTGCAGAAGAACTTGCAGCTGCTGGTTTTCTTATGTATCTGCTGCCCTGGTCCTTCGACATGGTCATGGTTGTATGTTTGATAGATCCTATTCAAGGAGCATAGTGAATATCTGCAGCATGCATTGTAAATGGTAGACACTGTTCTTACTGGCTTTCAGTGGTGGAAGGAGTAAATGTTGAAGTGATGAATGCGATGTTAATCAAGTGCCTGAGCTGTCCTGCATGATGTTGAACATGTTGAGTACTGTTGGAGCTGCACCCGTACAACTAAGAGGGGTGTATTCCATCACACAACTGGTATGCACTTTGTAGATTGTGGGTAGACCTTGGACAGACAGGAGGTGATTTAATCACAGTAGAATTCCTAGACTCTGACCCACTAATGTAGCCAGAGTAGTTATATGGCTGGTCCATGATAACCTGATGAATGGTAACCCTCCGGATGTTGATGGTGGAGGACAACATTGGCAGTATTATTAATGAACATCAAGGGGCAATGGTTCAATTTTCTCTTGGTCATTATCTGGCACTTCTTCTGCATAAATATCATTTCAATGTATTAGCTCCGTCCTGGATGTTGTTCAGGCCTTGTTGTGTCTGAACTTGGCAATTTCAATATCTGAAGTGTCAAAAATGTTTCTGCACATTGTGCAATCATCATTGAACATCCCCAGTTCTCCTTACAATGGAGGGAAGGTCATTGACAAAGCAGCAGTAGGCATTTGGGTCTTCAACTATGCTAAGCAACTACTGCATGATGTCCTGGGGATGAGATGACTGACCTCCAACCACTACAAGCAACTTCCTCTGTGCTAGGTCTGACACCAATGTGCAGATATTTTATCCCAATTTCCAACTGACTCAAATTTTGTTAGGTCTTTTTGATGCCATACTTGGTAAAATGTTGTCTTGGTGCCACGGACTGTCAATCTCATATCACCTCTAGAGTTCAGCTCTTTTGAACAAAGAGTGCAGAACTAGAGGGCAGCAACTGATTTTGGTCTGAGGAAAACCAAACTGAGCATTAAGGTGGCCAAGTTTGCATGTGAAGACCACCAAGCTGAATGGATGGAGATTATCATTTGAGTCAACATAATAAACAAGATTACTTGTGCCCCTATGCCAACATGGAAGTAATGTAATTGAACCAGGAGAATGACTACCAAAGATGTACTCCTCATCTTAATGTAAATTTCTTGTGAGTCCCTCAAATCTGGTGCAACACTAAACAATGCAATTTCATGATTTTGGGAAATACCATTCCAAGCCAAGGTAGACATTTTTCTTCCTCATTGGACAAAAGCTATATGACAAATGCCTCATGGAACTGTAGTAGATAACAATTGCAAATATTTTCAAGCTTCCATCGTAAAGATCTCATCTCCCACTAGAATATAATGGAAATAAGAATTGATCCTAATTTCACTTAACTAGCTTCACTTCTTTGTAAAAATGTCACCTCTAAACATCGCCAGTGACAACAGTACTTTCAAAATGTCCATGCTGATAATTGAACTGCACTGTTTCACAAGTTGTGACAATTATTTAAATAAACAATTGAACTGTTAACATTATAAATTTGTCCACCGACAGCCATTCAGGACAAAAACAATTTACACCAGATTTCATCAACAAAGGGAAAAAATACTTTATTCATTGAAATCACTTATTCTCTTAATAAATGGCAGAGAAAGGGACATGATCATTATTTGTTTTCTCTAGGCAACTTAAACTATACCCCTTTAAAATTCCAAATCTCATAGGTGAAAAAATATAGACAGAAAATAAAATCCTGAAGATCAAAAGTTGAGTATGGGATAGATTGTTTCTCATAGTACTTTTTATCAAAGTTACCACAAAATCTGTAAAGTGACAGTCATTCTTCAATTTAACAGCTGATCAGGTATACCTAGATATTTTTCTCTGTTAGGTTGTTTTTTAAATTTCTTGTTTCCTTCTGCCTTTAACACACACCAAGAGCAAGGAGAAATGCATTCTCTGTTTGTCTGTTCTGGATGTTACTGCCTGCACTGCTCTCAGCAATTTGTAACAAACTGCAGCTCCACTAATCTGAAAGCTGTCATCAATCAGCTTTTCCTCAATTCAAAAACTCCTGGCGCTGTTCTGACTTAATAATGTATCAATCTTTCTGCTTCAACAATAGCAACTTGTACAGCTAAAAATATGCACCACTTGATTTTCAAAATTGCAAAACATTCATGGCAATTTCAGTTATAATGCAGTTTATAGTCTAAAGATGAAAAATATGTGTTCCCTTACACATGTATTATTTTGATATAACTAATATTTTGACATCCTGTTGCACTATAGGTTGTGTCCCTGCTTCTGGACCAGAAACTTTGGGTTCAAGTCACCTGCAGGACTTGCTGGCCACAGGGGAAATGTTCATGAATGGTTCAATAAGATAATCAGTCTGGGAATCCTTCCAACTTCCTCACTCTTCTCCAAAGGGAAAGAAGTGTACATGAAGAAATACAAAGATAAATTAAGTTTTAGTGTAAAAGCTGCCATATAATCATTACAATAAAAAGTTAACCATTCAAACATGATCAATCAATCATTTATTAAGTATTACCAATGAGATCTTGGCTGATCTGCTCCTCACCTTTATTCATCCATCTGCAATACATGTGCTATGCCATAAGCCAGCAAAATCTGTCAACCTAGTCCTGAAAGTTCCAATTGATCTAATATCCACAGCCTTTGAGAAAAATTCCAAAAACCTACCACCCTCTCTGTGAAACAATGCTTTCAAAATTCATTCCAGAAACCTGAACATAAGGTTTATGCCTCCTCGATGTGGATGAATACTATCCCTCAATGTTTGATATGAGAGGAATTAAATCCATGCATGTTGTTCTCATAACTAGAACATTTAACTCCCAGTCATCACTCGTGAACTTATACTGCACTCTCTTCAAGGTCAATAGGTTTTTTCCTGAGTTGTTACACCCAAACTTGAATGCAATTTTCCAGGTACATTCTTAGCAATTCTCTGTCGAACTGAAGTATTTTTTTTACAATTAATTGATTCACAATGCCAAATGTTGCACATTTCAACCATTTGTTGTTGGGGGTAGGGGAAACCTGCTGACAGTACCTGGAATAAAGTGAGATCTACCTGTGAAGCAAAGGTTACCACAATATAAAGTATTCACACTACAGGTCCAACAACGCATGTCAAGTTGTCACATTGTGCTACAAAAGGCAGTCTACAACACTCAGCTCCAGAAACATCTTTTCTTTGCAAACCAAACTTAAGTCAGAAATAGTACACCACAACATAGATTTGTCTTGGGGACAAAGTGGTGCAAATGGTGTTCATGTGATCATTTGTTCAAAATTGTCACAGAGAGAGTGAGGACAGCTTCGGAAAAATTGTGCGTGCGGCATTTGCATTTTGGCCACAGGGAGTGTAATCAAAGGTTAAATTGAGTATGAATTTGAAATTAAAGATAATGGAGGGCTAGAAAGAGAGGCAAGGCCATCAGAAAGATTTAGGGTTGCTTTAGGAACAAACCAGGGTAAACATTATGAACTTAGTAGCCTCTGCCCGTAAACTAAGTGCCCATGGTTCAATATCATGAGCAAAGAAAGGCTAATAACGCCAGCAACATAAAAATAACAACATTATTTCAAAATGTAATTAAGTTAGTTTAAATACTTTGGGATTCCCTGAATGACTTGATCAATCAAGTACTATCAAAACATATTCCTTTCATCCTTTATCTCTGTCTAAAGGACTGTGACTTTGGTGCTACTCATACATGCTATGAAGAAGTAAGACTTTTATTGGAAATCATATTAAATTTAATGGTGAGGCATTCCTTTGAAATGTTCACTGGGTGTCTAGGATTGCAGAGATTCATTGCAACCCATTAATTTCCAAGTTATGAAATGATATACCATTGTTTTAGAATAAGTATATTGCTTAGATTCAATGGTGGTGAAACTTGTCCATAAACACATAGCTATTTTTTCCAATATGGGTTTAGTGGAACTTTGATGAATTTCCACTTGTTGTCTATTTCAAGGCAAAAATATGTGGCCTTTTCTTGTTATTTACACCTTTACCTGTGATGAAGTAATTTTGACAGGATTTTATTTGGATATAGTAGAACTTTGATGAGATATCTTGTCCGGTCTTTATAACTGTAACATTTATTGATGGCAGACCAGCATCTTTTATAATGCTTGGTGAGATTGTTAAGCTGTTTTATTATTATTATGGGTTATAACCAGATAATGAAATCTGGCCGTGAGTGATATTATTGTCTTATTTTACTTTATGTAACTGTCTTGTAGAGCAACTGAGTGCTGGATAGAAACATTCTGGCAGATGAATAAAACTTAGTGAGCCTTGTAGTTTTCTGGGCTTCTCCATTTTGCTAACTAGAAGTAGCAGATTGCAAACTGCTGCTTTCAATCTGGTTTGTACAAAACTCTTCTGTTTATCTGTTAAAACAGGATTACTTTTATTACCATGTTTGTACTACAAAGTAGTATACAAGGTATATTCCTTCTCAGGCCTCTGTTGATCTGAATTTGCTTTGCCCAAACTCCTTTGTGTTATTGAGGTGTTTATCAAAGCAGCTAAAAAAGTGCCTGGCCAAATTCATATAAGAAAGGGAATTCTTACTCTTGGAAATTTGGTTCAAAGCAGGAATTCAGTGTAAAAGGGGGACGGTTATACTTTAACTAGGGTTTCCAGCAAGAAAAAAAACTTTTTGAAGTGAGGGGTGAGCAAAATAAGATATAAGGCATGGATCAAGAGGCAAGCAGCAGTGAGAGCAGTGGTGGAGAGTGATCAAGAACCACAACATGACATGAGTGTTAGGAAAGAAGCTGATTGAAAAGTCAGATTGGTGAATGCTTCTACTCTTTAAAGTACAAGTAAGTGCTTCAGTTAGTGCTTAGATCACCAGTATTTTTCTTCTATTACACTTAAAAACTTGCTCAATTATTAGATGACATTGGTAATATTTTCTATTTATAATATAAAATGTCAGTGAAGTGTAAACAACAGGGAAACTAGAGTCATGAGTTTATAAACACTCAATCTAGCAATCTTTGAGTCAAGTCTCCATCACTGCCACGACATCATAATTCCACATTGCAATCTGTTTCTGTCACTCCCCAACATAAGTTGCTATGCACTGTGTATTTGTATACATGCATGTTAACTGTTTTGGTCTTTCTTTCTTCTCTTATCCAATTTTAGCTAATAACTTACAATTCTTGAAGGAAAGGACACTTGTATTGGAGGCAGTCCAGAGAAGGTTCATTTGGCTAATGCCAGTTAAGGAGGAATGTCTTATGAAGAGAGGCTGAATAGGTTGGGCCTATAATAATTGGAGGTTGGATCAACAAGAAATAACCTTATTGAAACATACAAGATTATGTTGCCATACTTTGGACACTTTGACTGGTTTACATATGAAAATCATTTTATCCAAACCTCCTTGCTGGTGAGGTGTTTGGAAGTCCACTGCTGAGACAGATCGATTCTTTGCTGTGTGTCTTCACTGAGATGGTGGCTTTCAGTTGTGTGTTCTTATTCGCCTCACCCCAGATATTCCCAAATGTTCTGTAACCTTTGGCCAGTGGGGAGATGAGCAGAGTACAAAGCATCCAATGGGGTCATGCCAACACCTTCCAGTGGTTGGCAATTTTTAGGGGTTTTGACAGGAGAGGGATAAAGACGTTGATTCTCCTTGTGGGAGAGTCTAAAACCAGACAGCATAGAATCAGAATAAGGCAACACGCTTTTACAACAGAGATGAGGAGGAATGTCTTCTCTCCGAGGTTATGAATCTATGGAATTTGTTACCACAGAGGGCTATTGAGACTTGGTTGTTTAGTACATTCAAAGCTGAGGGAGATTTTTTTTTACTCAGTAAGGGAATTTAGAGTTATGGGGTCAGGAAAATAGGGTTGGGAATAATTAGATCATCCAATGATCACATTGAATAGCTGAGCAGACATAATGGGCTCAGTGGTCTATTTCTGCTCCTATGTCTTATACTATTGACAGAAAAGTGGGGGAACTAATTTACTAAGTTAGTGTTTATGTTTGCAACATTCTGTCTACTGATAGTGGAATACCTGTTTTATATCACATTCAACAATATTACAGGACCAGGGAGGTGGGTGGAAATCCAAAGTGCAGGAACCACGTTTGCACTCTTATACATTGTATACTGTATACTCTTGTGGATTGTTAGATCTTTGCCAAAACTTCATTTCGGATATTCCTGATCAACCCCATTTATCTTTGTGTAAAATACCCTGATTTCCTTAGACAGTTTGCATTTGGAGAAATTCTGCTGCAAATCACAATGTTTAATATAAAGGTGCAAATGAGAAAAGTTACAGTCACACTTTATTATGAAATAGGTGCAAATTTATTCATGGTGTAGGACCATCTCTATCACTTACTGTAAGAACAGATGTATATGTGTGGTGCGTGACAGATCATTATAGGCCTCAACGATTGAGAGGTAATCACAGAAATGTTAGTATCCTACCGTGATTCTTGCAACTACATGCGGTTCTGCAGCTATACTGTGATCACACATCTTTTAAAATATGCACTGTAATGATTGTACCAAGGTCAGCCAGGTGGCCCTTATAGAATATGAGTTCCCCAATTAGGTCTGTTAATCAGGGCCAATCAGGGATCTCTGGCTGACAGATAATAACAGGAGTGTCATTCTGAGAGCTGGCTCTGAGAGACCAGGATCGCTGTTAAGGACTTTCCATGTGTGAATAGAGGGTGACTTGATGATGAGATACTGGCTTCTGTGGAGTTATATCAATGGCGAAGAGAGAAAAGCAAGCTTCTGAAGAAATTCGCTTGCAACAGTCATTAATGAGTTAGGGGTAAGCATCTCTGGCTTCATGCTGTTATTTGGGAAACTTGATTTAGTTGACCCTGCCATTGGAGATCATAAGTGGAAAGAGTGTGTGATGTTTCCAGGCAAATGACATTGGGGCAGATGAAAAACAATGAATAATTCTCCTGACAGCTTGTCAACCCACAACCTTTTCAGTTATTAAAAGCCTAACTTTCCTGGAGGCAGCAGATACTAAAACCTTTCAAGAGTTGATGGATTTAGTTCAGGAATATTACAACACCAAGCCTCCACTAATTTTGAGACGTTATCGGTTTTACTCAACAATTCAAGAACCAGGAGAATCTATGTAAGGATATTTGACGAGGTTAAGACAATTGGCAAATTTAATTTGATTTAATGCTTTATGAGATGCTGACAGATCATTTGTTATGTGGGATTACTGTTGCAACCACGCAAAAGTTGAAGTCCAAGTGGACTTCAAACAAACCCCATAAGTGGTTTTATCATTGGAAAATGCAGCAAGTGAAGCTTATGAGTTGCCGGGCATTCTGATGGAAGTGGACACCCTCGTCAGACTGACTGAACTTGGAGAACACCACTTGTGTGAAGGCAATTGTATAGCCTCACTCAGGATATATCCTGAACAGAGGGACTCTCGGTCGGCCCTTAGAAAAAAACCCTAAACATAGCCAAGCCTCAGCCAAACAGTTAATTTTTTCTTTCAGGTCCAGGTAGGCAAGTCATTGTAGTTGCTGCCAGTATGCAGTCTTGAGACAGCATAAGAGTCCTACTCAACCTAAATTAAATAAGAGAACCCAACGGCTGGTATCTAGGTGAGTGCACACCCTGAAAGGTCCATCTACATCTGGGTTGAAACAGTTAACTTATTTGGCAACATCTAAATCAGAACAAATCAAAATAAATGTCTGGCTAAATAGTCAACCAGTCAAAATTTGCTCTGGACTCCAGCTAGACTGAGAATCTAACCAGGAAACCTTTACAGATTAAAAATGCAATTTCATTTATAGTGTGTTATGAGATACAGCTGGTTCAGTTGCCAATGATTTAGTAAAAAACTTGAGCCCAAGCTTGAGAAGGTGAAATTGCTTGAGAAAGATTCACCCAGATTGGTTCAACAATCTTTGAATAGACAATGGCTGCTTGAATATCGAAGGGGCTATCAAAGGAGTCAAGACCACCTTGCATGTTGACCAAGAAGCAAGTCCATGATTCTGCCACCTGCTTGGTGGGCAAGAGTGGAAGCAGAAATCAGAAGGCTAGAAAGTGAAGGAATCATCAAAACAAGTAATCAAAAGTTTGGGGAATGAGCATACCAATTGTGAAGCCCAACTTATCGGTTTGCCTTTGTGGAGACGGTGAACTATTTTTTGCAGTTGGATAAATACCCACTTCCTCACATAAAGATTCATATGCAAAGCTGGTTGGGGGGTTTGGGGGGTGGGGTTGGGGGTGCTGTCCTTCATAAAGCTGGATCTCAGCCACGTGTACTTGCAATTGTGATTAGATGAGGATTTCCAAATCTAATTAATTAATTAATACCCATAAAGTTTTGTACCAGTACATGAGAATATCATGTGGGGTATCTTCAGCCTGTTTAGTTTTTCAGGGGACAATGGAGAACATTTTACAAGGTCTACATCAGATCACCATTTATCTAGATGATGTGCTAATAAGAGGGAAGACCAATAAGGAGCACTTCTAGAACTTAGACATAATCCTTCGACAGTTCTACCAAATGGGCAGAATACCTTAGAATGGAAAAGTATGTGTTGCATGTACCGTAAGTCACTTACTTGGGCGACAAAGACAACTAGACTAAGTTACACCCATTGGAAGACAGTGTGGGTGATCAAGGATGATCCAGCTCCTACATCTGTATAGACCTTACGTCTTTCCATGGGATAATGGCAAGTTCATATATAACTTGGCCTCCATCCTGCCACTTTTTCCTCAACTCTTATAAAAAGAGTCAGTCTTGTAAATGGTTGCATAGCCAAGCCATAGCTTCCAGGGAAGTGAAGAAACAGCTGTCATCCTGTAAGGTATTGGCACGCTATGATTCAAAGTGAGGTCTTAGAGTAACATGCCACGGCTCCCTGGAGGCCATCAGCTCACAGGTGGCCTAATGGAGAGGAACATCCAATAGCATATGCATTCACAACTTTGGCTAATGCAGAGCACAAATATGCTCAGCGAAAGAAGGCTTGACAATCATATTTGGGGACAGTAAGTTCCACCAATAAATTACTGATATAATGTTTAATAATAACAGACCACAAACCCCTGCTAGGTCTATTTAAAGAGAACAAGGCAGTGCTGTTTATAGCCCAGGCCGAATTCAACAGTGGTCTCTAATACTAAATGCATATTATTTTAAGTTGGAACACCGTCTGGGAGGCCAAGTAATAAATGCGGATGTATTGAGCCACCACCCGCTGGCAGATATACAACTGGAAGAGTCCATAATGGTTTTAAAGTTTCTGGGCAGTTCCAGTCACAGATAACAATATCGGATTTTATACCTGGAAAGATCCAATCCTGGCAAAATTCAAACAGCAGGTGATGATGTCGGAATCCAATGGGTCATCACAGCCAGAATTGAAACTTTTCTGGACCCAAAGAGACCAGATCACAGTAGAGGACAGTATATTGCTGTGAGGAGCAAGTGTGACTATCCTTAGTAAAGGTCGCTGCCAGATATTGGCTGAACTTCATCAGGGTCATTCAGGGGTTTCCAAAATGAATTTGTTGTTAAGAAGTTATGTCTGGTGGCCAGGATTGGATACAGACACAGCTGTATTGGTGGTACAGTGCCCAGAGTGCCAACAAGGACAAATATTATTGCCAGCAGCTCCCCCACATTCATTGGAATGGCTGGGTAAACCCTGAACTTGACTACACGTTAACTATACAGCCTTCCATGGGCTCAGCATTCTTAATCATCGTGGACATCTATTCATTGTGGACATGCATAAAGTTTATTTGTTAAACATGGGTATGATGATAGAAAAACAGTGTGCATCTTTTTGCAATACATGGACTCCCAGAATTGTTGGTTATGGATAACGGACTATCGTTTACCAGTAGGGAATTTGAGTATTTCAATGTCAAATGATATTCTACATATAAGGACAGTTCCTTATAATCCATCTTCCAATGGTCTGGAAGAAAGAGCAGTCCAAACTTTGAAGGCAGGCTCAAGGAAACAGCCTGCAGCTTCACTATATACCAAACTGTCCCAGTTCCTATTTGATTAATAGAAAGCTTCATCCAACTGCCGAGATAGCAGGTTGCTAATAGGGAGAAGATTCTGCAGAAGGTTAAACCTGATCTTCGCAGAGCTGGATGTGGAGTAAAACAGCATTAGAACACCACAGGACACAAAACTCCACTAAGCGAGACAGACAGTATACTTCAGGGGACTTCAGTTTGATGTAGGAACCATGGGAATGGCCCTGCATAGGTAGGAGGCAAGGTTGATGCAAGGCCATTGCTGATGAAGGGCTTTTGCCCAAAACGTTGATTTTCCTGCTCCTCACATGCTGCCTGGTCTGCTGTGTTTTCCAGCACCACTCTAATCTAGACACTTATGCAAGGTCAGTTCCAGTGACATATAAAGTTTGAGTAGGTGCGACCATCTTGAACAAGTAGGTGGACCACATGAATGTTACACACTTGCAAATGGTGCGGGAGCATAATATGCCTCGCTCCTCAACAGGCTTTCAAACTGTTCTGGAATATGTGGCTTCTCCCTCTCCATCAAGTGTTGAAAGTATCTGAGAAACTGAGACGAGCACAAACAATGTTACCATCTTGATGCCTTTGCCATCTGAAGAAGGGAATGAATTTCTTCTGAGAATCTCCAGGTGCAAGAGGCGAACTACTGTGCATTTATGTTTTACATGCCAACCACATCAGAAGCAGAGTTGGAAGAACCTGACCTGGTGCTAAAACGCCCTATGACGAGCTATAAAAGAAAAGAAATGTCCTAGGTTCTTGTACTCATGGGAGGACAGATATCATGACTGTAATGAAGCCAGGCAGGTGGACTTGATAGAATATAAGTTCCCTGATTGGGTCTGTTAACGCACTTGTTGTTCTTCACTGTGTCCTACTCGACATGGGTGCTGGGGAAACATAAGCACTATCTCTTCGATTAGATTACTTACAGTGTGTAAACAGGCCTTTCGGCCCAACAAGTCCACATTGACCCTCTGAAGAGCAACCCACCCAGGCCCATTCCCCTACATTTACCCCATCGCCTAACACTACGGCCAACTTAGCATGGCCAATTCACCTAACCTGCACATTTTTGGACTGTGGGAGAAAACTAGAGCACCCAGAGAAAACCCACACAGACAGGGGGAGAATGTGTAAACTCCACCCAGACAGTTGCCTGAGGCAGGAATTGAACCCAGGTCTCTGGATCTGTGAGGCAGCGGTACTAACCACTGTGCCACCATGCTGCCCACAATAAAACTTTGGTTGTTTGGTGGTAGTGTGGATAAAGGGGAAAAAAGAAAACAAAAAAGAAAAAAAATCAAGAGGAGTGTCAGAAATCCTGTTCCTTTGAGGGCTGGCTCTGAGGGAGCTGAATCAGTGTTAAGGACTTTCCATGCATAAATAAATGATGATTTGGTGATTGGATATTGGCCTCTGTAGAGTTATTTCATACACCTTTCATGTTTTTCCTGTTGGCTAGATATTGTGACAACAATGTTATTGAGTATCCACACACATTGTTTGGTCTTGAAAGTACAGCTAAAAGAAAAATAAACTCCAGTTACATGGATCAGTTATTTAAGATTCAAATCTAATGCTATGCTTATTGAAATAAATATGGAGGTCGTAATTCTCCACAGAAACCCGTCACCTTTTATGAGATGTCCTCAGGTAGATTATCAAGAGATGGAAATGTCAGTGGATTGCATAGATAGCTCAAAACTCATTAGAATATGTCATGCAAAGGCAAATAAAGAAATCATGAAGTTTAAAGGACCTAAAAAGTATTTTTTTAATCCTCCTGTAACTACCTTTTTTTTAAACTAGATTACTGGTTCTATAAATGTTGAAGATTTTACTTTACCCAGCATCTCAAATTGTTTTCTAAATATTATTTCTTTTGGTCTTCTCTTGCCTTATGGTACATTAAAGGTTTTACAGTCGAGGCTAAGGCATGGAATTAAACTGCCATCTTAAATCAGTGGAAATCTATATTGGTTTACGAGCTGTCACAGTACCAGAGCTGTTATACCAATCTCTTCAACAAATCATCACCTCGTATTAAGTGCTCATTACCTAGCTTAGCACTGGATGCGAAACTGACTGATTTATTTAGATGACTAGAAAGTATCCTATGTGAAGTCTTCTATTCTTATTGTATCAGAGCATACATATAAAAAAAAGTTGAGATTAAATGATATTTCCTCATTGACATTTTACTGTCAGTACTCTGGAATGAAACTCAAATCCAAAAAAATTAAGATTTTTAACAAGCAAGATTTGAGTCAAAATTATTCATTCTCTAGTAAATAAAAGTATATGCAGATTTTCAGTTAGGAAATGGCTATTCAACACAAAAACACAACTCAGAATCTTATAAGGGTTGGAACAATAAGGGCTATGGCAAGATTTTGGCAGAGATTTGTGGATGAGAAGTCCGACGAGGCCCGTTTCAACATCTAAAGCAACTTACTTCATCTTTTACACTTTTGCCAAGTCATAAGGCGAATTTCTGACTGTTGTCAATATGTTGTCAATTAAGAAGAATTATAGATTGATGAAGGCCATAACAGCCCAAAATGCCACATTAATATTCAGCCTCTTATCTTATTAAATGTGGCAAACAAGCCAGATATTTTCAACATACAAATTCTCAACATGGATGTTACCTGGCAACCTGCTCTTAAAGATCTCCACATTGGACACAGGGCATCGGCATCTCAGGGGCATGCTCCATGAGCACTACCATATGCATCCCACTTCTGGCTCCTGACATGTGCCAGCTTCTAAGAATGCTCATGGCACATCTCCTTTCCACTTTCAGGATGCTTTTATACTTCAGTGTTGTACCTCAGGCTCCACTAGCAACTATCATTGTTATGCTGCAGTAAGGACATTGCACTCAGAGACACATACCCAGCTCAGGATTTGGACTTAGCTATATCACCAGACTCTTTTCTCGCTGTCATGGCACTCACTAAATCTGAGCCTACCTGATGTTCACTGCATCCCTGCTTTTCCCTTTTGAACTTTGTTCCATCTGCCAGAGATACCAGGGTCACAGTTCTGTTGTATTGCTGTGCTGTTAAGTGTGGAGACAGAGCCAGGAGCCTTGACATGGTTGCCAATGGACCACAGTCAATTAATGGAGGATAGCCTTCAGTCAGGAACTCCTGGCACAGAAAGTCAAGGATGGTCTCCAACACCAGTCCAAGGGCTGGGGCACAGTCAGTCAGACATAAATCTATCTATCTATCTTGACTCTTTCTGTTCTGTTATGGGCTGTTTCTTCTGTGGACAGAGAGAGAGACCGGAAATTTGAGAGATGAAAGTGGGTGGCACAGCTGTTACTATTGGTGCAGGCGGAGAGATGTTCTGAGTGAGTAGGCAGCAATAAAGAGATGCACGTTTGATGATGTTAGGGTTTTGGGAAGGGGAGAGCAAGTGAGAGAAGTTGTTGTATGCAATAATAAGGTGGCTACAGCAGTAGAGGAAGAGTGAGTGTTCGAATTTACAGAGAGGATGGTGGCACTAATGTTGGCTAAGTGGAAAAACTCACTGACCTTCTTCTTACAGTGCCCGGCATTTCTCCAGATGGCTAAGGCTGTAGTGATGGCAATCTTGGGCTAGGCAGGCATAGCCTAGTCATCTTGCCTCTTCATTTACCTGTGCTCTGTAACACTTTATCCAGCAGGACCTCCGGGTCGCTGCCTGTAAAAGGGGGCACAAAGTATCCCTTATCTGCCATATCGAGGATAAATCTTGGGAACTGTGCAGAGCAGTTCTGAACCAAAGGTGTTTGCACACCAAACTTTTGGATATGGCAACTGCACCACAGACGCCAGTCAATTCTGGGATATCCCAGCCAGAATCTGGAATTTGGTTGATGGAGAGCTATGGGTAGGAACTGATGTGAGGCATACTGCAGGTGCTTTGTAAGATTCGGCCAACCGTCTTCGCTTGATTGTTCAGGCACACCCACTGACCTTTTTCCAAAGTTCCTCAGTCCTCTCTTTCTAAATCAGCTGTTCTTGTCGTTGTCTATTTAATTCTGTTGAAGACACTCTTTCAATTTCACTGGTGTTGATTACTCTATTGTGCTATCTGGTTTTGTTTCCCAATCCATTATTCCAATTAACATGACAGCTCGCAGCGAAATTTCCTAATCTTTGTCTCCGTCATTTATGGATATGTATTCTTTCAATCCTTTTTGAAGTCAAACCTGGTGTTACAGAACTACTGCATGGTAAGACCTATACATATAATCGCAGGCTTTGTTCTATTGTTTAATTTAAATCACAGAAGTATTACAGTTCATAAAAGGCCATTCAGCCTACCGTGTCTGCACCAGCCCTTCAACTGAGCATCATCACCTAGTGCAATCTTCTGCTTTTCCCATACCCTTGCAAATTATTTCTATCCCAATAACCAATATCAAACACCCTCTTGAAAGCCTCAAGTGAACCTTTTGTCACCACATTTTGAGATAGTGCATTCCATATATTAACTAGTTACTGTACCAAAAGTTTTTTTTCTCTCAAATCACCCTTACTTATTTAACATATAACTTTAAATCTATGCACTTTCACTCTTGTTCCATTCATCAGTGGACACAGCTTCTTCCTATCTACTCTATTTAGACTGCTCATGACTTTGAAAATTTTTATCAAATATCCTCTCCATTTTATTGCCTTCAAGGAGAACAGTCCTAACTTCTTCAATCCATCCGAGTTGCATTTCTCATCCTTCCTCATTCTTGTAAATCACCTCTGTACTCTCTCCAATATCCCTCCTATGATGTGACACCCACAATTATACCAAATGGTCAAGCTGAGGTCTAACAAGTATCGTCTACAAGTTCAACATCACCTCCTTGCTCTTGAAGTGAGAATAACATACATTTTATTAACTGCTCTCTTAACCTCAGTGATTTGCGTGCTGAGGGAGCATTTTAGTGATAGTAACTGCTACCCAATATGTTTCAGTTTGTTATGGAAAAGGAGAAAGATGGTTGGCCAAAAAAAAAAGTATTTTGTATTGGAGTGAACCAGATTTTATTAAAATAAAGCAGTATATGAACAAAATGACTGGATAAGCCACTTGTCATTAAATCTACATCAGAGAATATTAAGGGGGAGGCAATGATCTAGTGGTATTATGGCTAGATTATAAATCCAGACACTCAAATAATATTCTGGAGACCTGAGTTTGAATTCTATCAGGGCAGATGGTGGAATTTAAATTCAACAAAAGAGATTTGGAATTAATATCGATTCATGACTGTGAAACCATTGTCAGAAAAGTCCATATAGTTCATTAATGTCCTTCAGGGAAAGAAATCTGCCAGCCTCCCCTGGTCTGGCCTACACATGGCTCCAGACCCAAAGCAATGTGGTTGACTCTCAATGCCCTCTGAAATAGCCAGCAAGCCACCCAGTTACAACAATCGTTATGAAGTCTCAACAAAGAAATTAAACTGGATGGACCACCTGGCATCAATCAATCCAGGTACTGGAAAAGGCAATGGCAGAAGCAGCTGTGTTGACCCTGCAAGGGACTATGTACAAACACCTGAGGGCTAATGCCAAAAGTAGGAGAGCTGACTCACAGACGAGTGAAGAAATAGCCTGAGATTGTCATACTTAAGGAATTAGACCTTGCAAACAATGTCCTGGACACCTTCTACACCATCCCTGGATATGACCTGTCCAACCAGATGGACAGACCCAAAAGCTGTGGTGGGGCAGTGATATGTCAGGAGGTAGTTGCCCTGGTAAACGTCAACATTGACTTTGGATCCCGTGGGTTTCATGGCTCAGATTAAACATGGGCAAGGGAACTCTCGCTGATTATAATGTACTGTCCTCCCTTGGTTGATGAATCAAAACTTCTCCAGGCTGAACAACAGATTGAGGGAAACAAGGGTGCAAAATGTACTCTGGATGGAGGATTTCAATATTCATCACTAAGAGTCAATGAGCAGTGGCACTACTGATCAAGACTGTCAGACCCTAAGCTGCTAAACTCCGTCTGCAGCAGATGGTAAGGAACCAACAAGAGGGGGAAAAAAAACATACTTAAGCTCATCCTTAGCAATCTGCAAGCTGCAGATTTATCAGTCCATGTCAATATTGGTAACAATGACCAATGCACAATCCTTGTGGAGATGAAGTCCAGCCTTCACATTGAGAATAACCTCTATCATATAGACCCTGTTAGCTTAAGATCTTCTTCTGTATTGTGTGATTCTGATTCACATACTCAATTAAGTCCCTCCCCTTGTAATTTTACCCTTTATTTTATATTGCCTGTCCATGTTCTCCTCCCAAAATATATCACACCATGCAATTTTCTGCATTGAACCTCACCTGCCACCTCTCTGCACACTGTACCAACTTGTCAATGTCCTTTTGTTTTCAATATTATCCTCCTCACAATCCATAATTCTTCCAAGCTTTGTGTCATTGGCAAACTTTAAAATTGTCTTCTGTTTCACAAGATCTCGATTCTTAATGTAAATCAGGAAAAGCAAAGATCCCACTACAAATCTCCCACCAACCTGAAAAATATTCACTGATCATAGAACATAGAACATAGAACATAGAAGAATACAGCGCAGTACAGGCCCTTCGGCCCTCGATGTTGCGCCGATCAAAGCCCACCTAACCTACACTAACCCACTATCCTCCATATACCTATCCAATGCCCGCTTAAATACCCATAAAGAGGGAGAGTCCACCACTGCTACTGGCAGGGCATTCCATGATCATTCCTCTCTGTTTTCCATCACTCAGCCTATTTTATATACATGTTGAAATACTAGCCCTGTTACTACACTATCTATAACTTTTCTCACAAGCATGTTTGCAGTGCTATGTCAAGTGACATCTGGTAATACATGTACACCACAGCAACAGCATTATCCTCATCAAGCCTTCATGTTCTCCTTTGGAAATCCATGCTGACTCTTCCTAATCAACCCAATTTTTTTCCATGTAACGACTAAGCCAAATAATTGTTTTAAGACGCACCGCCACCACTGAAATTAAACTGACTGTAATTTATCTTTACAATCTTTCTCAAGAAAATCTATAATTTTCAAGTCTTCTAGTATCTTCATGAGTCTAGGGAAGCCTGAAAGATTGTAGTCAGTGTCCCTACAATTTGCACTCACGCTTCCTTCAATATCATTTGATGCATCTCATCTGGTCCCAGTGTCTTGTCATCTTTAAAAATCACACACAGTCCAATAGGTTTATTTCGAATTGCAAGCTTTGGGAGTACAGCTCCTTTGTCAGGTAGCTAGTGGAGCAGAATTATAGTACACAGAATTTATAGCAAAAGATCTTTAAGTACCAACAGTCTATTTAACACTTCTTCCATATCAATGATGAACACATCAAGTGACAGACTTTCCTTCATTTTCATCATGGTCTTGGTGGCATTTCTCGCTTTTGATGAATTCAGATTATGACCTTATTTAACACCTCAGCCATCTCCCATGCCTCCATGTGTAAATAACTTTTTTTGACTCTAATCATACCTACTCCTACTTATACCACTCTTCTACTATTTATACGCAGATCAAAGACTTGCTTGTACTTTAAAATGTATGCCTTGATGTCAAACACTTCTGTGGAAGAAAGTGGTAAAGAATTTCAAACCATGCCACTTTTTACCCATTTTTCTGATTACATTATTCATTGAGACCTAGAATGATCTGCAAGCATTCTGCAGGCAGGTCCTGCCCTTTTTTCATATGCCTTTTATCTTTCATCTTTAGTGAGGTAAAATGTGATCTATCAATTTTGGCTTCCATCATCTGACTTTAATACCTATAATTTTTGTGGACTGAAATGGAAAGGGGGGGAGGTGGGGAACAAACACTGACTTTAAAATGGTTGCAGTGATTACCTGACCTCAGGTTGAGCCAAGCTGCTTAATATTCTGCATGAAATGATAAATAGTAAGAACCAATCTAAACTAAAGGTAACATGTTATCAAAGAGACTGAAATCAGTTGATCTGATCTGTTCACCTAGCTGATTTATACCTTAATGAAAAGTTAACATGTTTAATATAATAAAGCTGTCAGCAATTAGTCAACTTTGAAAACAAGAAACTTGGATATTGGAATACATAAACCAACTACCTGATTTGCAGGAATATAGATTGGAGGTTAAATTCAAATCAGAACAAGAACAACGAACAAAGAAAATTACAGCACAGAAACAGGCCCTTCGGCCCTCCAAGGCTGCACTGATTCAGATCCTCTATCTAAACCTGTAACTTGTTTTCCAAGGATCTGTATCCCTATGCTCCCTGCCCATTCATGTATCTGTTTAAATAAATCTTAACTCACGCTATGGTGCCCACTCCTACCACCTCCACTGGCAACATGTTCCAGTCCAACAACCACCCGCTGCACAAGAACTTTCCATGTATATCTCCCTTAAACTTTTTTCCCTCTCACCTTGAACTCATGACCCCTAGTAAGTGAGTCTCCCATTCTGGGATAAAGCTTCTGGCTATTCACCCTGTCTATACCTCTCATGATTTTGTAGACCTCAATCAGGTCCCCTCTCAACCTCTGTCTTTCTAATGAAAATAATGCTAATCTACTCAACCTCTCTTTATAGCTAGCGCCTTCCATACCAGACAACATCCTGGTGAATCTCCTCTGTACCCTCTCCAAAGCACCCACATTCTTTTGTGGTGACCAGAACTGTACACAGTATTTCAAATGTGGCTGAATGAAAGTTCTATACAGCTGTAACTTGACTTGTCAACTCTTGTATTCAATACCCCGTCTGATAAGGAAAGCATGCCGTGTGCCTTTTTGACCACTCTATCAACCTGCGTTGCCACCTTTAGGGTACATTGGACCTAAATACCCAGATCTCTCTGTACCTCAATGTTCCCCAGTGATTTTCAATTTACAGTATAGTTCACTCTTGAATTGGATCTTCCAAAATGCATCACATTGCATTTACCCGAATTGAACTCCATCTGCCATTTCTCTGCCCAACTCTCCAATCTATCTATATTCTGCTGCATTCTGTGACAGTTCCCTTCACTATCTGTTACTCCATCAACCTTAGTGTCATCTGTAAACTTGCTAATCTTACTATACCTTCCTCCAAATCATTTATGTGGTCCCAGCACGGATCCCTTTGGAACACCACTATTCACAGTTCTCCATTTTGAGAAACTCCCTTCCACTACTACTCTCTATCTCCTGTTCCTCAGCCACTTCTCTATCGATCTAGCTAGTACACCTGGATCCCATGCGACTTCACTTTCTCCATCAGCCTACCATGGGGAACCTTATCAAACACCCTACTCAAGTCTATATGTACGACATCTACAGTCCTTCCCTCATCAATCAACTTTGCCACTTCCACAAAGAATTGTACTCAGTTGGCAAGACATGACTTTCCCCAAACAAAACCATGCTGCCTATCACTGATAAGCCCATTTTCTTCCAAATGTAAATAGATCTTATTCCTCAGTATCTTCTCCAGCAGCTTTCCTACCACTGACCTCAGGCTAACCAATCTATAATTACCTGGATTATCCTTGCTACCCTTCTTAAACAAAAGGACAACATTAGCAATTCTCCAGTCCTCCAGGACCTCACCCGTGTTCAAGGATTCTACAAAGATATCGGTTAAAGGCTCCAGCTATATCCTCTCTCGCTTCCCTCAGTAACCTGGGATAGACCCTATCCGGACCTGGGGACCTTAATGCCTTTTAGACTATCCAACACTTCCTTCCTCCTTATGCTGACTTGACATAGAATAATCAAGCATGTATCCCTGACCTCAACATCCATTATGACCCTCCCCTTGGTGAATACTGATGCAAAGAATCATTAAGAATCTCACCCATTTTCTCTGACTCCACGCATAACTTCCTTCCTTTGTCCTTGAGTGGGCCAATCTTTTCTCGAGTTACCTTCTTGCTTCTTATGTGCGAATAAAAAGGCTTTGGGATTTTCCTTAACCCTGAGATCAGCTACGATCTTAATCAATGGCGGAGCAGGCTCAAAGAGCGAAATGCCCTATATCTCATTCATATGTTTGTAGACTTAAAAGTATAGCATCTTGAAACATCTTCAACTTAGTAACAGCAAGCACATCTACTTCGCAAGAAACTGCTACCTTGGCAGAGCATTGAGATGCATTTATAACCGTAACTGGAGAAGTCTTCCTCTCTCTGTTTGTTTTCTCTCAATCTCTTAAAGGGCAAAGCACACAGTGATAACACAAACTGGTGAGAAACAATCAATCACTAAGAAGTCAAAGGTTTCTGAATATTCATTATTTTCTTTGATCTTTGATCAAGGCCTTTTTCAGTCCTCAAAGAGCAAGACAAATCCAAACTGGTCAATTACTTTCATATTAGTCAGCTTTGTGGTAGGAGTGGTCATTGATAGTGCTATCAAGTGGCAACATGCTCAGCAATAAAGTGCTGATTGATGTTCAATTTCTGTTCTGCCGGTGCTACTCACCTCCAGTCCTTATTAAAGCTTTAGTCCTAACATGAGCAAATTCAGAGATAAGGTAACAGGGACTGTGCTTGGCATTCAACAACATTTCATCAAATCTGGCTTCAGGATACTATTCGAGATTAAATCATCTTCAACTGCTTCATCAATGCCCTATCCTCCCTCATAGTGTTAGAAGTGAGGATGTTCCCTGATGATGGCACAGTGTTCAGTGAATCTTCAGATACTAACAAGGTCTGTGTTCATTTGTAGCAAGACGTGGAGAACATCCAGGCTTGTGGGCTGATAACTAGCAACATATATTTGAACCACATAAATGCCAAGCAATGCCCATCTACCACAAGGAAGAATCTAATGAGATCCTCTTGAGATTCATCAGTGTTATTTTCACTGAATACAACACAATTAACATTGAGAAATTGAATGTGAACTATTTTCTGGTCTTTAGTAGAGTAATGTGTTCTTCTTGGATGTGGGAAATTAGGGAGAGTTTCTATGTTACTGATTTTAGGTTTGCAGCAAGTGTGTTTGGTTGCGAATTCTATCAGATCATAAGAATCGGTTAGAGCAGCAGTTAGAGGCAATAAGGAATTTACAGCAGCCAGGGGGTGTGATGGACGGCAGTTATAGAAAGGGAGAAAATCCACAGATACAGTCAGGTCAATGGATTAACTCCAGGAAAGATAGGAGAGGGAGGCATGTAGTGCAGCAGTCTACTGTGGTTATCCCCATCTCAAACAAGTATGCTGTTTTGGAAAATGTAGGGGGTGATGGACTCCCAAGGGAATGTAGCACAAACAGTCAAGTTTCTGGTATGGAGTATGGGTCTAATGTAATGAGGGGTATGTCAGGTTCCAAGCAATCAATTGTGACAGGTGATTCTCTAGTCAGAGGCACAGGCAGATATTTCTGCAGCCATCGGCGAGAAATCAGAATAGTGTGTCCGTCTCCCTGGTGGCAGGATCAAGGATATCTCGGAGAGGGTGTAGAATGCTCTCAAAGGAGAGAGGGACCAACAGGAGATCATTGTACACATTGAAACTAATGACAAAGGAAGGGAAAAGGATGAGATTCTGAAGGCACAACATAGAAAGTTAGGCACAAATTTAAAAAGGAGATCCTCAATAGTAGTGATATCTGGCGATCTCTCAATGCTATGAGCTAGCGAGGGTAGGAAGAGAAGGATAGAGCAGACGAGTGTGGCTGAGGAGCTGGTGCAACAGAGAAGGGTTCACATTTTTGGATCATTGGAATCTTTTCTGGGGTAGGAGTGACCTGTACAAGAAGGGCGGATCGCACCTGAATTGGAAAGGGACTAATATGCTGGCCGGCAGATTTGCTAGAGCTGCTCAGGAGGATATAAACTATTAAGTTGGAGGTGGGATCCAAGGAGATGGTGAGGAAAGAGATGATGGTAAAATATTTTAACTTTCCAGAGACTGGGACTGTCATAGTGTTAAGGATTTAGAAGGAGAGGCATTTGTTAAGTGTATACAAGAAAAGTTTCTGATTCAGTATGAGGATGCATCTACTCTAGAAGGCACAAAATCTGACTTACTCTTGGGAAATAAGGCAGGACAGGTGACTGTGATGTCAGTGGGGGGGTCACTTTGGGGCTAGTGACCATAACTCTATTAGTTTTAAAATAGTTATGGAAAAGGATAGACCGGATCTACAAGTTGAAATTTTAAATTGGAGGAAGGCCAATTTTGGCAGTATGAGGCATAAAATTACAAATTTTTGATTGGGGGCAGATATTCGGAGGTAAAGAGATAGCTGGAAAATGGGAAGCCTTCAGAAATGAGATAACAAGAGTCCAGAGACAGAATATTCCTGTTTGGGTGAAAGCAAGACTGATGGGCGTAGGGAATGTCGGATGACAAAAGAAATTGAGGCTTTGGTTAAGAAAAAGAAGCAAACAGGTGTCAGCTACAGAATGGAGAAATCAAGAAAATCCTCAGAAGTGTCGAAGGCAGTATACTTAAGAGGGAAATCAGGAGGGCAAAAAGGGGAAATGAGATAGCTTTGGCAAACATGGTTAAAGTGAATCCAAAGGGATTTTATAATACATTAAGGATAAAAGGGTAAGTAGGGTGAGGATGGACCTTGCAAGAAAGCATATGTGTGGAATCACAGGCGATGGGTGACATATGAAACAAGTATTTTTGCATCAGTGTTTACTGTGGGGAATAGCTGGTGACATCTTGAAAAATGTCTATATTACAGAGGAGGAGGTGCTGGATGTCTTTAAACACATAAAGGCGGATAAATCCCCAGGACCTGATCAGTTGTACCCTAGAGCTCTGTGGGAAGCTAGGCAAGTGATTGCTGGGCTCCTTGCTGAGATATTTGTATCAATAATCACAGATGAGGTGCTAGAAGACTGGAGGTGAGCTAACGTGGTGCCACTATTTAAGAAAGCTGGTATAAAAGGCCAGGGAACTATAGTCTAGTAAGCCTGACATCGGTGGTGGGCAACTTGTTGGAAGGAACTCTGAAGGACTGTATTTACATGTATTTGGAAAGGCAAGGACTGATTAGGATAGTCAACATGGCTTTGTGCTTGGGAAACCATTTTTCATGAACTTGACTGAGTTTTTTGAAGAAGTAATAAAGAGTATTGATGAGGACAGAGTCTTGAACATGATCTACAGATGAACCTCAACTAGTTGAATGAGTCGGACAAGCAGTATTTCGTTCGGATTATTGATTATTCGGATAATCGATTTGACCTTAAACAAGGGAAGCCACACTGATCTAACGCTGTGCTCTTCCAGAGAGTTTGATTAAGTCTATAATTTTGATGAATCTGCTCATTTGTAAAATTGCAAGTTAAATTGAGAAGGACTAAACCTTTACCATCATATAAATATATGAAATCCCAGCATTAAGCAAGGTCCTGAGCAACTTTGACAATCATAAGAGTATTTCATCAGTTTCCACTGAATTCAGTGTCGCAATGAATGACAGACTCAGCACCTCATGCATATAAGACCATAAGACATAGGAGTGGAAGTAAGGCCATTCGGCCCATCGAGTCCATTCCACCATTCAATCATGGCTGATGCGCATTTCAGCTCAACTTGCCAGCATTCTCCCCGTAGCCCTTAATTCCTCTAGACAAGAACCTATCAATCTCGGCCTTGAAGACATTTAGCGTCCCAGCTTCCACTGCACTCCATGGCAATGAATTCCACAGGCCCACCACTCTCTGGCTGAAGAAATGTCTCCGCATTTCTGTTCTGAAATGACCCCCTCTAATTCTAAGGCTGTGTCCACGGGTCCTAGTCTCCTCGCCTAACAGAAACAATTTTCTAGCATCCACCTTTTCAAAGCCATGTATTATTTTGTACGTCTCAATTAGATCTCCCCTTAATCTTCTAAACTCCAACGAATACAATCCCAGTATCCTCAGCCGTTCCTCATATGCTAGACCTGTCATTCCAGGGATCATCCGTGTGAATCTCCGCTGGACACGTTCCAGTGCCAGTATGTCCTTCCTGAGGTGTGGGGACCAAAACTGGACACAGTACTCCAAATGGGGCCTAACCAGAGCTTTATAAAGTCTTAGTAGTACATCTCTGCTTTTATATTCCAACCCTCTTGAGATAAGAGACAACATTGCATTCGCTTTCTTAATCACAGACTCAACCTGCATGTTTACCTTTAGAGAATCCTCGACTAGCACTCCCAGATCCCTTTGTGCTTTGGCTTTATTAATTTTCTCACCATTTAGAAAGTAGTCCATGCTTTTATTCTTTTTGCCAAAGTGCAAGACCTTGCACTTGCTCACGTTAAATTCCATCAGCCATTTCCTGGACCACTCTCCCAAACTGTCTAGATCCTTCTGTAGCCTCCCCACTTCCTCAGTACTACCTGCCTGTCCACCTAACTTCGTATCATCGGCAAACTTCGCTAGAATGCCCCCGGTTCCCTCATCCAAATCATTAATATATAATGCGAACAGCTGTGGCCCCAGCACCGAACCCTGCGGGACACCGCTCGTCACCGGCTGCCATTCTGAAAAAGAACCTTTTATCCCAACTCTCTGCCTTCTGTTAGATAGCCAATCCTCAATCCATCCCAGCAGCTCACCTCGAACACCATGGGCCCTCACCTTGCTCAGCAGCCTCCCGTGTGGCACCTTATCAAAGGCCTTTTGAAAGTCCAGATAGACCACATCCACTGGGTTTCCCTGGTCTAACCTACTTGTTACCTCTTCAAAAAATTCCAACAGGTTTGTCAGGTATGACCTCCCTTTACTAAATCCATGTTGACTTGTTCTAATCAGACTCTGCTCTTCCAAGAATTTAGAAACCTCATCCTTAATGATGGATTCTATGTTTACTTCTCTGCCATTTTAGTCATGAACAGTCCAGTAAAGTGACGGGAATAAAGCACTTACTTTTGCAGAGGGCTGTGTAGCCAGCTCTTGTGAAAAAAAATCCAGTCGCTGTTGCTTGAGGTACTTGTGTTTCTTTGTTTTTGCCAGCATTTTCACATGGTAATCCAAACTCACTTACCTCTTTGATGTAACATTTTTATAGAACCTTGAGATGTTTTTCAGATAATCTGTAATTCGGATAATTGATAATAGGTTAATCGAGGTTCCTCTGTATATGGATTTCAGTAAGGCATTCAACAAGGTTCCTCTTGGGAGAGTAGTTATCAAGGCCAGATCTCATGGAAATACAGTGAGAACTAGCAATTTGGATACAGAACTGATTTGAAGGTAGAAGACAGAGGGTAATGGTGGAAGGTTGTCTTTTAGATAAGAAGCCTGTGACCAGTGGTGTACCACAAGGATCAGTGCTGGGTCCGATAAATGATTTATGTAAATTATATGGATGTGAACATAACAGATATAGTTAGTAAGTTTGCAGATGACACCAAAATTGGAGGTGTAGTGGACAGCAAAGAAGGTTACCTCAAATTACAATGGGCCAATAGGCTCAGGAGTGATCAGATTGGGCCAATAGGCTCAGGAGTAGCAGATGGAGTTTAATTTAGATAAATGTGAGGAGCTGCATTTTGGAAAGGCAAATCAGAGCAAGACTTATACACATAATGGTAAAGTCCAGGAGTGTTGCTGAGCAAAGAGAGCTTGGACTGCAGGTTCAGAGTTGCAGGTCTATTGGATAGTGAAGAAGGCATTTGATGTGTTTTCCTTATTAGTCATAGCATTGAGTATAGGGATTGGGAGGTCATGTTGCAGTTGTACAGGACTTTAGTTCACCCACTTTTGGAATATTGTGTGCAATTCTGGTCTCCTTTCTATTGGATGAATGTTGTGAAACTTTAAAGGGTTCAGAAAAGATTTACAAGGATGGTGCTAGGGTTGGAGGATTTGAGCTGTAAGGAGAGGTTGAATAGGCTAGGGTTGTTTTCCCTGGAGCATCAGAGGCTGAGGGGTGACCTTATAGAAATTTATAAAATTATGAGGAGAATGGATAGGGTAAATACACAAGATCTTTTCCTTGGGGTGGGGGAGTACAAAGCTAGAGGACATAGGTTTAGGGTGAGAGGGGAAAATTTTAAAAGGGACTTAAGGAGCAAGTTCTTTTCACGTAGACGATGGTGGTGTGTATAGAATGAACTTCCAGAGGAAGTGGTGGAGGCTATTACGATTATGATATTTAAGAGGCATCTGGATGGGTGTATGAATAAGAAGAGTTTAGAGGGATTTGAGTCAAGTGCTGGCAAATAGGACTAGATTAGGTTAGGATATCTGATTGGCATGAATGAATTGGACTGAAGAGTCTGTTTCCGTGCTGTACATCTATATAATTCTGTTTAAATACTGTGTCCAGAAGAGCAGGTCAGAGACTGTAAAGTAGATGTGTTTGAAACTGGTATTACTAAAATGAAGACGTTTCAAGATTCTATAGTTTTAGAATAGGGCACTTAGCCTTCAAGCCTGCTCTGCCATTTAATAAGATCATGACTAATCTGACTTTAACTTCAACTCTACATTCTGCATATCCCTGATAATCTTTCATCTTCTTGGTAATCAAGAATCTATTTACCTCTGCCTTAAAAATATTTAAAGATTCTGAATTCACTGCCTTTTGAGGAAGGAAATTTCAAAGTCTCCCAGCTGTCTGAGAGAAATATGTTTTCTCATCTTTGTATTCTCATCTCTATTTTGAAACTATGACCCCTACTTCTAGGTTCACCCACAAGAGGAATCACCCATTTAACATGGTTTAAATGGGTGTTCCTCATTCCTGATGAAGGGCTTTTGCCCGAAACATTGATTTTCCTGCTCCTTGGACACTGCCTGACCTGCTGTGCTTTTCCAGCACCACTTTAATCTTGACTCTGATCTTCAGCTGTCCTCACTTTCACCATTTAACATGTACCAGTCAACTCCCTTAGTATATTATGTATTTCAATTAAGCCACCTCTGACTCTTCTCAACTCTTAAGGATACAAGCCTAGTCTACCTAACCTTCCCTTATAAGGCAAGCGCTCATTCCAGATTTTAGTTAAGTAAATCTTCTCTGAACTGTTTCCAATGCATTAAGATATTCCAGAAGTACAGTCACCACTACTGTACACAGTATTCCAGATGTATTCTCCCCAATGACCTATATAACTGAAGCAAAACTCCCTACACTTGCATTCAATTCCCTTCAAAAAGCCATTATGTTGTATTAGCTTCTGTGATTACTTTCTAGATCTTCTCAGATTCATGAGCTCGGGCACCCAGATCTCTTTGTATCTCAGGAATATCAACCTCTCACCATTTAGATGAAATGCTTCTTTGTTATTCTTTTTTGTTCAAATGGGTAATTTCATACTTTCCATATTTTATTCCATTCACCAGATCTTTTCCCACTCATTTAACCTACATATATCTCATTTTAGGCTCCTTTGATATGGCACCTTATCAAATGCCTTTGGGAATCTAAATACAATACATCCATTGGTTCCCCTTTATCTAAAGCACAAGTTAATTCTTCAATGAGCCCAATTACACTATTTAAATCGGATTTTCCTTCAACAAAGCTATGTTCACTCTGTTTGATTACTGACCATTACCCTAACAGTTCTCCTTATGACTAATTAGCCTGATTTTTTTTTTTGCTTTCTACCTCCCTCCCTTTTCAAATCAAAGAAATAAATTAGCTAATTTCCAATTTAAAGGAACCTTCTTTGAGTCTAATGAGTTTTGCAAAATTAAAATTAAAACCTCATCTATCCCACTGGTTCCTTCTTTTAAGACCCTTGGATAAAATCCATCAGGACCTGGAGACTTGTCAGCTCATAATACCAACAATTTACTTAGTATTACTTCCCTGATGATTGTAATTTTCTTGAGTTCCTCTATCTCTTTCAATTCCTGAATGACAACTATTTCCAGGAGATGTTACTTGTACCCTTTCAAGGGAAGACCGATGCAAAATGTCCGTTAAATTCATCAATTATCTCTTTATCCTTCATTACTAGTTCCTCAGACTAATTTTCTATAGGACCAACACTTCTTTTATAAATTCATTTCTTTTTTAAAAAATATGAAGAAATGTTTCCCATCTGTTTTTATCTGTTTGGTTAATATTCTCTTGTATTTTAATTTTTCATCCTGATTAATCTTTTATTAATCCTTTACTTTTATTTCTGTATTCTTTCCAATTTTCTGATTTGCCGCATTTCTTTGCAGAATTATATGTCTTTTCTGATACAATCTTTGATACCCTCTCCTACTATGTGGTTACTGTAAGGAGGCTTGTACACAATTACCACAGGTGAACTCTTGCCTTCATCATTCCTCATCTCTACCCAGAACCCTGCTATATCCTGGTTTCCTGAATTAAGTTCAAGAATTTCTATTGTGTTGTATTTACAGAGCCATTCCTGCACGCTTTCCTTGCTTCTTGTCCTTCCTAAATTGAATGTACACCTTACTATTCGAGTCCCAATCTAGGTCATCATGCAACCACGTCTTGGTTGTATAGCTCAATAGCTCATATTTATTTATCCCAACTTGTACTACTAGTTCATATTTTCTGTTTTGAATGCTACATGCATTCAAATACAGCACATTAAGTTTTGTCTTCTGTTACGACATGGGGTAAACCCCCCTCTGTTAATTTAAAGATTTATCCCATGCAGTAATCTGTGAAAATCAAGAGGCCAAGAACTAGTTCAAATAAAAATTAACAACTTTATTTCTAAAATTATAACAGAGAATAATTAACTAACAATTACTTACAACTCCTTCCTCTAACCTATCTTTTATTTTCTCATTTATCATAGTAGCCTGATAAAACCCCAATTAAGATTTACCGAAAGTCAAACTTCAAAACCAAGTTGAATCTTTCTTTTGTAGATTTGCTCTCCAGGTCAGCACTGATGTTTTACTCTGTGCAAACTCCTTTTCTAGATAGGTACTTCTCACAGAGTTCTGACTAGCAGCCTGGCCTTTTGGCAGTTCTCCCCGACTGTTCAATTTTTCCCACTCTTATACCTCCAAAAAATTGTATTGTGTCATTGGCTTTTAATATTGTCAATATACTAAATTCAAACTTGATTGGAGTTTGCTATTTTTGGGGCGCTATACTTTAAACTGATCAGCCTAATTCAAATTTGTTTTTGTCTCCAGGCAACCAGTTACCCCAGCTGCTGGACCACATGTTGCATTATATCTTGTTCAGAATACTTAGTGCTGTCAGGTAGTTCTGTGAGCTTTTCTCTCTTAAATGTACTTCATAACACTTTTAATGATTTTTGTTATCTCCAGTTCTGTCTGCTGATTTTCTCTTAAATCTGCATTTTCTGTCCCTTCCTGTCATTTTCCTTATTAATTCCATTCAACTGCATTTTACCAACTCAGATTCACCACAATTTCTCAAAATTGAGCCTTAGCCCATGCAATTTAAAGCTCACTCTACTCTCTAGTTTATAGATAGGCAATGAACGTGGCTTTGCCTGTAATACACACATCCTGTGAATGAACAAAAAAAAGGTTAGAGCTTACATGGTATAAAGACTGTCAATTTTTACCCCAGATATTTTCCTTTCCTTCCAACTACAAACTTTGAATATACAATGCACGAAATGCCTATTTCAGGTGAGTGTTCAGGGTTGCAAAAAAATGGCCTCTTCTCTTTTGTTGTGTTTGGGGGGTCTAACTCTGTTCAGTTTCTCAAAGTTCATTGAACTGGTTGAAAGAACTCTTTACCTACAGATGGATCTACCTGTACAAATATTCTCTTCACGCATGGTTACAACTTCTCCTTCCTTCCAACTCTCTGTACTGAACCATGCAACTGATACCAGCATTACATTTTCATTACCTACAATTCTGATGTTAATCCAATTCCTCAATATTGCCCTACTCCATCTTTATCTCCCATATGCATAAATCACACCCTTTCCCCACAAAGTCTCAGGCTTAATGGATCAGTCACTTTGGTGCTTTGAGAAATCTCCCTGATCTGGTTCTGATCTCATTCTGATGTTTGAATGTTCTGCGCCATTCCTTTCGTCAGTGTGAAAATTGCTGTCCTGGGTCTTTATCATAACTTCTTCAGGTTTCTTTAACATTACCAACTTTTTTACAATTGTAATACTATGCCCCCCGGTAAATTTTTCTTGTTTCTGTGAGATGTTTCCATCACATCAAGAACATTTCAAAATTGTGGCAGACATGTATTTCACCATTTTGTTGGGCTCTAGTTTATATGCACCCTCTCCCTTACAACCCACAAACTGAAGACTGCCAGTCATTTTTTTTCAAGGCAGAAGTATTTTCTCCTTCAATGAATACTTATTTCTGTTTTCAAAATTCCATTTGCCAAATAATTTCTGCTGTTTTCTCAAAAGACAGAAAGATTTTTTGACTTGTAAAAGTCTGACAAGTTTGCATCTGCCGATGTGACCATAATTCATTAGTGAATTATTCTGCCTTCAACTCCTCAAAAACACAAATTCATTGCCAGCTTTGAAGATTATTAATGAACAAATCCATGCAGTCTACTGCTCTGATTTCTTTTATTAAACTTTGGTGTTCAATAATTAAATGAATACTGAAATAAACATTGAACATCTATAATGCATTTAACACTAAGTGATGGTTCACAACATGTAACATAAGGTACTCACTTAGTCTTTCTGGTGTTTCTTATCTAATCAAGAAGCAATTGAGTGCCCGGTAAGCTTTCTCTTCTAATTCTCTTATTCTTGGACCTGGTGTGATCCTTCAATTCTCTGGAATGTCTCCAGGAGTTATAAGTTGTGTAATTCTTCTGCAGTGTTCTGGAGCTGTTCCTGAGTCTGTCTGACTGCTTGTTTCTTCAGGTTAGTGTCCACTATTGTCTGGTCTCTCGGCCTGTTTTCCAGCCACCTACTGTATCCATGAGGTCCCTGACATCCTGGTGAGTCTTTTCTGTTCTTCTTGGCAATGAGGTTAACTTCAGTTGCTGAATTCAATTTCTCTTTTGGCCATTCCTAATGTCATCATGTTTTGTTGTTGTTCTGAGTCTGACTTCATTTAGTCTCCCAAAGTAATGCTGCTGGAGTTTGTGGAACTTACTGCAAGTACCCTTTGTTGACAGCTTGATATATGCACACAGTCTCTTCACATGAGGTTTGAGTTTCCGGTTGTTTCTCGCTCACTCTATTTCATCATGTAATTCTGACATAACGAGTATTTCATCATGATGTGTCCTTCTGATGTTAGTCCCATTCCTGACCATCTGCCAGTAAGGTAAGCAGCACTATTTTGGATATATCAGGTGTGGGAAGTCACTACTCAATGTATGTCCCAAAATGATAAGTCGCAATTACCATTCAATGTGAGGAAACACTACTTCATAGTAACAAATTCCTTCTTATGGATAGCTTGCTCTTCTTTCAGGGAAGGTAGTCATCCTTTACCTGCTGCTGGCACCTGATTATTCATCACTGTGAGTTCTGTGATAACCTCACATTTGCTCAGGGAAACGATGTCCACATAGTGTTATGTTGGTAATCTCATATGAGGATCAAAGTTCAGATTGAAAATGCATCGACATGGGGCCAAATTCCTAGCCACATAGTCTTTCAGCAATATTCTTCATAAAACAGCACACTCAATTTGATGAAGAATCTTACAAGGATATAAATAATTATCACCTTCTGGCCACGTTATAGGTTAGGTGGTTAGCTAAGTTTTCTAAATTGTCATCAATGAGTAATTTTTCGAAGACCTGAAGACTTTTGCCTTTCTTTTCTTTAGGCAGTTAAAATTGCTAACACTTATTAGGGTGGGCTTTTCCCCTGCCTAGAAATGTTGGGGAAGGTGGAAGGAAAGGCATGCTATAGCTAGGTTGACAACAGCATGAAAGTGGCCATCTTCCCAACTGTAAAAAAGAGAGACCTGGCTGCTGGATGCATAAGAAAATAAGGCCATCTGGGGAAATTGGGAAAACAGATGGAAAGAAGGGTGTGGCTTTAAGCAAACAGGTTTATAGTGGGTGTCTTGCCTCCATTAACCCTGATCCCCTCTCTCTTACTCTCATGTTGTTCCTGATCATTTTTGTTGTTGAGCCAACAGACTGAACTTTAAATGTGTTGGTGCTGCACACAGTGACATTGGTCTCTGATTAGACTGCAGCTTCTAGTGGCACAGGACTTCTTGACTGTGGGACTGATTGACTGAGAGCCCACCAGTAAGTACACAAATGCTATATGCCACTGATCCAGTCAGCTGTCTTACTGTTGGAGGCAAGGTGGCCATCTTGGATTGTCAAATCAGCCATGATCTCATTGGATTTTGGAGCAGACTTTAGGGGCTGAATGATCTACTTCTGCTTCTATATCTTGTGATCCCAGTCTAAAACACCCATCCACACTATGTCTGTAAAATTGAAAGTCCTATCATCGGTCTTAGATATTTTTAATCAAACTGTTCAGATGCATTGTGGCTTACTTACACAGTTGGTCAGACTTGAATGCAGGCCATCTGGCCCAGACGTAGGGATATTACCACTATGCATCAAGAGTGCCTCTTCAGTCTCAGTCACCTCCACACGAATCTGCACCTAACGGGTATGCTCAGTAAATGATTTAACATATACGTAATTCAATACTTGGCTAATACACTATGGCTTAAGTCAATTGTGCTTAGGTCTTTTGAACTGTTTCAATTCCCTCACAAAAATTTAATATATACTTAGCTGATGAATTATTGTCTCAGTTGATCTCTTTTAACTAATTTGAACTGATCATCCAATGCCCAATTTAATCCATCCTGTCAGTTGCTATAAGGAAATGGCTTACTTTGTACTTCATGTCTCCCCGCAGCCTTCCAGAAATGATTGATTCCAACACAATCACAGAACACGTTAATGACTTCCCACCTGATTGATTATACTGAATTAATAAGTACCTGTACCCTCTCAATTTGACTTGAAGTTGATAAGTTAATAAATAAACAAGCAAACTGTCCTGTTTAAATTCCCATTTGTTACAATAAATTAGGAAATAAATAATTATCTTCACTTTCCTGATTGAAAGTCTTTCAGCACCAAATAAAATCCCTCTCCACTGAATATTTGTGGAATGTATCATGAAAAAAAAGTACCTCTGGCTATTGAGAATAAAATATTGTCTTCAATAGTTAACCCAACAATGAATTAATCAGCTCGCCAATTAACTCAATTCATGCACCAAGCTTCATATTCACTCAGATTAACGTATAGTCAAATGTATCAAAAGAACTTTAAAGCACTGATCGTACAAAACCATCCAAATCTGCATGGTGAATATCTGGCTTGTCCAAACTAATTCACTGTGCAAAGAAGTTTATTTGCCAAGTTTGCCAAATCGGTTCATTTGAATAGTTGAAATTCAATTGCAGGGCAGTTTTGGTTTGATACAATCCAGCTATTGACAATTGCCGTGTTGACTGCGAAACACTTTAAAGGATAATATGTTCTGCTATTCTGCTGACTGGATATTGCAACAATTACGCTCTCGACCTTTATAGATATTCAAAGTGTGTTTTGTTCAATACTTACTTTACGTTTGTGTCCCTCAATCAAGTCCCCCTGCAATCCTCACTGCTGCAAATAAAACACTGCAACCTATTCAACCTCTCTTCGTAGCTGAAATGCTCCATCCTAGGTAACATGCAGGTGAATCTCCTGTGCATACCCTTCAGTGCAATCACATTTTTCCTGTAGTGTGGTGACTACTGCTGAACCAAAATTCTGTACAGCTCCAACATGACTTTCCTGCCATGACTGTTAAAGGCAAGCATCCCGTATACATTCTTGTCTAATTTATTGACCTGTCCTACCATCTTCAAGACCCCAAAATTCCTCTGATCCTCTGAGTTTCCCAGGGACTTGCCATTTATGGAGTACTTCCTTGTCTTGTTCAAAATTTAGGAGCAAGTGAGGACTGCAGATGCTGGAGATCAGAGTCGAGACCGGTGCTAGAAAAACATAGCAGGTCAGGCAACATCCGAGAAGCAGGAGAATCAACGCTTCAGGCAGGAGAGCTGATGAAGGCCTCATGACCAAACGTTGATTCTCCTGCTCCTCGGATGCTGCCTGACCTATTGTGCTTTTCCAGTACCACACTCTTGACTCTTGTTCAAAACTTGCTGTTCAACAATTCAAATTTAGATATTGTCCAGGTATTGTTGCAATTGAATATGGACTATTTCAGTATCTGTGGGATTGAACATCATGGAATCAATGGTGAACATCTTCACTTCTGACCTCATGATCTCTGTTGCATCTGCATGCTCAGCAACTGGTACATGAGGATCCCCAGATCTTAGTGAACATCTCCCTCTTTAAATTTACAGTAATTAAAATAATAATCTGCGTTCTTATTTTTGCTACCAAAGTTCACATTGTATTGCATCTGCCATGCATTTGCCTGCCAATTAAGCTTGTCCAAATCATATGGAAACACCTCTACATCCACCTCAAAGCTCAATTTTCCACTCTGCTTTGTGTCAAATGCAAATTTTGCAATATCATGTCTCATTCCCTCATCTAATTCATTAACATGCATTGTGAATACCAATGGGGTCCTTGTACCTATTTCTGCGGTATCCCACGAGTTACTGCCTGCCATTCAAAAAAATACCTTTTCATTCTTACTCCTTGTTTCCTGTCTACTAAACAATTTTTTATCGATCTCAATACACTATGTCCAAACCCATGAAGTTTAATTTTAACATTATTCTCTAATATAGGATTTAATTGGCAGGTCCAAATAAAACACATCTACTGGGTCCCCTGAACAACTCTACCAATTACATTCTTGAAGAATTCCAGTAGATTTGTCAAGCATGATGTCCCTTTTGTAAATTTATGTTCACTGTGCCTGATTCTACTATTGCTTTCTAACTGTTCTGCTATAAAATCCTAGATAATGGACTTCAGCACCTTCCTCACCACTGACATTAGATTCACTGGTTTATAAGTTCTGGTTTTCTCTCTACCTTTCCTTACATTAACTACTGTCCAATTTGTAAGAACTGTTCCAGAGTCTAAAGAATCTTGGAAGATGATTACCAATGCATCCCACAATTTTTATGGTCACTCCCTTAAGGACTCTAGAATGTAAATTATCAGGCTCAGGGGATTTATCAGCTATCATTCCCATCAATTTCTGCAATAGTTTTTTTTATTAGTAAGATATTTTTACAGTTCCTGGTTGACGTTTGAACTCTGCCTCAGAATATGATTGATGCCACTTCTATTATCATTTCTATTGGGAGTGCTAGAATCCCTACAGTGTGGAAGCAGGCCATTTGGCCCAAAAGGTTCACAGCGACCCTCCAAAGAGCATCCTTGATAGACCCACTCCTCTACACTATCCCAGTAACCATGCATTTCCCATGGCTAACTCACCTAGCCTACACATCCCTGAACACTATGGGTAATTTAGCATAGTCAATCCACATAACCTGCACACCTTTGGACTGTGGGAGGAAACTGTAGCACTTGGAACAAACCTATGCAGACAAAGGGAGAACATGCAAACTACACTAAGACAGTCACCCGCGACTGGAATTAAACCCAGCTCCTTAGCAGTTTGAGACAGCAGTGCTAACCACTGAGCCACCATGTGACCCTCACTGAGCCATCGTGCTGCCAGTCTTGCCAAACAGGATCATTTAAAATTTGGACCCAAAGGAGGTAAGAGTTAGGATACAGTTCAGTAATAATCTCAGAAAAAGCTTGGAGGTGAGTGGAGTGATAGTGTTGAATTCTGTATGACCTACTACTCCTGTTGCTACGTTGTACATCACCATCTCCCCCCCCTCCATACAAAATGTCTGCATCCTGGCATCTCAACATAGATAAATTGTTTGTTATCATTTTTCTTAATTAAAAATGTAATACTTTTGAATAATGTTCTCATGTATCATTCCCTCATATAAATCATTAACATACGTTGTGAATAGTAATGGGTCCTAGTACCTATCACTGCGGTGCCCCACTAGTTACTGCCTGCCATTCAGAAAAAGACCTTTACATTCTTACTCTTTGTTTCGTGACTGCTATACAATCAAGAATGTTTTATAGATCCACAAATAAATAAAAGTAACTGGGAGTATTGTGCTCAACAACAACAATCATTCACAAAGAAAGCAAATACTAGCAGCTCCTCATGCTCAAAAAATTAAAACTACAATCAAATATTTTAATGGCATTTCCATTAAAAGCTGAATGTTTGCATGGAGAGGCAAGTTTGACTAAAGTTTTAGAACCATGATTTGGAGATGCCGGTGTTGGACTGGGATGTACAAAGTTAAAAATCACACAACACCAGGTTATAGTCAAACAGGTTTAATTGGAACATTGTTCCTTCATCACAGTTTTAGAACCACGTCCATCTATCTAGACACAGCCAGAGCAAGGCATAAACATATAAAATTTGGTGTGGGACCACTCCTCATTGGTTTCATTAGATTGATACTCTTCCACACTCAGAAATTTCCAAGAATTCTGTAAAATACTTTTTTGGAAGCACATAATTAGCCAGTTTTACTCAATTGGTAGCATGGCCATCTCTGATAGGTTTTCAATTGCCTTGCAGGAGTTGAACTTGTTTCCTGTCTCAGCATTTCCATGAAATATTGAGTGTGCTGCAATGCTGAATATACTGTGCGGAAGGTAAAATGGTAAACTTGTTTTGGCAGGACGTAAAACCAGTGGCTGAATTAATCCTTCACTTGTTTAGCAGATGCGTTTGAAATACATTTATATTTTTCAGATATATACTTACAGAAAAACTCAGAGCTGAAAGAACAGTTTTGCATTTATGTAGCATCTTACATTTTATCGCAACTTTATAACAAAAGAAATACATTTGAAGTATGGCCACTTTATCGACATTGTAGCAGCCATTTTGTGCACAGTAAGCTCCCCAAAACACTAATGTTGTAATCAGTAGAGTGGTTTTCAAGTTCTGTTGTTTGATGAATAAACATTCTCCAGTATATATCCCCTGCTCTTCTTTAAAAGAGTTCCTTTCACTTTGCACCTGGAACCATAAATGTTACATTGGTTAAGCATCTCATTTGAAACACAGCAATTCCAATCCCTCAGAACTTCACTATAGTTTTGGACACAATTCTCTTAGAGTAGGCCTTGAACCCTGTAATTTCTGAATAAGCATTTAGTGTTACCACCTCAGATATAGCTGACAAATTAAATATACACATGCAGTGAAATTATGTGCTGCTTTGTATAACTTTGTATGGGTACTGATGCTCAACTGTATTATTTATCTAGTTTCCCTGAACAGGAAGCTTCTGTGGATGTCCTTTAGATCTCACACCCCAACTGATAGATCAGCATGAACCAGAAAATGACACAACAGACTGGCTGTGAAGTTTTGGGATGACTTGCAGGGATGAGAACTGCTGTGAGAATTTTTTTCCTTTATTGGCTGAAAGAAAGTCAATCCTTCAGAGCGGAAGGAAATGTCAAATAGTGAAATCATGTCTGTTCTACATGCAATGCTTGCCATTTAGCTGCATAAAAATATTGACAGAGATATGGAATTAGGCGTTATCATCATCCTCACCAAATTACATATCATGATCCATATTAATCAAAGTTTCTAATGTTCTACAGGTTATTAGAGACTAAAACAATGAAGTATCAATATATTCTTGTCTTCGTTACAAACCATTCATCAATAATATTCACCTTGAAATTCATTATTGTTTAATCAGTTGTTGACCACTGATTGATTAAAAAGTGTTAAATTGCATAATTATTCAGACGCAACAGAATTTCAGCCTGAATTATTTATTAATTATTATCTAAGCACATCTTGAATAGGTCTTTCAGTCGCAGAATAGATCCATTTCAATTGTGCGTAACATAAAGCCTCAGGTGCTACATTCACCTTTCAACAGGAAATAAAGCTGAAATATTGTGGTTGAACATTCCACATTATGCATATCTATTATCTTATTAAGTGCCATTAGTCTATAATGAATGTGATTTGCTCAGTGGGGTGATGCCTGCTCAGAGAGTTGGAATGTTTGGTTGTGAAATTAGGACATATCAACAAGCTGTTTGATGCAACCAGTCTATGCTAGGGTTTCTCCTCCACCCAGTGTGAGAAACTAAACCTAACTGTAAAATATTGACTAGACCTTCATCAGAGAACCTCGCCACCACATCAAAAATGGCAGAAATTCCCCAAAATTGGAGGTCCCCAAATGTCCCAGTCCTGATTATCATAGAAGACAGGCTTGGGGTGGCACTAGCCTTACACCCAAACAGTTCATGAAGATGGGCTGGACATTTAGTTTTGATACTACCACTATTTTAACCAAAGTGCATAGAGCAAGTCAGGTTATAGCAGATCTGTTTTAGGGAATTCATTTCGGATTGCCAAATTATCTCTTTGGAGATGTGAAGTACGCCTGTGGATAAGTTCTCAGGACACATTTGTGGCTGTGGTTTAGGTGCTCTTGAAGGTATCAGGCAATGTGGACAAAGTGTAAAATACTTTTTCCCTGAGGTGGGGGAGTCCAGAACAAGAGGGCATAGGTTACAACATTTAAAAGGTATCTGAATGGTTACCTGAATAGGAAGGGTTTAGAAGGATATGGGCTAAATACTGGCAAATGGGACTAAATTAATTTACGCTATCTGGTCAGCATGAATGGGTTGGACTGAGTCTGTTTCCATGCTGTACAGCTTTATGAATCTATGACTCTAGTTTGTTCCTGTAGTAACTGGTCTCATGATGTCCCAATATACTTTACAGTCAATAAAACACTTTTGAAGTGTAATCACGGTTACAAGGTAGAAAATGTAGGAGCCAATTTGTATACAGTAAATTCCCATAAGTAGTAATGCACTTGCGACCAGAAAACTTTTGAAATGTGATGGGCAGAATGGCATATTCCTGGTCCTAATTGAGATGTTTACATGTCCATAAGTAAGTTTCTGTAAATGTTTTTTGATGTAATTTCACTTCACTTTGCCATGTTACCTTAATTGTCATTGTTACTTATGCATCTTTAATGTCTATCTCAAACATTTCAATAAACTTTTGTACTTCTTGCACTTATCTTCCTCCTAATCGTTTATTGAATTATAAACACTGTCAGTTTTACAGTTGCCCTTGAGCCAAAATGAAGAATGTGTGACCAAACAAAGCAGCTTTCTTTCTTCATGTTTAGTACACATAACCTTCAGAATATATTGCATCAGATTTATTTCCTCAAGCCTATGTTTCTTCCTCAACTGGATTTCTCAACATAGTAATGATAGTACAGATTTGAAAATCGACTCCATCTGTGCTTCAGAGCAATTGCATAAAAAGGACAACAGGTCTTTCTCTCTAATTTTCTACCTTGCTTCCACGTCTCCGCCACCTCAAGCTTACCCTTCAATGTAATCTTATTTTAAACAAATGACAGGTAGCACATTGATTGAATTGAGGAAAAAAGTAAAGCACAGGCCATTTAATTAGTACAAAATGACTCAGATTTCAGTGGTTTGTACTCTAGAGGTTCTGAAATTGAAATAAAGAAGATTTAAAGTTTTATCAAATGTGAAGAACTTTGTTAAAGTGATCACAATCATTTTGGCTCTGTGCTGTAAAATAAGAAGTGTCTGACTCTGGCAGTCACTTGAGTGATTTATATTGTTAATGAGCATCAAAACCCTCAGGATCGTAACAGAGCTTTAACTTGTATCAATCACTATTATTTTATTGACTGGAAAATAAAGTCTTGCATAGACTAATAATGTCCCGATGTGCTTTAGTGTACTTTAGAAGCATAGTCACTGTTATAAAACAGGGAATGCAGAACCCAATTTGCACACAACAAAGTCACACAAACAAAACACTTATTCGACTTCAGCTAGAGTACTGAGTACATTTCAGAGCATAACTTTACTGAAAATATGTGAACGTATTAGGGAGGTGGCAGGATCAGCTTACAAGAGTGGTTCCAGAAACTACAAACTTCAGTCACGAAGATAGAGTGAAGAAATTGGGATTACTTTTAATTGAAGGAAGAAGGCTGAGAGGAGATTTGATAGAGTTTCTCAAAGTCATGAGAGTGCTTGATGGAGTAGCTGGAAAGAAGCCGTTTCCGCTGTAAAAGGAACAAGAATGCAAAGGCATAGATTTAAAATGACAAAAGAAGCGAGAGTTATCTGAGAGAAAACATGATCACTCAGCAAATTGTTATTGTCTGAAAAGCATTTCCCGGAAATGGGGTGGAAACAGGTTCATTTGAAGCATTCAAGAGGGATTTGGATGATTAGTTAGATAGCAACACTGTGTAGGGTTATGGGGAAAAGACAGGAGTTTAACTTTAGGTAACAAAACTGGTACAGGCACAAGGCACCTTTTGTGGCAGAATAATTCTGTGATTCTGTGATTCTGGGATCATGACCAGAATTTTATTTTGAAGCAATGGTAGTTGAGGGCTAAGTATTAGCCAGGACACTAGAGAGATCTATCTTGCTTTTTGTCAAAATAATGTCACTGAATGCCTGTGAAAGGATGGATAGAAACTCAGTTTAATAGCTCATCTAGCAACACTGACACATTATTCACTGGGAGTTGCAGTGAAATAGTAGTTTGGAAGTTGTGCACAAAACATCAGACTAAACATGGACCCACATTCTTTAACACAAGAAATGGAAATGTTATCTTGCAGCATGTTTTGATACTCATTGAGACTAATCTGATACAATGACAGATTTAAAACCATAAATCTAAACATCACCAATAATTTAACAAAACTTAAATTTCCCATAGTTGAACCACAATGCCTCAACATTTGGCTTTATTGTTTATTTAATTTCCAAACAAAAGCACATTTAGCTAAAGTTCACGAACATTACAAACCTGCTACCATAGGAAAGAAACAAGAAACCTTGACTTATCCAAATGATTGGTTTGCATTATTTGTGCAGGAAAATGTGGAACTTGACAAAAGTATTGGAACTAAAGTGTATGAGTATTTATCCACAACTTACTCCAAAAAGACAATGTAGACAATCTTCTGAGGCTGAATTTTCACTTCTACTCTGCGCAATGAGTTAGGAAATAAGTTGCATATGCAATCTGAGGCTTTCAGGCAAGAACTTTCATGCTTAGTATGGGAACAGGATTCCCGTCCAAATAGGGGTAACAATCAGGCTCTCCAAATTAAAAGGCAAAATGGAAACTTTCCTGCGTGAGAGAAGTGGAAGACTACAGTAAACTGTAAGTAGCTCAGATGGTCCTTCAACATAAAGGTGCTTTCTCAGCAAATTTAAAATTTGGATTAAAGAAACAAACATGGTTGTCAGGGTATCACTGTGCACAAAATATTGTTTTATTACACTGAATCTCGACCAGCTAGGCAATGTACCTTTAGGAAAGTTAGATGGCATCCTAACATGTACATATAAAGGGATCTGCCTCACCTTCAAGTAGTTGTTGCAATAACATTTATTATAGTAGCAGTGACAGTACTACACATATACCTCAGACCACTTCCCTGATTCTTGTAGCTTCTTCAGAAGATCCAAGGTTAAGGTTTAGAAATGTAATGCTGGCTGCATTCCAAAATGACCCTCTCTGATTCCCTTTTCTTTTTACTTCTGATGGTCTTAGCTGATTTCTGATTCCCATTGCATTTATGATCTAACTGCATGATAAATATCCACACTGATTCCCCTTGTCCATTGAATACTCATTTTCATTATATATAGTCATGCATCTCCCTGTAAATGCATAGAGCACAAGGGAGAGCTCAAGAACTGGAATTGCACTGTTACAGATCATGCAATAAATATCTGTCAAGCAGTCTGGCAATGGTGTAGTCTTACTGTTGTGAATAATCCAAAGACCCACGTAAAGGTCTGAGACTTGGATGTAAATTGCACCATAGTAGTGACAGGCAGTGACTAATGGAGTACTCTAAATCAGTGATTGGACACCAGCAAATTACAATATGTTTTTTAGCTGATGGGGCCAAATTTAATATTTCCAGGTTTGCAGAAGACACAAATCTGGGTTGAAGGGTCAATTGTGAGGAGGATATAGAGATGCTTCTGTGTGATTTGGACGAGTGGAGTGACTGGACAAATGCATCAAAAAGTGCAGTGCTGGAAAAGTACAGCCAGTCAGAAAACATTTTGAGCATAAACTGTTCATCAGGAATGTGGGCCTACATTCCTGATGAAAAGTTTATGCTGAAAGCATCAACTCTCCTGCTCCTTGATGTTGCCTGACTGGCTGAGCCTTTTCAGTACCATACTTTTTGACTCTGATCTCCAGCATCTGCAGTTCTCACTTTCTCCTGGACAAATGCATAACATCGACGAATGTGAAGCTATCCACTTCAGTAGCAAAACAGAAGCACTGAGTATTATCTGAATGGCAGTACATTGGAGAAAACAGAGGCACAACGAGACTTGTATTGCCTCGTATACTAGTCACTAAAAGTAAGCATGCAGGTGCAGCAGGTAATGAAGAAGGCTAATAGTATATTGGCTTTCATTACAAGAGGATTCAATACAAGAGGAGATGGCATGTCTCACTGCAAAAGTACAAGACCTTGGTGAGACCACACCTGGAATATTGTGTGGAGATTGTTCTGAAATCTGACAAAGAATGTTTTTAGATTAGATTACTTACAGTGTGGAAACAGGCCCTTCGGCCCAACAATTCCATACCGACCTGCCGAAGTGCAACCCACTCAGACCCATTCCCCTACATTTACCCCTTCACCTAACACTACGAGCAATTTAGCATGGCCAATTCACCTAACCTGCACATTTTTGGACTGTGGGAGGAAACTGGAGCACCCGGAGGAAACCCACGCAGACACGGGGAGAATGTGCAAACTCCACGCAGTCAGTCGCCTGAGGTGGGAATTGAACCTGGGTCTCTGGTGCTGTGAGGCAGCTGTGCTAACTGCTGTGCCACCGTGCCGCCCACTAATGTTCTGGCTGTGGAAGGAGTGCAACAAAGGTTAGTCACAGTAATTTCTTGGGTTTAGCAAGAGTGATGTCTGGAGAGAGACTATATCATTTATTTTATATATTCATTCATGGGATGTAGGGCATGACCATTGCAGCAGGTGGTGAAAGAATCACGGAGATGGAAAAACATAGTTGATCTCATCCTAAACAATCTGCTTTCCACAGATAAATCTGTCCATTACAGTACTGGTAAAAGTTACCACCTCACAGTCCTAATGGAGAAGAAGTCCTGCCATCACATTGATAATATCTTACAAAATGTTGTGCGTCACTATCACCATGCTAAAAGGGACAGACCTGAACAGATCTAGCTATTCAAGACTAATCAGCAGCACTTAATTAGCAATAACCTGCTCATCAAAAAGCCCGAGCAAAACTGGAGACATTGTGATTCAGAGGAATAAATCTTTTTTAATTGGAATCATATCTGCCTGAAATGAGAATGATTATGATGATTGGAAATCAGTTATCTTAGCTCCAGGGCGTCTCTGCAAGAATTCCCTTCCATCATAAAGCGACAAGTAGGGATGTTTTCTGATGACTGTACATTATGTAACATCATTTACAACTCCTCAGATACTAAATCAGTTCAAGCCAAAATGTAACATGACCTGGATTATATCCAGGTTTGGGCTGATACGTGGCAAATAGCAATAGCATCTCCAACAAGAGAGAATTTAACAACTTCCCTTGACATTATATGGCTTACCACAGCTGAGTCACCACTATCAGCACCTGGTGTTACCATTGACCAGAAACGGAACTGGACGAATTACGTTACTACTGGGATTACAAGAACAGACTAAAGGCTCGGAATTCTCCAGTGAACAACTCACCTCCTGACTCCAAAAAAACTGCCCACTATCGACAATGAAATCAGGAGTGTTTTGGAATCCAACTTAAGAAACTTGATACAATCCAGGACAAAAAAAGTCTCCTTGATTGGCAACACATAGTCAAACATTAACTTATTTAAGTTTAAAATGCTAGCCTTAGTTCAATCTTAAATTGAATGTAAACCTCATATCATAGTCACTGCTACCTTAGGGTGCCTTTACTCTGAAGTCATTAAGTAATCCAATTAATCACATCACACAAAATTGAGTCATGTATAATCTGCTCTTTGGTTGGTTCCAGCATGCAGTGTTCTAAGAAATTATCTCAAAAATATCCAACATGATTTAGGTGTAAACTGTCCCAATGGTACAGGCCCTTACTTTCCAAAGTACTAGTGCCACTGGCGCATGAACTGGAACTCAATTCTCCCACATCATTCTTTCACCAGGTCTTCATCTCTATAACGTGACGTTATGAATACCAATTTGCATGTGGCACTGCAATAATGCAGAAATAAACTTTGAAGTTCTGCTTTATAACATAATGCCTAGCTCCTCATAGCCTCTTTGTGGTACCTCTTTGTCATCTTTCTTTGTTCTAGCTCCAACATTAGTGTCTACATGGACCATGACAACCAGAATTTGTCCCTCCCACCCCAAGTTTATCTCTGGCCCTGAGCAGATGTCTCGAACCTTAGCATTGGGCAAGTAATACAGCTTTCTGAACTTTTGTACTTTACTGCCCAGAATGGTGTCAATTTCCCCTCACAAGACTATCCCTAATAACAAGGAGAAAGTGAGGACTGCAGATGCTGGAGGTCAGAACTGAAAAATGTGTTGCTGGAAAAGCGCAGCAGGTCAGGCAGCATCAAAGGAGCTGAAGAAGGGCTTATGCCCGAAACGTCGATATCCCTACTAACATTACAGTCCTTGGTGCTACTCCCATTTAAATGGCTTCCTGTATCATGACTGGTCGGTTTTCACTTTCATCCCCAGTTTAATTCAGTCAAACTGAAAGAACCTCAAACTTATTGGACTATTGCAGAGGCTGAATCCCCATCAGACAAAATAAGAAGCCCTTATCCTAAATAGTGTCACTGTTTTCTCATACAAAGAATCCAGTAACCTCCCCTCCTGAATGTATTGCAGAGTCTGCAGCTCAGCTTCCAGCTCAGTGACTGAGCTGGAGAGTTGGGGTGATGAGAACTCAGGTGGTGAGATTGATTGGGAGAGAAAGTTGGTAATTGTTAAGTTCAGATTTGGTCTTAGAGGGTTTACGTGGGGTTGTTTCACATGGCAGCTTGAGTTAGGTTAGGTTGAGGGATTGAGACAGATGGTCAGGGGTGAGAAGGAGATGAGTCAGGTTGGTGGTGAGATTAAATGCGTAGTTAATTAGAAAGTAAACACCAATTTAGTTCACCTAAAATTTTCCAGGTAACTATTCAGGTAAGTAAATGGATTTTTTGAAGTATCTGATTCTAAGTCAGGAGAATAAGAACATTGATTATTACATATTAAAAGCTTCTGGACAATTCCTATAAAATCAGTATGTGAGGGATTCTGCCAGGTCCCAACTGCAGTCTATACCCATACCATGCACTCCTTGAGATTCAAACCCTCCTCCCACTGTTATTGTTGTTGCTTTTTATTTAATTTCAGCTTGAAATATAGGATGACCAGGATTATTTCTAATTATCAGGTTGTGAATTTGTGCAGTTTCTACTTTTGTTCATACGTTTGCAAAATTTAGCCGCTGATGTATCTGGAGTCAGCATTTCAGTTGCCTGAGACAGTTATACACATTTGTCTTATTTGGATGTTGATGTCAATCCAAATAAATGCTCCTTTTCTACTCTGGGTCATGTGAAAACTGTGTTAATGGAAGGCAATGTGTCAAGCCAACAGAACTTATTATTAATCTGGCCAATTGAAAGAGGACTGTCAAAATACAATTGATTTCAGAGTATCAGTGATGACTTTGCTGCTGTAAAATCTCAGGAGAGTAACTAACTGTAAATTATGTAGAAAGATTATGGAAGTTCTGTAATGTTCAACATCATTTAATATTCAAATGTAAAAGTATATTTGAACTGTTATGTTTAAATTCAATTAGCCTCTTTCATTTATCATGCCTTTGGTTAATTTTCAATCATTTTGTTCTGCTTTAAATCAAAGCTACTTAAAAATTAAATGATGAATCAGTAAAATAACATTGAGTTTAATGGTTCACATTTAAAATATAAATATTACATCCAAGTGGCCCATACATTAGTGAAGAGAAGTTAGATCTTCACGCAATGATCACTTGAGACACTTAAATAATCTGTGTCACAGTAGCACGGATATACAAAATTCACATACATATTGTTTCTGTTGGAGTACTAATTACTGATGACCTATGGTTATCATTGAATGCTTCCACCATTCATCTGTTCAATGCTGAGGCTAAGCACCTAACTAATTAGCAGTGATGGGGTTAAATCATTATTGAATGTCAATGAAAATAGGCACTTGTCTTAACAACAAGATGTAATTTACTGGACAATAATGGTAGGTACAGCCTAAGTTGACTGTTTAGACATGATTATAAAAACTATTAGGAGCCAGAGATGACATCTCTATCTTTATCTGGACCTCATGTTAGATTGCCTGTTCTCCATTCAAATACTGTCATGTCTTCAGACTGGGTGGAGTTTAATGCAGCTTCACTATTAACTCTTTAGCATACATGAACTTGTACAACATCTTCTCTGACATTTTCTTTGCCCCAAAAATTATATTTATATCTTCTTGTATGCAACTATGTTTACTAGTACTTCATCTCCCCTAAGCCTCTGGATTTATAAATGTGGGCAGTCTGGATGTTTCTCAAATCTTCAAGAATATGTTCTCTTCTAACTTGGAAAGTTGGCAGGTCTTTGGTTTCAGGACTGTTGACCATGATTCTGATCTTGACCTTGGTCTGTAATGGTCTGTACACCATTATCATCATGACATTTCTCCTTGAGCCCATTCCAATCAAACACAATCAAATGTTTTGCAATGAGATAATTTTCCTGTACTTCCTCCATACAACTTCCTCAGCTGTACAGACAAACATATTTGCTATTGGTCAGCTGACTCATGAATAACAGTGCTACCCCAATTGAGGTTCCTTATTCCTTTCAGATTCCTATGAGGATTCAATTATAGAATCAATCTCTTTGATAGAACAGAGTATTAAGGTTTTTTTTTGCCTTTGTGGTTCCTCAATTCCACCCACACAGACTCCACATCATCTGACGCTATGTCATTCAGTGCCATAGATTTAATTTTGTTCTTAACTAACAAGACAACCCCACCCCCTCTGCCGACCTCCCTGTCTTTTCGATAAGATTTTCAACTTATCAAAGAAAGGGAATTCATGGAATGCTTACAGGATGGCTTTTTGGAACAGCTTGTCATGCAGCCCACAGGGAGCAGGCTATTTTGGACCCAGTGCTTTGCAATGAACCAGACTTTATAAAAGACCTTAAAGTAAGGGAACTCTTAGGAAGCAGCGATCATAATATGGTAGAGTTCAGTCAGGAGTTTGAAAGAGAGAAGGCAAAATCGGATGTAATGGTGTTACAGTTAAATAAAGGTAATTATGAGGGCACGAGAGAGGAACTGACTGGAAGCAGAGGCTAGTGGGGAAGACAGTAGAGGAAAAATGGCAGGAGTTTGTGGGTATAATTAAGGACACTGTACAGAGGTTCATCCACAAGAAAAGAAAGATTATCCAGGGAGGGATTAGACAGCCATGGCTGACAAAGGAAGTCAGGAAATGTATGAAAGAAAAAGAGAGATCCTATAAAGTGGCCAAGAGCAGTGGGAAATCAGAAGATTGGGAAGGCTACTAAAACAAACAGAGGATAACAAAGAGAGTAATAAGAAAGGAGAGGATCAAATATGAAGGTAGGCTAACCAGTAATATTAGAAATGATAGTAAAAGTTTCTTTCAATACATAAGAAACAAACGACAGGCAAAAGTAGACATTGGGCCACTTCAAACTGATGCTGGAAGCCTAGTGATGGGAGATAAGGAAATAGCAGGAGAACTTAACAAGTACTTTGCGTCAGTTTTCACAGTGGAAGACATGAGTAATATCCCAACAATTAAAGGGAGTCAGGGGGCTGAGTTGAGTATGGTTGCCATTACGAAAGAGATAGTGCTAGAAAAGCTAAAAAGTCTTAAAATTGATAAATCTCCTGGCCCCGATGGGATACATCCTAGAGTTCTGAGAGAGGTGGCTGAGGAAATAGCGGAGGCATTGGTTGAGATCTTTCAAGAGTCACTGGAGTCAGGGAAAGTCCCGGATGATTGGAAGATCACTGTTGTTACCCCCTTGTTCAAGAAAGGTTCAAGACAAAAGATGGAAAATTATAGGCCAATTAGCCTAACCTCGGTTGTTGGTAAAATTCTAGAATCCATCATTATGATGAGGTTTCTAAATTCTTAGAAGAGCAGAGTCTGATTAGAACAAGTCAAAATGGATTTAGTAAGGGGAGGTCATGCCTGACAAACCTGTTGGTATTCTTTGAAGAGGTGACAAGTAGGTTAGACCAGGGAAACCCAGTGGATGTGGTCTATCTAGACTTCCAAAAGGCCTTTGATAAGGTGCCACACGGGAGGCTGCTGAGCAAGGTGAGGGCCCATGGTGTTCAAGGTGCGCTACTGGGATGGATTGAGGATTGGCTGTCTGACAGAAGGCAGAGAGTTGGGATAAAAGGTTCTTTATCGGAATGGCAGCCGGTGACGAGTGGTGTCCCGCAGGGTTCAGTGTTGGGGCCACAGCTGTTCGCATTATATATTAATGATCTGGATGAAGGGACTGGGGGCATTGTGGCGAAGTTTGCAGATGATACGAAGTTAGTTGGACAGGCAGGTAGTACCGAGGAAGTGGGGAGGCTACAGAAGGATCTAGACAGTTTGGGAGAGTGATCCAGGAAATGGCTGATGGAATTCAACATGAACAAATGCGAGGTCTTGCACTTCGGCAAAAAGAATAAAAGCACAGACTACTTTCTAAACGGTGAGAAAATTCGTAAAGCCAAAGTACAAAGGGATCTGGGAGTGCTAGTCGAGGATTCTCTAAAGGTCAACATGCAGGTTGAGTCCGTGCTTAAGAAAGCGAATGCAATGTTGTCACTTATCTCTAGAGGGTTGGAATATAAAAGCACCATTGTGCTACTGAGACTTTATAAAGCTCTGGTTAGACCCCATTTGGAGTACTGTGTCCAGTTTTGGTCCCCACAACTCAGGAAGGACATACTGGCACTGAAACGTGTCCAGCAGAGATTTACACGGATGATCCCTGGAATGGTAGGTCTAACATATGAGGAACGGCTGAGGATCCTGGGATTGTATTCATTGGAGTTTAGAAGATTAAGGGGAGACTTAATAGAGACGTACAAGATAATACATGGCTTGGAAAGGGTGGACGCTAGGAAATTGTTTCCGTTAGGTGAGGAGACTAGGACCCGTGGACAAAGCCTTAGAATTAGAGGGGGTAAATTCAGAACAGAAATGCGGAGACATTTCCTCAGCCAAAGAGTGGTGGGCCTGTGGAATTCATTGCTGCAGAGTGCAATGGAGGCTGGGACGCTAAATGTCTTCAAGGCAGAGATTGATAGATTCTTGTTGTCTTGGGGAATTAAGGGCTACGGGGAGAATGCAGGTAAGTGGAGTTGAAATACCCATCAGCCATGATTGAATGGCGGAGTGGACTCGATGGGCCGAATGGCCTTACTTCCACTCCTATGTCTTATGGTCTTATGGTCTTATGGAGTCTGCGTTTTCTTTCCCTCAGCAATTCTGATGATGGTAAGCTACATTGGAGTGGGGTGGACTGTTGCTTTAATATGTCTGTACATAGATGAATTTTTTCAATGGTTGGGATTTGACCATCTGGACCCCAAGTTCATCTTCCCTGTTCAACAGTGGATATCATTAGCAAACTGGCTGCAAATGGGTTACAAAACTCTTTCACAAACTGTGGTCATTATTGGAAATTAGAAATTCACAGAGTAGCAAATGTTTCATGTGAGACCTTGGCACCTGTGTCTGTGGTGATGCTGTATAACTCTTTCTCCTCTGTCTGTCATGAAAATAGTCAACAACAGTATGTTAAAACCATTCTCAAATTTAAAATTCAGCTCCCACTCGTCCTCTCCAAAGGCCTTGAGATATCTTCCAAGGTCGAATTCCCTTCAAGCCATGACACTCCATATCCTCAGAGAAGATGGATGAGTGAGGGCTACATATACAGACACATGAATATTGTATCTAATTAGAACTAAACCTGCAGTTGTTCATCTCACTGACTACAGGTAAATGTAAATCATAACAATCATCAACTCATCTGAAAATTGATTTCTCAAAACAGATTTCCAAACAAATGTGAAATTTATTAGCATGGTACACATTTAATACCTCTTGTTACCCTTACATCAAAATAACCTTCAAAGCTCGTGATGCAAAGTAGAGGCCAGTTTTATGCTGAATTTTTCCAGTATTGACGTAATGTTCGCATTTATACTATTGACAGAAAGAAATGATGCAGCATTCAAAAGAACATTTTATGCAACTTTTCTTGACTCTCAAAAGATCTTATATTACATTAATTATTAGGATGATATGAGTTTGCGGCAAAGAATATGCAGTAAATACTTAACTGCTTTGATACATTGTTGTACTAAAATCCTGGAACTCCCTCCCTAATGGTATTGCGGGGTCTGCAGACTGCAAAGAAAGCAGCCCACCATCACCTTCTAAAGGACAGCTGATGTGGGCAATAAATGCTGACCCAGCCAGTAACACCCACAAAATAAGTAACAAAAATCTAACAATAATTGTATTGGAATCTAACTGACCTCTGTGCTTTGTGTGGATTAATTAGAAAATACAGACTTGGAAATCAAAAATGTAAGTAATAACGGAACTAGAAAGGGTCAGTGTTTGAATTTCATGTTGATAATATTTTGCTCACTGATTTGTGACATGATGACAATGTGATTATTTTTCACTGAAAATGAGCTGGATCTGTCAGATACTCACTGTTGACTGTTCAGAGATGTTGTCAGGTTTTGGAACAAGCCTCTATTGGTCTAAGATAAGAGTAGTGAGCATATTGATTGAAAGCTTCTGTCAACTATTTGTCTGTAAGTTTGAAATGACACCACCTACCAAAATGAACAGTACATTTATTTGGTGATAACATCCAGTGTTTCAATGACATTGTAACACAACTAAATCAAAGTCAGTTCTGTTGTGTCCCTCTTTCAACAGTACATTGAATTGTACACCCTGAAAGAAACTTTGAATCCCTGGCACTGTTTTCTGATACAGATTTTTGCAAGGACTTGTTAGAGTGCAAAATTCTTGTTGAAATCTAACTAAAGAGTCTTAGTATGCCTTGCCAATTTGGCCCACTCTGCATTACCTGGCAATAATTCACCAAATAATTCATCAATGGATGATTGCTGATCCATCACTATTAATGTAAACTAACCATCATCTATTTTGAACAGATTCTTGACAAACTCTGGCCAGTTTTTTTTTGCTAGCCTGCAACAATAAGAATGTCAGCATTTTTCTGAGCCATTTCTGATATTATCACAATTCCTAGCAGTATTCATTACTCCTAGAGGTTGACCTGCAGATTACCATTTTGGAGATCCCTTACGGTAAAATCATTAAACCAGTACAGCTACTGTTGAGGATAGGCTTGGGATCTGAACTGTCTCCCAGCATTAGGGTTGTGAAGCCTGAGGTAAAATTCAGCCCAATAGAATTTAATTAAAATACAAACGTCAGTGTAATTTTACAGACTTTTAAAATTCATCCCATTTAATAAAAATGCTAAAAATTCATGAAGTGTTGATATTTTGCCAAAGTTTATCATTTACCATATATTCCACACTGTCAAAGTCATGCAAAACAGATTCATAATGCAATTATTTATATTTAAAACATACTTTTAAAATGATATCTAAAATTCAGCTTGCTATGAGGGCAGACATAAATATATGTAATGTGAGCTGTGTTGCAGTCAATGCTTCATGACTCCTGTTGGGACAAACATGCAGTCTCTGTAAATGGGAGCCTGTAACCACACTATACTTGGGTTTTCAGAAGTCATTTGATCAGGTGTTGAATCAATGGTTATTGCATTAAACAAAAGCTCATGGCATGGGGTTAAAAATAACATGTGTAAAAGATTGAATGGCTGAATGAAACCAATAGTATGTATGACTGGCGTGATGTGATGAGTAGAGTTTCACAAGATCAGTGCTGGGTCCTCAACATTTTACAATTAATATTCCTATCAGATTGCATGGATTGGTTGGAGTGGCAGTTAAAGGCAATGAGGCATTTACAGGAGCTAGGGGGTGAGATGAATGGCATTTATGGAAAGGGAGAAAAGCCACAGAGACAGTCAGGTAGAAGGGTTAACTCCAGTGAAGGTAGGAGGGGTAGGCAGGTAGTGCAGGAGCCTGCTTTGTCTATTCCCATCACAAACAAATATGCTATCTTGGAAAATGTAGGGGATGATGGACTCTCAAGGGAATGTAGCATGAACAGCCATGTTTCTGATACAAAGAATGGCTCTAATGTAACGAGGAGTACATTGGGTTCCAAGTGATCAATTGTGATGGGGACTCTCTAGTTAGAGATCAAATGTTTCTGTTACCACCAGTGAAAAATCAGAATGGTGTATTGCCTCGCTGGTGCCAGAATTAAGGATATCTCGGAGAGGATGCAGAATGCTCTCAAAGGGGAGGGGCACCAGCATAAAATTATTGTATACATTGGAACTAATGACACAGGAGACGAAAAGGATGAAATTTTGAAAGGAGAACATAGAAAGTTAGGCAGAAATTTAAAAAGGAGGTTCTCGAGGGTAGTAATACCTGAAGTGTTTTACAAACTTCACTTTTGAGATCATTTAAAACAACAACTTGTATTTATGTAGCACCCACCCTTGACATTGAACCACATAAGGTTTAGATCAGAATGGTACAGGAAAAGCACGAATGCAGATAATAGAATAGAAAATCTAAATGAATAGTCAAAGAGGGAGTTTTTAGAGGAAGCAAGGTGGAAAAGTGTGTAGTGGGAGGTGGGGGCATGGTAATGACAAAAGTTATTAGTGACTAAAGATGCAGTCAACAGTGAAGGAGCACTTAAAACTGGGTATGGTTAAGGTATCAGAATTTGTTATCGTGAAAGGTTGTGGGACTGGGGTATAATCAAGGTAGGGAGGGCTTTGGATTGATCTAAAAACACACCTGAAGTCAAAAGGTTCAGTGAACACGGGGTGAATGGGACTTGTTAAGTGTAAGAATATGGGTATCAGATATTTGGATGAACTCAAGTTTATACAAGACAGAATATCAGTATAGAATCTTGACGTCTTATCTGAGTGCCTGGCTCACTGCAATATTTGATTCCTATAAACTTGTAGGGGAAAGTGAGGTCTGCAGATACTGGAGACCAGAGCCAAGAGTGTGTTGCTGGAAAAGCACAGCAGGTCAGGCTACATCTAAGGAGCAGGAAAATTGATATTTCGGGCCGGAGCCCTTCATCAGGAATGAGGCCGGGAGCCACGGGGAGTGGAGAGATAAATGGGAGGGGTGGGGCTGGGGGGGAAGATAGAGAGTGAACTCGATGGATGGAGGTGGGGGTGAAGGTGATAGGTCAGAGAGGAGGGTGGAGTGGACAGGTGGGAAGAAAGAAGACAGGTGGGACGGGTTATGAAGATAGTGCTGAGCTGGAAGTTTGGAACTGGGGTAAGGTGGGGGGAGGAGAAAATGACAAAAGTGGTGAAGTCCACATTGATGACCTGGGGTTGAAGGGTCCCGAGGCGGAAGATAAGGCGCTCTTCTTCCAGGCGTCGGGTGGGGGGGGGAGTGGCTTTGAAGGAGGCTCAGGACCTGCAGGTCCTCAGCAGAGTGGGAGAAGGAGTTGAAATGCTCAGCCATGGAGTGGTGGGGTTGATTGGTGCAAGTGTCCCGGAGATATTCTCTAAAGCACTCTGCGAATAGGCATCCAGTCTCCCCAATGTAGAGGAGACCACATCGGGAGCAATGGATACAATAAATGACATGTGTGGAAGTGCAGGTGAAATTTGATGGATGTGGAAGGATTCTTTGGGGCCTTTGATGGAGGTGAGGGGGAAGGTGTGAGTGCAGTTTTTGCAATGTCTATGGTGAAGGTGCCAGGAGGGGAGGGTGGCTTGTTACGGGCGTGGACCCGACCAGGTAGTTGTGGAGGGAACAATCCTTACGGAAAGCAAATAGGGGGTGTGGAGGTAAATTTATCCCTGATGGTGGGGTCCATTTCTAGGTGGCAGAAATGTTGGAGGATGATGCAACTTATGCGGAGTTTGGTGGGGTAGAAGGTGAGGACCATGGAGGTTTTGTCCATGTTATTATTGGAAGGGTGGAGTTCAAAGGCAGCAGTGCGGGACGCGGATGGGATGAGTTGGCGGGCATTTTCAACCACGTGGGACGGGAAATTTCAGTCTTTAAAGAAGGAGGCCATCTGGTGTGTTCTGTGGTGGAATTGGTCGTCCTAGGAACAGATGCAGTGGAGGTGGAGGAATTGGGTATACGAGACAGCATTATTGCAGGAGGTAGGGTGGGAGGAGGTGTAATCCAGGTAGTTGTGGGAATCGGTGGGTTTATAAAATAATGTCAGAGTTGAGTCGGTCCTCGTGGATGGAGATGGAGAGGTCTAGGAAGGGGTGGGAGGCGTCAGAGATGGTCCAGGTGAATTTGAGGTCAGGGTAGAATGTGTTAGTGAAATTTACAAACTGTTCGACCTCCCTCTAGGAAGTGGAGGGAGCTGTCTGAGATAGTCCAGGTGAATTTGAGTTTGGGGTGGAATGTGTTAGTGAAATTGATGAACCTCCTTGTGGGAGCACGACGTGGCGCCGATGCAGTCATCAATGTAGCGGAGGAAGAGGTGGGGAGTGGTGCCAGTGTAACTCCGGAAGAAATTGTTGAGGGTGAGGGTGAATAAGAGTGTCCTCACCCTCAAAGATTTTTCCTTCCAATCCTCCCACTACCTCCAGATGAAAGAGATAGCCATGAGCACCTGCATGGGCCCCAGTTATGGCTGCCTCTTTATCAGTCACGTAGAACAGTCCCTCTTCCGTAGTCACACTGGGACTTCTCCCCACCTTTTCCCCTGCTACATTGATGGCTGCATCGGCGCCACCTCGTGCTCCCACGAGGAGGTTCATCAATTTCACTAACACATTCCACCCCAAACTCAAATTCACCTGGACCTTCTCAGACAGCTCCCTCCACTTCCTAGACCTCTCCATCTCCATCCACGAGGACTGACTCAATGCCAAAATTTAAAAAGGAGGTTCTCGAGGATAGTAATGCCTGGATTATTCCCGAGCTAGTGAGGATAGGAATAGGATGATAGGGCAGATGAATGCATTCCCGAAGAAGGGCTTATGCCCGAAACGTCGATTCTCCTGTTCCTTTGATGCTGCCTGACCTGCTGCACTTTTCCAGCAACACATTTTTAAGCTCTGATCTCCAGCATCTGCAGTCCTCACTGTCTCCCAGATGAATGCATTGCTGAGGAGCTAGTTCAGGGGAGAAGGGTTCACATTTTTGGATCATTGAAATCTCTTCTGGAGTAAGAGTGAACTGTACATGAAGGACAGATTGCACCTGAATTGGAATGGAGCTAATATACTGGCAAGGAGGCTTGCTAGAGGTGCTCGGGAAGATTTCAACTAGTAAAGTGGGGTGAGGAGACAGTGAGGAAAAAGTCACCCAGGGAGATAGTGAGGAAAAAGATCAATCTGAGACTGGGTACAATTGGGAAAAGAAGTGAGTCAAACAGGGTAGGCAGCAATAAAGCAGAGAACCAATTAGGACTTAAAGATTAAACTGCATTTATTTCAATGCAAGAGATCTAACAGAGAAGGCAGATGAACTCAGGCCATGGTTAGGAACATTTGACTGGTATATCATAGCAATTACAGAGATGTGGCTCAGGGAGGGACAGGACTGGCAGATTAATGTTCCAGGATACAAGTGCTACAGGAAGGACAGAAAGGGTGACAAGAGACGAGGACGAGTGTTGTTTTTGATAAGGGATAGCATTGCAGCTGTATTTAGGGAGGATATTCCTGCGAATACATCCAGGGAAGTTATTTGGTGAAACTGAGAAATAAGAAAGGGATGATCACCTTATTAGGATTGTATTATAGACCCTCTAATAGACAGCAGGAAATTGAGAAATAAATTTTAAGGAGGTCTCAGTTAGCTGTAAGAATAACAGGGTAGGGGTTTATGACTTTCCAAACGTAGACTGGGACTCTTATAGTGCTAAGGGTTTAGATGGAGAGGAATTTGTTAAGTGAGTAAAAGGGCATTTTCTGATTCAGTATGTGGATGTACCTACTTGAGAAGGTGAAAACCCTGACCTACTCTTGGGAAATATGGCAAGGCAGGTGACTGAGATCAAGATTAGAGTGGTGTTGGAAAAGCACAGCAGGTCAGGCAGCATCCGAAGAGCAGGAAAATTGATGTTTCAGGCAAAAGCCCTTTATCAGGAAACTACGGTGTCAGTAGGGGAGCACTTTGAACCAGCGACCATAATTCTATTAGTTTTAAAATAGTTATAGAGAAGGATAGACCGGATCTAAAAGTTGAAGTTCTAAACTGGAGGAAGTCCAATTTTGATGGTATTAGGTGAGAACTTTCAAAAGTTGATTGGGGTCACATGTTTGCAGGTAAAAGAACGGCTCGAAAAGGGGAAGCCTCCAAAAATGAGACAAAAAGGGTGCAGTGAAAGTATATTCCTGTTAGTGTGAAAGGCAAGGCTGGTAGGTGTAGGGAATGTTGGATGACTTGAAAAGCTGACATTTTAGTTAAGGAAAAAAGGAAGCACACATCAGGTAGAGACAGCAGAGATTGAGTGAATCCTTAGAAGAATATATAAAAAACAAGAGTATACTGAAGAGGGAAATCAAGGGGGCAAAAAGGGGACATGAGATAGCATTGGCAAATAGTATTAAGGAGAATTCAAAGGGATTCTATAAATACATTGAGAAAAAAAGGGTAACTAGGGAGAGAATACAGACCCTCAAAGAGCAGAAAGCAACCTTTGTGTGGAACCGCTGAGATGGGGAGATACTAAACGAGTATTTTGCATCAGTGTTTAATGTGGAGAAGGACATGAAAGATATAGAATGTGGGAAATAGATGATGACATCTTGAAAACTGTCCATATAACAGACGAGAAGGTGCTGGATGTCTTGAAATGCACAAAAGTGGATTAATCCTCAAGACCTGATCAGCTGTACTCTAGAACTCTGAGGGAAGCTGAGGAAGTGATTGCTGGGCACTTTGCTGAGATACTTGTATCACCGATAATCACAGGTGAGGTGCCAGAAGACTGGAGGTTAGCTAACATGGTGCCGTTATTTAAGAAAGTGGTAAGGAAAAGTCAGGGAACTATTGACCGGTGATGCTGACATCAGTGGTGGGCAAGTTATTGGAGGGTATCCTGAGGGACAGAATTTGCATGTATTTATAATGGCAAGGATTGATTAGGGATAGTCAACATAGCTTTGTGCATGGGAAATCATGTCTTGTTTGAGTTTTTTGAAGAAATAACTAAGAGGATTGATGAGGGCAGAGCCATGGACGTGATCTATATGGACTTCAGTAAGGCATTCGACAAGCGTCCTCATGGTAGACTAGTTAGCAAGGTTAGATCTCATGGAATACAGGGAAAATTAGCCATTTGGATACAGAACTGATCGAAGGTAAAAGATGGTGATGGAGAGTTGTTTTTCAGACTGGAGGCCTGTGGCCAGTGGTGTGCTACAAGGGTTGGTGCTTCATCCACTGCTTTTCATCATTTATATAAATGATTTGGATATGAACATAGGAGATATAGTTATTAAGTTTGCAGATAATTCCAAAATTGGAGGTGTAGTGGACACCAAAGAAGGCTATCTCAGAGTACAACGGGATCTTGATCAGGTGAGCCAGTGGGTTGAGGAGTGGCATATAGCATTTAATTTAGATAAATGCGAAGTGCTGCATGTTGGAAAGGCAAATCAGAACAGGACTTTTGCACTTAACAGTAAGGACCTGGGGAGTGTTGCTGAACAAAGAGACCTTATAGCGCAGGTTCATAGTTCCTTGTAAGTGGAGTCACAGGTAGATGGGATAATGAAGAAGACTTTGGTATGCTTTCCTTTATTGATCAGAGCAATATAGAAGTATAGAAGTTGGGTGGTCATGTTATGGTTGTACAGGACATTGATTAGGCATATTGTGTGCAATTCTAGTTCCCTCCTATCAGAAGGATGTTGTGAAACTTGAAAGGGTTCAGAAAAGATGACCAAGGAAGTTGCCAGGATTGGAAGATTTGAGCTATAGAGAGAGGTTGAATACACTGGGGCTGTTTTCCTTGGCACATCAGAGGCTGAGGGGTGATTTTTATAGAGGTCTATAAAATCACAATGGGCATGGATTGGGTTAATAGGCATGGCCTTTTCCCTGGGGTGGGGGAATCCGGAACAAGAGGGCATAGGTTTAGGGTGAGAGGAGAATAATGTAAAAGGGACCTAACAAGCAACTTTTTCACACAGCTGGTGTGTGTATGAAGTTAAAAATCACACAACAACAGGTTATAGTCCAACAGGTTTAATTGGAAGCACACTAGCTTTCGGAGCGACACTCCTTCATCAGATGATGAAGGATCGTCGCTCCGAAAGCTAGGGTGCTTCCAATTAAACCTGTTGGACTATAATCTGGTGTTGTATGATTTTTAACTTTGTACACCCCAGTCCAACACCGGCATCTCCAAATCATGGTGTGTGTATGGAATGAGCCAGAGGAAGCACGGCAGCACAGTGGCACAGTGGTTAGCACTGCTGCCTCACAGCGCCAGAGACCCGGGTTCAATTCCCGCCTCAGGCGACTGACTGTGTGGAGTTTCCTCCAGGAGCTCTGGTTTCCTCCCACAGTCTAAAAATGTGCAGGTTAGGTGAATTGGCTATGTTAAATTGCCCATAGTGTTAGGTGAAGGGGTAAATGTAGGGGAATGGGTCTGGGTGGGTTGGGCTGGAGGGCCTGTTTCCACACTGTAACTAATCTAATCAGGAAGTGATGGAGACTGACACAATTATAACATTTGAAAGGCATCTGGGTAGGTATATGATTAGGAAGGGTTTAGAGGAAAATGAACCAAGTGCTGACAAATGAGACTAGATTAGGTTAGGATATTATGGACAAGTTGGAAGAAGGGTCTGTTCTGTGCTGTACATCTCTATGACTCTTTGACTTAGATGAGGGAAACGAAGGCATGGTAGCGAAATTTGTAGATGCCATCAAGATAGGTAGGGAATATTGAGGGGGATCTTATGGAAACATAAAGTTATGAAGGGAATTGATAAGATACAAGTAGAGAGATTGTTTTCACTGGTGGGTGAAACTAGGACAAGAGGTAGTAGCCTCAAAATTCGGGAGACCAGATTTTGGACCGAATTGAGATGGAGCTTGTGAGAAGTATGGTGGCTCAGTGGTAAGCGCTGTTGCCTCACAGCAATAGGGACCTGGGTTCAATTCCAGCATTGGCAACTTTCTGTGTGGATATTGTACATTATTCCTGTGTTTGTGTGCGTTTCTGCCAGGCAGTCTGGTTTCTTCCCACAGTCCAAAGATGTACAGGTCAGTGAATTGGTCATGCTAAATTGCCCATAGTGTTGCAGGGATGTGCAGGCTAGGTGCATTAGTCAGGGGAAATGTAGAGTAACATTGGTAGGGGAATGGGTCTGGGTGAGTTATTCTTTGGAGGGTCGGTGAGGACTTGCTAGGTTATTTGGCCCATTTCCACACTGTAAGGATTCTATGAACTTCACCCAGAGGTTATGAATCTTGGAACTCCGTGATCTGTGAAGTAGTTGAGGCTTCTTCATTGAATGTTTTTAAAGCCATGATAGATAACTTTTTGAACAGTAAAGCAATTGAGAGTTATGATAAGAGAGTGGGTAACTGGAGCTGAGGCCATAAAGAGGTCCACCATGATCTTATTGAATGGCGGAGCAGGCTCAAGGGGCCAGATGGCTACTCCTTCTCCTAGTTCTCATGTTGTCAAGAGGAAATTAGGAAGCCACAGAAGGAAACATATAATGTCGGGTGAATAGATAAAAATCTAGTGGAGAAAACAAGTTAGACAATTGAAGTTATTCACTTTGAAAGGAAGAATGAAAAGCAGAATATTCTGAGTTGGAATCTTTTTCCCAGAATTGAAATGACTAATACTGGAGGGCATGTATTTAAATAAGAGGAGGAAACTTCAATGGAGATGTGAGGGGCCAGTTTTTTTACCCAGGAAGAGGCAGGTTCCTGGAACATCCTGCCAGAAGTAGTGCGGAGGCAGATACAAAATGGGTGTTTAAAGGGCATTTAGATAAGCACAAGAATAAGCAAGGAATGGAGGGATGTGTACCATGGACAGGCAGAAGGGATTAGTTTAATTTGGGTCATGTTCAGCACAACATTGTGAGCCAAAGGGGCTATGCTGTCCAGTTTGATGTTCTATAACATAAAGGAAAACAACAACAGGGGTACAGAGGGATCCAGCTGTTTTAGTGCATGAATCACAAAAGGTTAGTGTACAGATACAGCAGTAACCAAGAAGAGTAATGGAATAATATTCTTTATTATGAGAGAAATTCAATATAAAAGTTAGTATGCTATATATACATGAAAAGATTTCCTACAACTATCCAACTTGGAAAGACAATGAAGCTTGGCTTGGGGATGCACAAATGAGTTACACTTCATAGCTGCCTGGCTGGGCAGTACGCAGAAAGAAAGGAAAAAGAATTGATAACAACAATAACTGGAAGATCTTTTGGTGTTTCTTTCTGATCATCACAAAATCCAGCAGCAATGAGAGAGAAAAGAAATCAGAGAAACATCTATTCTCCAAGAACTTATGCTTTAAGGCATCAACTAAATGACAGTGGCTTCAGGTTTAACAGTAATGACTCAGTGGCCCTACATATATTTTAACTTCTTATTAAAAAAATGCCATCTTTTTTAAAAACGGGATACCATGTTTGTGTGTACATTTGATTTCTCATTCTATCATTTTGTCAGCGTTAATGGGCATGAAAATTCTTCTCCACTCAATCAGGAAAACATTGTAATTGTCTCTTTCAGTTTGAAACAAATTGTGTTCTAATTGAAGTGTCATATAGCTACATGCTGCAAATGATGTAAAACTCTTTGTTGTGGCCAACTGAAGGGTTTCAAAAGAGAGAGGCTGAGACCTCTCCTCATCTGATCAGAATGAATTGCTCAGCATGTCAAGGTCAGTTATGACCTGCAAAAACTGGCCTTACCAGAGACATTCATATCTCATCAAAGGATAAATAAAACTCCAAAATTAGTGGAGATTCTAGCAGAATATCCCAGTGTCTGGCTTGCTGGGTCCACTGCCAAATTGTTGACATCCTAAGAAACAAGGTCAGTAACCCTTACGTCCACATAACTGTTAGATTTGGAAGCACACATCCTGATTTAATTTGTATAATTCCTGGTTCTGTTCTTGAAAGCAGGTTATTACTTGGCACCCAAACTCATGCAAGTAAACAGATTTGCAGCTTGAGTCATTTTCCATTTCTACAAATCTTTGCTTTATTGAATACTTGTAAAAAAGCACTGTATGTAAGCATCTTCAGTTAATTTGAATCAATTGAACTATCTTGTTTTAACCTAAATAAATGTGTGCTGTATTTAAAATGTCTTTCAAATCTCTGACAAATAGTCATGAAAATCCTCCCTCTGTCACTCGTCAATGTTTATTCATATGTACAATCTCCATCTTCTTGTCTTGCCTTTATTGTTCAGGCATGAAGAACAATTGTCCAGTATATGTCATATGCATCATCATTTTACTGCAAACTTTTTGCATTTACTTGGATCTAGACTTGGATTTCATACTCAAATAATATCTAGGCAAACAGCTAGACTCAGAGCTTCAAAATCAGAAAAGGAAGGGAAGCTAAAGGAATTGCATGCTGACATTTTATTGTAAATATTTTAAAGTGTAAAAAATAATTAGTTATCCTCTCTATCATTATTTATTTCCAATCGCACTAAGAATCATATGAACAAAGAAACATATGAATTAGAAGTTGGAGGAGACCACTTCGTCCAATAAGTCAGCTTTATTATTCTGTTTGTGTTTAGAATTCTACGTTCCCATATAATGCTGATAGTCTTTGATTGTCTTTCCTAATTTATTCAATTTTGTCTTAAAAAATATTCGCCTTGAGGCAGATAGTTCCAAAATTGCATGACCCTTTGACACAGAAAAGAAATCCTCATCTTTTTCCTGTAAGGCAATCCCTAATTTTAAATAGTGTCCCCTGCACCATAAAAGGAAAAATCTTTTTTCTTGTACACCTTGTCAAAACAATCTTATACACTTCAATCAAGTCACACCTCACTCTTCCAAACTCCAGTGGAAACAAGCCCAGACAGCCCAACCTTTTAGCATCAGGTTTATTCCAGGCTTCAAACTAGCAAACAAAAATGGAAAATGCTGGAGAAACTGGCAGCATCTGTGGACAAAGAAGTAGAATTAAGTTTCAAGTCTAATATGAATTATCTTGAATCTCGTGAAGGTCTTCTGAACCACCAACAATGCATTTATATCTTTTCTCCAATAAGGAGATCAAAACTACATACACTATTCCAGATGCTATTTCAACAATACCATGCTAGTGGACTTGTGCCTTACCACCCACTTCACATTCAATAACAAGACATACAAACAAATCAACAGAATATGTATGGGATCACCCATATCAGGGTTCCTAGCAGAAACAGTAATGCAGAGGCTAGAACAAATCGCCCTCCCAACTGTCCAAACCAAATTTTGGGTCCGCTATGTGGATGACACCTTCATCACAAAACAAAACAAATTAGAGGAAATTTACAACACCATCAACAACACCCTTAATGGCATAAAATTCACAAAAGTGGAAGAGAATGACAACAAAATCCTATTCCTTGATGTCACAGTGGAGCGAACAGTGAGTGGGGAGCTTCAAACCACCATCTACAGGAAAACAACACCCATGGACCAAATACTTAGCTTCAGAAACAATCAGCCCAACAGCCAAAAACAGAGCTGCATCAGGACACTATTTCAATGAGCCACAGCACACTGCAGCACCCAGGAACTACGAAGAGCAGAAGAAAAACACATATGCTGCGTATTCAAGAAGAACAGATACCCAATTAACACAATCCACCAATTTCTCAACAACAAACCCAAACAAGCAGACAAAACGTGCCCAGAAACTCTAGCCACATTACCTTACATCAAAGGTATTTCTGAAATGATTTCTAGACTACTCAGACATTATGGCATCATGGTAGCCCACAAACTACCAACACACTTAAACAGCAGCTAATGAACCTAAAAGACCCTATACAAACAACCAGCAAAACAAATGTCATTTACAAAATGTCCGTGCAAGGCCTGCAACAAACACTACATCAGACAAATGGGCAGAAAACTAGCCACCAGATTACATGAGTAGCAACTAGGCACAAAAAAAGATCCACTATCACTAGTATCCTTACATGCAGAGGAAGACGGACACCACTTTGATTGGGACAATGCATCCATCCTAGGACAAGCTAAACAGACACACACGAGAATTCCCAGAAGCATGGTATTCTAACAGAATGCCACCAATCAATTTGGACCCCATCTACTATCCTCTGAGAAAAAGAACTGGAAATGGTATCACCCTCCCAAAGAAACCAAGACACATAAATAGAAAGCAGGACATAACACTTAAACATCACCGGAGGCTCACTGATGATATTACCCAGCATGGTAACAAAACATCTGAAAATGAATCTTTCACCTCATTGAAAAATCTTACATCCAGATTAAAGGGGCTGAACATTATTCCAATGGAGAAAGATTGCAGAAAGTTACAAACAGGGGGTTTTGGACTCTTTGTCCATGAATTCAAAAAACTAGCATCCAAGTTCAGCAGGTGGAAGGCAAATGATATTTTTGCCTTTATATCAAAGGGAATGGACTATAAATGTAGGAAAGATTTACGAACACATTCTAAGGCACTAATCAGACCACAACTGGAAGACTGTGACCAGTTCTGGGCACCTTATCTAAGGAAATGTATTTTGGCATTGGGGGCACTCCAAACAAGGTTCACTTGATTGATTCCATGTATGGAGGGACTGCCTTATAAAGAGAGATTGAGTACATTGGGCTCATTGGAGTTTAGAAGAATGAGAGATGACTGTATTGAAACATATGCGATTCTTCAGGGACTTGACAAAGTAGGTGAAGACAGTTGTTGCTCCTTGTGGGAGGGTTTAAGACCAGAGGGCATAATTGCAGATTAAGGTGTTGAACATTTAATACTGAGGTGAGGAAGAATTTCTTCTGTCAGCAACTAGTAAATCTGTGGAAGTGTTTTCTGAAGACGGTTGCTAAGACTGGGTCATTATGTTTATTCAAAGTTGACAGATGTGGGCAGCATGGTGGCACGGTGGCTAGCACTGCTGCCTCACAGCGCCAGAGACCTGGGTTCAATTCCCGCCTCAGGCAACTGTCTGTATGGAGTTTGCACATTCTCCCCATGTCTGCGTGGGTTTCCTCCGGGTGCTCTGGTTTCCTCCCACAGTCCAAAAATGTGCAGGTTAGATGAATTGGCCATGCTAAATTGCCCAGAGTGTTAGGTGAAGGGGTAAATGTAGGGGAATGGGTCTGGGTGGGTTGCTCTTTAGAGGGTCAGTGTGGACTTGTTGGGTTGAAGGGCCTGTTTCCACACTGTAGGTAATCTAATCTAATCTTAATCAGTTAGGGAATCAAGGGTTATGGAAAAGGACAGGAAAATAGAGTTAAGGTTTGTCAGATTAGCCATGATCCCATTAAATGGTGGAGCAGGTACGATGGCACTCTTCTATTACGGCATCTTATGATCTTGTAATAAAACTGATCCAAAGTCTTTCACAGCAGCATATCTGAGAAGAAATCATTTCATAAAATCAGAAATTACTTTACATAAATATTTTAACCTGCTGCTGAACAGGTTTTGTTGTCATTGTGAAGCAGTGGCATTGTAACAGTTTGGTGTAACCCTTCACTTTACAAGTAACCAGCTGGGCAAAGAATCAATTGGTCTAGCTATCAGTTGGGAACCAGTTCTTCAATCTGTATTGTAGCTTTGGCATTATTTTTATATGACCTGCATTAACGTACAAGTAAGGGCCACCTTAGTAGCATTTTCATTTGCTTAGATTGGGGGAAAAAGAATATTTTTCCATATTATAAAACCAACAAACTCAGTTAGATGCACCATGCACCATTCTCTGTGCAACAGTTTCAAGTTTAGGCTAGAAAAGCTGTAGCATAACCAATTCAATTCTTTAATCATTGGGCAAGAGTAAAAATCACTATTCTCATCATGTAATACACTTTCCATGGCACTAGTCAGACCACAGCTGGACTACTGTAACCAACTCTGGGCTGCTTATCTAAAGAAATGTATTTTGATAGTGGAGGCACGCCAAACAAGGTTCACTTGATTGATTTCATGTATGGAGGGACTGTCTTATAAAGACAGTGTGGAAACAGGCCCTTTGGCCCAACAGTATTTACTGTGACAAAGGATATTGAAGATATAGTCTGTAGGGAAATAGATGATGACATCTTGCAGAATGTCCATATTACAGAGGAGGAAGCGCTGGATGTCTTGAAAAGGGTAAAGATGGATAAATCCCCAGGACCTGATCAGGTGTACCTGAGAACTCTGTGGGAAGCTAGAGAAGTGGGCCTCTTGCTGAGATATTTGTATCATCGATAGTCACAGGTGAGGTGCCAGAAGACTGGAGGTTGGTTAACATGGTTCCACAGTTTAACAAGGGTGGTAAGGACAAGCCAGGGAACTATAAACCAGTGAGCCTGATTTCGGTGGTGGGCAAGTTGTTGGAGGGAATCCTGAGGGACAGGATGTACATGTATTTGGAAAGGCAAGGACAGATTAGGGATAGTCAACATGGCTTTGTGTGTGGGAAATCGTGTCTCACAAACTTGATTGAATTTTTTTGAGCAAGTAACAAAGAGGATTGATGAGGGCAGAGTGATAGATGTGATACATGGACTTCAGTAAGGTGTTCTACGAGGTTCCCCATGGGAGACTGATTAGCAAGGTTAGATCTCATGGAATACAGGGAGAACTAGCCATTTGGATATAGAACTGGTTCAAAGGTAGGGTGACGGTGGAGGGTTGTTTTTCAGATTGGAGGCCTGTGACCAGTGGAATGCCACAAGGATCGGTGCAGGGCCCTCTACTTTTTGTCATTTACATAAATGATTTGGATGCGAGCATAAGAGATACAGTTAGTAAGTTTGCAGATGACACCAAAATTGGAGGTGGAGTGCACAGCGAAGAGCATTACCTCAGCTTACAACAGGATCTTGACCAGATGAGCCAATGAGCTGAGAAGTGGCAGATGGAGTTTAATTCAGATAAATGTGAGGTGCTACTTTTTGCGAAAGCAAATCTTAGCAGGACTTATACACTTAATGGTAAGGTCCTAGGGAGTATCACTGAAGAAAGAGACCTTGGAGTGCAGGTTCATAGCTCCTTGAAAGTGGAGTCGCAGGTAGATAGGATAGTGAAGAAGGCATTTGGTATGCTTTCTTTTATTGGTCAGAGTATTGAATACAGGAGTTGGGAGGTTTGTATGTCACTGCTGGAATATTGCGTGCAACTCTGGCCTCCTTCCTATCGGAAAGATGTTGTGAAACTTGAAAGGATTCAGAAAAGATATACAAGGATATTGCCAGGGTTGGAGGATTTGTGCTGTAGGGAGAGGCTGAACAGGCTGAGGTTGTTTTCCCTGGAGCGTCGGAGGCTAAGGGGTGACCTTATAGGGGTTTACAAAATTATGAGGGGCATGGATAGGGTAAATAGGCAAAGTCTTTTCCCTGGGTTCGGGGAGTCCAGAACTCGAGAGCATAGGTTTAGGGTGAGAGGGGAAAGATATAAAAGAGACCTATGGGCAACGTTTTCACACAGAGGGCAGTACTTAAATGGAATGAGCTGCCAGCGGAAGTGGTGGACACTGGTACAATTGCAACATTTAAGAGGCATTTGAATGGGTATATGAATAGGAAGGGTTTGGAGGGATATGGGCCGGGTGCTGGCAGGTGGGACTAAATTGGGTTGGGATATCTGGTCGGCATGGACGAGTTGGACCGAAGGGTCTGTTTCCATGCTCTACATCTCTATGACTCTATGACCAAGTCCCGACCAACCTTCTGAAGAGTAATCTGCCCAATTCCATTTCCCTACTTTATTATCCTTTGATTGATGCACCTAACCTACACATTCCTGAACACTATGGGCAATTTCAGATGGCCAATTCACCTCACCTGCACATCTTTGGATTGTCGGAGGAAAATGGAGCACCTGGAGGAAACTCACGCAGACACAGGGAGAATGTGCAAACTCCACACTGACAGTCGCCCAAGGCTGGAAGCAAATGCAGGTCCCTGGCGTTGCGAGACATGGTGGCTGACTACTGAGCCACTATGCTGCCCCACTATGCTGCCCCATTCTGTTAGTCTTCAAAAATGAAAGATTATTGAGCTGTCTGGCTATCATGCTGATTTACTCATTCTGGTAATTTGCTGCTGTTGGCCTAAGCTTGCAGGAATCATAATTGTTTCATTGTTTTGCATCACTACGCAGGACAACAAACTCTCAGCAGGTTAGAGTGTACATTGTTGAAAACATTCTCTCAAAATTGCTGCCTTTTTTATCTCAATTGCTCAAGCATGAGCCCAGAAATTCCTGTCAGCATAAACAGTTATGCTAATAGCAAATGCATCAGCAGCAGTAGGGGCAGCAGAATGCTTTCCACTGCTGAGCTTGTCTTTTACTGCATGTATTAATCTTATTGTACTCGTTGTTGCTCGACATTATTAATGTATAATTTTTGAACCAGCTCATCAGTTTTCATGCATATTGTGCAAAGTTGCCATAAGTCTATAAGGGTTGAGAGTGTGTTGCTGGAAAAGCACAACAGGCCTGACAGCATCCGAGGAGCAGCAGAATCGACGTTTTGGGCCAGAGCCCTTCTTCAGGAAGGAGGCTGGGAGCCTCAGGGGTGGAGAGATAAATGGGGGGGTGAGGGGGCGTGTGTGTGGCTGGGGAGAATGTAGCTGAGAGTGCAATAGGTGGATTGAGGTGAAGGTACAGGTGATAGCTCGGAGAGGAGGGTGGGGCGGATATGTGGAAAGGAAGATTGACAGGTGGAATAAGTCATGAGGATGGTGCTGAGCTGGAAGGTTGGCACTGGAGTAAGGTGGGGGAGGGGAAAATGAGGAAAGTGGTGAAATCCATGTTGATGCCTTTGGGTTGAAAAGTCCCGAGGTGGAAGATAAGGCGTCTTTCTTCCAGGCATTGGGTGGTGAGGGAGTGGCGGTGAAAGAGGTCCAGGACCTGCAGGTCCTCAGCAGAGTGGGAGAGAGAGTTGAAATGTTCGGCCATTGAGTGGTGGGGTTGATTGGTGCAAGTATCCCACAGATATTCTCTAAAGCGCTCTGCGAATAGGCGTTCAGTCTCCCCAGTGTAGAGGACACCACATCAGGAGCAATGGATACAATAAATGACATGTGTGAAAGTGCAGGTGAAACTTTGATGGGTGTGGAAGGATCCTTAGGGGCCTTGGACGGAGGTGGGGGGGAAGGTGTGGGCGCAGTTTTTGCAATTCCTGTGGTGGCAGGAGAAGGTGCCAGGAGAGGAGGGTGGCTTGTTACGGGCCATGGACCTGACCAGGTAGTCATGGAGGGAATAGTCTTTGTGGAGAGCGGATAGGGGTGGGGAGAGAAATTTAACCCTGGTGGTGGGGTCCATTTGCAGGTGGCGGAAATGTCGGCAGATGATGTGATTTATATGGAGGTTGGTGGAGTGGAAGGTGAGCATCAGGGAATGTCTGTGCTTGTTGCAGTTGTAGGGGTGTGGTTGGAGAACGCAAGTTGCGGGACGTGGATGTGATGCGTTGGAGGGCATCTTCAACCATGTGGGAAGGGAAATTTTGGTCTTTAAAGAAGGAGGCCATCTGGTGTGCTTTGCGGTGGAACTGGTCATCCTGGGAGCAAATGCGGCGGAGACGGAGGAACTGGGAAAATTGGATACCATTTTTCCAAAAGGTAGAGTGGAAGGAGGTGTAATCCAGGTTGCTGAGGGAGTCAGTGGGTTTGTAAAAAATGTCAGTGTTGAGTCGGTTTTCGTGGATGGAGAACATACCAGATTGTATCCATTGCTGCCGATGTGGTCTCCTCTACATTGGGGAGACTGGATGCCTATTCGCAGAGTGCTTTAGAGAATATCTCCGGGACACTTGCATCAATCAACCCCACCACTCCATGGCTGAACATTTCAACTCCTTCTCCCACTCTGCTGAGGACCTGCAGGTCCTGAGCCTCCTTCAAAGCCACTCCCTCCCCACCCAACGCCTGGAAGAAGAATGCCTTTTCTTCCTCCTCGTGACCCTTCAACCCCAGGTCATCAATGTGGACTTCACCAGTTTCCTCATTTTCCCCTTCCACCACCTTACCCCAGTTCCAAACTTCCAGCTCAGCACCGTCTTCATGACCTGTCCCACCTGTCAATCTTCCTTCCCACCTGTCCGCTCCACCCTCCTCTCTGACCTATTGCCTTCATCCCCACCTCCATCCATCTAGTTCACTCTCTATCTTCCCCATCAGCCCCACCCCCTCCCATTTATCTCTCCACTCCCCGTGGCTCCCAGCCTCATTCCTGATGAAGGGCTCCGGCCCAAAATGTCGATTCTCCTGCTCCTCAGATGTTGCTTGACCTTCTGTGCTTTTACAGCAACACACTCTTGACTCTGATCTCCAGTATCTGTAGACCTCACTTTCCCCTACAAGTCTATAGGAGTCAAATATTGCAGTGAGCCAGGCACTCAGCTAAGACGTCAAGATTCTATTCTGATATTCTGTCTTGTATAAACTTGAGTTCATCCAAATATCTGATACCCATATTCTTACACTTACCAAGTCCCATTCACCCCGTGTTCACTGAACCTTTTGACTTCAGGTGTGTTTTTAGATCAATCCAAAGCCCTCCCTACCTTGATTATAACCCAGTCCCACAATCTTCCACGATAACAGATTCTGATACCTTAATCATACCAATTTTTAAGTGCTCCTCCAGTGTTGACTGCACCTTCAGTCACTAAGGCTCCAACTCCTGTCATTACCATGCCCCCACCTCCCACAACACACTTTTCCACCTTGCTTCCTCTAAAAATTCTGTCTTTGACTATTCATTTAGTTTTTCTGTTCTATTATCTGCTTATGTGGTTCAATGTTAAGGGTGGGTGCTACATAAATACAAGTTGTTGTTTTAAATGATCTCAAAAGTAAAGTTTGCAAAAAAATTTAGCAAAAGCTACCTTCTGCATATCCTCAGGAATCATCAATGTTTTTGGAAGTGTACAATCACAGTGACATCTCAGTATCGAAACAACCAACTTCTTCTTATCCTTTGATGGAATAATGATCAATGGCCCCGCAGTGGGGTCACAGATGAGCAACTAATGTCTCAAGCTCTGAGATAGTAATGGTGACTGACTGGTGTGAACTCAGGTTTAACATTCCTGGGATTATCTTCAAGGTCCTTTTAAATGTGTGTTTTTTCCAATTGGTTTGACATAATCTAATCAATACTGAGGCCGATTGTTCACACCAACAGAACCTGCAAAACAATGGGTTCCGGAGCTTCCCTGAGAATTGTACCTAGTTTTCTGCTCTAATACCTCAGCTCCATCAATATCTCAGCAACCTTCTTTTTATAGAGCCATAGTGCCTAACAGCATGAAGCAAATCCCTTGGTCCAATTATTCCACGCCAACAAGGTTTTTCAAACTAAACTAGTCCCATTTGCTATATCTCACTAAAATTTCCTTTACCTATCTAAATGTCTTTTAGGTATTGTAACTGGACCTGCCTCTACCACTTCCTCTGGCAGTTCCTTCCATATACGCACCAACCTCTGTGTGAAAAAGTTGCCCCTCAGGTCCCTTTTAAATTTTTCACCCTTACCTTAAGCCTATGTTTTGAATGTCACCACGCTAGAGAAAAGACGTTCACTATTCACCTTAACTATGCTTCTCATGATTTTATAAATCTCTATACCGTCACCCTAAACTGCCTACATTTCAGTGAAAGAAACATCTCAGCCTATCCAGCCTCTCCTTATAACTCAAACCTTCCAGTCCCAGCAACATCCTTATAAATCTTTTCTGCACTCTTTCCAATTTAAAAACATCCTTCCTATGACAGGGGTGGCATAGTGGCTCTGTGTTTAGTACTGTTGCCTCACAATGCCAGGGACCTAGCTCAATTCCACCCCCTGGCAACTGTCTGTGTGGAGTTTGCACGTTCTCCTCATATCTGTGTGGGTTTCCTTTGGATGCTCTGGTTTACTCCAAAGATGTGCTGGTTGGGTGGATTAGCCATGCTAAATTGCCAAGAGTGTTCAGGAATGTGTAGGCTAGATGGGTTAGCCATGGAAAATGCAAGGTTATAGGGGTATGGGAGGGGGAGTGCATGTGGGAGGGATGTTCTTTGGAGAGCCAGTTGTGTACTGGATCGGCCAAACGGCCTGCTTCCACACTGTATGGATTCTATGACTAGAACCACATTTCTGGGTTGCAAGGATCATTCTGAATGAATTAAACAGCAGGCATACCATTAATGTGACCCTAGCATTGACAGTAGATTGGCAATGCCATAGTGGCAATATCACTGGACTAGTAATCCAGAATCGCAGTCTAATGTTCCATTGTCGGTGAAATTGAATTCAATAAAACAAAGTCTAGATCTAAAAGAAAGATGTCAGTTGTTGTAAAACCCCATCTGGTTCACAAATATTCCTTAAAGAAGGAAATCTACCAACCTTACCTGGTCTGACCTACATGTGACTTTATATCAATGTGATTGATTCTTAACTCACAATTCCGGGTGGACAGTAAATGTTGGCCTAACCAGCAACAATTGGTATCCCATGGATAATGTTTTTAAAAAAGCCACAGTTCACAAAGGACCATACGCATCTCTATCCATTATAGAGAGAGAGAGAGAGAGAGGCAAATGATCACTACAGTTTGAAGAACACCACTCCACAAACCTCAGGTACAGTGATGAATTTGGTACTACCACAGCCAGTGCAGAGGTTAAACCTGTGCTGCTAACTTTAATTCTGCACTACATTCTAGTCGTTCAACGAGCTGAGCTAAATGATCCCTTGAACACAGAATAGAACAAAAATAAGTTGCTGGAGAGTTTTGATGCCACTCTGTTGTACAATTGCTGGTGCACATGAACTTCCCTTGTGTGTCTCAATTGAGGTAGCTGCATATATTCTGCTGTATTAAGAACTCATACTCAAAATTCAGGATAGGATTGGTGGAATGACAAACAGAAATGTAACACCTGAATATGTGAATGGATTTATACAAGACATTTAATTTCATTTTCTTGGTTCGTCTCATTATTAATCTCTTGTGTTGTTACATTGTTCTTCATGCAGATCACTTTCGCTAATAGGAGGTTGCAAGCAGTTACATGACAGTAAGCAGATAGGAGAACAGTGAATGAGCTACACTTCTGTCATTGCACTGTAGATAAGATTGTTCTTTTTTCAGTAAGTATGATAAAATTGATATCAGTGCATTATATTTACTGTAAACAGTTACCTCCACAAAAATTATGTTTATTTCATTAACAAAGTTTGATTTTACTCTGTGGTGAGAAAAAATACACTGATTTGATGTCTCCATTTGCAACATATATTAACTTAAAGACTTTTTCTTCATGATTTTTGAAAGGAAACAAGATATCTGCATATATTTATTTGTTTTATTTATTTGATTGATTCGTTATCACATGTATTTTGTAACAATATATAGTGAAAAATATTGTATAGTATCACCAATATCTGATGACTTCTTAAAACACAGAAAAATTAACCAAAGCTTAGAATATAAAGGCAGTAGAATAAAGAAGCAAAACAAAAAATGTTCAACTTTATAGTCCTTCCTTTTATGTACTGTACCGTGGGCCATGGGCCTAGTGGCCAGTCTGCTTCCCCATCGCACTACCGCTGGAATGAAAGTTGCTCGTCTTTGGTGCCATCTCACCTCCACCAATACCCTCACCATTATGAGCCCTCACTGGACCTTGCCAATGCTGACACTGCTAATGCTGCTGGGTACTACACTAGCCCAAACCTCAATTCTACTGTTGCCATGAGTCTGCTTTGGGCCCACCTCACAGATACAGGTGCTACAATGCTGCAGGGCCTTGTGCTGGGTCTAAAGACTGCCGCCACCTCCATGAATCTGCACTGAGCAGATGATACTGGCAAACCATGTCCACCTCCTTTGGAGCAGCCATTAATCAGTGCTCAGATCGCCTCATTGATGCAGAAGTTGCTGACAACCCAAACTCACTCCGACACTTATGCCACAAATCTATGCTGGGCCCACATGCTGCTCACTATGAGTCCATGCTTGACACACTCATCAACTGCCATGAGTCTGCACTGGGCCTATTTGTCTCCACTGATGCCATTGCTGTGTCTAAGCTTTTCAATAAGAAGTAAACAAAAAGAGAAAAAAAGAAAAAAGATATGAGAAAAGAGAGAACAAAAATGAAATGAAAAGTTGATGAAGTGGATGAGACCTGACCTCAGAAGCCCTATTCCACCTCCATCTTACTAGATCAAAGTCTTCAAAATATTCCAATATCAGAAAGCCTAATGAGCAGATACAGCAGCCTTATATTTGTTCATTCAACCTAAATAAATTTTTAAATGCACAATAAGCAACTATTTAAAACAAAAGAGAAGCAGGACAATAACTTGTGTGACATGTCACAAGCTGTTCAGAAACTGAGAGCAGCTGTGGAGGAGTCCAGGAACCGAGCAAGATCATCTCTGGCTCAGTTCACTTTTCAGAAGTTCAGGGACTTGAAGATTGGAATTTTTGGAACAGCCTGGGGTTTCTGAGCCAACAACTGAGGAGGAGGGGAAAAGCTCTCCTTTAGCTGATCCCTGCTGACCACATGTCTCATCAAATACATCTCCTGACTTCCCTTTGAACCGCTGACTCTCCTTCCCATTCATCCAATACCCACCCTGGCTCCCCTTGCTCCCCACTCTGCCTGTACCTGCATTACCAAACCCCACCCCACCAATCTTCTGTCTTCTTTTACTTTTTCCACCACCGGTCCCTCTCCCCAACCCAATCATTTTCCTGCTCTCGCCCAGTCTCTCTCTCTCCCCCACCCCATCCCCAGTCTCTCTTGCCCATATCTAATGTCTCTCATTCTCTCTGTCACTCCACACCCATTATTTCTCTGTCTGTTCCACACTGCCAGTCTCTCTCTCTCTCTCTCTCTCTCTCTCCTCACCAGCAAAAGACTAGTAACTTTATGCTCTGGAAACTTCAGCAAATAAGACTGTGAATATTTCAGGCCTCAGAGTGGTTAGAAAAGACAGGTTTGGGAGCTTATTTGAGTGCAAGGGCAATACTCACATTCCCAATGACAAGTTAAAGTTTCAGTACTTTTTTCTCAGAAACCTTCAGGCTGGCTTGCCTTCCCTTGTGATGGTTGGGACTCTCTTTTACATTCATTAGTACCCCACCTTGCTAGAATTACATTCATGGACAAAAGCAACAAAATGTGTTCATAAACCTGACCTTATATGAGGCCCATGTACCTCTCTGGGTAGACTTATTCTCGGGGTTCTGTTTAGGGCATATCTCCTTCATAGACCAAGTCCATTATTTTTACCCAAGGTGTTCCTTGTTTCTTTGCTTAAATAGTTCCAGTGTAAAGGATGCTCTACCCAATCCAATCAGTTTATGAAAAGTCTCATTTATACCTGGTTTTGAAAGGTTTAGTTGCTGTCTACTGTTAACAGTGTAAGAGATATAGACAGTGCAGTACAGCTCCATCAGCTGATGCTAAGAATCCTGAGAGGCCAGGTATGATGTGTTAAACAAAAAGAGGGGCTCAACTGAAAAGTAACAAATATATTAAAAGGCATGGTTATTTGATGCCCCTTCACCAGGTAGAGAGATATGTTCCTGTGAAAATCAGGAATAGAAATGGCAAGATTAGGGAACCATGGATGACAGGTGAAATTGTGAGACTAGTTAAGAGGAAAAAGGAAGCATTTACAAGATCTTGGCGACTGAAGGCAGGTGAAGCTTTGGAAGAATATCAGGAATGTAAAACCAGCTGAAATAAGAAATTCAGAGGGCTTAAAGGGGTCATGAGATACCTTTAGTAAACAGGGTTAAGGAAAATCCCAAAGCATTTTATTCATGTATAAGGAACAAGAGTGTAACAAGAGAAAGGACAAAGGCTTACTTAAGGACAAAGGAGGAAGGTTACTGAGGGAAGCGAGAGAGGAAATAGCTGAGGACTTAGCAGATATCTTTGCAGCATCTTTGAGCATGGGTGAGGTGCCAGAGGACTGGAGAATTGTTAATGTTGTCCCCTTGTTTAAGAAGGATGGCAGGGATAATCCAAGTAATTATAGACCAGTGAGTCTGACATGAGTGATAGGGAAGCTGCTGGATAAAATACTGAGGGATGGGATCTATTCCCTTTTGGAAGAAAGTACGCTTATCAGTGATAGGCAACATGATTTTGTGCAGGCAAGATCATGTCTTACCAACTTAATTTAATTCTTTGAGGAAGTGACAAAGTTGATTGAGAAGGGCTGTAGATGACCTTTGTCATATACATGGGCTTCAGTAACACATTTGATAAGGTTTCCCCATGGTAGGTTGATGGAGAAAGTGAAGTAGCATGGGTTCCAGGATGTGCTAGCTAGATGGAGTTTCTCAAAATGGAGAACTGTGACTAGTGGTGTTCCACAGGGATCCATATGGATTACTGTTGTTTGTGTTATACATGAATGACTTGGAGGAAGGTATAGGTGCTCTGATTATCCAGTTTGCAGATGATACTAAGATGAGTGAAATAGCAGTTAGTGAAGGGAATTGTCAGAGAACACAGCAGAATATAGATAGATTGGAGAGTTGGGCAAAGAAATGACGGATGGAGTTCAATCGGGCAAATGCGAGGTGATGTATTTTGGAAGATCCAATTCAAGAGTGAACTATACAGTAAATGGAAAAGCCCTGGGAAAAATTGATGTACAGAGAGATCCGGATGTTCAGGTCCATTGTTCCCTGAAGGTGGCATCTCAGGTCAGGAGAGTGGTCAAGAAGGCATACATCATGCTTTCCTTCATAGGACGGGGCATTGGGTACAAGAGTTGGCAGGTCATGTTACAGTTGTATACGACTTTGGTTTGACCACATTTGGAATATTGCATACAGTTCTGGTCACCACATTACCAAAAGGATGTGGGTGCTTTAGAGAGGATGCAGAGGAGGCTCACCAGGATGATGCCTGGTATGGAGGGTGCTAGCTATGAGAAGAGATTGAGTAGATTAGGATTATTTTCATTGGAAAGAAGGAGACTGAGACCTATAAAATCATGAGAGGTAGAGTCAGGGTGGATAACAAGGAACTTTTTCCCAGAGTAGAGGACTCAAATATAGAGATCATGAGTTCAGAGTGAGAGAGGCAAAGTTGAGGGGAGTTATGCATGGAAAGTTCTTCACACAGAGGGTAGTGGGTGTCTGGAACATGTTGCCAGCGTAGGTGGTAAAAGCAGGAATGATAGCGTAATTTGAGATGTATCTAGATACATAAATGGGCAGGGAGCAGAGGGATACGGACCCTTAGAAAATAGGCGACAGGTTGAGATAGAGGATTTGGATCAGTGCAGGGTTTGAGGGCTGAAGGGCCTGATCATGTGCTGTAATTTTCTTCTTTCTTTGTTGTTCTTTATAAGGTCACACCAAACAAAGGTCATCTCAAACACAGAATATTAAGTTTCTGTCTTCACAAATGCGACCAGACATGGTGAGTTTTTCAAAGTACTTACTCTTTCTTTTATTTCTCTTTGTCTATGCTGTCCAGCCTCTCATAATTTTGTGTATCTCTATAAGTGTCCTCTCAGTCTTCTCTTATTCAAGAAAACAGCCTCAATTTTTCTCTATCTTCATAACTGGTGTGATGTGAGAACCACTTTTATAGAAAAAGTCTGATGGTGCTTTCCCTCACTCATGTTATTCTGCCTGTTATAAGTCACTATTATTTTAACATCTTGTGGTTTTTTTATTTCAGCAGTGATTGTGAATGCCCTTTTTTGAAATAAGCATGCTGATAACTTTTGGAGTTGAGCTACCAACCCTCCCAAGTTATGTGGGATCTATCAGCAATCCCTTGGGCATTACTACCAGCAAGTCTCAGAAAGAAGCTAAAAGTTTAGCCATAGTTTCTTTTCTAAGCACTCGTGCTTACAAGTGTAAAGTTTAGTTATGACGTTGAGTAGGACTGTTCATAGAAAGTGTTCATTTCTTGAGCATTTATGGCCCACCATACAATTTCCATAACCTGAAGCAATCCTCAGTTGATAAGATTTGCCCACCTTTGGTCTATAATGTGTTTCCTTGGTGGAGATTGTGTGATATTTTTATACTACTATCCTTTAGCGAAGGAAATCTACATCTAAAATCTCTAGACCCAGAGCAATGTGATTGAATCTTAACTGCCCACTGATTGTGTCATAACAATAGTAAAATGTAGTCTATCCACTTTCAACTTCCATCCTGAGATAGAAAAAAGTAATCCTTAATAAAATAATTTTTGTTAATAAGCAAAAAACATGAACAGAAAATTGTTGCTATGATGACCTGACCATGATGTTGTGAAACTTGAAATGGTTCAGAAAAGATTTACAAGGATGTTGCCAGGGTTGGAGGAGTTGAGCTATAAGGAGAGGCAAAACAGGCTGGGGCTGTTTTCCCTGGAGCATCAAGGGCTGAGGGGTGACCTTATAGAGGTTTACAAAATTTTGAGGGGCATGGATAGGATAAATAGACAAAGTCTTTTCCCTGGTGTTGGGGAGTCCAGAACTAGAGGGCATAGGTTTAGGGTGAGAGGGGAAAGATATAAAAGAGACCCAAGGGACAACTTTTTAAGAGGGTAGCACGTGTATGGAATGAGCTCCCAGAGGGTGTGGTGTAGGCTGGTATGATTGCAACATTTAAAAGGCATTTGGTTGGGCATATAAATAGGAAGGGTTTGGAGGGATATGGGCCAGGTGCTGGCAGGTGGGACTAGATTGGGTTGGGATATCTGGTCGGCATGGATGGGTTGGACCAAAGGGTTTGTTTCCGTGCTGTACATCTCTATGGCTCTAAAACAATCTGCAATAAGCAAAATCATCTGAATTAGAAATTCCATTTTGTTTAAAGATATCAAAAGCAATCAACTGAGTCAGGCATCAAGAAATTTGCATCTTCTGTTTTAATTTACACTTGAATGAAAGTTTGCACATATTGGATATTTGACAATGTTATTTTTGCTGATGAAGTTGGTGCTCTCAGGTGTTTGTGTCTTTGATCCTTCTAGTAGTGCAGTGTTTCTTTTGCCAGGATGATGTTAATTGTTGTAAACAGGGCTGTTATGTCAAAAGAGACCATTACTTCATCTTCTTCTATCTTGGTGTTTTTGATGGTGTTCAGGAATTCTTGGGAGTGAATGAAGTGACGGTGAGTCTTCTACTGGGCATTTTAGTTTTTGGTGGAGTTCCTTGGCTAGTCTGTATGCCAGTGTTCCAGGTAGTGAGACTATGTGTCTGAGGGGAGCTCCTGTTTTGTGCACTTTAGGTAATCCCTAGAAGCATGGCATGTTGGATCCATTTGGTTTCATTTTTTGATACATCAAGATGAAGGACACCACTTTGACTGGGACAACACATCCACCCTAGGACAAGCTAAACAGCGATACACACAAAAATTCCTAGAAGCATGGCATTTTAACTGGAACTCCATCAATAAACACATCGATTTGGACCCCATCTACTATCCTCTGAGAAAAAGAACCAGAAATGATATAATCCTCCTGACAAAACCAAGACACATAAATAGAAAGCAGGACATAACACCAGCACTTCATCAGATGATGTTACCTAGTATAGTGATGAAACGTTTGAAAACTAACCTTCCAGCCCAGTGAGCAAACTTACACCCAGAGCCTCAACCTGTGCTACAAATCTTCTCAGAAATCACTAGCCCCTTTAATCTTCCTGCCAAAGTGCATAACCTCTCATTTCCCTGCAATATATTCCAACTGCCAAGTTATGACTCTGTGACTCAAAGTTGATTAATTTCTATTAAGCTTGAACCCATTTCCTTAATCAGTGTTTTGCTTGTGATATCAGTTTTTCATTGTACTGGGCACAGGGTTGGACCATTTGTACATTTTAACTGGAACTCCATGAATAAACACATCGAGTTGGACCCTACCTATCCTCCCTGGTGTTATGTCCCGCTTTCTATTTATGTGTCTTGGTTTCGTCGGGAGGATTATATCATTTCTGGTTCTTTTTCTCAGAGGATAGCAATGGTTATACCCTGTTCTATAAATTTTTCCATAATACTCAACAATGAAAGCAAAGTTTTCTCTTTGTACTATATATTCCTTATTTCTTGGACGTCCTAAGTGAGAATGTCATAAAAACAGAATTTGCTGGAAAATCTCAGCAGGTCTGGCAGCATCTGTGGAGAGAAATCAGAGTTAATGTTTTGGGTCCAGTGACCCCTTTACAGAACTAATAATAACTAGCAAAAGGATTATTTTTATACAGAAGATGGGGAACCTCTCATTACCTACAACCAATTCTGAAGAAGGGTAACTACACTTGTAATGTTAACTCTGGTTTGTTTCAGATTTCCAGATCTTTTTTTTTGCTTAATGTAATAAGTTGGTGTGATGCCAACTGAATTACGAGTGCTCTCCTAGCATTTGCAAGTATCCTGCAAATAATTCTGCAACTGCACAGAGAATGTCACTCATGCCACATTGTTAAATAGTTGACTGCAGCATCGTTATTGAAAATCTGTTAAAAATAAATTTGTGATTTGAATGATTATAAATAGTCAAAATACCACAAACTCACCTGGTCCCCAGTGCATAAATAAGTATGGTGTTGCACTAAGTTATATCAATGAGAAGGATCCAGATTAAATTCACTTATTTTAACCTTGAAGAGTGTTGGAAGCACTATAATTGGCATTAGTGCTTCAGCTGCCACAGATTTCAATTCCACTGCAGCCAACATTCAACGCAAGCAATTTAAGGGCTCTTCTTGCAGGAAGACTTACTTCCGATATAGAATTGCTGCAATCTGTAATGTGTTCAAAAGAGTACATTGATCTGATAGGCAATATAATGGGATTATAAGGCAAACTTACAAAAACATTGGAGTATAAACTTCATGCACTATTCTGCATTGTGTTAAAAATCAACAGCACTCCTGAAATTTTGAAAAGTAAAATCACAAGCAGGGTTCTCAATATATTGGAAACCAGCAATTATCCTTCAAGTTGTGCCAGACAGGGGTTTTGTTAAAGGTTTAAAAAATGTTCACAACTCATTATCTTACCAGGCTTACTATATAAACACATTCCACCACACAAATGCTCAACTCCAACATAATATCTACACTTGCAGTTCGGCCACTACTTCAGCAGCTTACATTTTTATTAGATTAGATTACTGACAGTGTGGAAACAGGCACTTTGGCTCAACAAGTCCACACCGACCCTCCAAAGAGCAACGCACCCAGACCCATTCCCCCAACACTACGGGCAATTTGGCATGGCCAATTCACCTAACCTGCAGATTTTTGGACTGTGGGAGGAAACCGGAGCACCCAGAGGAAACCCACGCAGACATGGGGAGAATGTGTAAACTCCACACGGACAGATGCCCAAGGCAGGAATTGAACCCAGGTCTCTGGCACTGTGAGGCAGCAGTGCTAACCACTATGCCACCACTAATGACACAACAATGACAAAAAATAATTGTTTTATCACAATTGCAATCTGCTCCATTTCCCAATTTCTATAACCTTTTCAACTTTATTTGTGACTTGTCTGATGTTCAGCTCGGGTACCTTTGATTATGTTCGTTGGGAAATTATTCGGATGAAAACTAACTGTTCCAGTCAGAAAATACATACATTTTGGGAATTTGAAAAGTACATCACTGAAGAGTTAGATGAGTAAAGATGATTGCATTGCTGAAAATGCTGCACAAATTTAAAATGGACTATTTGGTTCCAAGATTGAACTTTCATTGATTCAATTGACATGGAAACTGAATCCAGTTTGAATTCATGTAAGTTAGTCTTTGCAAAGACCCTTGTATCTAGGTGCTAGCAATATGAAGCTTTCATGAATGCTATCAGCTGAAGAGTATATTGTCTTATGTTTTAATAAGTACTGGCAATGATAATTAATTTACCAGCTACACATTGAAAAGAAAATGAAAAGCCCTATGTTTTTTTCCAAGATATGATGGTGAATGGCTTGGAGATGAATTTGCAGCTACTGGTGTTCCCACGTATCTGCTTCCCTTGTCCCTGTGGGTCTGGAAGCTGCTGTGATTACAGTGCAACTTCTAGATGATAAACACTGCATATCAGCAATGAAGGGAGTGAACATGTAAGGCATTAGTTAGGGTGACAATCAAGCAGGCTGCTTAGTCCTGGATAGTATTGAGCTTCTTGGATGATGTTGCAGCTGCCCTCACCCTGAAGAGTAGTGAGTATTCTTTTTGCATTCCTGACTTGTGGCTTGTAGATTGAGGTCAGGCTTTGTGGAGACAGGAGATAAGTTACTCACTGCAGTATTCTAAACTGCTGATCTGTTCTTGTAGCCACTGTTTAACCATTTATATTGCTAATCGGTTCAGTTTGTGGTCAATGGTAACTCCCAAGATGCAGATTTGTGGGATTCAGTGGTGGAAATGCCATCAAGAGTACTAATATCTAGATTACTCCCAGTGCTACGAGCTAAAGAGGACAGGAATAGGAGGATAGAGCAGATGAATATATGGCTGAGGAGCTGGTGTATGGAAGAAGGATTCACATTTTTGGATCATTGGACTCTCTTTTGGGGTAGAAGTGACCTGTACAAGAAGGATGGATTGCACCTAAATTGGAAGGCGGCTAACATACTGGCAGGGAAATTTGCAAGAGCTGCTCGGGAGGATTTAAAGTAATAAGGTGGGGGGAGGGGAGGGGGGGTGGGACCCAGGGAGATAGTGAGCAAAGAGATCAAGCTGAGACTGGTACAGTTGAGAACAGAAGAGAGTCAAACAGTCAGGGCAGGCAGGGAAAAGGTAGGACTAATAAATTAAATGGCACTTATTTCAATGCAAGGGGCCTAACAGGAAAGGCAGATGAAGTCAGAGCATGGTTAGGAACATGGGACTGGGATATCATAGCAATTACAGAAACATGGCTCAGGGATGGGCAGGACTGACAGCTTAATGTTCCAGGATACAAATGCAACAAGAAGGGTAGAAAGGGAGGCAAGAGAGAAGGGGGAGTGGCATTTTTAATAAGGGATAGCATTACAGCTGTGCTGAGGAAGGATATTCCCGGAAATATATCCAGGAAAGTTATTTGAGTGGAACTGAGAAATAAGAAAGGGATGATCACCTTCCTGGGATTGTATTATATAACCCCTAATAGTCAGAGGGAAATTAAGAAACAAACTTGTAAGGGGATCTCAGCTATCTGTAAGAATAATAGGGTAGTTATGGTAGGGGGTTTTCACTTTCCAAACATAGACTGGGACTGCCATAGTGTTAAAGGTTTAAATGGAGAGGAATTTGTTAAGTGTGTACAAGACAATTTTCTGATTCAGTATGTGGATGTACCTACGAGAGAAGATGCAAACCTTGACCTACTCTTGGGAAATAAAGCAGGGCTGGTGACTAAGGTGTCAATGGGGGAGCACTTTGGGGCCAGTGACCATAATTCTATTATATTTAAAATAATGATGGAAATGGATAGACCAGACCTAAAACTTGAAGTTCTAAATTGTAGAAAGGTCAATTTTGATGGTACTTGGCAATAACTTTTGAAAGCTGATTGGGGGCAGATGTTCGCAGGTAAAGGGACAGCTGGAAAATAGGAAGCCTTCAGAAATGAGATAACAAGAATCCAGAGAAAGTATATTCCTGTCAGGGTGAAAGGAAAGGCTGGTAGGTATAGGGAATGCTGGATGACTAAAGAAATTGAGGGTTTGGTTAAGAAAAAGAAGGAAGCATATGAAAGGTATAGACAGGATAGATTAAATTCTTAGAAGAGTTTAAAGGAAGTAGGAGTATACTTAACAGGAAAATCAGGAGGGCAAAAAGGGGACATGAGACAGTTTGGCAAACAGTGTTAAGGAGAATCCAAAGGGCTTTTAAAAATACATTAAGGACAAAAGGGTAACTAGGGAGAGAATAGGGCCCCTCAAAGATCAGCAAGGCGGCCTTTGTGTGGAGCTGCAGAAAATGGGGGAGATATTAAATAAGTATTTTGCATCAGTATTTACACTGGAAAAGGATATGGAAGGTATAGGGAAATAGATGGTGATATCTGGCAAAATGTCCAGATTACAGAGGAGGAAGTGCTTGTAATGGGTAATGGTGGATAAATCCCCAGGACCTGACCAGGTGTACCCGAGAACTCTGTGGGAAGCTAGAGAAGTGATTGCTGGGCCTCTTGCTGAGATATTTGTATCTCTGAGATAGTCGCAGGTGAGATGCCGGACTTATACACTTAATGGTAATGTCCTATGGAGTATTGCTGAATAAAGAGACCTTGGAGTGCAGGTTCATAGCTCATTGAAAGTGGAGTCACAGATAAATAGGATAGTGAAAAAGGCATTTGGTATGCTTTCTTTCATTGGTCAGAGTATTGAGTACAGGAGTTAGGATGTCATGTTGCGGCTATACAGGACATTGGTTAGGCCACTTTTGGAATATTGCGTGCAATTCTGGTCTCCTTCCTATCAGAAAGATGTTGTGAAACTTGAAAGGGTTCAGAAAAGATTTACAAGGATGTTGCCAGGTTTGGAGGATTTGAGCTATAGAGAGAGGCTGAACAGGCTGGGGCTGTTTTCCCTGGAGTGTCGGAAGCTATGGGGTGACCTTGTGGAGGTTTACAAAATTATGAGGGGCATGGATAGGATAAATAGTCAAAGTCTTTTCCATGGGGTTGGAGAGTCTGGAACTAGAGGGCATAGGTTTAGGGTGAGAGGGGTAAGATATAAAAGAGACCTAAGGGGCAACTTTTTCACACAGAGTGTGGTACAGATATGGAATGAACTGCCAGAGGAAGTGGTGGAGGCTGGTACAATTGCAACATTTAGAAGGCATTTGGATAGGTATATGAATAGGAAGGATTTGAAGGGATATGGGCCGGGTGCTGGCAGGTGGGACTAGATTGGGTTAGGATATCTGGTTGGCATGGACGGGTTGGACTGAAGGATCTGTTTCTATGCTGTACATCTCTATGACTCTATGATTCTATAACTGAAGATGATCGGGCATGGGACATGTCCTGGAGTTGAGATACTTGGCCTTGAACAACCATGACAATCTTCCTATGTGCCAGGCATGACTCCAACCAGTGGAGAGATTTCCCCTGATTTACCCTGACTTCAGTTTTGCTGGAGTTCCTTGATGCCACACTTGGTAAAATGCTGCTTCAGTGTCAAGGGCAGTCACTCTCACCTCAACTCCAGACTTTAATTATTTTGATCTTGTTCATAGCGAAGCTTTAATTAAGTCAGGAGTTAAGTGGTCATGCCTGAGCATAGGCTGAGCATCAATGGGCTTGTTATTGTTCAACATTTGTTCGCCCTGTTGATGACATCATCTTTCACTTGCTGATGAATGACTGTGGATTGATTGTGCTGTATTTAGTCCAATTGGATTAGTCCTGGTTTTCCTGCATAGGATATACCTCGGCAGTTTTTTGCTTTTTTTAGGAAATGTCGGTGTTCTAATTATAATGCAACAGGTAGCCTCGGGGTATGGGTAGTTCTGTCAACTTTTAGTACTTGACAGAATGTTGTCAGCGCCAACAGGCTTTGTAGTACCCAGTGCCTCCAGCTGTTTCTTGTTGCCTCGTAGAATGAATAGTATTGCCTGAAAATTGGCATCTGTGACTATGGGCACCTGAGGAGAAGGCCACATTGGATAGTGTACTCCAGACCTTTGGCTGAGTAAGGTTACAAATGTTTCAGTCTTATTTTTTTACATTAATCCAACAAAGACATTAGAAAAAGATATGCTGAACTCGCTCATCATTAAAGGTGGGGATGACTGTGCACTCCCTCCTCCAGTCAGTTGTTTAATTGTTTATCACCATGCATGACTGGATGTGGCAGCCTGGAGATCTTAGAACTGATCCATTGATCATGGGATCACTTAGCCCTGTATATTTCATGTTGCTTTTGCTGTTCAAAATACATATAGTCCTGTGTTGTCAGGTCACTGGTGTGACACCTCACTTTTAGGTACATTTGCTTCTGCTCTTGGCATGCTTGTACTTTTCATTGTACAGGGTTGATACCCTGGCTTGATGGTCATGGTAGGGTGGGAGATATGCTGAGCAATGAGGTTACAGATTGTGGCTGATGTCACACAGTGCCTCATGGGTGCTAGATCTGTTCAAAATCTATCCCTTGTTAGGTCTATACCCCCCACCAACTGACACTCCACTCCTGGCACCTTCCCTTGCCACCGCAAGAGGTGTGAAACCTGCGCCCACACCTTCCCCAACACCTTTATCCAAAGCTCCAAAGGATCCTTCCACATCCAGTAGAAATTGTCCTGCACATCCAAACACCTCATCTATTGTGACCGTTGCTCTCAATGTGGTCTCTTCAACATTGAATAAACAGGATGCCAACTTGTGGAACTTTTCAGGGAACATCTCTGGGACCCACGCACCAAACATCCTCACCACCCTATGGTAACCACTTCAACGCATCCTCCCACTGCGCCAAGAACATCCTGGGCTTCCTCCACCGGCAAATCCAAGCCATTCAACATTTGGAGGAAGACCGCCTCATCTTCCGTTTTGGGACAATCCAACTGCATGGCATCAACATCGATTTTATCAGTTTCCTCATCTCCCCTCCCTCCACCTCATTCCACATCCAACTGTCCAACTTGGCACCGCCACTTGAACTGTCCTACCTGTCCATCTTCCTTCCCACCTATCTGGTCCAACCTCCCCTCTGACGTATTACCATCACCCCTCACCTGCATCTTCCCTTCACCCTCTCTCCTATTTATCGCTCAGCCCCCTCCCCCTCCCATATTTCTGTTGATGGGTTCATGCTCAAAATGTGATTCTCTTGCTCTTCAGATGATGCCTGACCTGCTGTGCTTTTCCAGCACCACACTTTTTAAGTCTATCCCATTTAGCAAGGTGAAAGCACATGCAAGACAGTGTACTGCATCTTTATTGCAAAGATGGGACTTATTCTTGATTAGGCGTCTGACTGTGTGGAGTTTGCACATTCTCCCCGTGTCTGCGTGGGTTTCCTCTGGGTGCTCCGGTTTCCTCCCACAGTCCAAAGATGTGCAGGTCAGGTGAATTGGCCATGCTAAATTGCCCGTAGTGTTAGGTAAAGGGTAAATGTAGGGGAATGGGTGGGTTACGCTTTGGCGGGTCGGTGTGGACTTGTTGGGCCGAAGGGTCTGTTTCCACACTGTAAGTAATCTAATCTTAGAACTGAGTAGTGGCCACACTTATTGACACTATCATGGACAGATGTGATTTGGGGATGCTGGTGTTGGACTGGCGTGTACAAAGTTAAAAATTACCCATTTTTAAACTGGTGTTATGTGTTTTTTAACTATGGGCAGATAAGTCTGCCACAAGTAAATTGATGAGGATGAGGTTAAGTACATTATTCCCTCTTGTTGGTTCCTTCATCATTTGCCTCAGACCCAGTTCAGTAGCAATATCCTTTAGGGCTTTATAAGTTTGGTCAGTAGTGGAGTTTCCAAGAGACTTTTTATGATGCACTTTATTGTTTCCCTATTTTCTATGTCTTACCAGCCTCATTGCTTCTTCCAATTGGTGTTCAATATGGAGCAGTACTGTTTCATCAATTGGGTAGTAGTTGGTAATTAGTAGGAGGTTGCCCATGTTGGACCTGATGTCATGAGACTTAATGGAGTGCTGAGTCAATCTTGAGAACTCTAAGAGTTGGTCACTCCTGATTGTGTACCATTGTGTTACCACCTCTGCTGGGTTTGCATGTTAATGGGACAAGATATATCCAGAGAAAGTTATGGTATAATTGAGGACATTATGTTAAGGTATGATTGTATGAGTATGACTATATCATTCTGGTGCTTGACTAGTCTGTGAAACAGCTCTCCCAATATTGCCACAAGTCTCAGATGTTAGGAGGGAAGACTTTGCAGGTTTGACAGGGGTTGGTTTGCTCTCATTAATTCCACTGTCTTGATCAATGCTGGATGGTTCACCAAATTTCATTCTTTACTTTAGACTTTGAGGTCTTTTGATACAACTAAGTGGCCTGTAAGGCCATTAAAAATGGTTAAGAGTTAACCATATCGTAAAGGGCCTAGAATCATGCAGGTAAGAGGTGAGGGAAGGAACAGTAGATTTTCTTCCCTGAAAGGCATGAGTGAAATCGTTAAGTATTTACGAGAACCAACAGCTGTTCCATGTTTGCTATTAAACTAATTCCAGTTTTATTAAATGAATTCAATTTTTCCCATAGTAATATTTGAACCCATGTCCTCAGAGCATTAATCTGTATCTTTGTATTCTTATTCTAAATTGTCCCGTAGTCTTCAGTAATGCGCAGTCTAGGTGGGTTAGCCATGGTAAATGCAGAGCTACAACGATAGGGTCGGGTAGTCTTCGGAGGGTTGACTCAATGAGCCAAATGACCTCTTTTCACACTTTAGGGATTCTATTATTCTAGTCCAATGGCATTATCAGTGTGCTATTGCTGCCTCAGCAGGACAAATTGTGAGTTAATTCCTGAGTTAAAAATGTTTCTACCATGTGGCAAAGAATTCACGAAGGCTCCTCCAACAACATCTTCCAAACACATGATCTCTTATCAGATCGAAAGACACAGGCAGCAGAAGCGTAGAAACACCAAAACCCGCAAGGTCCACTCCAAACCTCACATTACTCTGTCTTGGAATTTTAGTTAAAAATCACACAACACCAGGTTATAGTCCAACAGGTTTAATTGGAAGCACACTAGCTTTCAGAGCGACACTCCTTCATCAGGTGTGCTTCCAATTAAACCTGTTGGACTATAACCTGGTGTTGTGTGATTTTTAATTTGTACACCCCAGTCCAACACCGACATCTCTGAATCATTGGAATTTTAGGATTGTTCCCTAGTTGTCAATGGGTTGAAAGCCTGGATGACCCTCCCTAAGAACACTGTGCATGCCTTTACACCCTGATGGACTGCAGCAGATCACCATCATCTTCTTTAGGGCAAGTTAGGGATAGACAAGCAATGTCAATATGAATTTTAAAAAGTCCCTTCCTTAGCTTTGCTATTCAGCAAGGCAACATTTTTTGCATCAAGATAAGCATTCAAAACTAAATGTGCTAATGTGTTATTTCTAAATACTTATTCATGCTGCACCTGGTTTCTGTAAAAGGTGAACTTCATGGACTGCTCTGAGGTGATACAGCCTTCACAGACTTCTCTGAAGTGATGCAGCCTTGATTTGATATCCCAGTCAAATTCTCTTTGTTGCCACAATTTTGTCAGCAGCTGATTTCTTTTTCATGGTTTTCACACCTCTGCTCATCAGTTGCAATTATGGTTTTGTTTTCCAATTTTGGGCTTCTTAAATCCTAATGCGTTACTGTCTCTTGATTTTTAAGTACTAAAAATAAAACTCTCTAGAGGTGCACATTCCCTGACTTGTCCCATCATCACAGAAAAAAGCCCTAACTTGTGTCAGTTATCCAAATCCAATCTTGAGAATTGTGTTTACTGAGTTATTTCCATAATCATTTCAGATTACTAACAATCAATTACCATTTCGAAGTTAATCTAAAGATTGTTATGAATCTTGCCTGCTATTCTGATTTATTTCTAACATTCAACCTGTGGCACAATCCTGCTTAGCTTGTCTGTTCATGAACTCTTATTACTCAGTTGCAGAGATGGACACAATCTAATCAAGCTGCTTGTAAGATGCACAAATAATTTGTTAGCATCGACAGTTAAAAAAAAAACATATATTCTGGTGAGAAAATCAAGAATAAGGGAGTAAAATCAATACTCCCTGTAATTTGCACAACAATCTGAATTTTCCTAAGTGGGTCACACACAAATCAGTTTTGTTACATCTCCTTTTGCACAGCTGTATGCAAAAAAAGGGCTTTAATAAGACACCAGTGTATCTCCTAGTAATATACTTTAGAGGAATCTTCCAAATCAAATTTTTGAGGTAAGAGCAAACCCCAGTTACCTGCTGCTCCTGAGCCATATATGGATCTTTAGCACTTCATTTGAATCACTCTAATATGAAAACAATCTTTTAAAAAATGAAGGAGAATTAAGCACAATGCTTTTATTGTGAGGGTTAAAAGTTCAGCTTCCTACTGCAGTTTGAATGATTATTTTAATGAAAAAATCATTGATTCCATCTGAAGCTTCTCAATTATCATTGCAACACTATAGTGATGGATAATATTTTTGGTTCAAGAACTAAGTTTCATCTTTGTGATGAAGGTTGTTTCAAATATAGCTAAAATAATAAATTACATTAAATTCTTGTTAGAAGCTTTTCAAATTACAGAATCTTAATTTTATGTACCTTAAGTTAGAGCTTATATGAAAGATCACTTTATGAACAAATCTACAGCAAAAATAGTCAAAAAACATGATAATTCACAGTTTTGATTTTCTTCTCTTACTACACAGTCAGTTTTATTTATTATTTATGCAAATTATGCTTTTTATCAGAGATTCTTGGTGATTTGCCATATATTTAGTTTACAAATGACAAATTTTCATCTACATCTCCCAAAAGATTTTGTTTTACGCAATTTTTTTAAAGATTCTTCAGGTTAATAAGAGATTGGGGAAGAGCATCAAGGGCTTGGGAGCAAAAGTAGAAAACTGGAATTCAGGAATAATTAGCTATGATCAAGCTGAAACCAAGAGACTCTTTTTATTTAATGTTTAACAACAACACACTTTCCTTTATATAGCTCTTTAAACACAGGAAAATGTCACTTCATAAAAATAAATACTGAACATAATTTGACTGAGCTAAGAAAGGAGACATTAAGATAAGCAAAAGCATGGTTCATCATAGAATCCCTACAGTGTGGAAATAGGCCGTTTGGTCCAATAAGTCCACACCGACCCGAGGAAGAGTAACCTACTCAAACCCATTCTCCATCCTATATTTACCTCTGACTAATGCACCTAATCTAGGTATCTCTGAGCACTAAGGGCAATTTAGCACGGCCAATTCACCTAAGGTGCACATCTTTGGATTGTGGGAGGAAATCCAAGCAGATACAGGGAGAATGTGCAAACTCCACATAGACAGTCGCTTGAAGGCAGAATTGAACCTGGGTCCCTGGTGCTGTGAAGCAGCAGTGCTAACCACTTAGCCACCATACCACCCTCTGGTTCAAAATGTCAGGTTTAGAAAAGAGGCAGATAAAAAGATGCAGAGACGTTTAGGGAGTCAATTCTAAGCCTTAAAACCGAGGTGACTGAGCATATGGTCTGCTAGCAGTAAAGTGAAGAAAATCAAGAATTTGTAAGAGGCCAGAATTGAGGGAGTTCTAAGATCTCAAGGAAGGTGTCTGCAAGTTCAAATGTTTCTGAATGTATATAATAAATTACTCATATCCTGCACCTAGTTTTCCAGTTGGTAGTTGTTTGAATCTGACAAGGAAATTATTTTTAAAAACCCAGTTAAGAAGGAAGGTAATGTTGGTTAATTTTTCATTAATAAGGTTAGTGCCATGTTCTTACGCCCTTCAATGACCAGAAATATCAATCCTATTATCTCACTATTTTATTTGAATGAATCCTTCAGTTGGAATTCATCCACAGTAGCTCATTTGGCCCCTACAACCTGTTGCACCAATCAACCAATCAAGACTGATCTACTCCGGCCTCAACTTCCATTTCCTGTCTGATTTCTGATACTTTTGGTCAAAGATCTACCTGCCTCTGTCTTTAAATTATTCAATGGCCTTGTCCTCACTGCGACATGGAGAAGAGAGGTCTACAGACTCATTCCTATCTGAGAGAGAAGAAGAAAATTCTCTTGCTCTCCATTGATTTCCATCTTAAATGAAAGACAACTTATATTCAAATTGCATCCTCTACTCTAGTATCTCCTGCAGTGGGAGACAATCTTTCAGCATTCAACCTGTTAAGTCTCCTCAGGACTTTATACATTTTGATAAAATCTCCTCTCATTTTTCTAAACTCCAATGGATATTAGCCCAAACTGTTTTCAGAACACAGCTATGAGTCAGTTGAGTGAGCTTATTTTGAACTGCTTACATATTATATATTTATTTATCTTAATGAAGACCCTTGAGGAGTATAAATCAAGCAGAAATAAGAAATTAGGAGGGTTAGAACAAGCCATGAAATGTCCTTGGCAAGTAAGATTAAGGACAATCTCAAAGTATTTTATAAGAATATCAGGAGCAAGAGAGTAGTAGGGAAATGATAGGTCCACTTAAGGACAAAGGATAACATGTATACATGGGACCAGAGGAAGTGAGTGAGGTCCTTAATGAGATTCATAGAGATGTATAGCACAAAAACAGACCTTTTGGTCCAACTCATCAATACTGACTAGAGAACCCAACCTAATCTAGTCCCACCTGCCAGCACCTGGCCCATATCCTTCCAAACCTTTCCAGTTCATATACCCATCCAGATGCCTTTTAAATGTTGCAATTGTACTAGCCTCCACCACTTCCTCTGGCAGCTCATTCCATACCCGTACCACCCTCTGTGTGAAAAAGTTGCTGCTTAGGTCTCTTTTATATCTTTCCCCTCTCACTTTAAACCTATGCCCTCCAGTTCTGGACTCCTCCACTCCAGGGAAAAGATTTTGTCTATTTATCCAATCCATGCCCCTCATGATTTTATAAACCTTGATAAAGTCATCCCTAGCCTCCGATGCTCCAGAGAAAACAGCCCCAGCCTATTCAACCTTTCCTTATAGCTAAAATCCTCCAACCCTGGCAACTTCCTTGTAAATCCTTTCTGAACCCTTTCAAGCTTGACAACATCTTTCTGATAGGAAGGAGACTAGAATTGCATGCAATAATCCAACAGTGGCCTAACCAATGTCCTGTGCAACCGCAACTTGACCTCCAAACTCCTGTACTCAATACGCAGACCAATAAAGGAAAGCATACTAAATGCCTTCTTCACTACCTATCTGCCTGTGGTTCTACTTTCAAGAAGCTATGAACCTGCACTCGAACGTCTATTTGTTTGCAACGCTCCCCAGGACCTTACCATTAAGTGTATAAGTCCTGCTAAGATTTGCTTTCCCAAAGTGCAGTACTTCGCATTTATCTAAATCAAAGTCCATCTGCCAACCCTTGGCTCATTGGCTCACCTGATCAAGATCCCATTGTAATCTGAGGTAACCTTCTTCGCTGTCCACTACACCTCCAATTTTGCACTTTGCAAAGGACATGGATGATGGAAAGATTAAGGAAGGATATGTTGAAATCAAGAAAGAGGAGGTGTTAGGAGGCTTGCAAACATTAAAACTGATAAGTTCCCAGGACCTGGTGGAAATTATTTCAGGATACTGAAGGAGGCAAGAGATAAGATTGCTGGGGACTTGATCTTGATATCCTTTTCAGTTGCAGGCAAGGTCCCAGAAGACTGGAGAATAGCCAATGTTGTTCTTTTGTTTAAGAAGGACAACAAGGATAATCCAGAACATTATAGGCTTGTGAGTCTTACATCAGTGTTTGGGAAATTATTGACCAGATTTGACCACATTTGGAGAAGAATTATTAGCAGCCGGCAGCATGATTTTATGGTTTTATCACAAAATGTTTTTTTTGAGGAAACAACAAAGAAGGTTAACGAAGGTGTTGTAATGGATGTTGTCTATGTGGATTTCACTAAAGCATTTGCCAAGCGCCGTCATGTTAGGCCGGTCCAGAGGTATAAGTCACATGGGATCCATGGTGAATTTACAAGTTCGATACAAATTGCCTTGGTCATTGAAGACAGGGCTGTGGGAGGTTGTTTTTCTGACTGGAAATTTGAGACCAGTGGTACTCTGCAGGGATCAGTGCTGAGGCCTCTGTTTTTGCAATTATATGTACAAATAATATGGATGAAAATGTAGATGGTCTGATTAGTATGTTTGCAGAAGACATGCATATTTGTGGAGATATAGATACCGAAGATGGTTGTCAACGGATATAGTAGAGTATAGACAAGTTGGAAACTTGGGCAGAGAAATAGCAGATGGAGTTTAATCCAGACAAGTGTGAGGTGATATATTTAGGGAAGTCAAATGCAAGAGGAAAACATGCAGTAAATGGCAAGACTCTTAGAAGTATTGATATATTAGGGGTATTGATCTTGAGTATAAGTCCCTAGCTCCCTGAAAGTGGCTGGGTGGGATGCTCTTTGGAAGGTCAGTGTGGACTTCTTGGGTCGAATGGCCTGTTTCCACATTGCAGGGATTCTATGTAAATACTAGGAGGCACAGCTTTAAGGTGAAAGTTTAAAGGTGAAGAATGTGCTTTACACAGAGGGTGATTGGTGCCTGGAAAACACTGCCAGGCGAGGTGATAGAAGCATTTAGGTTAACAAGGTTTAGATAAATTTAGACAGACACATGAACAGGCAGGGAATAGAGAGATACAGACCATGTGCAGGCCAATGGGGTTAGTTTAGAAAGGCATCATAGTCGGCACAGACATGGTGGGCCAAAGAATCTGGTCCTGTGCTATACTGTTCTATATACTTAATTAAATGAGGAGGCCAAACTGTACATGCTACCAGGGCTTGGATTAGCGCCTGGGAGTAGATGTTACTGCTATTACTGAGCGGGAAGGGCATGATTGTCAACTAAGTACCCCAGGATATCGATGCTTCAAGAGGGATAGAGAGGGGGTTAAAAGGGGTATAGCAACTACATTACTGGTCGAAGAAGATATCACAGCTCTGCAGAAGGAGGGCACTATGGAAGATTTGAGCAATGTAGGCAGAACTCATAAATAGGAAGGGTGCAGAAACATTGTTGGGATTGAACTATAGGCCTCTCAACAGCAAATGTGAGATGGAGGTACAAATACGTAGAGAGACCATAGAAAGATATAGGCGCAACAGGGTGGTGGTGATAGATTTTAATTTTCCCAACATTGACTGGGATTCACTTAGTGTTAGAGGTCTGGATGGAGCAGAATTTGTAAGGACCATCCAGGAGGGTTTTGTAGAGCAGTATGCAAATAGCCCAACTCACGATGGTGCCCCACTGGACCTAGTGTTGGGAAATTAGCCCGGCCAGGTTGTTGAAGTATCAGTAAGGGATTACTTTGAGAAGAGTGATCACAATTCCTTTAGTTTTAGAATACTCATAGGCAAAGACAAGACTGGTCCAAAAGGAAGAGTGCTAGATTGGGGGAAGGCCAACTATACCAAAATTTAGCAGAAGCTGGGGAATGTGGATTGGCAACAGCTGTTTGAAGGGAAATCCACATTTGATATGTGGGAGGCTTTTAAAGAGCGGTTGATTAGAGTTCAAGAGAGGTATATACCTGTGAAAATGAGGGAGAGAAATGGCAAGATTAGGGAACCATGGATGACAGATGAAATTATGAGTCTAGCTAAGAGGAAAAAGGATGCGTACATAGGTCTAGGTAACTGAAAACAGACAAAGCTTTGGAAGAATATCGAGAATGCAGGACAAATCTGAAACGAGGTATTAAGAGGGCTAAAAGGGGCTATGAGATATCCATAGTGAGTAGGGTTAAGGAAAACCTCAAAGCCTTTTATTCATATATAAGAATCAAAAGGGCAACTAAGGGAAGGGTTGGCCCACTCAAGGACAGAGGAAAGATATGCACGGAGTCAGAGAAAATGGGTAAGATTCTTAATGAGTACTTTGTATCGGTATTCACCAGGGAGAGGGACATGACGGATGTTGACGTTAGGGATAGAGGTTTGGTTACTCTAGGTCAAGGCAGCATAAGGAGGGAGGAACTGTTGGATATTCTAAAAGGCATTAAGGTGGACAAGTCCCCAGGTCCGGAGGGAAGCAGGAGAGGAAATAGCTGGGGCTTTAACAGATATCTTTGCAGCATCCTTGAATAAGGGTGAGGTGCCGGAGGACTAGAGAATTGCTAATGTTGTCCCCTTGTTTAAGAAGGGTAGCAGGGATAATCCAAGTAATTACAGACCTCAGGGAGGAAGCTACTGGAGAAAGTTCTGAGGGATAGGATATATACCCATTTGGAAGAAAATTGGCTTATCAGTGAAAGGCAGCATGATTTTGTGCAGGGAAGGTCATGTCTTACAAACCTAAAAGAATTCTTTGAAGCGGTGACAAAGTTGATGAGGGAAGTGATGTAGATGCCATATATATGGACTTTAGTAAGGCATTTGATAAGGTTCCCCATGGTAGGCTAATGAAGAAGGTGAATTTGCATGGGGTCCAGGTTGTACTAGCTAGATGGATAGAGAACTATGGATAGTTGCGCTACAGGATACAGAGAGTAGTAGTGGAAGGGAGCTTTTCAAAAAGGAGAACTGTGACCAGTGGTGTTCCACAGTGATCCGTGCTGGAACCACTGTTGTTTGTGATATACATAAATGATTTGGGGGGACATGTAGGTTGCCTCATTAGCAAGTTTGCAGATGACACTAAGATTGGTGAAGTAGCAGATATTGAAGGGGATTGTCAGAGAATACAGCAGAATTTTGATAGATTGGAGAGTTAGGCAGCGAAATGGCAGATGGAGCTCAATCCAGTCAAATATGAGAAGATCCAATTCAAAAGTAAACAATATAGTACAGAGGAACCTTGATTATCCGAATGTCAATTATCCAAGTATCGGATTATGCAAAGGAGAGCTTGATGTCCCAATAGAAACATTATGCAGACGTGGAGAGGAGGCACTGTTGGACAGGGTTTGGGGGCAAGGGTGAGGGGTGGGCGGTGTTGGTCGGGGTGGGGGCAGGTGGGGGGGCTTACATGTGGTGTGCTGCTGCCTATGTCTCCTGACTGAGGAGCAGACTTCACAGAAAACTCCAAGCCACAGATGATATCAATTAACCAAATAATCAATTATCCAAACAAAATAGTGTCCGCCCATCTTGTTCGGCTAATCAAGGTTCCTCTGTAAATGGAAAAGTCCTGGGGAAAATTGATGTAGAGAGAGATCTAGGTGTTCAGGTCCATTGTTCTCTGAAGGTGGCAACGCAGGTCAGTAGACTGGCCAAGAAGGCATGTGGCGTGCTTTCCTTCATTAGTTGGGGTATTGAGGACAAGAGTTAGCAGGTCATATTGCAGTTGCATAAGACTTTGGTTCAGCCACATTTGGAATATTGCATACGGTTCTGGTTGCCACAATACCAAAAGGACATGGGTGCTTTGGAGAGGGTGCAGAGGAGGTTCACCAGGATGTTGCCTGATATGGAGGGTGCTAGCTATGAAGAGAGGTTGAGTAGATTAGGATTATTTTCAATGGAAAGAAGGAAGTTGAGGGGGTCCTGATTGAGGCCTACAAAATCATAAAAGGTATAGACAAGGTGGATAGCAAGAAACTTTACCCAGAGTGGAGGACTCAATTACTAGAGGTCAGGTGTTCAGAGTGAGAGGGGCAAAGTTGAGAGGAGATATGCTTGGAGAGTTCTTCACGCAGATGGTGGTGGGTGCCTGGAATGTGTTGCCAGCAGATGTGTTCGAGGCAGACACGATAGCATTATTTAAGATGCATCTAGACAGATACATAAATGGGCAGGGAGCAGAGGGATACAGATCCTTGACAAATATGTAGCAGGTTTCGATTGAGGATCTCGATAGGCACAGGTTTGGAAGGCGAAAGGGCCTGTTCCTGTGCTGTAATATTTTTTGATCTTTTTACTAAATATGTATGAGCCAATGCTCTGTACACCTTGAGTAAAGCTTCTTTCTTTTTATATTCTATTCATTTTGCAATAATTGACAACATTTCATTTACTTAGAACATAGAACAGTATACACAGTACAGACCCTTTGGCCCTTGATGTTGTGCCAACCTTTTATCCTACTCTAAGATCAGACTAACCTACATACCCGTCATTGTACTATCTTCCATGTGTCTATCCAAGAGTCACTTAAATGTCCCTAATGTATCTGACTCTACTACCATTGGCAGTGCATTCCACACACCCAACACTCTCTGTGTAAAAATCCTACTCCCGCCATGATAGACATTTCCGCCATTGAAAAAAGTCTCTGGCTACCACTCTATCTATGCCTCTCATCATCTTGTGCACCTCTATCAAGTCACCTCTCATTCTTCTTTGCTCCAATGCAAAAAGTCTCAGCTCCCTCAACTTTTCTTCATAAGGCATGCCCTGCAGTCCAGGCAGCATTCTGGCAAATCTCCTCTGCACCCTCAGAAAAAATTCCACATCTTTCCCATAATGAGGCGGTCAGAGCTGAATGCAATATACCAAGTGCAGTCTAACCAGGGCTCTATACAGCTGCATCAGAACTTCGTAGCTATTAAACTCAATCTCCCTGCTAATGAAAGCCAATACACCTTCTTAATAACCCTATCAACTTGGGTGGCAAATTTGAGGAATCTATGCACATGGACCCCAAGATCCCTCTGTTCTTCCACATTGCCAAGAATCCTGCCTTTCACCCTGTCTTCTACATTCACATTTCATTTTCCAAAGTGAATCACTTCACACTTTTTCAGGTTGAACTCCATTTGCCATTTATCTGCCCAGTTCTGCATTTGTCAAGTCTCGTTGCAACCTACAACTGACCTCCTCTGTATCGCCCACTCCACCAACTTTCATGTCATCGGCAAACTTACTAACCCACTCTTCCACTTTCTCATCCAAGTCATATAAAAATCACAAAGAGCAGAGGTCCCAGAACAGATCCCTGTGGAACACCACTGGTTACTGAGCTCCAGGCTGACTATGTTCCATCTACCACAACTCTCTGTTTTCTATAGTACAGCTAATTATGTATCCAGACAGCCAGATTTCCCTGTATCCCATGCTTCCTTACTTTCTGTTAGAGGCTACCATGGGGAACCTTATCAAACCCCTTTCTAAAATCCATGCACACAACATCCACTGCTCTACCTTCATCAAACTGTTTTGTCACATCCTCAAATAATTCAATAAGGTTTGTGAGGCATGACCTGCCCTTCACAAAGCCATGCTGACTATCTCTAATCAAACTATGGTTTTCCAAGTAAGCATAAATCCTGTCTCTCAGAATCCTCTCCAATACTTTGCCCACCACAGACATAAGACTGACTCATCTGCAATTCCCAGGATTATCCTTATTCCTTTTTTTGAACAAGGGAATAACTTTTGCCACCCTCCGATCATCTGGCACTACTCCAGTGGACAGTGAGGATGCAAAGACTCTATAGCCAGACTCTATAGCCAGAGACGTCCATTTCTGCAGCTGCGATACTCTCCCCGATTAGCAAAGTTACTCCTCCACCTCTTTTATTTCCCCTGCCCCCTTTCCTTTTGAAACATTTAAACCTTGGAACTTCCAACAACTATCCCTGCCCCTGTGATATCCAAGTTTCCATAATGGCCACAACATCATAGTTCCAAGTACTGATTCATGCTTTGAGTTCGTCACCCTTATTCCGACCCTTCTTGTACTTCAACCTATCACTGACTTGATAGGCCCTATAAAGTACCTATCCCTCCTCACAGACTCCCTGCATGCAGTACCTACTCAAACATCTGATCTATAGCTCCGGTTCTCACCCTCATGTCGATCTAGTTTAAACTGTCCTGAAGAGCTCTCGCAAACCTCCTGCCAAGAATATGGGTACCCCCTTGGTTCAGGTGCAACCTGTTCTTCTTGTTCAGGACCCACCTTCTCCATTGGCATTTCAATGATCTGCATATCTGAAGCCCTCCCTTCTTCGCCAGCTCTGCAGCCATATGTTCATCAGCACTCACTATCTATTTCTAGCCTCATTAGCCCCTGGCACCGGTAGCAATCCTGAGATCATTCCTCTGCTTGTCCTGCCTTCTACCTTCCAACCTAACTCCCTATGTTCTCTTTTCAGGTCCTTCTCCTTTTCCCTATCTATGTCATTGATACCGATGTGTACCACAACTTTTGGCTGCTCTCCCTCCCTCTTAAGAATCCTGCAGACTCAATCTGACACATCCCTGACCTGGCACCCAGGAAGCAACATACCATCTGCATGTCTTGCTCTCCTTTCTGTTCTTCTCATGATTGAATCGCTCTCCAATTCCACTTTCCCCTCACCTTGCGTTCTGAGCCTCAGAGCCAGGCTCAGCGCCAGAAACCTGACCACTGTTGTTTTCCCCTGGTAGGTCCTCCACCTCATTACCTGCCCCCCCCCCCAACAGTATCCAAAACAGTATATTTTTTAGGAGTACACTCTATCAACACTTACTGTAGGTGCAAACTATCTTACTGTGATTCCTGTACCATACCCATATCCTTCAGGTAGCCCAGTGCTCTATGAATTCCCTCCACTTAAGAAGCTGATTTTTTATTCATTGCAAAGTGAACAAGCTTACATCATCCAACATGATACTCCATGAACCCAATCTTTGCCAAAGCCCTTAAGCTACATATACCTCTTTGGAGTTTCCTCAAGCCCTTCATAACTTGTTTTCTTAATTTTTGTGATCAACAAATTAGGTTTTGATTTCCCCAGTTTTGCTCTGAGTGTGGAGCAAGCATGTTAGTGCCAATTAACAAATGGTCCCCACTATGTTACAACTCAACTTGTCAGCTATGAACCCTGTGGCAATACATTAGCTGCATCTTGTACACACACAATTGACCAATTTATATCTACTCTGTTTCCTTTCAGCTCACCAATCCTCTATCCCTGCAAATGTGTTACTCCTGACACTGAAACTCAAAATTGCCCAGAGTATGGCACATTATTATTCATGTTCACACATCCCAGGTTCCGGTACAGAGTAGTGAAATGGATCAGATGGTATGGATGGGAGTAACAAAGGGAAAGTGGAGAGCGGTCGTGTGGAGGTTTGCAGTGCATTTTATCAATTTAAATTCACAAAGTAATCAGGCTAGATAGCAGTTTGAACTCTGAAAAATCTACTTCCTAACCTATTCCCAATTCACCCACCTCAATCTTTAACTGAGACTAAAAGCTAGCAGGTCTGGAGCTTACTCAAAGGAAGCAGATACAATTCAGTTCCGTCATGTCATGGGTTTCACAAAACCAGAATGAGATTGCTTTTATAAATAGTTCTTCAGTACAGTATCTAACTTGATCAGGAATCACCTCAACGACCTTCATTCAAGGCCTTTGTTCCCCTTCATATGGATTCTTTTCCTTGTTCACAAGACTTCCGATTCTTACTCCTGCAAAGTTTCCTACTCTACCAGGCATTCCAATTGTTACTTATCACAAGACTGTGATTACTACCCTACCATCCCCCAACCCTCAGGTCTAGAGTAGCAGCTATCTTCTTTGTCTGAAGCCTCAACTATCAAAACATGGAATCTAGGACAAGCAGCCCATAATCAATCCTTTGCTAACTCCAACCCCACAATCAGTCACCCAGTGGACTTCCTTCCATCCTTCTCTCTCCTCAGTATCCCCATCTTACAAAGCCTACTGTCACCCACCCACTCCATTACTCCTCCGTTCCTCATATACACTGACTAGAGCCACATATATATTTATTCATTCATGGAATGTGGGTATTGCTGTAAATTATTGCTTTTGAGAAGGTGATGGTGTCAATCCTTCTTGAAACGCTGTAGTTCATTTGGAGTAGGTAGATCTGCAGTGCCTTTAGTTCCAGGGCCCTGTGACACTGAAGGAATATTTATTAATTTCCAAGTCAGGCTGGTAAGAGGCTTGGTTGGAAACTTGCAGTGGTGGTGTCCCCATGTATCTGTTGCCCTTAGCATTCTAGATTGTAGTGTTCTTGTTAGAGTCACAGAGTCATATAGTATGGAAACAGACTCTCGGTCCAACCAGTCAATGTCGAATTTAATCCGAAACTAAACTAATCCCACCCGCCTGCGCCTGGCCCATATCCTTCTAAACCTTTCCTATTCATGCACTTACCCAAATGTCTTTTACCCACTCCACACATGAACCACCCTCTGTGTAAACAGTTTGCCCATCATGTGTACTTGAAATCTCTCACCACTCACATTAAAAATGTGCCCCAAGGTCTTGACATCCTCTGTTCTAGGTAAAAGACAACATCACTAACTGTATTAATATCCCTCATTGCTTTATAAAGTTCTATAAGGTTCCCTTTCAACCTTCTACACACCAGTGAAAAAATGCCCCAGATTATCTACATTTTTTATTACTCAAACTTTCCATACCCAGGGACATCATAGGATCATAGAACCACGACAGTGTGGAAACAAGCCACTTGACCCAACAAATCCACATCAAGCCATTCCCTTAACCTGTTGCACTGCATTTCCCTGACTAATATGCCTAACATACACATTCCTGAATGCTATGGGCAATTTAGCATGGTCAAATCACCTAACGTACACATTTTTAGACTGTGGAAGGAAACCAGAACACCCAGAGGAAACCCACACAGGCAAGGGGAGAATGTGCAAACTCCACACAGACAGTTGCATGAGGCTGAAATGGAACCTGGGTCCCTGGCACTGTGAGGCAGCAGTGCTAACCACTGAGCCACCCAGCCATCCTGGTGAATCTCTTCTGAACTCCCTCCAGCTTAATAATATCCTTCCCATAACTGTAAACCAGACTGGACACAGTATTCTAGAAAAGACGCCTCATCAATGTCATGTACAACCTCAACATGACTTCACAACTCCTATTTCAAAGGACTGAGCAATGAAGGCGTGCACACTAAACACCTTTTTAACCATTCTGTCAAAATGTGAAGGACACTTCAAAGAATTATTTACCCAACATTTAGTTCTAAGCCATTGTTCTAACTTGTTTTTAAAAGGTGTGAACGAAGGAGCTTTGGTGAATCTTTGCAGTGCACCTTGTAGATTATATATTGCTGCTACTGAGCATTGGGGGTGAAGGGAGTCAATGTTTGTGGATGTAATGTCAATCAAGCTGTCAACATTTTCCTCAGTGACATTGAGCTTCTTGGAGCTGCACTCATCCAGGGAAGTAGGAGGATTTTTAAAATTCATTCATGGGAAGAGGACATCGCTAGCTCGACCACTATTCATTGCTCATTCCTAATTGCCTAAAGATTGTTTAAGAGTCAACCACATTGTGTGGGTCTGGCATCATATGTACGCTGGAGCAGGTAAGGATGGGCAGTTTCATTCCCTAAAGAGCATTAGTCAACCAGATGGGTTTTCCCAACAATCAGCAATAGATTCATGGTCACTGCTAGACTCTTAATTCCAGATTCTTTTTCACTGCCATGACAGGATTTGAACCTGGGTCCCCAGAGCATTACCTGGGTTGCTGCATTAATAGTCCTGTGATAATACCACAAGGCCATCATTCCCACACCTGACACACTTCTAGTGGATGTGGACAGGTTCAGGAGAGTCAGGAAGTGAGCTACTTAATGCAGGATTCATACTTTCTGACCTGCTTTTGTAGCTACTGTATTTACATAGCTAGTTCAGTTCAGTTTTGATGGTAAACCCATTGGTTGATACTGTGATGGTAATGCCATTGAATGTCATCGGGTCATGGTTAGATTCTCTCTTCTTGAAGATGATCATTGCCTGGCATTTGTATGTTACTTGACACTTGCTAACCCAAACGTGATATTGACTAGATCTTGCTACATTAGGAAATGGATTGCTTCAGTATCTGAGGAGTTGTGAATTGTATTGAACATTGTGCAATTTCTCAACTTATGATGCAGGGAAGGACTTTGATGAAGTAACTGAAGATAGTGGACCTAGGACACTATCCTAAGGAGATGTCCTGGAGATAAGATGGCTGACTTTGTGTCGAGTATGACTTCAATTAGTGGAGTGTTTTCCCCTGATTTCCAACAAATCCAATTTTGCTTGGGTTTCTTGATACCACACTCAGTTAAATGCAGCCTTGATATCAAGAACAATCACTCACACCTCACCTGTGGAATTAAAATGTTTTGTCCATATTTGTTCATACAATGCAATCAGAAGATGAGTGGCTCTGTTGAAACACAAACCTGGCAATGTTGGTCAGGTTATTGCTAAGAATGTGCTGCTTGATGCATTATCGATGACCCTTTCAATCACATTACTGTTAGTCAATAGTAAACTAATGGGGCTAATTTGATGTTTTGGATTTGTCCTGCATTTTGTGTACAGGACACACCTGAACAATTTCTACATTGTCAGGTAAATGCCAGCATTGTAGTTGTACAGGAACAGCTTGGTGAGGGCTGCAGCAGGCTTTGGAGCATAAGGCTTTTGTCAGAAAATTGTCAGAGCCCTTAGCCTTTGCTATATCCATTTCCTCCAACCATGAATGGAGATTATGTGGTATGAAGCAAATTGGCTAAAGACTGGCATCTATGAAATTGGAAACCTCTGGAGGAGGAATTTTTGACACGATATGTTGCTCAGGTTGATGATAAGTGTATAAGTTAGCTCGCTGAACTGGAAGGTTTGTTTTTAGATGTTTCGTCATCATACTAGATAACATCATCAGTGAGAGTCTCCGGTGAAGTGCTGGTGGTTTGTGCTGCCTCTCAAATTATAAGTCTTGGTTTCTTCAGGTGGTGATTTAATTTCCAGTTTTTATTTAAGGGAAGGTTGATAGGATCTAAATTGATGTGTTTATTGATGGAGTTCTGATTAGAATGCCGTGCCTCTAAGATAAAAATCACACACCACCAGGTTATAGTCCAACAGGTTTATGTGGAAGCACTAGTTTTCAGAGCGCTGCTCCTTCATCAGGTGATTGTCCAAATCATATCTCTATGAATTCTCGTGTGTGTCTTTATTTCGCCTGTCCTAGGATGTGTGTGTTGTTCCAGTCAAAGTGGTGTCTTTCTTTGTCTGTACGTATGGAAACTAAGTGAAAGAGGGTCATGTCTTTGGTGGCTATTTGATGCTCGTGCATCCTGGTAGCAAGTTTCCTGCTTGTTTGATCAATGTAGTGTTTTTACAGTTCTTGCATGGCATCTTGTAAATTACATTAGATTTGCTGGCAGTATCTAATATATCCTTTAGTTTCATTAGTCGCTGTTTAAGTGTGTTGGTAGGTTTGTGGGCTACCATGATGCCAAGGGGTCTGAGTAGCCTGGAAGTCATTTCTGATATGTCTTTGATGTAAGGTAATGTGGCTATAGTTTTTGTTTGCGTTGTGTCTGCTTGTTTGGATTTGTTTCTGAGGAATCAGCGATTATGTTTATTGGGTATCTGTTTTTCTTGAAAACCTTGTATAGACTTTTTCTTCTACTTTTGCAGTTCTTGGGTGCTGCAGTGTGATGTAGCTCATTGAAATAATGTCTTGATGCAACTCCATTTAAGGGTGTTGGGATGATTGCTTTTGAAGTTGAGTATTTGATCTGTGTTTGTTGTTTTTCTGTAGATGCCGGATTGAAGCTCTCTGTTAACTGTACGTTTATCTGTCACGTCTAGGAATGGGCATCTGTTGTCGTTCTCCTCTTTTGTGAATTTTAAGCCTGTCAAGATATTGTTGATGGAAATATGCATATTTCCTCTAATTTGTTTCATTTTGTGATGTAGCGGACCCAAAGTTTGGGTCATCCTAGGACAGGTGAAACAAAGACGCACATGAGAATTCTTAGAGGTATGGCATTCTAACCAGAACTCCATCAATAAACACATCAATTTAGATCCTATCTACCTTCCCTTAAATAAAAAGAACCAGAAAGGACATCACACACCTTAAGAAACCAAGACCTATAAATAGAAAGGCAAGACATTCCACCAGCACTTTACCAGAAACTCTCACTGATGATATTATCTAGTATAGTGATGAAACGTCTGAAAACAAATCTTCCAACTCAGCGAGCTAACTTACATACTTACCTCTAGAGGAGGCTGGAATGGATAATCTACTTGGCCTTCTGGTTGAAGACTGTTGTGAATATTTCAGCCTTACCCTTTGCACTGATGTACTGGGCTCCTCATCATTAAGGACCAAGATATTTTTGCAGCATCATCCTCCAGTGAACTATTTAATCTTCTGTGTCCATTCACGACTTGATGTGGCAGAACTGTAATGCTTATGTAGAATCCATTGGTTGTGGAATTGCTTAGCTCTGTCTATAATTTATTGTGCATGCTGCTTTTGGCATGTCCTCTTACATTCTTCATTGAATGAGGACGATCTCCTTGCTTGATAGTAATGGTAGAGAGGGAAATATGCCAGATCGTGAGTTTGTAGATTATATTTGAGTACAATTCTGATCCTGCTGATGCCTCACAGAACTTCATGAATGCCTGGTCAAAAATTATTAGATTGATTTGATGTCTTTTCCATTTAGCATGGTGATAGTGCCACACAACATAATGGCGGGTATGCCCAATGCGAAGACATGATTTTACCTCCACAAGGACTTTGCAGTGGTCACTCCTAACAATATTGTCACGGACAGATGTATTAGGATGAGATCAAGTATGTGTTTCACTCTCCATGGCTCCTTCACAATCTGTTGCAGACCCAGATCACTCCTTTGGGTGTGCCATGGTACTGATGAAAAATGCTTCATTTTGGACATTGAGGTTCCCTACCTCAAGTACATTTGCACCCTGAGTACTTTCCTGAAGTGGGATTCAACATGGAGGGGTACCTGATTCATCAGCTGAGCGGAAGGGCAGAGTGGGGGTCATGATAATCTGCAGGAGGTTTCATTGCAACTGAACTCCAGTCAGGCAAGGCAAATTCAAACTGTGACCTGGAATATATTGTTTTCTTTTGGAAAATCAAATTTATGTCTGCACAATCCTGACCACTGACCTAAATTAAATGCCAAATAATTATCTGACAAACTTATGAGCTAACAGAATTCACAATGATGTTGATTGGTATGGATTGGAGGATTTATGAAACATGAAAGAGTCATTTGATGGTGTGGCATGTAGTTGATGTTTGCTTTTAAATGCATTTATGGCACTCAGTTAACTCAGCCTGATTTTTAAAAAATAATAAAGACACCATGATCTTTTTCATGCCTAATATTTAAACATCCCAGTACCGATGATTGTAGATTACATCTTATCTTTCTTAGCCATTTTAATTAACATGTTAATAAATGTGGTGATGGATTTAATTGTAGGTGACAGCTCAGTGGTGAGCATGGAAATCAAATCCAGCACAGTAACTTTGTCACTTAGAGGCAAGAAAAAAATTAACACCTCTTCAACCAATCCAGAACATAAAATAAATCTATTTGCAGGGTGAAGATTTACACGTTGGGAAGCATATTAAGGAGAATTAATGATCTGTTTGCCTTGGTGCTGTACATTACCTTCAGTTTATCCATTTACTGAGTAAACAGTAAACACCATTGGTCAATATGATAGATTTGGATGTGGGTCTGAGTATCAGTCAACGTCAGGAGTTGATTAGTTGTGTGCATCTGTGACAGACTCTTCCATCTCTGTGAATGAAAGCCCACTGATTGCTCTCACTTCACTTCACATTTACTGCCCCATCTCCACCAAAATATTCTGGGTCCTATGCTGACTATGGAGAAGTAATGACAACAATTTGGTAATTCTCCCGTTCCTTTTCGCTTTTGCTATTTCTTTCTTTCATAGTTGATTTCAACTTAATTTTTAAACGAAATTCCTTTTCCTTTGATTTTTGTATGCATTTTTTGAATTTGTAATTCCCATAAGTAATATTCAAGTAAATAAGCCAGTAGAGACAAATAAAATCAAGCTTGAACGTTAAGCTCATTTTCTTGATGTGATGCTTTTACACTGCAACATCAAAAAAAATTGTTCATACTTCAATGAGTTAAGTGTCTAAGGCATTTTTCATAAAGAAACAGGGAATGGGTTGGTTATCCAGGAAAAGTGCTGAACTGAAACGTGGTAGTTACTGACCCAAATTGGCAGTGGCAAAATAACAGGATGTATACATGAGAGTTCCTTTTGGTGGAATGGTGCTTGTAAAAGGATACATTTTGAGAGCTACCATTCTTTATAACAGTTCCCAAAAGGTTACTTTACATCATTTCAGTCACTTTCTTCCTCTTAGCCAAATAGAAACAAGGGCAGAGGCAGAGACTTCTGCAAATCTAAATAAAAATATTTATCAATATTATAATGAAAATTAAAATTGTCTTTGATACATGGTTTTAATAATATGCCAATCCTTGTCACCAAATGCAGTTGATACTCTTCTATTAGCACTGGCATATTGGCTGCAACAGTTACAACAACAGAAATGAAAAGCAGCGATGTCAATTGGATATAATTTGAGGACTACTTAATCCATAATCTGATAAAATGTGAAATAATATTATTTCTAACATGCAACCTGGCACAAAAATCTCTGAACAAGAGAACTACATTTGCTATCCTCTAGTCTTCTGGCACTATTCCTGTAGACAATGACAACATAAAGGTCAAAGCCAAAGGCTCTGCAGTCTCCTCCTTGGCTGCCCAGAGAATCCTAGGATAAATCCCATATGTCACAGGGGACTTATCTATTTTCACACTTTCCTGAATCACTAACACCTCCTCCTTGTTAACGTCAATCCCGTCTTGTCTAGTAGCCTGTATCTTAGTATTCTCCTTGACAACATTGTCTTTTTCCATTGTTAATACTGATGAAAAATATTCACTTAATACCTTCCCTATCTCCTCAGACTCCATACACAGCATACGACTACTATCCTTGATTGGCCCGAATCTTACTCTAGTCATTCTTTTATTCCTGATATGTCGATGGAAAGCTTTAGGGCTTTCCTTGATCCTACCTGCCAACAACTTCTCATGTCCCCTCCTGGATCTTCTTAGCTCTCTCTTTAGGTCTTTGCTGGCTAACCTGCAACTCTCAAGCACCCTAACTGAGCATTCACGTCTATCCAAACATAAACCTTCTTCTTCCTCTTGACAAGAGATTCAACTTCTTTAGTAAACCATGGCTCCCTGTCTTGATCACTTCCTACCTGCCTGACAGGTGCATACTTATCAAGGGCATGTAGTAGCTGTTCCTTGAATAAGTTCCAAATTTCAATTGTACCCATGCTCTACAGTTTCCTTCATTATCCTATGCATCTTAAATCTTGTTTAATTGCATCATCATTGTCTTTCCCCCAAAAATCGTGGTCACTATCACCAATCTGCTCACCTACCTCCAAATGAACCTGGCCGGATTCATTACTCAGAACCAAATCCAATGTGGCCTTGCCCCTTATTGGCTTGTCTACATACTGTGTCAGGAATCCCTCCTGCACACATTGGACAAAAACTGACCCATCTAACATACTCAAACTAAAGCGTTTCCAGTCAAGATTTGGCAAGTTAAAGACCCCATAACAACTACCCTGTTACTCTCGCTCCTATCCAGAATTATCTTTGCTATCCTTTCCTCTACACCTCTGGAACTATTAAGAGGTCAATAGAAAACTCACAACAGGGTGACCTCTATTTTCCTGTTTGTAACCTTAGCCAATATTACCTCAGAAGACAAGTCCTCAAATGACTCTTCTGCTCCCATAATACTGTCCTTGACTGACAATGCCATACCTCCCCCTCTTTTACCATTTTCTCTGTTCTTATTGAAAAATCTAAACCCCGGAACCTGCAGCAACCATTCCTGTCCCTGTCTCCAAAATGGCCAAACATCGAAGTCCCAAGTACTAACCCTTGCTCAAGTTCACCTACCTTATTCTGGATGCTCCAGGCGTTGAAGTGGACACATTTCAAACTACCTTCCTCCTCGCCAGTGAACTCAATTCACCTTGAAACCATGTTTCTAACCTCACTACTCAACCTCCTGGACACTAGAACTACAATTTAGTTTCCCATCCCTTGCTGAATTTGATTAAACCTTCCTGAATAGCATTAGCAAATTTCCTCCCCACAATGTTGGTACCCCTCTGGTTCAGGTGTAGAGCATCCTGTTTGTAGAGGTCCCACCTAACTGAGAATGAGCACCAATCATCCAGATATCTGAAACCCTCTCTCCTGCACCATCCCTGTAGCCACGTGCTCAACTCCTCTCCCTCCCTATTCCTCACTTCACTACCACGTGGCATGGGCAACAACCACAGATAACAACTCTGTTTGTTCTAGCACGAAGCTTCCACCTTAGTTCCCTGAATTTATGCCTGAAATCCACATCCCTTTTCCTACTCATATCATTAGTACCGATGTGGACCACAACTTGGGGCTACTCCCCCTCCCCCTCAAGGATCCAGAAAACACAATCCGAAACATCACGAACCTTGGCACCTGGAAGGCAGCACACCAACTGTGAGTCTCTCCTGTTTCCACAGAACCTCTTATCTGTCCCCCCTAACTATGGAGTCCCCAAAGACTAATGCTCTGCTCATCTCCCCATTTCCCTTCTGAGCAATAGGGACAGACTCTGTGCCAGAGACCTGTACCCCATGGCTGACCCCTGGTAGTCCCCCCACCCCCACCCCCCAATAGTATGCAAAACGGGATTTGTTGTTGAGAGGAATGGCCACAGGGGATCCCTGCACTGCCTGCCGGTTCCCTTTCCATCCCCTGACAGTAATCCACCTACCTTTTTTTGTACCTGAGGTGTGATGACCTCCTTGTAACTCTGATTTGGAGATGCCGGTGTTAGACTGCACACACCCACATGCGCCCGCGCACACACACATAAGTTTGAGGGGTGAATTTGTCCTTGCAGAATTACATTTTACTTTGCTCAAAAAATACGTGAATCCATGTAAGATTGTTAAAATCCATTTTTTTAGATTAGAATACTCTGATCATTGTGGCATAGACAATCTCACACAGGATAGCTCACACCTTCAATGCATTATCTGGGTCAACATGACACCAATTGGTAAAATTCATTTGAGAATGTAACTTTTAAATGTTCTGCAATTCACATATGAAAGAACTGAAACCAATATGTTCATTCTAAAAGATGAGAGACTTAACAAATAATCCAGGTCTTTTTCAATATATAATTTCAGTTGCATCACATTGTAAACTTTTGCCATAAATTCTGTGTCTTACGATCTTATATTCCACCACCATCTGATGAAGGAGCAGCGTTCCAAAAGCTAGTGCCTCCAAATAAACTGGTTGGCCTATAACCTGGTGCTTTTAGATTAGATTCCCTACAGTGTGGAAACAGGCCATTTGGCCCAACAAGTCCACACCGACCCTCCAAAGAGCAACCCGCCCAGACCCATTCCCCCTGATTAATGCACCTAACACAACGGGCAATTTCGTATGGCCAATTCACCTAACCTGCACACTTTTGGACTGTGGGAGGAAACTGGGGCACATGGAGGAAACCCACGCAGATGCAAGAAGAATGTGCAAATTCCACACAGACAGTTGCCCGAGGCACTGTTGTGTGATGTTTATCCGTTTAACTCCTCGCAATAAACCCCTCTGCCTCCTGAATGATCCGAAGTTCATCCAGCTCCACCTTTAGTTCCCTAATGCAGTTTTTGAGGAGCTGGAGTTGGGCGTTCTTCCCACAAATGAAGTCAGCTGGGACACTAGTAGTGACCCTTACCTCCCACATTCTGCAGGAGGAACATCCAACTGCCTTAACTGCCATCCCTAATATTCTAAATTCCCAAAGACACTGTAGAAAAACAAAGAATATTTAAAAAACTAGTGATGTTTTAATTTTGTGACAGTCTGTTTTGCCACCTGTATTTGAGTCAGCATTAAACGCAAAGTGTAATATAATGACACTTGACCAACAGGTCAAAAATCCATTAGTCTGTCAAAATAGCTGTACTCAAGGAAATCATTGCTTGACTGATAATTGTTTCAGTGTGATCTGTTCTGTCAATTGTGGCACATTTATTTATCCAAGATAAAGACATGTCAAGGGTATTATGTATATAGTTAGGTATGTGCTGCCCCTTTAAGCAAGTGGGTCAGGTGACCAAGAGGCGAGAGTGAGGGGTGGCAGTCTAAAACCGATGATGAAAGGGCCCACAGTAAAGTATTCCCTGTTCAAGTTTACCCTCTCCCTCACATTCCATTTATGGCTCTAGTGGACCACAAACATAATAACTGGTGATGAGAGTGGGATCCGGTCACAAACTGTGTGTCGATGCTGGGTTTTTTTGGGTCAGGAGGAAGAATCTTGCCCAGATGTCTAAAATGGTGTGGTTTTGTGGAAGTAATATCGAGTAAGCAGTCATGAGGAGATTCAGGCCACGGTTGGTGCCATGGTACTGGTGAGGGAGCAGACATGGAGAGATGAGACTCAGGGTACAAATGACCACTAGCCACAAGAAGTCAATACCTTGGACTCAAGAAGCCCAGTTCTGCCTATGTAGCGAGTAGGCCATATTGCCTGAAATTGCTGGGTACAACTCAAGAAAGAGGAAGGGTGTCTAAAAGAGGCAATTTAAAGGAAAAGGCAGAATGTACATGCTGCCAGCCAAGGGAGTAGGCAGGGAGTCTACCAGGTCTGTGGAGGAGTAGAACGCTCAGAGTGAGCAGAGTTTCAGTTAAACATTTTGTTGGTATAGGGCGAAGCTGATCGTTTCTGGGTTCTTCCCAAATTAGAGGGGAAGATGGAAGTGGATATGGGTGAGGTGCTGTCTCTGATTTCCAAATTAATGTATAGGGAAAATTTGAAGGCACTGCCATTGAAGCTTCCCAAGATTACACTATCAATATGCATGGATCAAGTGGTGCCACTAAAGGGGTATGTACTGGTAAAAATATAGCTAAGGAACCAGTGTTCCGAAATGCCTCTGTATGTAGTGACAGGCACTGAATTCAGATGTTCCTGGTTGCAGGAACCAATGTTAAATTGGGACCTGGTTCACAGACAGGCAGACGCGAAAACAAGTTTGCAAGAGATTTTGGACAAGTATAAAGGTTTCTTTGAGGGAACCCTGGCAGAAATAAAAGGAAGAGAAATTGAATTTCCGTTGAAGTGGGAGGCTCAACCAAGGAGTCTGAAGGTGCATCCAGTATTATATTCCATCCAGCCTAAAGTGGATGGCTGATGATTCTGGGAAAATTGGAACCAGTAACTATGAGTGAATGGCCCACTCCAATCGAAACAGTCTTAAAAACAGATGATGTGGTGAGGATTGCTGATGATTTTAAAGTCACAGTTAACCCAGCCCTGTGTGTGGATCGATACCCACTTCTACATACTGATGACCTGCTCAATGGATTGGTTAGGGAAAAGAAATTCTCAAAAGTCGGACTCTCACAGGCCTACTTGCAGTTGGGGGTGAAGTCTCAGCTGCTGCAGACCATAGTGAAGCACATGGGATTATTCTGTTACAAGTGACTTACTTTTGGCATCACGCCAGCATCAGCTCCTTTCCAAAGGGCCATGTGTCCAGTGTTATCTGGACAATATTTTGTTTACTGGATCCTCTGAACAGGAGCACTTGAAAACTCTCGAAGAAACTCTAAAGAGGTTGCAGGAGCACACCTTACAAGTAAAAAAAGAGAAATCTGATTTTTTTTAAAGACTTGAACTTAGCTCTTTCTTGGGTCTTATAAATTATTATAGCAACGTTGTATATAATCAGGCAACCATGCTAAAACCCCTGCATCAATTTCCAGGAAGAGAGTGGCCATGGAAGTGGACACAGGAACATGAGGCGGCTTACTGGGAGGGGAAACAAGCCCTAAAACGTTGGAAATGTTGATTAGTTTAGCCTCAAATTTGCCACTGCACTTGCAGTTCGATGCCTCACCCTAAGAGTTGGTTCTGTACTGTCACACACCTTGTTAAACAGACAGGAAAGGCCTCTTGTGTTCACGTTGAGATCACTAGCAAAGACGGAAGAGAGGGATGCCCAAATGGAAAAGGAAGGATTGTGGATTGTGTTCAGTGTTAAGAATTTCACCCATTTCTTTTATGGCAGGCACTTCGAATCAAATGTGGAAAGCTACCCAGGGTGACCCGGTCTTGAGTCCAGTGTTGGACTTAGTCCTGTCAGGAAAGATTTGTCACAGAAATCACCAGATCTTTTGCTCTGACCTGTTTGGAAGGTGGGAGTAACAGAGAGGTGTTCAATATGGGGAAGGAACAATCCCCATAAGAGGAAAGTACTGGGACAAGTGCACCAGGTGCATCCCAGCGTGGCATAAATGAAAGAAATAGCCAGGAACTATTTCTAGTGGAGCTGAATGTGGGGTCGCAGATTGAGGAGGTAGCAGGATCATGCAAATCCCACATATTAGTAAGGAAGGTGCTGCCACTATCACCCCTTCCTCCATGGGAATCACCTCAATTATTGGGGCACTGGATTCACGTCAATTTCGCGGGACTAGTAGAGGGAATGATGTTATTAGTGATCATGGATGTACACATCAAATGGTCTGAGATGACAGTCGTGAAGCCTGTATCAGCAGAAGCAACGGAAGACCAACTGGATGAAATATTTGGCAGGTTCGGGAACTCTGAACACGTCATGAGTGGCTATGGTCCACAGTTTGTGGCACAAGAATTCGAGGAGCACCTGGAAAATCACAGAGTCAGCCATATGAGATTAGCTCCATATCAACCTGAGACAAAAGGCCAGGCAGAGAGACTCGTACAATCCTTGAAGCAATCCTCAAAGGCCTCGCAACGGAGTCTTCGCTGGGACAGTGACTCAGTAAATACCTCAGCATGTCCAAGAACATGCCACATGCAATGTCCCTCTGCTCACAAGTGTTCACAATGTTCAACTGCCAGCTGAGACATGAGTTTGTCTTACAGTGGCTAGAAGACCAGAGAGGTTTTTGATTAGACTAGATACCCTACAATATGGAAATAGGCCCTTCGGCCCAACAAGTCCTTACTGACCCTCCAAAGAACTACCCACCCAGACCCATTCTCCCACCCTATATTTACCCCTGACTAATGCACCTAACACTATGGGCAATTTAGATTAGATTAGATTACTTACAGTGTGGAAACAGGGCCTTCAACCCAACAAGTCCACACCAACCCACTGAAGCGCAACCCACCCATACCCCTACATTTTCCCCATCACCTAACACTACGGGCAATTTAGCATGGCCAATTCACCTGACCTGCACATCTTTGGACTGTGGGAGGAAACCGGAGCATCCGGAGGAAATCCACACAGACACGGGGAGAATATGCAAACTCCACACAAACAGTCACCCAAGGCAGAAATTGAACCGGGGTCCCTGGTGCTGTGAGGCAACAGTGCTAAACACTGATCCACTGTGCCGCTCATAGCCACTGTGCCACCCATAAAAAGATGGTATAGTAAAATTAAGAACAGATAGTCAGAAGGGTGGAAACCTCAAGGTCAAGGATATTTCAAAGTGAAGAGACTGTGTTAGCCTGGAATTATACATCTGGGGAAAAATGGACCTCAGCTATAGTTATGGTGGCTCAAACAATGACATTGTCATATACAAGGTAAAAACAATGACTGCAGATGCTGAAAATCAAATACTGGATTAGTGGTGCTGGAAGAGCACAGCAGTTCAGGCAGCATCCAATGAGCAGCGAAATCAACGTTTTGGGCAAAAGCCCTTCATCAGGAATAAAGGCAGTGAGCCTGCAGCATGGAGAGATAAGCTAGAGGAGGGTGGGGGTGGGGAGAGAGTAGCATAGAGTACAATGGGTGAGTGGGGGAGGAGATGAAGGTGATAGGTCAAAGAGAAGAGGGTGGAGTGGATAGGTGGAAAAGAAGATAGGCAGGTCGGACAAGTCAAGGAGACAGTAACTGAGCTGGAAGTTTGAAACTAGGATGAGGTGGGGGAAGGGGAAATGAGGAAGCTGTTGAAGTCCACATTGATGCCCTGGGGTTGAAGTGTTCCGAGGCGGAAGATGAGGCGTTCTTCCTCCAGGCGTCTGGTGTTGAGGGAGCGGCGGTGAAGGAGGCCCAGGACCTCCATGTCCTCGGCAGAGTGGGAGGGGGAGTTGAAATGTCGGGCCACGGGGCGGTTTGGTTGATTGGTGCGGGTGTCTCGGAGATGTTCCCTAAAGCGCTCTGCTAGGAGGCGCCCAGTCTCCCCAATGTAGAGGAGACCGCATCGGGAGCAACGGATACAATAAATGATATTGGTGGATGTGCAGGTGAAACTTTGATGGATGTGGAAGGCTCCTTTAGGGCCTTGGATAGAGGTGAGGGAGGAGGTGTGGGCACAGGTTTTACAGTTCCTGCTGTGGCAGGGGAAAGTGCCAGAATGGGAGGGTGGTTCGTAGGGGGGTGTGGACCTGACCAGGTAGTCACGGAGGGAACGGTCTTTGCGGAAGGCGGAAAGGGGTCGGGAGGGAAATATATCCCTGGTGGTGGGGTCTTTTTGGAGGTGGCGGAAATGTCGGTGGATGATTTGGTTGATGCGAAGGTTTGTAGGGTGGAAGGTGAGCACCAGGGGCGTTCTGTCCTTGTTACGGTTGGAGGGGTGGGGTCTGAGGGCGGAGGTGCGGGATGTGGACGAGATGCGTTGGAGGGCATCTTTAACCACATGGGAAGGGAAATTGCGGTCTCTAAAGAAGGAGGCCATCTGGTGTGTCCTATGGTGGAACTGGTCCTCCTGGGAGCAGATACGGCGGAGGCGGAGAAATTGGGAATACGGGATGGCATTTTTGCAAGAGATAGGGTGGGAAGAGGTGTAATCCAGGTAGCTATGGGAGTCAGTGGGTTGTAAAAAATGTCAGTGTCAAGTCGGTCGTCACTAATGGAGATGGAGAGGTCCAGGAAGGGGAGCGAGGTGTCAGAGATAGTCAACGCAGACCTGGGATTAACTGCACTGGAGTAAACATGTGGACCACTTGGTCACCACACATTATCAATGGGATGTATGTCTCTCAGAATCCCAAGCCACTCCAGATGTGACCAGTGGTGTCAACCAAGTTATGTATCGCCATGCCAGGATTGGTCATACTCAGATAGGAGACAACAGCAGATTCATAGGACAACAGCCAATCGTGGAGGCCTGTATCTGCAGAATAAAAGGAGTTTCTGAAAGCCCAGGACACTACACGGAAAAAGTTCCTGAGATGAAGAGACGGTCTTCTAGGAATTGCTATCCCCCGAGAGACTGATCATCTCAATGTTAACTAAGGAGACAACGTTGTCTTTTTCCATGTTTTTGTTGTAAATATTCCAGATGGATGTACATATGTTGGCTACAATGCCTGTGTAATTGTTAATGAGAGTATAGAAATAAAGTGGAAGAGTTAGATGTGTGCCCCTGTAGGAGAGTGGATTAGGTGGCCCAGAGGCAAGAGCTAATGAAGGCAGTCATTAATTTCCTAATCCAACTCTATGTCACCTTTCATGCCGGATTCTAGCCCACCTGGCCTCTCATTGTACCCAGAAAAAGTTGTCAATCATCTGATATCTGAAGACCAGCATCCTTGGTGCCCATGTCATATTTAAATGGCTTTTTGCACCTGAACATGCATTAACATTCTGAAGTTGACCTGTTCGGTGATGGACAGCATTCAGAAGCTGTAAGAAGAAGATGGTGTCACAATTCTTCCATAGGGACCTGGAGGGGTGTTACCTCAGAAGCTGTCTGCTTTCCGCTTCCTTCTTTCTATCTTTGAAGAACACCACCGAAATGTGGTGGAGAGGCTTGAGCTTATCATACAAAAACGAGAGCTAAACCATCTAGAGCAGAGCACCTGGCAGTGTCACCCTTGACAGTAATGTCAATGGGAAGGTTCCAGACAAAGCATGATCCATGAAGACCTCAACGGCGGAGCAGACAGAGGGCAAAAGCTGAACTTAAATTACACCATCACCACATTGTGAAAGTGAATGAAGGCTGCAACAGAGAAGGGGCACCAGTCATCCTAGACTCCGTGTCACTAGGCTTTGAACCCTATCTGTCAAGATCTGTGTGGTGGCTATCTGTGCACCAGCCTCACCATATTAAAAGATGTCATGCCCACGCACCCTCCCAATAACTACCAGACCTACTTACATCCCAGACAAAAGTCCTACAGTGCTCAGCTAGTGGTGGAAGTGGCAGGACTGTGTATTCTGGAAGCCCCTAGTCATAAACTGACAGATTAGGGAGTGGGTGTCAAATTTAGTTATCTTGCTTCTGGACAAGATAGATAGAGCATTGCAGCAGTAGCTGCGCCTATGACTGAGCAGTCCTATTTAGGGTGCACCCTGCTCACCTCAGTAGAAAAGGGGGGCTGGAAAGTGTGCTTTAAAAACAGCCTGCTTCAGAATTTCTGACTGGATGACCATGTCCAGCGAGACCACCCACATGTGGTAAGAAATGAAGCATAATAAACTTTAGAGCTTGGAATGTAAGATCCTTGATGGAGCCAGCTAACAGTGGCCAAACTAAGAGAAGGACTGTACTCATAGTGAGAAAACTAAGATGTGTTGCTGCTCTTTCTGAAATCTGCCTTGCAGATGAAGGAGGTGAAAGATGGTTACACCTTCTTCTAGAAAAGGAATGCTGCTGATGAGCCCAGAATTCACAGTGTTTGATCCACAATTAAGAACTGGCTTAATTCTGAACTTCCTGTGGGGATTAATGACTGACTCATGACCATCTGCCCTGATGATTACCAGTAATCAGATGGCTATAGTTGTGAGTACTTATGCCCCAACTCTTGACTTACAGGAGGAAGTAAAGAAGGGGTTTCTAATGCCAACCTTGACATCCATACTTCACTGCAAAGATTGGTCACGATCACAACCTTTGGTATGGCATTATGGAAAAAGAAAGTATTGGCAACATCAACTCCAGTGAACTCCTTCTTCTCATAAAATGCATTGAGTACAGCATCACCTTCATAAGAGTTAATATTAGTGAGCACCATAACACTCACCCCTATAATCAAGTCACATTGACTGGATATAACAGGTTAGAATGTCAAAGGAGGGTTATGACTTTGAGGGAGACCAAACATCTGGTCTTCCTCAAAAATCTCTAAATTGATATCTTTTATATCAATGCAACCTGTAACCATCACCTCACATGTAGTAAACAAGACCTTGTTAACTTCAGCAGTTTCTTCTTATTAGAGCAGGAAGTGGTTATCACATTGGACCAAGCAATTCGAAAGGATGGTGGCAGCTACTCATCATGACGAGTAGCTCATATAGCACAGTGAGGTAGCAAGTCCCGACAACACAGAGGAGTTGATGGCTTCACACTTGCTCACATTGAACTCTATTGCCAGTTTTACTCACTCATTTCATATATCAATGGTTCTTTGCAACATCGCTCTAGTCCAGGTTACGCATTGTGTCATCATTGTGCCACCAACAGACTGAGACGTACAGTTGTTTATTCCTTCATCCAAGTCATTAACAATTCAAATGAAAAGCTGAATCTTTCTCTTGTAAGGATTAAATTATGTTTGATGCATTAATCAATAAGGAATTATCCCAATCTCTTTTTACCACATGTTTGACAGTTAAATTTATGACATATTCAAACTAAGAGGCCAGAAGGAAACACTTGTCTTCAAGCATAGCATAAATTTACAATAGTTATCATTTATATATCTAGTGAATCTGATAAAATTTAACACACACCCTGTTACTGGCTTGTTAAGGCATATGGGCTGATATGCTTATTTTTATACATCATTGCCTCATGAAACACAATGATTCTATTCGGGTAAAATGAGCTTTCAGCTTTTTAGCTCAATTGCTCTGAAATAATTTCACCTAGCATCATATTTGCTTCTGATCTTCAAGAATCAGGTAGATGCAGTCTAAACTTATGTTATTGCATTTGACTTAAACTGGATCTGTGGCAGTGCGAATAGCTCCAATTTGAAAGACAATTAATGATAAAATTATTATGTGTTTGATATTGTCAGGCTGTACAAGGATCTGAAAAACAGTTTGTCAAATTCAGAGCCAAGTCAATGACTCAGTTTAAAAATATTAATTGTGTTGTTCATTCACCTCTAAAATCTATTAGTGTTGTAAACTCGCTTAACTTATAAGTGTTCCTCAATTGGCAAAGTTCTTCAAGAGCATCCAGCTCTGTTGCCATCAAGCATGGATTTAGTCAGGGACAAAGGTTTGAGCATTGAGTGTGCAATCGCAAAAATCATTATATGTCCAAGAATCAATGAGAACTTCAAAAGACTTCAACAGATCCCTTGAAAATGCATTTTTAAAATGCTAGTGCCCACTTCCTTTAGCATCAAAACCAAACTGAGTAGGTGCCAATCTACAACAAAAATAAGGTTATAATGCCAGCACGGGTTACTACAGCAAACCACAGGATGACATATCCTCTTAAAACCATGTTTTGATATTTTGAGTTAATCCAGAATTCCTGAAGGGAAGTTTCAAACATTGCTCTGTCCTCTGTTCCCACTCCTATGTGGGCCCACAGCTATGAATGCCTCCTGGAGATCTGCCCAGGAGTTTAAACACAGTTCTTGCTGAATTATTCAAAATTGCTGGAAGATGTCTGCATTTGGAAGAAATCTGTTGTACAGTACAATTTGTCAAAGTTTATTTCTGCTGCCAGAAACCACCAAATTTGTGAGACATCTGTTCTTGTTATACTTGTCTCTAGATGCACCCTGTTGTTTTGGCACCTATAATGTTAAAAAAAAAGTGTCATGCAATAGTGGATGCATGTACTGCTACTGGTGGAGAACAAGCTGTTCTTTCTGAAAACACCGTCACAATATTCACTGAGCTCATCTACATTAAGGATGCTTTAATTACTGTCGATGCCTACTCAAATCTGGAGTGTCTGAATCATGAACCGATTTTTAAAAAAAATTCACCCTAATATCAGCCTGCAAAGAGTTGAAAGAATGTGCCAATTATTTTTTAAGACTATATTAGGGTTTGATTAACTTGTCAGAACTGGCTACAAATTCAGATTGCAATTAGTACCAAGATTTGAGAAATTCACACATTTGAAAATACTATCACACGAATGATAATACAATTGCTGTAATTTTATATCATTTGCAAAAATAAAATGTTATTTTTAATGGTGCCATGACATTAGCTTTATGTTGAATGATCTTTGTTTTGTACCATATTTTAATGTTCCCCTACTTATTGCATTATTTTGATTACTGACCACATACACTTATGTAAGTGACCTACTGCAGCATTCACACTCAAAATTTCATACATCAGTTTTCAAGCACTAATTGGTACTTGTCAGTTCTACTAATAGGAACATTCTTTTTGGTGCTGGTATTAATGAGAGGACAATACATCAGATACAATTACTTTCAAGTACTATTGAGCATTTTCTAGTTAAATGTTTTAAAAATGAGATTCCTTTTTAAATAAGCCAATGAAAAAATTATGAGAACAGATTGTACAATTTCTTGAACAGCTGAGATTCCCATTTAATAAGTACATGTTTTCTTTCTTAACAGTTTCTTGACCATTGTCCTACTAAAGATAGTAACTTATTATTAAGTGTGTAATGCCAATTTAATTCTGGTACTTCCCTATAATGGCTAATGAAGGACAAGACATTTTGCCACGTTGAACATTACAATTCAGCTAAATCCTTGTGTCATTCAATTTCACGACTCTAACTTTTAACAGATTTTTTTTTGTACAATGATCAGAAACAAGAGTTAGACTTGCACCAAGTGTCACCCAACTGCCATCAGGAAGCAGCTGCTCACCAAGGATAAAACAGAGGAGTTTCCATCTTATTTAGCTTAGATACTCAGTGGATGAATTAGCTAACTAATCAAGCATATCCACAAAGGATTTAAAGACTACTCACTCCAGATTTGAATTTTTGGACTCCATCTTATAAGCAAGGACTTATAGCTAAACTTATATTCTTATCTGTTTTACACAAGTTGTTGCTAATCTTTATACTTATCAATTTGTTTCTCCCCTGTATGCTTGTAAGTGGTCCTGTGTTGTGAAGTTTTATCCCATATTTCCTACTTCCATTAAGAGTGTGTGTAATAACTGCTATTTCTGTTTTTACTTTAGAATGGTGCTGTTCTGCTCGTTACAAAGTCATAATCTGCAAACCAAGTGAATGGGGAAAATAACAACCACAGTTTTAATAATTGAGAAGATTTAAATCAGAATCTGCTTAAGGACGAAGGGTGAGATGATGGAGAGAGATTTCTTTTCAAACTCAAAATTCATTCATGGCATTAGCTAAATGTAATATCAAATTGAAAGAAAGAATATACTCTTCTGGGAGAATAGTGGTCATTCAGATGATTTGACAGAATATTGAAAGAGAAGGAAAGAATGTCACAAAAATGAACAGAAGTTAGAATATGTTAGAAAGCTAGAAATGTAAAAATAGACAGTAGAAATTTCTAGGTATTTAAAAAGGAAAAGCAAAACTAAAATAAGCATTTGTCCTCTAGAGAGTGAATCTGGGAAAAATAAGGATATGGTGGATAAACTTGAACAGTTATTTTCTTTCTGTCTTTGTTTCAGAGGTTATGAATAATATCCCAGAAATAATCATAAAACAATAATGAATGGAAGGAGATTTTTTAAAAAAAACAATTACAATCACCAAGGTAAGGGTAATGTGAAAATTATTAAAACTAAAGGATGGCAGGTCCCTTGTCCCGAAGGACTTCATTCTAAGGTCTTAAAATGTGACCGCTGAGATAATTGTTGTGTTGAATTTAATTTTCCAAATCTCCTTTGATTTTGGAAAGGTTCCATCGGATTGCAAAATAGCAATTGGTTAAGAAGAGAAAAGACAGAAAGAAAACAGGAAACCATAAGCCACTTAGCTTAACATCTGTCATAGAGAAAATATTGGAATCTATTATCAAGGAGGTTATATCAGGCTGCTTAGAAAATCTTAATACAACAGGCAGAGTCAATAGGAACTTATGTTTGACTAATTTGTTTAAGTTTTTTCAGCAAGTACCAAGTATTGTAGATAAAGAAGAGTTTGTAAATATGGCATACTTAGATTTGCCAAAGGCATTTTATGAAGTACCTATACTACAACAAAGGTGACAGCACAAAATAAGAGCTCATTGTGTAGTGGGCAACATATTAACCTGAACAGAGGATTATCTAGATACCAAGAAACAGAGTCAATATAACTGAGTCATTTTTAGTTTGGCATGCAATGTGGAATGGAACAACATTGGTATTGGTGCTGGAGACGTGACCATTTAAAAGTTATATAAATGTTGTCGATGAAAGAACTGAATTTTAAAGTATAAAATTCATTGAAGACACAAAAATATATAGCAGACATAACAGTCTGCAATAGGATATCAAAATGTTAAGTATGTGGGCAATTTTTTGGAAGATGAAACGTAAAGTGGGAAGATGTGAATTTGTCCATTTGGCAGATAGAATAGAAAAGCAGCATTATATTTAAATCAAAAGAGAGCGCAGAGCTCTGTGATCCAGAGGGATGCAGGTATCCAGGTACATAAATCACAAAAAAGCTATTATGTATCTATAGCAAGTGATTAGGCAGGCAAATGAAATATACCTGTTTATTATGAGAAAAATTAAACGCAAAGTAGTGATAGAATACACACAAGACCAGATGGAGAATACTCTGTGCAGTTTGTCTTCCTATTTAAGAAAAGACATAAATGCATTAGAAGCAATTCAGAAAATGCTCACTCAACTAATATGAGGATGGAGTCCTTATCTGCTGTGGAAAGGCTGAAGACATCAGGCCTGTATCCATTGAAGCTCAGAGAATGAAAGGTGATCTAATTGAAACATGCCAGACCCTGAAGGCACAGAAGAGGGTGATGCTGAATTGATATTTGCCTTTATGCTCTAGTTACGATATTTCGCACATAGTTTAACAATAAGGGACCTCCTATTTAAGTTGGTGGTAAGGATTTTTGATTTCATAGATGGCCGTATGTCTTTGGAATTCTCTTCCTCAGAGTAGTGGAAGTAGTGTCATTGAATATCTTTAAGGCAGAGGTAGAAAGATTCTTGAAAGACAGTGGCATTGACAGGTATTAGGGGTAGTTGGGAATTTAGAGTTGATGATCTTCTTGAATAGCAGAGCATGCTCAAGGGGGTATTTGGTTTATTCATGCTCCTAATTTGTGAGTTTGCATTTTTATATGGCTGCATATCCAACTGTTTGTGCCTAAAAGTTGTATCAGTGTCAATTAAGTTGTATAGATTATCAATTAAAACTTGGGAATACATGTTCCCATCTGTTTCAGTGGGAGCACCAGTTGGTCATTTTGAGAGCTGTTTAAAAATCAAACTCTGGAGTGGTCAATCTTTTAGCACATATTTAATTTACTGACAATGCAATGTTTTTGTAGCCTGACCACTCACAACACATCTCTTTATTTTCTGGGTGAAGTAGTCCTTTTCCTAAATGTTCACAGGGTGGATTAGTTCTGCTTCTTTATGTTCATGGGAAGAAGTATCGTGATTCTGAGTGTTTTCTTTGGACAGTCAGATCTTGTTTCTGCACAGAGTATGCTTCCGCCCTAAATGTTCCACTGGCAAAACTGTTGCATTATTTTAAACTCATCTTTCATTTTGGGTTACACCACACAACTTTTTGCAAAATAATTTAAAAAGCTGGAGTTACAGGAATTCAAAAAATCCTGAAAATAGGTTTGTTTCCATGGAATGTTTCATTATTCAATTTAATGCAAGAAATGACAATAAGCATTAATTTGGTGAATGCATAGCAAATAATTATAAGCAGATTGAGCCAGGCTTACACTCAAGTAGCACACATACAAATCATAATGTGAAAGTATTTATGATTAATCTTCTGGATAATCAACAAATGACTTATAGTCTCTTTCAACAAATTTGGATGACACCAAAATATGAAGTAAAATGAGTATGGAACTTCTTTCACAGGATGTGGGCATTACTGACAGAATTTGTTTCCTATTCTTAATTATCCTTGAACTGAGTATCTTGCTTGGAGTTCAGAGGAAATCAGAGGTAGAAGACTAGGTAAAGAAAGCAGATTTTTCTTCCGTAATGGACATCAGTGAACTGGATATTTCTTTTTTGAAATTGATAGTCACTGTTGCTGAGCTTTAAGGCCCAAATGTATTGAAATTCTACAAGTGGATTTGTCCCCTGTCACCATGCCTTGGGTGTTGAGGGCCAATGGCTGGGATGACGGAGTATAGGTGTTCACTTCTCCAGCAATCCCTGAAGGTGGCTGGATCTGGCTGTCACAAGCAGCTGCCCAGTTGTTCATGTAGGCAGCCAAATACTTTCATGACTTGGTACAGATTCTGGGCAAAATGGATCATTGCGTCCCATAGAGATACAAAGCTTCAGAGATAGTGAATGGATTAGTTGCAATTTTACAAAATCCTTTGATTCTGGAGAAATACAGGAGGATTGGAAAACTACCAATGTTACATCCCCATTCAAAAAGGGAAGATGGCAAAAAGCTGATAAATTTAGGCCAATTAGCCCAATATCTACTGTTGAAAACATGTTGGAATCAATTATGAAGGAATTAATTGCAGCACATTTGGGAAATCATAATCTGACCAAGCAGAGTCAGCAAGGCTTCATGAATGGGAAATTGTGTCTGACTAAATGTATAAGAATTTTTCAAGGAAGTCTCAGCCAGAATGGATAGAAGGGAACATGTGGTGGTGTTGCATTTGGACTTCCAGAAGACATTTCAAAAGGTAACTCCCAAATTCTTAATCATAAAATGGCCATAACCCTATGCTGTTGCAGGTAAAATATTGGTGTGAATGGAGAATTGGCTAATAGGCAGGAAATTGTAATTGGGAATAATGGGAACCCCTTATCAGCTTTTCAGCTTGGCCATCTGTTTCTAGTTGGGCTCCATAGGGATCAGTGCTGGGGTTGCAACTGTGTATGATAGTTATTAATGACTTGGACAAAGGTAACGACTGTGTTGATGCCAAATTTTCAGATGACACACAAATAGTTGGAAAGGCAAGCTGTGAGGTGGGCACTAACAGTTTAAGAGGCATATTTATACATTAAGCGGATGGGAAAAAGTTGGCAAATAGAGTACAACGTGGGAAAATGTGAAGTTGTTCATTTTAGGAGGAAGAATACAATCACAGAGCATTATTTAGATAGGGGAAAAACTGAAGAAAGCTGCAAAACAAAGGGACTTGGGGCTACTTGTACATGAAACACAGACAGCTAGTACACAAGTACAACAGGTAAGCTGGAAGGTTAATGGAATACTAGCCCTAGTTTCGAAGGTGTTGGAGTGTAAGAGTGAGGAAGTGTCAGTGTACACCCCACTGCACAAGGTGCTGCTGAGACCACATCTGGAGTAACGTGAACAGGTCTGGTCCTCTTATTTAAGGAAATACATCATTTTATTGAAGTCAGTTCAGAGAATGCTGACAAGAATAATATGGAGGTATAGTCTTATGAGCAAAGCTTAAATAGTTTGGGGCTCTGTTCACTGGAATTTACAAGAATGAGAGATGATCTCATTGAAATGTAAAAGATTATTAAGGGGCTTGACAGGGTAAATGCTGAGAGGACGTTTCCCTCATGGGAAAGTCTAGGACCAGAGAGTAGAATAAATGAGAGCCAATTTAAAACCCTGATTAGGAAGAATTCCTTCTTTCAGCAAGTTGAGAGTCTTTGGAACTCCTTGCCACAAAGAGCTGCAGGGGCAGAGTTCTTGTGTATATTTAAGGCTTTGACAGACAGATTTTTGATCATAAGGTAATCAAGGGTTATGGGGAAAATGCAGGAAGTGGACGCAAGGAATGTTGGATTAACCATAATCCTATTGAATGGTGGACAAGGCCCGAAGGGCCAAATGATTAACTGCTGTTCCTGTTTTTATGGTTTTCCATGCCTGTCTGCTATTCCTGTTGAACCCTGTGCACGTGAATTAAATCCCTGATTGCTGACGTCACAGCATTCTCTCCTGCCTGAGACAAAACAGGACCCTGCTATCTGGTAGTCTGCTAAGTGCCAAGGGCTTAGGACATTTCTTCTTCAGCCAGCTTGGGAGCTCTGGCAGTGAATTGCTCACTAGAGAGTGCTTCCACACTTTCTATGCTTGATGCTCCCACCAAGGTATCAGTATCTGGGATGGTGGGGTTGTAGGAGGCAGACTTGCTGATGCTTCTTCTGAGACCTATGTGTTTTCATCTTCAGATTTTGAGGAGATAGCTTCTGTGGGTGCCACTCATTTCCCTGAGATGATGGTGGACATGCTGATGGCACCAACAGACAAAATGAAGAATAGGCTCCATGGCCAGTTGTCAGAAATGGTGAGTAATGATTGAGAATAAGAGTGAGGTGGATGTGCAAGTTGCTGTGGAGTGATGAGGGGTAGTTATTCAGTTGACTGAACCTGGATGGCTTGGCTACCCCACTGAAGCAATCCATTCTACTTTTGGGACAGACTGATCAAGTTCATCATTGGACATTGTGGAGGCTAGGGAAGAAACTGCAGAGGCCCTTGCAGAGATTTTTGATCTGAAAGATGGGGGTTATAAAAGTTCTATTGTTTAAGAAAGGTAGCAAAGCCAAGTCAAGGAATGACAAGCCAGTGAGCCTTACATCAATGATAGGCAAGTTTTTGGAGATAATACTGTGAGACAGGATAGCCAAGGTCTGAGTTGATTAAAGTGCAGAATATACATGTCCCTACAAAACTGAAGGATAGGAATAGTAGGATTCAGGAACCATGGATGACAAGGAAAATTGTAAGCTTGATCAAAAGGAAAAAGGAATCATACCATAGTCCTAGGCAGCTACAAACTGATGAAGCCCTTGAGAATTACAGAAAAATTAGGAAGGAACTTAAATGCGGATATAGGCAGGCTAAAAGGGAACATGAATTGTTTTTGGCAAACAGAGTCAAGGACAATCCCAAGGCTTTTTATGCATATATTAGAAGAAAGAGGGTAGCAAGGCAAGGAATAAGGCACACTCAAGGATAAAGGAGGGAAATTATCCGTGGACCCACAGGAGGTGGGAGAGATGCTTAATTAATAGTTTGCATCGGTATTCACCTACGAGGAGGACGTGACTGATGTTGAGGTCAGGGATTAGTGTTTGAATACTCTAGAGAATGTCAACATACTGAAGGAGGAAGTTTTGGCTATGCTAAATTCCATTAAAGTAGACAAGTCCCCAGGGCCAAATAGGATCTATCCTAGGTTACAGCAGGAGGCAGAAATAGCAGAAGGGAAGTAATAGCTGGGGCTTTAGCAGATATCTTCACATCTTCTTTGACCACAGGTGAGGCTCCAGAGGACTGAAGATTAGCCAATGTTGGTCACTTGTATCAGAAAGAAAGCAAGGATAATCCAGGAAATTATAGGCCAGTGAGCCTGATGTCCATGGTGTAGAAACTTTTGGAAAAGATATGAAGGACAAAATATATGCACATTTAGAAGAAAACAGACTAGTTAGTGACAGGCAGCTTGGTTTTTGTACATGGAAGGTCATGTCTCAGCAACCTGATTGAATTTGTTGAAGAGGTGACAAGGATTATTCATGAGGGAAGGGCTGTGGGTGTAAATTATATGGATTTTATTGGGACAAAAACTAAAATTACATGGGATTCGGGGTAGGCTGGTTAGATGGATACAAAACTAGCTTGGTCATAGAAGACATAAGGTAGTAGTAGAAGGGTGATTTTCAGGATGGAGACCAGTAACTAGTGGTATTCTACTAGGAGCAGTCTTAGATCCTCTGTCACTTCTACTACATATAAATGATCTGGAGGAAAATGTGGGTGGTCTGATTATTAAGTTTGAAGATGACATGAAGATTGGTGGAGTTGCTGATAGTGCCAACAATTGTGAAAGGATAAAAGAAGATATAGATAAATTAACAACTTAGGCCAGAAATGGCACATGGAGTTTGATCCAGACAAGTGCAAGGTGATATGTTTTGGAGGATCAAATATAGGCGTGAATTATACTGTAAATGGCAGAGCCCTTAGGAACATTAACATACAGACATTTAGGCTCACAGTTCCCTAAAAGTGGCAACACAAGTGGCCAAGGTGTTTAAGAAGGCACATGGCAAGCTTACCCTCATCAGCCAGGGCATGGGATACAAGAGTTGGCAAACCATGTAGTAGCCTTGTTAGGCGACATTTGGAGTATTATGTGCAGTTTTATCGCCACACTACCAGAATGACATGGAAGCTTTGGAGAGAAAACAGAGAAGGTTCACCAGGATGTTGCCTGGTGTTGAGGACATTGGCTATAAGGAAAGGTTAAAAAGACTAGGATTGTTTTCACTGGAAAGACTGCGACTGAAAGGAGATTTGATAGAGATCTACAAAATTCTGAAAGGCATAGATAGGGTAGATAGTCAGAGACGTTTTCCCAGCGTTGAAGTTTCAAATACAATGGGGCACGTGTTCATAGTGAGAGGGGGGAGTTTAAGAGATATGTGTGAGGGAAGTTTTTCACACAGACAGTGGTAGGAGCCTGGAAAGCATTCCCAGAAGCGATGGTGGAAGCAGGCACATTGGCGATATTAAAGAGGCATCTGTATAGTTACATGAATAGCAAGAGAATAAAGAGATACAGACCTAAAAGAAACATGGATAGAAGCTTGGCTGTCTGGCAGAAAGCAGAGAGTGGGGATAATAGGGTCCTTCTCAGGGTGTCAGTTAGTGATGAGTGGTGTTTGCATGGCTCAGTGTTGGGGGCGTAACTTTTCATTGTATACATTAATGATCTGGATGGAGGAACTGAGGGGATTCTAGCTAAGTCTGCAGATGATACAAAGATAGGTAGACAGGCAGGTAGCATTGAGGAAGCGGGGAGACTGCAGAAGGATTTAGACAGGTTAGGAGAGTGGGCAAAGAAGTGGCAGATGGAGTACAACATGAGAAAGTGTGAGGTCATGCACCTTGGTAGACAAAATAGAGACATGGACAATTTTCTAAATGGGGACAAAAATCAGAAATCTAAAGTGCAAAGGGACTTGGGAGTTCCAATCCAAGATTCTCTCAAGGTAAACTTGTAGGTTGAGTCAGTAGTTAGGAAAGCATGGGAAAAGATCTGCCAACCCACGATAAGCCCACAGAAGCAAAATTGGCCAAACTGTACCAAAGCACCCAGAATTCTCAAGAAGGCTCTCAAGCCAAGTCAGACAGCCCATTTAGACAAGGGAATACACTTTAAGCTTGCTAACAATGACACAGCACTACAGATATCTCAAAGCCCCAAGGGCAGTTTCACAACCTAGCAATACCAAAACCACACAAAGAGCAGGTCAGACAGAAAGGCACCAGCAAGGATATGCTCCAAGAACAGGTCAATGGAAGCATCTCACCCCTTCAGAGGAGACATTAACACCAACCTGTGAAGAGGAATGGAACCATCCGTACTGTCAGGATGTTTCATTGTGCGAAGGAACAGGACAATCATCTGATAACTGTTTTCCAATTAGCATCCTTGCAAGTAGATTACTCCACTTCCAGATACATTGTATTTTCCTCAGTTCTTAATCAGCCTTATTGTGCAACATTATTATAAAACTGGTCTCGTCCTTAGTTCTGGGAAGAGAAACTCTGAACTACCTGCACAGACTGTTAGTTCTGGGTCAGCCTAGTCAGTTTCTCTTCCAGTGATATAGCTTGCAATAAACTGTTTGTCAATTTCACTTCCAGCTATGTTTTTGTGGTCTTGAACCTATTGGGCAAATTTCTCCGACAGAAGGTAAATGCAATTATGTCATTTATTTTGAGAGGACTTGAATATAAAAGCATGGATATACTTCTGAGGGTCTACAAGACTCTGGTCTGGCCACATTTGGAGTATTATGTGTGCTTATGGGCTAAATATCTCAGGAAAGATTTACTGGCCCTGGAGTGTGTTCAGAGGTGATTCAAAAGAATGGTTCCAGGAATGAGTATCTTAACATAAGAGGAAAGTTTGAGGACAATGGGTCTATACTCAATGGAGTTTAGAAGGATGAGGTGAGATCTAATGAAAACTTACAGAATACTGAATGGTCTGGACAGAGTGGATGTTGGGAACGTCTTTCTATTGGTTGGAATGACTAGGACCTGAGGGTACAGTCTTAGAGTAAAAGGAAGATCTTTTAGAATGGAGATAAGAAGAAACTTCTTCAGCCAGAGAGTGGTGAATCTATGGAATACATTGTCACAGAAGGTTGTGGAAGACAGGTCATTGAGTATATTTAAGAGAGAGATAGGTTCTTGATTGTTAAGGGGATCAAGGGTTACGGGAAGAAAATGATGACTGAATGGCAGAGCAGATTCGATGGGCTGAAAGGCCTAATTTCTCCTCCTATAGCTTATGTTCTTATGGTGGAATAAAGGCAAAAGTTTTGTTTTTTTAGTTTACTAAGGGCATAATTGCGAAGTGGGCTAAGGATTGGCAAATGCAATTCAATATAGCTGTGTGTGAGGTCTTGCACTTTGGAAAGTCAAACCAAGGTAAAACTTATACAGTAAATGGTAAGGTCCTGAGGAGTCTTGTGGAACAGACCCAGGAGTACAAGTACATAGTTAATTGAAAACACCATCACAGATGGACAAGGTGATAAACAAGGCATACAGCATGCTGGCCTTGGGATATTATGTTACACTTGTACAAGTGGTTGGTGAGACCACATTTGGAGTATTGTGTACAGTTTTTGTCATCCTGTTACAGGAAAGACAGAGTGAAACTGGAAAGAATGCCAGGAAGATTTATGAGGATATTGCCAGGACTAGTAGGCCGAAGTTATAGGGAGACATTGGCTAGGAGAGGATTTTATTCCTTGGAATGTAGGAGTATGAGGGGGTGACCTTCCTGAGGTCTATAAAATTGTGAGGGGCATAGATAGGATAAATGCATATTGTCTTTTTCACAGGGGTGGGGAATTGAAAACTAGAGGGCGTAGATTTAAGGTGAGAGGGGAAAGATTTAAGAAAGACCTGAGAAGCAACTTCTTCACACAGACAATGGTGCATATATATGGAATGGACTGCAAGAAAAAGTGATTAAGGCAGCTACAATAGCTATTTTTTTTTATTTGGATCGGTATATAGATGGGAAGAGTTTAGAGGGATATGGACCAAGTGTGGGCAATTGGAACTAGCTGAGTGGGCACATGGTCAATATGGCCAAGTTTAGGCCAAAGGATCTGTTTCCATGCATTATTTTTAGTAACTATCTGACTATAGTTGACTGACTACTCTACCTTAAGGGGTTCAGGAGTTAAATTTCAGGCACCCTCTACCTAATGTGCCATTTCAAGCCTATTGTGGAGTGTGTTCTCCTTAATGAGAGAAATGAAGGGATTGTGATGAAAATGGCTGCACAGATGTTTGTGTTGATGCAGGTGATCAATTCTGATGAGGTTTTCTAAGGTAGAGAGGAGATAGTGCAGAGCCCATGGTGGGCTAGTGGTGTGAGAGGTTGAGGCGTTGAGATAAAGTGATGGAAGATTTTGCAGGCAGTCATGACAGTGGTAGAGAATGAGCTTTGGTGAGAGGTGACTGCAGCAGCAGAGATATATATGGTACCAGAGAGAAGTATGTACATAATCTGGCAGAGCAGAGGTCATTGAAATTTTTATGACATTGCTGGCCTTTCATCTAGACCATGGAGGCTACAATGACCTGGTTGGCGATCTTGGACCAAGCTGCCAAGGCCTGGTGGCATGGCCTCCTCTGCTGGTCCACATGGAAGAGTACCCTCGACCAGGGCCTTCTGGTTCCTATTGGAGAGTCACAGTGCCATCTTGTCCTTCTCTGAATCCTTCTGTCTCTGTCCTTGACCAAGCAAGCTGGCTTTAGAATGTCAATGCTCCTCCAGTTGCAAAGTGTTTTTTTCCAGATGGTGTGGGTGCCAGGGATGCTGGTCTTTTGGCAGATATCCAGCGAGAGGGAAATGAGGGTCATGTGACTCTAATTGGTGAGTATAATTAGTACATTTACAAAGAATAGGATGTGTAAGAGGAAATATGTCTACCTGATCATAACCTTCTGATAATTCCCTATTAGATCATGATCAGTGCTTTCATGCAGTTAAGATCGAATTGGGTTTCCTGAACTTTGATTTTAATGTCACAGTCATGTCACTTAAAAGGTTAGTATAATGTAGAGAAATTATGAATAAAATTAGCACATTATTACATTTAAGTGAAGAATGTTTGACTTAAAAGATTTAATTTAGACATGCTGTAAAGCTTTGTTTTATTATAAGGTTAATGATGAGCAAGACATTAATTTTTTTTAGTCTTTCTTCTAGTCTTTGTCATCTTGCAAGATGGTATATCACAATTGTTTATTCATCCTGCCTCCTCTGATTGAGCCATAATCTTAATGTTCCTCTGATCGGTTAAATTCAGTTTCACTTTCAGATATCCATTCTGAAGAATTAACCTCACCTACAGAAACAACATTGCAGTCCTTTCCTATCTTCGATCCAAATGATTAAGTGGGCATTTTGATTTACATGGTGGCATCTTCATTTGTTAACTTCATTATAAATTACAAGATACAGTAAATCCAACAGGTCAATGAAAGGCAAGATTTGTTCAGGCAAAGATTCATTCGGTATATATCCAAGTTGAGAAACAGCTAGCTTACAGCAACACTTTAGATTAACGCTTCTGATGCTTAGATAGGTTTGAAACTGATTTATTACTTGATGAGTAAATAGTGGGACTTTAAACAAATGAATTACAAACTGATTACTTCAGTAGATTTTGTAAAACTTTTGGCTCTTTTACACTTGATCGATCCTGAAGAGATTTCACAGATAACTTTAAATGTCTTTGTTACATATTATAGCTATCCTGTTAATTACACAGTAATTAAATTTATTTGAGAGCATTCATATTGTACTTCATTGCTGATTAATTATATTTTTTGGATATATAAGAGCAGGTATTTTGTTTGGCACAAAGAGATCTGACTGGACCTTAGGACAGATGTAGTTTTCAGACATTCTGCAGTTTTCTTTCTGGAGGCTTTAGAAATGCAGGTTGTCCTTCAGTACATTCTAAAAAGCAACATCTTTTGATCTTTAGCATCTATGGAATTTTGCTTTTATTTGCATTAAGGCAAGTATTTATTCATTGAAAAAATTCCTTTAGCTAGTGTGGAGCATAAGTCCACAGGGCTGGCCCTGCTGAGCAACTTGCTGCATTAGGGCGGCATGGTGGCTCAGTGGTTAGTAGTGCTGCCTCAAAGCAGCAGGATTCGATTCCAACCTTGGGTGACTGTCTGTGTGGAGTTTGCACATTCTCCCCGTGTCTGCATAGGTTTCCTTTGGGTACTTTGGTTTCTTCCCACAATCCAACAATGTGCAGGTAAGGTGAACTAGCCATGGGGAAATGTCCATAGTGTTCAGGGATGTGTTGGTTAGATGCAGAAGTCAGGGTTAAATATAGGATAATAGGGTAGGGGAATGAGTCTGTGTGGGTTTGTTGGGCCGAAGGGCCTGTTTCCACATTGTAGAGATTCTATGATTACTCTTGGCCAGAATTAATTACAGGAGCAGGATATTTCCCAACAGTATCACTCTATATTTGGGAGGTTACATGATAGGAAAATAAAACAAAATGCTGCTGCAGAATTCCTAGCTTAACAGGAGAATAAAGTAGCAAACACATTCCTAATGGAGAAGAGCGTTTGGTGATGCTTAGTCATTCAAAACCCATGCTTCGAAGAATTGTTATGAGGTGATAGATATATCATAATTGTTAGCTTCCTGTCTTACTGGATAGAATCTTACATACCAAGTTAGCAAGACAAACAAAAACTGTAACATTCAAAGTGAATGTTCTTCTTGTTCTGTCAATGATAATTTTCAATCACTTTTCAGGGACTGACTAAATTTGTGGATTACTTTATTTAAAACAATGAAACACATACATTATGAAGCAGACATTACAGAAAACCAACTGATTTCTGTGTGTGCAGTTTAAAATTGCCTACAGTGTGTAGACGAGGTGGATTAGTTATGGGAAACCGAGGTTACAAGGTTAGGGTAGAGGGGGGTGGACCTGAGTGATGTCCTTCAGAGGGTTGGTGTGGACTCAATGGGCCTGAATGGTTCTCTTCCACACTGTAGGGATTCTATGATATGGCAAACCTTTGCTGTGCTCTCTCTACAGCAAGAACATCCTTCCTCAGATAAGGAGACCAAACCTGCACACAATATTCCAGATGTGGCCACACTAATGCCCTGCATAATTGCAGCAAGCTTCTTGTTCCTGTAACTAAATCCTCTTCTTATGATGGCCAACATGCAGTTTGCCTTCTTTACTGCCTGTTGCATCTACACATTTACTTTGAGTGACTGATGCATGAAAACACCCACGTAATCGTTGAACATTCAGATAACAGTCTGTCTTCCTATTTTTGCTGTCTAAGTGGACAACCTCACATTTATCCACATTATATGGCAGCTGCTATATATTTGTCCACTCACTCAGCCTGACCAAATCTCAATATATCATCGCTGCATCCTCCTCACAGTTCATCCTTCCATCTTGCTTTGTTTTATCTGTAAATTCTGAGACATTATACAGATCCCTCATATAAATAATTAACATATACTGTGAGTAGAGGGTTCTAGTAGCGATACCTGCTGTGCTCCACCAGCTATGATTACCTTTCAGAAAAAGACCCATTTATTCATTTTCTGTTTCCTGTCTACTAACAAATTTTCTATCTGTCTCAATACACGACCCCCAATCCCATGCACTTGAATTTTACGTTAATCTCTTATGTAGGATTTCGTTGAAAACCTTCTAAATATTTAAGTAAACCACATCTACAGGTATCCCCTGGTTAACTCTACGAATCACAGCCTTAAAGAATTCCAGTAGATTTGTCAAGCATGATTTCCCTTTTGTAAATCCATGCTAACTGTGTCTGATTCTACCACCACTGCTAAAGTGCTATGTTATAAAATCCTTGATAATGGATTTGAGCATCTTCCCACTATGGACAACATACTCACTGGTCTATAATTCCTGACACAGCCTGTGACTCACTGCATAAGAAAAGAATCATTGTACCTGTAAATTTCTGTTTATTGACAGAATAATTGCTTTATTGAACTGTGGCTTTTACCTGCTGGGTGCTTGATCCTACTATCAGCCTGTTCTCTCGTAACACAGGAGGAAAACCTTTTAAAACTTGCGAATGGTGCATATTGGTCTGACTTATTTTGTATGCCTCAGAAAAGCATTCCAGTAGGATCAGTGTTTTCATTTCCAAGTGTTCCTGTTTACTTATTGACTTTTTAGTTCTCCCTCTGGGAAAGTACCAGGGAGATGGGAAGATGTTAGGTTACTGGCCTAGCTTCTAGTTCTGAATTTTCGTCAACTTGCCCAACAGTGATCCTAGCTCCAAGTACACCCAATAGGCAGAATTTACAGAATTTATCTCCTTCTTCTTAAGCAGTCTCTTGTAATCAAGAATGATTCTTTCTTCTACCCTGGAAATATGCATTCTGCAGTGATTAAATAATCCAATACTGATCATCAAATGCTGCTACAGGTGGGGTACATGGTGTTTGTTGGAGGGGATCCATGGAATGCTTGGCTTATCACACTATGCTTCTAATGTTTGCTCTTGGCCTCCATATTGACCTGTCAGAAATGTTTGAAATGGCCAACATAGAACATAGAACAGTACAGCACAGAACAGGCCCTTCACAATGTTGTGCTGACTATTGATCCTCATGTGAGTTAAACCTAATGTACGAACTCTCAAATTTCTGTGACCATATGCATGTCCAGCAGTCTCTTAAATATCCCCATGACCTCGCTTCCAAAACTGCTGCTGGCAACACATCCCATGTTCTCACAACTCTCTGCATAAAGAACCCACCTCTGACATCCCCTCTATACTTTCCGCCAAACAGTTTAAAACTATGACCCCTCATGTTAACAATTTCTGCCCTGGGAAAAGGTTTCTGGCTATCAACTCTATCTATGCCTCTTATTATCTTGTACACCTCAATTAGGTCCCCTCTCTTCCTTCTTTTTTTCCAATGAAAAAAGTCTGAGCTAAGTCAACCTCTCTTCATAAGATAAGCCCTCCATTCCAGGCAGCATCCTGATAAACCTCCTCTGAACCCTCTCCAAAGCATCCACATCTTTCCTATAATAGGGCGATCAGAACTGGACACAGTATTCCAAGTGCGGTCTAACCAAAGTTTTACAAAGCTGCAACAAGATCTCACGGCTCTTAAACTCAATTCCCCTGTTAATATTTGAGGTTGCTTCTTCTCCAGTTTAAGCGATCTTGGGGTAGAGGTTCCCCAGAGTTGGTGGGGATGTCACATTGTTATTCAGAGAGATTTTGAGGACATCCTTGATAAATTTCCTCTTCTCTCCTGGTAACCACTTGCCATGAAAAAAACTCAAAGTGTAGAACTTATTTTGATGTTTTATAACAGACAAGTGCAAGAGATGGCCCACCATATACTGTATCTTGATATTGGGGATGTTGGCCCAAGAGAGGACATTGATATTAGAGTACTGCCAGTGCATTTTCAGAATCCTACAATTGTATTGCTGGTGATATTTCTCTGGGTATTTGATGTCTCTGCTATACATTGTTCATGTCTCCTATGTATAAAGGACGGCTGGTATCAGTGCAACCCTGAACACCATAAGCTTTGGGTCAGTTTTAAGATCTTTGCCATCAAACAATATCTTTCTTATTTGGCCAAATATTACACTGACATATTAGAGGGAATGTTGAATTTCATTGTCGATTTCTGTCCAAATGAAAGGAAGTTCCTGATGCATGAGAATTAATCCAAGTTATTCAATGGTCACCATAGATCTTGATAGTCAGGAGAAAGTGTTGTTTTGAGGGAGCAAGCTGGTAGATAACTTACGTCTTCTGGATGTTTAGCTTAATGCCATTTTTTCCAGTGCCTCCAAGAATACATTAATGATGATTTAGAGTATAACTTCTGAGTGTGCACAAAATCAAGGATCATCTGCAGATTGTAGCTCAACGACAGATGTTCTGAACTGCAGCTGATGCAGTTGGTTCCTGTTTTTAAAGTATCGCCAGGTTGGCCATGATGTACATAGTGAGTAGGTCTTTCTTTACAGAAACCTTGAGTCCCTTGATATTGAATATACTGTGGTAGCCATTTTTGCTCAAGACTGATGGAGATAATGAACTAAGTTTGGACAGTGGTCAGTCCAGCAGTCATCAGTTCCAGTCTTGGCACCAGTCATGTGTAAAATGAGGTCCCTCATTTAGATGCCGATGTAATTAAGCAGATGCCAACACACGGAGTGGGTGTATTGCCATAAGGTCTTGTTACAGAGATGTTAAGCATGGATACAGATCCATCGGTCCAACCCATTCATGCCGATCGACCAGATATCCCAACCCAATCGAGTCCCACCTGCCACCACCTGACCCATCTCCCTCCAAACCCTTTCTATTCATATACCCATCCAAATGCCTCTTAAATGTTGCAATTGTACTGACCTCCACTACTTCCTCTGGCAGCTCATTCCATACACATACCACCCTCTGCATGAAACATTGCCCCTGAGGTCTCTTTTATATCTTTCTCCACTCACCCTAAACCTATGCCCTCTAGTTCTGGACTGGCCCACTCCAGGGAAAAGACTTTGTCTATTTATCCTATCCATGTCCCTCATGATTTTGCAAACCTCTAAAAGGTCACCCCTCAGCCTCCGAAGCGCCAGGGAAAATAGCCCCAGCCTGTTCAGCCTCCCCCTGTAGCTCAAAGCCTTCAACCCTGGCAACATCCTTGTAAATCTTTTCTGAACCGTTTCAAGTTTCACAACATCTTTCCGATATGAAGGTGACCAGATTGCACACAGTATTCCAACATTGGCCTAACTAATGGCCTATACAGCTGCAACATGACCTCCCAACTCCTGTACTCAATACTCTGACCAATAAAGGAAAGCATACCAAATGCCTTCTTCACTATCCCTCTTAAGTATACTCTCTTAAGTATACTCCTACTGCTGTTATACTCTTCTAAGGATTCTCAATCTACCCTGTCTATATCTGACATATGCTTCCTTCTTTTTCTTAACCAAACCCTCACTTTCTTTAGTCATCCAGCCTTTCCTTTCACCCTAACAGGGATATGCTTTCTCAGGACTCTCGCTATCTCACTTCTGAAGGCTTCCCATTTTGCAGTCATCCCTTTACCTGCGAACATTTGCTCCCAACCAGCTTTTGAAAGTTCTTGTCTAATAACGTCAATATTGGCCTTTCTCCAATTTAGAACTTCAACTTTTAAATCTGGTCTATCCTTTTCCATCACTATTTTAACTCTAATAGAATTATGGTCGCTGGTCCCAAAATGCCCCCCAACTGACACCTCAGTCACCAGCCCTGCCTTATTTCCCAAGAGTAGGTTGAGTTTTGCACCTTCTCTAGTAGGTACATCCACATACTGAATCAGAAAATTGTCTTGTACACACTTAACAAGTTCCTCTCCATCTAAACCTTTAACACTATGGCAGTCCCAGTCTATGTTTGGAAAGCTAAAATCCCCTACCATAACCACCCTATTATTCTTACAGAAAACTGAGATCTCATAGTCATAGAGTCGTAGAGATGCATAACATGGAAACTGACCCTTCGATCCAACCTGTCCATACCGACCAGATGTCACAACCCAATCTAGTTCCACCTGTCAGCACCTGCCCATATCCCTCCAAACCCTTCCTATTCATATACCCATCCAAATGCCTGTTAAATGTTGCAATTGTACCAGCCTCCACCACATCCTCTGGCAGCTCATTCCATACATGTACCACCCTCTGCATGAAAAAGTTGTCCCTTAGGTCTCTTTTATATCTTGCCCCTTTCAGTCTAAACTTATGCCCTCTAGTTCTGGACTCCTTGATCCCAGGGATAAAACTTTGTCTATTTATCCTATCCATGCCCCTCATAATTTTGTAAATCTTTATAAGGTCACCCCTCAGCCTCCGATGCTCCAGGGAAAACAGCCCCAGCTTGTTCCCTTACAAATTTGTTTCTCAATTTTCCTCTGACTATTAGCGGGTCTATAATACAATTTCAATAAAGTGATCATCCCTTTCTTATTTCTCAGTTCCACCCAAATAACTTATGTGGGTGTATTTCGTGGAATATCCTCCCTCAGTACAGCTGTAATGCTATCCCTTATCAAAAACGCCAGTCCACCTCCTCTCTTGCCTCCCTTTCTATCTTTCCTGTAGCATTTGTGTCCTGGAACATTAAGCTGCCAATCCTGCACATCCCTGAGCTTCGTTCCTGTAATTGCTATGATATCCCAATTCCATGTTCCTAACCCTGCCCTGAGCTCATTTGCCTTCCCTGTCAGGCCCCTTGCATTGAAGTAAATGCAGTTTAATTTATTGTCTTTACCTCTCAAATAAAATAGGTGCTTGTTTTAACCAAGCTGTACTCCAGCCATTTCATCAGGAGGAAGACTCTGCTGGTGTTTACCTTCATTACACCTTCTTTGCCAATCATGTCTTTCTTTAGGTTTGTGTGCCTCCAAACTCTAGCATTGAAATCACCAAGGGAGAATCAGATTTGTCTCTTTGGGACACAGAACACTAACAGATCAAAGGTGGAGTACTATTCCTCTTTGTCCTCAACCTTTGCTTCTAGGGTTGGGACGTATACTCTGATTACTATGGTATATTGTTGCTGGATCAGGATGAGACAAAGTGTGATTCAATTTTCATTATTCCCACAGAGTGGATCATTGAGACAGACAACTTGCTTGTTTTATGGGAAAATCTAATCTTTTGGAGTTACTGTTCTTTCTCAGATTAACCATTCCAGAAGATTGTGAATCTGCCACTTTATTCTTTGAACTGGCCTTTTCCTGCTTCCTTTGTCAACGTTACAGTGTCAAGAGTTTTTGAATTATGATAGTGGTGTGACTTTCAGATCTGTCGCTGCTGGACTAGTCCGTGTGGGTCCTGATATTCCAGGTCTAAAGCCTCATTTTCAGGGGGCTGAAATGTGTTTGTATGTGGACTCCATTAATATGCAGTAGCTGTTGCATCTGGAACAAGGTTCTTCTCCAAAGACAGGAACCAGTTGATTAGACGGTTAATGTGTCTCAGATTGATGGCAACAACATGGGGTTCCATTCCCATTCAACTAGAATTGAATCTGGATCTGTCCCCTTACTCTATCCATGGAGGAAGTTGTGGCACTCCAGATCAGACCTGCGTGTGGGCAGAGTACTCAAGAAGAAGGTTAATAATTTCAGATTTTTGGATTTATGCCTGTCAGTTGTAAAAATGTATTCTAAATCATGTTGTGGTCATTCATATTGATTCATGAGTAGTGATTAGCAATTAACAATATCTGGGATACATGAGGAATAACTGAATATCTGACTCATAATCCGGCTGCAATCTTGTCATATAGTCAAGAAGGAGAGAGAATACAGGACTAGCAACTGGGCAAATAGGACATAAAACAAATAAACCGTCTGTTAGATGTAGACCACGCACTGCTAAAATCCTAACAACTTTTTTAAACGATGCAGTTGCAAGAATGATTAGATTATTAACTAATGTTTTTTTCCTGGTTATTTACGGATATGCCCAAGTCTTGTTTTTTTTGTCGCAAAGCTGCAATTCAAGCCTTTGGCTTTGCTGTCACACAGCTCCTGACAATTACAGCAGGAAAGTAAGGAAGTCAAGTCTGCATTTAATTAAGTTGCTTTCACTGCCACTGCAACTGCAGAGTCTGCACTCCCTACCAATGATTCGCAGTGCCTATTATCATACTGTTCGCGATGCCGCAGGCAGCTGCTTGCAAAAAAGAAAATGAGCAACATTTTTTTTTCAATATTTTAAACGGGTTCATTTGAAATCCAGGTGTCGCGTTTTGGCGACCCCGCCTCAACTCCCGACACTTGGCCCCCTCGCTCATTGTCTTCAATGAGCTCTGCTCACACACCTCAGCCGCCCTCTTGATCTCTCACTGTTTCTTATTACTCCAGAGCAAAGGAGCAGGGCGCAGTTTGGGATGGAGGCAACGACGGACTAGAAACGGAGATGCTCGGGGGATAGCAAATGAAGCGACAAATGAGAATGGCGAGCAGAAATCAGTTCACTGCATGGAAACTGCAAGTGCGCAGTCGAAAAGTGTAGGGAAGGAATGTTTGGAGACAGTAAGTGAATTTAGCAGAACATTGCCAGTGTACAGACAAATAAAGTGTCAGGATTACTTGTGAGATAGTTAGTCTGTATCAGGATCATTGTATTCTGGATATGACGGAAAGATAGTGCCACCAGCCTTCGGTTGCAGGTAAACATCAATGATGTCAGCATGATTAGCTTCTTATCCCAGCGCAGTAGCTGTGAATACATTGATTTGCTTTAGCGAGTTAAAAGTCACACAACCACCAGGTTATAGTCCAAGCTCTCTGTGAACTTGTGGTCTTGCAGATGACATGGCCCTTTCTCCTTGACGCTTTAATACCTTTATTTGGAATGTTGTTGTAGGCCTCCTTACTTTTTGAGGTTTCCTTGCCGATTGTGTATTTTATTGGAGTTTGCAATACAATTCATAATTAAATTGGACAGGGCTGATTTGCAGGCGTAGTTGATTTTTTTTAACTTACATCTCGTTTGAAAAGCGACGCAGACTTATTGGTCAGCCTCTGAATTTCATGTCTTCTCCCTAATTTGGTCTTTGCAAAGCTACATGAATTGTTGATCCTTGGTAGTCTTCAAAATGTGAGATTCGGTCTTTCCCTTGAACCACTGCTATTACGTATGTAATGGGTACATGATCCCTTTAAGAGAGCGAATCAAGTGAACCGGGGGTGGAGGTGAGAAGGGCAGTCTAAGATCGATTGTGGAGATGAGAGGATGGAGAATAATTTATCCTTTGTTATTGTTTATCTTCCGTCCATCTGAGGTTTCATTTGAACCACAAAGAGGAACTGCAGCTGTGGGTCATAATAATGTTGACATGATTTCATACTCTACTTTCATAGTTGTAGTAACTATTTGAAATCTCCATGATTTTCAATGATAATTTCTTTAAAAATATATAAATGTTTTCATTTGGAGAGGCCATTCTTACACCACACAATGAGCACATGGCATTTCTTCTCAAATTCTCTGATCTGACTTACAGTCATAACTGTTTTATTGTGGGTTCTTCTGTTCTTCACATAACCGCAGATCGAGTTACTTATTTACATTTGGACAATGTTTATTAACATGTACATGATGTTAGGTTCACAGAGCTTTTAGTTCGAACCGTCTAGTAGAGTCCTGCACTCGCGAAGCTACAGTGGCCACAGTTATATCACAGTTTATGTCAGACATTCAATTACGTATTGATAAATCCTATCTCTAAAATTATGATCAACCCTAGAATTCAGAAACCTCTCTCCACCTGTTTGGTAACATCATTATAAAACCATGAAGTTTTGCAGGACTTTCAATCCTTTCCAAATCAACTTAACCAGCTCGACAAATTCTGCTCAACCACGTGGTAATTTCTAACAGTCAACTCAAAAAGATTCAGTATAAAATTTCAGTTCAGGACTGGCAGGACCAGACAATAAATGCTATCATGTATCGTTAAGATTCAGCACTCTGTATTTTTCTTGTCAGAGAAAAGCATCATCTTTCCTGTTTCCCTGTTATTAGGTACAATGCAGTCGATGAAATATTTTGCAAAAGAATATAAATAGAAATATGGATTTACCCATTAACACACCAAGCTTATTGATGGCACAAAAGCTGTGCATGAACTAAAAATGATTATCTGATAAAAGAACAATTTTACTTTCACCTTCCACTGCGCTCAGAGACAGCAGTCTTAATAGCAATTTTTAGAAGAAAATAATAAGGCTGACCCTCTGCAGTGCAATTAGATTTTATGATTCTTTGAATGCAGCTCTATTTATACAGCTAAATTAAATTTAAAGGGTATCAGGGTTTATTGAAAGCTCACATATTACTGGTTGGTGGATGGTACTTAACAGCCGCCAGACAAAATGATTAATTATTGCACTGCTGCAGTAAGGTGAGACAGAAAGTGATTTATTACTTTGACTCATTGAAAAAAAAATTGGTACAACCAGAGGACCAAGTCTGTCCGCATTTGCCAGTCATGATTTACATCACATCAAATCCTATCAGAAATAAGTACAAGTTGACTTGATTTCTTAAACGTGCAAATGGAGGTGCACAGAAGATCGGGAGAGTATGAATAAAAATGAACGCAGCATCTTTGTTCCTAAAGCAGCCGAGGACCCTTGTTGCACTCAGAATCTCCTGAACTGTTATTCCACACTTAGCCAATGTTCCATATCCAGTTGGAAGCTGGCACAATCACAATCTCATTAGGATATTGAAGGCATTGCTGATTCTCAGGACCTTTCTTGCAATAAGTTGAGATTTCCTTCACCAATGTATTCCTGGGCAAGTTCCAGTTCACCCCTCCATTAATGTCAAAGAAGAAATCCACTTAAATGGGGAACATTTCCTTCTCCTGGGGAGCCACCTCTCATCTCAGGCTGACTTTGATGCGGAGATCCAACATTACAGCCAATCTGCAAGTACCTCCTTCACATGTCTGAGGATGAAAGTCTTCAATGACCTTGACTTCTGTGCTTGATGCCAAGATCCTAGTGTATAAGGCATTCATCCTTCCAATTCCTCTATATGGCTCTGAAATCTGAACTACGTATAGACACCCCTCAAGAATCTTGAGAAGCACCATCAATGCTGTTTGAAACAGACTATCTGTACCAGCTGGAAGGACAGGCAAACTAACACCAACAGCACTGGCATCAAGGCCATGATCACCCAAAACCAACTCAGCTGGGCCATTTATATGCTTAGGATGCTTGAGTTCTGACTACCAAAGCAAATTTGCTTTGTCCAGCTCAAGGAAGGCACTCAAGAGGAAACATTTCAAAGACTCCTTGAAGCTTCTCTCAAGAAATAGAGTATGCATGTCAATGTCTGCGAGACACTTGTTTAAAGAAACCAAATTAGAGGAAGCTCCAATATGAAGGGACACAATACTTTGAGATCACCCACCTAGAAGAGGATGTACAGAAACAGAACCAGAGAAAGGAAGACCAATGATCTCAAGATCCAGTATCACTCTCATCACCAAGCAACACCTGCCAAATGTGTGGTTGGAGATGAATATCTAGGATTAGGATCATCAGCCACGCAAGGACCAACTGAACTGCCCTTAACTGGTAAGATGGAATTTCCGAGGTGGACAATTATACTCGTTAGTGAATGATTGCTAACAACGATGATCATGAATTGAGGAAAACAAAATAGACCACTGTATAAGCTGAGCTGCTTCACACAGAGTATCAGCAGAGAAAGCATTGTATAAAACCAAGAATCCTGAAACCTTGAGGAAAAAGTTCTGTCAAAAAGTCCAGTTGCTAATGTTGCAGTCAGATTGAAATCTTACCATTTTGCCAAACCTCTTTCATACTGTCACTGACAGACAACTTATCAAAATATTGACTGTTTAAAAAGGTGTGGCTTGTTGTAAAACATGTGTTGAAGCTCTTCGACTATTTGGTTCATAATGATTGTTTTAAAGTTTAAGATGCAGGATAAGATGACCTCTAAATTGATTTTAATATGCATAGTAGTCTCTCCAATCATAGAAAGAGGGAAAGAATCATGAAAGGATGGATATGCAGTGGTCATACCAATCATGATGTCAGGCTCCTTAAATTTGGTCTCCTTTTCCCACCTTACAGGCTGAATAGATGGCCTGGCTCAGCCTGTGCTAATTGGGATGACAGAGGAGTGCAATTGGATTGGAGGGCAGGGGAAACCAACAGTTTTGAAAGCTGGGATGGAGGTCAGCAATGTGGGCAAAGAGAGTTGGGAGAGATTGGTGATTGGACATGTTGTGGTTAGAGGATCAATGGTTAACAACCAGGGAATGAAGACTAGGATAGACACTTGGCACCTAGGACTGATGAAGGTATAAAAACTTCCTTGAGCCACTTGGGGTAGCATTCCTGCTGTTCCTAGCTCACAAGGAGTCCTGGGAAAGTGACTTATCTTGTGATATTGTCAGTTCCCATATTCCTTTCACAGTTGTGTTTCTTAATCTCTGGAAAGCAAACCAAATTGAGTTCCCAACTGCACTCTGGATATTTTGATTTTTGCCCATTATTACTTATTTAGTTTTTTTAAATGGCAGTAGGTCTGAAGCAGCAGATTTGTGACATTCTCAAAATTTAACATTTTATCTTACATCAATTATCAATCTCCTGCCTTGTGGGTTTCAATGTATGTATTTTGTATGTAGTTGGCTAAGCCTTATGGTGGCATATTTCACATAAACACTAGCCTAAGATTTTCCCTGTTCTGTTTAAAGTAGGAAAGCATGGGATGTAAATCAAAGAATAATTTTACAGGGAAAATCATCCTAAAAAAGCACATCAGTTTGTTGTGTACCAGTCTGGATTTGCTTTTATTGAAGCATGCATATTGTGTTATATTTTAAATAGTGTGTCCTGGTGATAGTTTAGTCTGTTCAGAGGTTTTGTTTTAGCATATGAATGGCAAATAGCAATTACTGATGAAAGGCTTTTGCCTGAAACGTCAATTCTCTTGCTCCTTGGATGATGTTTGACCTGATGTGCTTTTCCAACACCACACTCTCGACTATAATCTCCAGTACCTGCAGTCCTCACTTTTGCCTAAATAGCAATTACTGTTGATAGCTTGCACTATCATTGCTATAATGGAACCATACCTAGTTCATGTGATGATGAGTTAGTCTAATGTTAGGGGAATCAAGTGCTTGTGATGTGTCCACTTAGGAAACCCAATGAGCACCCACTGAATTTTAAATCTGCACATAAATTTGTATTTTAAATTTATTTAAGGCTGTGGGCATTGCTAGCAGAGCTGACAGTTATTGCCCAATACTAATTGCTCTTGACAAGGTGGTAGTGAGGTGGTTCTTGAATCCCTGTAGCCCATTTAGTGTAGGGATATCCACAACACAGTTAGGAAAAGAATTCCAGGATTTTGATCCAGTGACAACGAAGGAATGGCAATATATTTTCAAGTCCGGCTGGTGAGTGATTTGGCAAGGAATTGCGTGTGATAATGTTCCCCTGTCTTTGTTTCCCTTGTCCTTCTAGATGGTTGTGGTCATGGATTTAAAATGTGCTCTCTAAGGAGTCTTGGTGAATTTCTGCAGTGCATCTTATGTTTGGCACACATTGCTGTTACTGAACACTGTTGTGGAGGTAGTGAATGTTTGTGGATACGGTGTCAATCAAGTGGGCTGCTTTGTTTGGCTCTGTGTCAAGTTACTTGAGTATTGAAGCTGCACTGATCCAGGCAAGTGGTGAGTGTTCAGTCACATGTCTGACTTGCGTCTTGCCGATGATGACCAAGCTTTGAGAAGTCAGGAAACTCCTACTTGCTGTAGCCTAACTAGCCTCTGACCTGCTTTGTAGCCACTATTTACATGGATTGTGTAGTTCAGTTTTGGGTGAATGATGTTATGAAGATATGGGTATACTGTACCTTTAAGAGGGTTAAAAGCTAGCAGAACTACCTGACATGGTACCAAATGTTCTGAATAAGGTAACAATGTAACACTTGGTCAAAAGCTAGATCAGCTGGGCTTTCTGGAGACGACAAAACAAATTCAAGTTCACCCAATCAGTTTAAATTATACCCCCCAAAAATACCAAACTCCAATCTAGTTTGAATTTAGTATCTTGGCAATCTAAAAAGCCAATGACACAATCCGATGCTTAGGGGAGTATAAGACTGAGAAAACCTTAACATTTGAGGAAGAACTGCCAAAAGACCAACAGATGTAGGCTGCTAGTCAGAACTCTCTGAGAGGTACCTGCCAAGAGAAGGAGTTTGCGCAGAGAAAAACATCAACACCGAACTGGAGAGCAAATCTACAGAGGAAAATATTTTTAAAAATTCGACTGCTAGCTGTTTTTGAAATTTGAATTTTGGTAAATCTTAATCGGTGGCGGGGGGGGGGGGGGGAGAGGTGTTTATCAGACTAGTGATATAAAAGGGGAAGGTAAAAGATAGATTAGAGAAAGGAGTTGTAAATAGTTGTTGTTAATTATTCTCTGTTATACTTTAAGAAATAAAGTTGTTAATTTTCACTTTAAGTAGTTTTTGGCATGGTGAATTTTCACAGATTACTGCACAGGATAAATCTTTTGTGTTATGTTTTAAATTAAGTAGGAGATTTTACCTCCTGAATGTTAAGGGATGATGATTACATTCTCTCTCATTATTTGAGTGGAGTGAATATTACATGCCACCTTTCAGTTGAAACTTGGATATTGTCCAGACCTTGTTACGTTTGGACTTGGACTGCTTCAATATTTTAGAAGTCGTGCATAGTGCTGAACATTGTCGAATCATTGGCAAGCATCCTCACTTCTGACTTTAGGATTGAGAGACAGTTATTGATGAAGCAGCTGAAAATGAATGGGCTGAGTATATCGCCTGTGGAGTTCCTGCAGAGATATCCTGGAACTGAGATCCACGTCAGATGCCATATCACTTGTCCTTCACTCCTCTCTAGAACATCTTGTCACCAAGAACAGCTACATAAGAATCCTACTCATTGACGACAGTTCAGCCTTCAACAATATTATCCCCTCGAGACTGAATACTAAACTTAGCAATCTTGGACTAAGCCCCACTCTCTGCAACTGGATCCTCAGTGTCCTGACCCACAGGCCACAATCAGTGAAGATTGGAGACAATATTTCATCTTCACTAACACTCAACACAGGAGCCCCCCAGGGTGCGTACTCAGCACCCTACTGTACTCACTGTATACCCATGACTGCGTCACCAAATACCAGACTAATGCCATTTACAAGTTCGCTGATGACACCACCATAGTCAGTCGAATCTCAGATAGCAACAAAACAGACTACAGACAAGAGGTGGAAGGCCTGGAAAAATGGTGCACTGAGAATAACCTAGCTCTCAATGCCAGCAAAACCAAGGAACTCATTATTGACTTTCGGTGGGGTGTTACTCATGTCCTCCTACCCATTAACAGCACAGAGGTGGAATGAGTGGAGAGTGTCAAGCTCCTGGGAGTGGTCATCCACAACAAACTATCTTGAACTCTTCATGTGGATGCATTGGTTACAAAGACTCAACAACGTCTCTTCATCCTCAGGCAGCTGAGGAAATTTGGCATGACGGTGAATACCCTTAGGTAAATGACTGCAGATGCTGGAAATCAGATTCTGGATTAGTGGTGCTGGAAGAGCACAGCAGTTCAGGCAGCATCCAAGGAGCAGCAAAATCGATGTTTCAGGCAAAAGCCCTTCATCAGGAATAAAGGTGAATTCATCAGGTGAATACCCTTGCCAATCTTTATAGGTGTGCCATTGAGAGCATTCTGTCTGGATGTATCACTACCTGGTATGGTAACTGTGCCATTCAAGATCACAGACGGTTACAGAGAGTGGTGAACTTGGCCTGGACAATCACAAAGTCCAACCTCCCATCTGTAGAACACATCTACCAGGCCCACTGTCAAAGAAAAGCTGCCAGCATTCTCAAAGATCCATCCCACCCTGGCAATGTCTTTCTACAATCTCTACCACTGGGGAGAAGGTACAGAGGCCTGAACACACGAACCAGCTGGTTTCAAAACAGTTTCTACCCTACTGTTGTTAGACTACTGAAAGGACTTACTGAAAGGACATTTTGCTTTTGACACTGTTTACCTATGATTTACTTATCAATTCTACTTAACTCTATGATCTTCCTGTATTGCTCACAAGACAAAACTTTTCACTGTGCTCTGGTACACCTGGCCATAAATTCAATTTAATTCAACTCAGCTGACTGACCCCCAAAAATCACAACCTGTTCTTTCTTGCCAGATGATGTCTTTCATCCAAACAGTGAATGGAACATTTTGTGGATTTAGTGACCCCACTTCTACTTCAGAGGTTGGTGTGTTTGGCATGCCTCACATCCAATCGCCAGTCATTAAATTTCCTGATTTATCTCTGGCCAGTGCACAGATTCACATACTAGCTGTTTTGTGTGCACAATACCCATTTGGATGTAATATTTTGGTTTAATGCTTTGGCTATTAGGAAATGTTTACTCTTGAATATGGCTTATTGTGACATACCAAGTTCATTTTTGTATGGTCAAAATTAGCAAATGTTCTCAGGTAATATTGTCAGGTCATTACGACATGATTGTCTCCTGCAACTCCTGCCATTGCTTATCTTTGGTAGCTGCTGACAGCAGTTGTTCACAATGTCTGTGGTCAAATTGTAACAGATCAATTCTAAACACATCTTCAAATCCAGTCTAGTATCTCAAGAGTTAGATCAAAAGAAATACTTGGCTCTTTGTGTGGGTTGTGCATCTACTCAGTATATTAGACATAATTATCCTGGCAGCTGGCTTATATCTGAACTCATATCCTTGCAGCTTGACAAGTGGATGCTGTGAACTTGGTGATACACTCATTAGAAGTTTACAGAAGGTCATTTCTAAAGGCTCATAATCAGTTTCCAAATGCAAATTTCTTGCTAAATAAGTTTGTATTTGAAATTTCTATCGTGCCAACTAATAAGAGCAAATATCTCATGCTCTGTATTGGAATTGTTATCTTGTGCAGATGACAGGATTTTTGTCTTGCAGCCACTTCAGCCGTATATCTTTTGTAGTTTTTCAATATGCAGGATTTTGATTATGACAGAATCTGCTTGAGAAAATCAAAGGCGTATTGGTGGTCATCTTGCACCACATTTTGGATGTCCTTCTTCAGCAAATCTCTCGACCAAGATACCTTCCCTCGAGGTTGGCAATATATGACGAGAAGAAGTTGAAAAGTCTGAGACAATATCGCAAATGGTCTTTATAACGTGGGCTTGATATCTGTTTAATACACCTAAATTTACCTGAATTGAGCTAGACACCATTTTGGAATAAATGGATGCAAAGACTGGCTGGCATTGTTGAATGCTAATCTAACATGGGGTGGCCCAGTGGTTAGCACTGCTCCCTCACAGCAGCAGGGACCCAGGTTCGATTCCCACCTTAAGCAACTATATGTGTGGAGTTTGTACATTTTCACCACATTTGCGGGTTTCCTCCGGGTGCACCTGGTTTCCTCCCACAGTCCAAAGATGTGTGGGTCAGGTGAATTTTCCATGGGAAATTGACCATAGTGTTGGGTGCATTAGTTAGAGGGAAATGGGTTACTCTTTCGAGGATTGGTGTGGATTTGTTGGGCCAAATGGCATGTTTCCACACTGTAGGGAGTCTAATCTAATCTAATCAATGTGGTTTTACTGTGGCCATCTGTTGGTGCAGGTGTGATCATGCTCTGCATTTGTGTTCCCTATGACCATGATATTGGCAGCTATGCAAACACAACCATTACAATCTCAGCAATGTCCATGAGTTGCTGGAATAGGTTTTGGCAAACTAACAGCCTAAATGGTAACTGTTGGAATCAGTATGGTCCAAATGATGTCTCAAATGTTTTGAACTCTTGGGATTCTACAGCTAAATGGACAGACCAGTCATCACGCTTCACAGTCAGGTCAGAAAGTAAATTTGCTAAGAAAATGTAGAATTTAATTCTTTAAGCATCAGTTTTTAATGCAGATACCTTACAACTGAAAGTACATTGGAAAAATCCATGCTTGTATGATATTTATACTCTTTCTTTAAATCACATCTGATGGAGCTATACTTACAGTTTGGCGGTCAATCTTTCAACTGGTATTTTTCTCTATGTTGTTTAGCTCTTCATAAAGCATCTCCTGAATGTGCACACTGCACTTTCTTGGAGGATCAATAAATGGAGTTTCATTGCCTTTGAGGTGCAATACTGCATCACACTTAAAATTGTACATCATACTGGGTACTGTTGTTTAAGATTATTGCCTGATTTAATTGCATTACAAGTGGTCTGTTCCACCCAGTGAGTGTGTTTTGAAACTGATGAATTGAGGCTATACCAAGATCTGTGTATACTGGTAGTCCTGATGGTCATTGCTAGACCATTGGTATCTAACAGAAGATTTTGAGATGTCAACATCAGCTTGCATATTGGAACTGCAGTGTGATTCTGCCAGTGAACAGAATTGCAATCTATTATACAAAGTGAGGCAGTTTGTCGTGGGTTCTATTGTGGAGCTGAGGTGCATGTCTTTGGTATGCATAGCCGTAATATGTTGGCACAAGTTCCTGTGTTGATCTTAGCTTTTAAAGTATTCAGTTGTAAAAGCTTCTGATTGCCTTATACCATTGGCATGGTGTGTGAGTTTAACAACATGAAAGCTTGATCATCTTCTGAAATTTTCTTTTTGCTTCATTGATTCTGCCCCTCATGGTTTGTTTGCATTTATGCACCTTATTAACACTGCTGCCAGTGATGTTGTACCATCTTGTTGATACCTGTGTTTTGTTCTAGGATCTGGTTAGGCCTTTGGAATGACCTTTTCTGCACGAGTACCAAAAATGCTTTGATATCACATGCTATACAGCGAGATAGATTTTGGGTAAGTGTGACATCCATTAGAAATTTTGTTGGTTTGACCATTTTGATCAGAAGATGCTGTGGGAAAGGGCATGAGTGTGATTTTTCTTTTTCCAAAGAAGAACATTCAGAGAAGCTCATTGAATTAATAATGCCTCTATACTAAATCTTCAGGAGTGATCTTCTCGAGAAGAAAGACGGCCATTTCATTTACACAAACAATCAGTTTTTACAGCAATTGGTGATAGTTTCATGGTCACCATGACTGCAATCAGGTCTAGATACAGGATTTATAATTGAATTTATAGTCCACAGCTGCTGTGGTAGGATTTAAAATAGTTTCCCCACAGCATGGGTCTCTGGATTACTGATCCAGTGACAACACAATGAGATGTCTCTGCAATTGTCTCTCCCAACTGTCTAACAACAGGAACACAAAACCAATCATTATGTCTTTTAACCACCACTATTCTGCTCTTTGTAAATGAATGTGATGAGTTTACGTTGACAGCTAAAAGGGCAGTGTTACTGTATTGAAATCAGTATTTGTTTTATACCCTGTACTTGAGTAAGTATTTTGCTTGCTGCTATCATCCTCTCATAAGTATCTAAGAGCATGTTAAGAGCCCAGATCTTCCTTGATGTAAATTGCAGCAGTCTATGTTTAGAATGTGCTTGGTCCTCGTTCCTCCTTCATTCCAGGGAACAAGGCACAAGGCTTAAGGATGAATTAATTCCTCGAATAAAAGCAAAACCACTTTTTAATCACAATATTTGTATTAGCCATTGGGAGAGGAGAATGACCTGGGGAGGCAATCACACCTTCATGCATGTCCATATCTTTGTTTACAACTGCTATAGTTGAACCTTATGCAGCAGATTCTTTGGAATGCTCGGACATTGGACTGGACCAGGACCTGGAGGTATTGGTTTTCTGTCTTTTTCAATTCACTCTGTGGCTTAGAACTGAGTATTCCCTAGGCACCATAGGAGGAAATTCAGTCTCAATTATTTTATGTGCATAACTCATTAAAGCTAATAGGACAGGTGGAGAGAACTGTTAATAAAGCATTGAGTATGTTTTGCTTGATTAGTAGTGACATTAGTAGTGAGAACAAAGAGGTCACGCTAAACTTATATAGGGCACTGGTTACAGCTTACCTGGAGTATTATGAACAGTTTTGGACACTACACTTCAGAAAAAATGTGAATGCATTAGAGAGTGCAGAAGAAGTTTATAAGAAGGGTCCCAGAGATGAGAAACATCAGTCAAAGTGATAGTTGGAACTGTGTTCCTTGCAGAGGAGAAGTTTAAGAAAAAAGTTGATTGAGGTTTTCAAAATGACACCGGGCTTGGACAGAGTAGATAGAGAGAAACTGTTTCTGATCATAAGAGGCTTGAAAGCTGTTTTAAAGTGTTTTGCAAAAGCAAGGTGAGATAAAAGAGTTTTTAGGGTCTACAATGGTATGGCAGTGTGATGGAAGCAAGTTCAACTGAAGCATTCAAGAGGGAAAATGCCAAGAGATCGACACTAATCAAAATGTTCAGGAGGCCAGTTCAGACATAATGGGCTCGATGACCTGTTTCCACACCATAATATGTCTGTGATCAGCAGGTGAGTGATAAAGTTGTCAGAACATTAAACTAAGATCATAGGACTATCAAGTTATCATGTCTTAGACAAACTAGAGATGTGCATGGAGGCTGCTGTGCCAGCTCTTGCAATATGGAATTCTAATGGAAATCTGTATCTTTAAAATATGAAGGAGAAACATTTGGTTGTGTTATGATCTCAGCTCTTGATAGACCATAGGTTTTATCACTAGTCATTTGATGGCACAGAACTTGGGTATTGCTTTTCATTGTGAACTCATCAGGCCAATTTGGAAGAACAACATTATAAGGGAAAAAAATACACTTATACCTTACAAGAGGAGACTGCTGATTTGTTGACAAGTGAGCCCTGATAGGTAGATGCATCACCACGGGGAATGTACTCATCACTGCTAATTGATCATTAACTGCCAACCTTTGTTTCAAGTTTGAGCTAGGCAGGTTAATTCTGATTGTCATAGAATTGCCAATTTTTGGCTGCTTTATCAGGGCAATGCACTGACCAATCAGAACATATGCCTTTTCTCAGCAATGTATAAGTTTGATTTCTACAGTGGTCAAACATTGAACATATTCATTGAATGTAACTATTAATATTAATATAATGAAAGCACATGAGGTTATCACATAAAAGAAAGGAAAAAAGGTAAGTAAGACAACTTAGAATGACTTTACAAGCAGCAAAAATTCAACCCTTTTCCCCAGCAATATCCATTCTCAGAGAAGTATAACAACTATCTTCAATTTGAAACTTATTACTGAATTAATAAGGTCACAAGTGTTTCCTTTTGGTGACTTTCTGCATATTGACCTGATGTGATTTCCTCCATCTCTCACAAAGACAAGCAAACTGTTTGCTGTACTTATGACTTTGTCTGCTATGAGGGTGCTAAAGCAGCTTAAGACTTCTTTTCATCTCTGATAACCTGAAAATTTCCAAAAACAGTTGCTGGTTTGCATCTTCTCTTCAGAAGTGCAACTTAATTCTGTCCTGGCTATGCTGGTAAATCTAGTGAACCTCGCAGCTATTATCTCACTAGACAGATTATTTAGCCATTTATCTTGAATCACATGATTTCCTAGAAAGGCTCTTTTTATCTCATTGTTCCAAATGATGTTCTAGCCCTGTTGTTAAGAAAAGAACAGATCGTCATAGCACTGAAAACCGTACATCCATTTATCACTACTTTATGATTCACATTCCTTAATAATACATAAGCTTTCACCAACACTGGAACAATAAAAACAGAGTTTTGGAAAACAAAGAACTTAATGTGAAAAACATGTTTGGAAAATGTTGCACTTTTGCTTGATAACAATCGGGTGTCTTCTTATTTTTTTCCTGCAAAAATGGAGAAAAATAGCAGAAAGCTGAAACACAAAGAGACTTGAGGCTACCTGTCCTTGAAAACCGAAAGCTAGTACACAGACCCAGCAGGAAGGCTAATAGAATATTTGCCCTTATTTCAAAGATGTTAGATATAGGAATAGCGAAGTCTCACTCAAACTTGCAAGGTACTGGTGAGACCAGAGTTCAGCGAGTAGTTTCCGTCCCCCTATTTTAGGAACAATATCTTTTCATTGAAGGCAGTTCATAGAAGGTTCACTGTCATGGAGACTTGGCTTGTCTCAGCATGCTCCTGCCCCACTGAACTCATCTCTACCTACCTTGACACTGTCCTATCCCCCCTCGTCCAGGAACTCCCCACGTACGTTCAAGACACCACCCACGCCCTCCACCTCCTCCAAGACTTCCGTTTCCCTGGCCGCCAACGCCTTATCTTCACCATGGATATCCAATCCCTCTACACCTCCATTCGCCATGACCAGGGCCTCCAAGCCCTCCGTTTTTTCCTCTCCAGACGTCCCCAACAGTACCCTTCCACTGACACACTCATTCGTTTGGCCGAACTGGTCCTCACCCTTAACAATTTCTCCTTTGAATCCTCCCACTTCCTCCAGACCAAAGGCGTAGCCATGGGCACACGTATGGGCCCCAGCTATGCCTGTCTCTTTGTTGGCTATGTAGAACAGTTGATCTTCCGTAATTACACCGGCACCACTCCCCACCTCTTCCTCCGCTACATTGATGACTGCATTGGCGCCACCTCGTGCTCCCGCGAGGAGGTTGAGCAATTCATCAACTTCACCAACACATTCCACCCTGACCTTAAATTTACCTGGACTATCTCTGACACCTCGCTCCCCTTCCTGGACCTCTCCATCTCCATTAGTGACGACCGACTTGACACTGACATTTTTTACAAACGCACTGACTCCCATAGCTACCTGGATTACACCTCTTCCCACCCTATCTCTTGCAAAAATGCCATCCCGTATTCCCAATTTCTCCGCCTCTGCCGTATCTGCTCCCAGGAGGACCAGTTCCACCATAAGACACACCAGATGGCCTCCTTCTTTAGAGACCGCAATTTCCCTTCCCACGTGGTTAAAGATGCCCTCCAACGCATCTCGTCCACATCCTGCACCTCCGCCCTCAGACCCCACCCCTCCAACCGTAACAAGGACAGAACGCCCCTGGTGCTCACCTTCCACCCTACAAACCTTCGCATCAACCAAATTATCCACCGACATTTCCGCCACCTCCAAAAAGACCCCACCACCAGGGATATATTTCCCTCCCGACCCCTTTCCGCCTTCCGCAAAGACCGTTCCCTCCATGACTACCTGGTCAGGTCCACACCCCCCTACGACCCACCCTCCCATTCTGGCACTTTTCCCTGCCACCGCAGGAACTGTAAAACCTGTGCCCACACCTCCTCCCTCACCTCTATCCAAGGCCCTAAAGGAGCCTTCCACATCCATCAAAGTTTCACCTGCACATCCACCAATATCATTTATTGTATCCGTTGCTCCCGATGCAGTCTCCTCTACATTGGGGAGACTGGGCGCCTCCTAGCAGAGCGCTTTAGGGAACATCTCCGAGACACCCGCACCAATCAACCAAACCGCCCCGTGGCCCAACATTTCAACTCCCCCTCCCACTCTGCCGAGGACATGGAGGTCCTGGGCCTCCTTCACCACTGCTCCCTCACCACCAGACGCCTGGAGGAAGAACGCCTCATCTTCCGCCTCGGAACACTTCAACCCCAGGGCATCAATGTGGACTTCAACAGCTTCCTCATTTCCCCTTCCCCCACCTCATCCTAGTTTCAAACTTCCAGCTCAGTTACTGCCTCCTTGACTTGTCCGACCTGCCTATCTTCTTTTCCACCTATCCACTCCACCCTCTCCTCTTTGACCTATCACCTTCATCTCCTCCCCCACTCACCCATTGTACTCTATGCTACTCTCTCCCCACCCCCACCCTCCTCTAGCTTATCTCTCCATGCTTCAGGCTCACTGCCTTTATTCCTGATGAAGGGCTTTTGCCCGAAACATTGATTTCGCTGCTCGTTGGATGCTGCCTGAACTGCTGTGCTCTTCCAGCACCACTAATCCAGTATTTGATTTTCAGCATCTGCAGTCATTGTTTTTACCTTATGAACAAAGGACTCTACCTTTGGAATTTTGGAAAATGAAATGCGGTCATATTGAAACACGTAGGATTCTTAAAAGGTTTGACAGGTAAATGCTCAGAGGATGTTTCCCCTCATGGGAGTGTCTAGGATCAAAGGGCATAGTCTCAGAATAAAGGGACACCAATTTAAGACTGAGATGAAGAGGAATTTCTTCCCACAGAGAGTTGAATGTCTTTGGAGTCCACTACAGGGAGGTCGGGGCATTACTTATACCTAAGGCTGAGACAGACAGATTCTTGTGCAGTTAGGGAATCAGGGGTTGTGGGGAAAGTGCAGGAAAATGGACATGAGAAATGTTGGATCAGCCATGATCATACTGAATGGCAGTTCAGGGGCCAAATGACCGAATTGTGTTCTATTTCTTTCTATTTGTGATCTCACATCTGTCTGCACTTCCTGTTGCTCCCTATGCATATGAATTAAGTCCCTAATTGTTGACACCACAGTGACCTCTCTTGCCTGGAGCTGAGCAGGTCCCTGCTCTCCAGAATCTGTCATGTTCCAGCAGTGTGGGACACCTCTCCTTCAGCCAGCTGTGAAGCTCTGGCAGTGAGGTTCTCATTAAGATGTATTTCCACACATTCTAAGCTTAACGTAACCAGTGAGGTGTCAGTATCTGGAATAGTGGAGATGCAGGAAGCAGCCTTGCTGTTGCTTCCTCTGAGGCCTATGTGTTTTCGTCTTCAGACTTTGAGGAGGTTGACTCTATGGATGCCACCCATTTCAGTGAGATGATGGCGGACATGCTGATGGTGCATGCAAGACAAAAGAAAGAGAAGGCATTGTGGCCAGCTGTCAAAAGTGGTGTGCAATGATGAAGAGTGGCAGAGATTCTTGATCAGAAAAGGAATCAAGGGTTTTGCAGAAAAGCTAGGAAAGTCAAATGAGGAAGTTTGGATCAGGCATGATCCGATTGAATGGTGCAGCAAGTTTAAGGAGCAGAATGGCTTACGGGTCTTATGGTCTTTTGGCTGTGTACAATGGTTTTGCATTAAGACACATTGAGCAGATTGGATATGATACAGTGTACTACTGGTTAACCACATCATGGTTCTCATTACTATACAGTATAGTAACCATTAGAGTCATAGAGCCTCACAGCATGGAGACAGTCCCTTTGGCCCAAACTGGTCCATGTCGACCAAAATGTCCATCCACAGTAACCCCATTTCCCTGTGCTTGGCCCATATCCTTCAAATCCTTTCCTATCCATGTATTTGTCCAAATGCCGTTTGAATGTTGTTAATGTACTTGCCTCAACCACTTTTGCTGGCAGTTCATTCCATATGCTTACCACTCTCAGATTCCCTTTTATTCTTTCCCTTCTAACCTTAAATTGCTGTCCTCTAGTCATCGATTCCCCAATCCTGGGAAAAAGACTGAGTGCATTCACCCCATCCATGCCTCTCATGATCGATCTTATACCCCTCTATAAGGTACCCCTCAGTCTCCTAAAACTCCTAGTTTGTCCAACCTCTGTATAAGTCAGACCATTTAGTTCAGGTAACATCCTTCTGCACTCTTTCCAGTTTAATAACATCCTTCCTGTAACAAGGTGACAAAAACTGAACACAATACTCCAAATGTAGACTAACCAATGTCCTGTATAATGGCAATATAACTTCCCAGCTTCTATACTCAATGCCGTAGCTGATGAAGACCAGTGTGCCAAAAGCCTTCTTCACTGCCCTGTTTACCTGTGACTCTACTTTCAGCAAACTGTGCACCTGAACTCCAAGATTCCTCTGTTCTACTACACTCCTTAAGACACTACCATTCACCATGATACTCCTAGCTTGATTTGACGTTCCAAAATGTAAGACCTCATAATTATCTATATTATACTCCATTTGCCATTTTTCAGCTCACTTCCCCAGCTGATCAAGGTCCAGTTACATTTTCTGATAACCTTTCTCACTGTCCACGACACCACCTATTTTAGTGTCATCTATAAAATTACTAGTCATGCCATGTACATTCTCATCTAAATTATTGATATAGATAACAAATAGGAATGGGCTCAGCACCGAACCCTGAGGCACTTCACCAGTCACAGGCCTCCAGTCGGATCAACATCCTTCCACTACTACCATCTGCTTCCTACCATCAAGCCAATTGTGTATCCAATTTGCCAGCTTGCCCTGGATTCCATTTGATGTAACCTACCAGAGCAGCCTACCATGTGAAACCTTATCAAAGGTCTTATAAAAATCCATATAGACTGCATCTACTGCCCTGCCCTCGGCAACCTCCCCAGTCACTTCATCACGAGCTCTAATAAATTTGGGGCGTAATCTCCCACTCACAAAGCCATGCTGACTACTCCTAATCAAACCCTGTCTTTCCAAATGCATGTGTAACTTATCCCTCAGAATCTTTTCAAGTAACTTACCCACCACAGATGTTAAACTGACTGGTCTATAGCTCCCAGACTTTTCTTTGCAGCCCTTCTTGAATAAAGGCACAACATTTGCTACCCTTCAGTCTTCCAGGACCTCACCCGTGGCCAACAATGATGTAAAATATCAGTCAGGGCCCCAGCAATTTCTTCTCTAGCCTCTTGCAGTATTCTTGGATATATCTGGTTAGGACCAGGAGATTTATCCACCTTCATACATTCTAATACATCCAACACCCCCTCTACTGTGATATGGACTAGCCCCAAGATATCACCACTAACTTCCCCAAGTTCCCAAGTCTTCATGTCTTTCTGTATGATAAGCACAGAGAACCTCATCCATCTCCCGTGATTCTACACATACATGTACACTTTAGTCCTTGAGGGGCCCTATTCTCTCTCTCCAGTTATTCTTTTTCCTTTAACGTATTTGAAATACCTCCATTAAAATTAAAATCCTCGACTTCGATAACCCTATTGGTCCTGCAAGTCTCCCCAGTCTGTCTTCAAATTTGTTTCTCTAATTCCCATTGAATATTTGGGAGCATACAATACAATCCTAGTAACATCACCATCCCCATCTTATTTCTTAACTCCACTTACAAAGCCTTACTAGAAGATTCTTCAGTTATTTCATCTCTGATTATTGCTGTGATATTCGTCTTAATCAAAAATGCAACTCCCTCTCCCCTCCTTCTAACACCTCTGTTCTACCTAATGCACGTGTACCCTGGCGCATCAAGCTGCTAGTCCTGTCTCTCCCTTAGCTATATTTCTGTAATGGCTATAATATCCCAGTCCCATGTACATATCCACGCACTAATTTGTCAGCCTTACCTGTCAGCCCTCGTGCATTGAAATAAATGCAATTTAACCCAGCAGGCATTTATTGCTCCCTGTCGTGTTCCAGCCTGACCAGTCTCTTCAACTTACTATTTGTGATTACTGTATCTCCTTCAAGCCTCATACTTGTCTCCCTGCTGTTGAGGATCCCATCACCCTGTCAATCCGGTTTAAATCCTCCCTTGCAGCACCAGCAAACCTGCGGCCAAGATTTTGGGCCCCTTCCAGTTCAGGTGCAACCCTGCTCCTCTTGAACAGGTCACCTCTGTCCCAGAAAAGATCCCAATGATCTAAAAATCTGAATCCCTGCCCCCTGCACCAATTTGTTAGCCACGCTAAATATCTGCCATATTCTCCTGTTCTTACCCTCACATGCACATGGCACTGGTAGTAATCTGGAGATTATCAGAAACAAGGTCCTGGTTTTTAACTTTTTTCCTAGCTCTCTAGAATCACTCTGCAGGAGTGTATCCCTATTTCTATCATATGTCATTTGTGCCAACATGCATAATGACTTCTGGCTGCTCACCCTCCCCCTTCAGAACGGTCTGCAGCCGCTGGGAGACATCCTGGATGCTGGCACCTGGGAGGCAAAACAGCATTCTGAATTCCCATTTGAGACCACAGAATCTCCTATCTGCCCCCCCCCCAACTACTAACTATCAAGTCTCCTATCACTAAGGTCCTATTTACCTTTACCCTTTCTGACTGGGCACCAGAGCCAGTTGTAGCGCCACCAATCTGGCTACTGCTGCTTTCCCCTGAGTGATCATATTCCCCACCCCACCCCACCGCCCGCCAACAGTATCCAAAATGCTATACTTGTGTTCAAGGGGAATGGGGATTCCTGTACTCTCTGCCAATTCCCTTTGCCTTTCCTGGTGGTCAGCCATTGACTTTCTGCTCAGATAGTTCATAGCATCAAAGATTATGCATGTCACATCAAACATTCCCTTATGGATTCACTTCCTGCAGAGATCCTTCAGGTGTCTCTCATCTCTTTATTGAGTCCAAAATAATAATCTCATTACAAAGTTTATTGCCAAAGTGCTTGTAACTTATGTTGTGTCTGACATGGTGTGCAACTACATCCCCAGGCTCATGAGACAGCACCTTTAAAACTGACAACCATCTAGAAAAACAAGAGTAGCAGATACATGGGGACACCATCGCCTGCAAGTTCCCCTTCAAAACACTCGTCATCTTGACTTGGAGATATATCACCGTTCCTTCAGTGTCACTGAGTCAAAATGCTGCAACTCCTTGTTAACAGCATTGTGGGTGCCCCTACAGGACATCAATTGCAGTTGTTCAAGAAGGCAGCTCACCAACACTTCTCCAGGGCTATTGGGAAGTATATGCTCGTCCAGCCAGCGATGCCCACATCCCATAGAAACTGAAACTACTTTAAACAAGTATGTGATGCTGTTAACGAGATGCAAAATTACAGCAAAGATAATGTTTTGTGCATTTTAATGCATTATTTTGTTTTTGATTACTAGAAAGAAGAACTAACTTTAACTTCATGCCTTTTAGCACCATAGGACACTTCAAACACTTACAGTCAAGGAAATACTTTTGAAATATCATCATAGTGTTAGTGGTTAAATTTGTGATTCAATACCAATGTGCTACATTTCAATTAGCTAGCTGAGCTACTTGAATCTTAGAAGTAATAGTGTAAAAATAGTCCTAACATGAAAATACAAATGTTACACTTGCTGCTGAAGTGTGATACTCTATGATAAACAGGGCAAGTCGATCAACAGTGCTGCACAAGGCTCTGATCTGATGAACTAATGCCTCTTAGACGTGCTGGTGAATCATCTTTTTCACCAACCTCCGACAGTCTGCTCTCTATTTTGTAAGTTCACTTTGGAGTTTATGGCATTTAGTGGACAGACTGTTGTTTTTATCACCTCTGGGCTATACCACATTAGATTTTTTTTTGTCATTCAGTACAGAACAATTCCATCATGAATGTGGTCTTGTGATCGAACAAAAAAAGAATAATCTATTTCAGATACTGTCTCCAATTCATGAAGGTTTCTGAATATTATTCAAAAACAGGAAATTAGATTTTGGTTAACTTCAATCGATTCAAAGTTTCACTAAAATATTAATTCAACTGAAGTGGGAGGGAATCTTCTGACATTGTTGGTATTTTGACAGAGAATGTAAGATTGATCTTCTTTCACTCAAGAGCAGTCAAAAATCCCAAACAGCTTGTAAGTCAGCGGATAGATGACTCTATGATGTGTTCATGTGCTCATGTTCACAACTTAATGGGAAATGTAAATAGTTCCTAGATGCAGTATCAGTAATGGGCAGGCTGACCTAAGGTGTCTTGTGACTTACTGTCTTTACATAATGATACAAAAGTTTTACAGTTTTACATTTTACTTTCAATTTTAGTTGACCAACCTCAACTCAAACAATATCTTTCTCTCAGTGTGCCTTCTGTTTACTCATCTGTTCTGGTGTTTATGGGAGCTGTATTGTGGGATATGGTTTCTGATCTTAGGCTCCAAGGATTAGCATGGTCCTCTTCTTATGTTTGTTTGGGCCTTCAAGAAGCCTATTGCTGTCTGTATCTCTGCAGGTTGCTCCTGAGAAGCCTGCTATCAAGCTCCACAAGTCACTCGCCATCCTGACTGGGAAAGATATTATTATTCCTTCAGTATCACTGGGTCAAAATCCTGGAACACCCTCCTTAATAACATTGTGGGTTTACCGACTGAAAATGGACTTCAAAAAGCAGGACTTCAAAAAGCAAGCTCCCCATTAAATTGTCAAAGTCAACTATGAGCAAGCATTGACTGCTAGTCCAGCCAGCACTATCCACAACTCTTGAAAGGAGTATAATTAGTACCCAAGGTTAGATGCATGACATTTGATACTCTGTTTATGAAAAGGCAGATTAATGAAGATTTAGTTCTGAATTGATTAGATTAGATTACTTACAGTGTGGAAACAGGCCCTTCGGCCCAACAAGCCCACACCGCACCCGCCGAAGCGCAACCCACCCATACCCCTACATCTGCACCTTACCTAACACTACGGGCAATTTAGCATGGCCAATTCACCTGACCTGCACATCTTTGGAGTGTGGGAGGAAACCGGAGCACCCGGAGGAAACCCACGCAGACACAGGGAGAACGTGCAAACTCCACACAGAGAGTCGCCTGAGGCGGGAATTGAACCCGGATCTCTGGCGCTGTGAGGCAGCAGTGCTAACCACTGTGCCACCGTGCCGCCCACTGTATTAATTGTGTCTGTATTAATTAATAGGCTGGCTTGGCGTCATTAATGGTAGATAAGAGATCATAAAAATTCAGAGAAATGAACCTGAATTTTGGACTGTCAAAGTTTTTAGATTAAATGACATCTAATCAATTTTCTATTGCCATCAGCGCTGCAAACCGTAAATTCAAAGAATCGAAGGCCTGACTACTGGTCACCTCTTAGACATGGAACAGTTGCTATACATTCTGTGAATGTGTAAACAAAGAACAAGTTTCCCTCATTTAATTGCAAATGATACTTGTCGACTATAGAATCACAGGATCAGATGTTGCATATCCCAAGAGAGTGGTATCAAAGTTTCACATGGCAGTGTGCTCCATATTAAAGAAAAGGCAGTCGCTAAAATAAGAGTGGCACCCTTGGAGGTAACAATCGGGGAATTGATAAGGAGAACAGAAGAGTAACAGATAATTTAAACCAATATTTTGCATCCGTTTTTATGGTGGAATGCACTATAACCTTCCCAAAGATAACAGAAAGGTAGGCTGCTAAGATTAGATACAGTGTGGAAACAGGCCCTTTGGCCCAACAAGTCCACACCAACCCTTTGAAGAGCAATGCACCCAGACCCATTCCCCTACACCTAACACTACAGGCAATTTAGCATGGCCAATTTACCTAACCTGCACATCTTTGGACTGTGGGAGGAAACCCACGCAGACACAGGAAGAATGTGCAAACTCCATACAGACAGTTGCCTGAGGCAGGGAATTGAACCCAGGTCTCTAGTGCTGTGAGGCAGCAATGCTAACCACTGTGGCACCATGCCGCTAACTAGAGGAAAGACCTTATAATAGTCCTTATCACTAGGGATAAAGTATTTGACAAATTGGATGTTAAAAAAAAGACCAGGACCTGATGGTTTGCATTCAAGGGTTTTAAAGGAAATGGATATAGAGATAGTGGTGGCATTGGTCACAATATTCCAGAACTCATGAGATTCAAGCGAGTTCCAGTACTTTGGAAACCACTAATGTGCTGCCCTTATTCAGGAAGGAAGGGAAACAGAAAGGCAGAAACTGTAAGCCAGTTAACATAATACCTGTAGAAAATGCTTGAATCCATTATTAAGGAAAAATTGCAGGAGATTTAGAAAAACTTGACACAATCAGACAGAGTCAAAATAGTTTTGTGAAAAGGAAATTTTGTTTGACAAATTTGATAGAGTTCTTTAAGGATATAACAAGCAGTATTGATAAAGTTGAACTGGTAGCTGTTACAATATGTTTGGATTTTGAGAAAGTATTCAATAAACTCCCACATCAAAAGCTATTTCATAAGATAGGAATCATAATATTGGGAATAAGGTATTGGAATGGATTGAGAATTGGCTAACAACAGAAGACAGAGTGTGGTGATTACTGGGTTATTTTCTGGTTGGAAAGGCACAGTTCTAACACCTCAATTATTTGCAACCTATATCAATAACTTGGGAAGAGGGGGTAGCGTGTAAATTACCCAAATTTGCTGATGATACAAAAATAGTTGGAAAGGTATGTTGTGATGAGTGGGCAAAAGCATGATGGAGTTAAATGCGAGAATGTGTGAGATCATGAACTTTGTTAGGAAGAGTCAAAAGGCAGACTAATGTTTAATTAGAGAAGAACTCCAAAAATGTACAGTACGGAGGGATGTAGGTGTAATTGTGCATGAAAGGGAAAACATTGGCATTTGGGTAAATCAAGTAGTAAAGAATGTAAACTAAAGTTTAGCCTTTATTTCTAAGAGTTTGAAGTTTAAAAGCAGAGAAGTCTTGTTACGACTGTCCAGGATGTTGGTAAAACCGCACCTCAAGTATGTTTTTTGCTCGCATATTTTTTAGAGGTCATTCAGAAAAGATTCCTGATACTGACCTCTGTGAAGAATGTTTGGCTTATCAAGAATAGTTAAATAGTTTTGACTTTTATTCTTTGGAGTTTAGAAGAATGAAGGATTGTACTATTGAAACATACAAGATTCTGAAGGGACTTGATAAAATAGATGTCTGTACTAGTGGTGTAACCTTGCACAAGAGGACATATTTATGGAAAGGGACACTGAATTAAAACTGAGATGTGAATTAATTTCTTCTCCCAGACAGTAGTGAATATCTGGACTTCTCTACCCCAGAGAGTTGTGAAAGCTTAATCACTGGAAGTATTTAAAGAAGAGGTAGATAGATTTTTGAAATATCAACGCAGAGTTGACATAAAAGAGGAACTGAGGTCTTGGGCAAATCAGCCATGACCTTGTTTAATAGTGCAATTGAGGACTGCAGATGATGGAAAGTCACAGTCAAAAGGTGAGGTGCTGGAAAAGCGCAGCAGGTCAGGCAGCATCTGAGGAGGAGGAGAGTCAACATTCCTGATGCCCCTTCAGGGCTTATGCCTGAAACATTGACTCTCCTGCTCTTCAGATGCTGCTGACCTACTGTGCTTTTCCAGTGCCACTCTTTTCAAATCTTATGCAATGGTGGGCAAGTTTGGGAGGCTAGATGGCCTGCTGCTACCCTTATTTCTTAAGTTTGTTAACCGCCTTCCTTTCAGGTGAGTTCTCAATTCTTCAGCTCAAAGTCATGGATAATTTATTCCTTTTTTCTACTGGGAATGTGATATATCATCACCTCTGCTTCTTCATTTCCACTTGGCTCTGTGAGTTTCTGAATGTCAAATCCTCACTAACAGTACAGGTCATTATATTATAACATTTGTTGTGGTTGATGAATTGGGGATACTGTTTCTGTATGTGAACTTTTAAAACATGATTACAGCGCCATCACTTTAAACACTATTTCTAAAGCATGATTTTTCTGTAACACAGGGTTGCACAAGAATACAACCACCATGTTAAAGAAGAACTGACTGTACTAATTTCCAGACTTTCTTGGTGATGTAATAGGAGGGATTCAACAAAGGAGTGCTGTACAGCCTGAGAAGGAGTTTCTGAATGTGAGGTACGTTCATGGACATTATCCTCCTCTTCATCAGCATCCTTCACAGTATTAGTATCATAGCCCACAAGGAGGATTTTCCTTTCTTCCTGTGATTTCATATCCTGTTCATCATCATCATAAGCTTACCCCTTGATACAAATTAAGAAAGTGAAGGGTAAGGATTGCAAGAGTAGGAAACTCTGGATGACTCAAGTCATTGAGGCTCTAGTCTTGAAAAAGAAGGAGGCATATAACATGCATGGGCAGCCTGGAATTAAAAGCAGCAGAGCTATTGAGAGGAAGTGGGATTATGACAATGAGTTGATTGACTAGCCATTATCATATTGAATGGTGGAGAAGTTTCTGGGCTGAATGGCCAATTTCTTCATCTAGCTTCTATGCTTTTATCCCTGGAGCAATATATTCTCCAGGAGCTTCAATACCTGTATCTCAAAGGTGAGTTCCTTAATGTTCGGAAATGATGTTGTAGTCACCTGCATCTTCAATACCAACAGCACATTTTTCCTTTGCACTAAGAATGATTTAATTAGTTGAAAACTGATAATTCTCTCCCAGATTGCAGGTGACAGTTAATCCAAGATCAGATGATCTATATCTGATTTTATTTTAATACACATGTAATTGGTTGTTATTGAAACCAGACTCACTTCCGATAAAATACTTGTGAACGGTTAGTTAAACAGCTCTTAACTTGAAAGGGTGAAGAATTTATTGTTGTGTTGAGTGCACCAGGAAGAAACGTAGAAATGATCAGGGTATTACAATGCATATTATGGTCAGCAATCCACTCTACCTCATCATTAAGGGCTTAATGGTCATTCTTGTCCAGAACTAATTGGTGATCTGGCAAGAAGGGCAAATAATTGGGAGAGTTGGATAAAAACGGAGAGAGAAAGAGAGAGAGGAGCCTAGAGAGATACTTACTTCCTCTTTGTCACCTCCAGGAAAAAGGCAAATCACACTTCTCAATCTTGATCAAAGATATGGGTTGTAAAGGGTGTTTTTAATAAAGGAGAGAAAGAGAGGGAAACACATATTTTTACAGATATCAAAAATATTAAAGACTCTGGGATAATGCGGGAGAATGACATGTCAGTAGAAGATCAGCCATGATCTTATTGATTGGGAAAGCAGTCTTGAGGGCTAAACATCCTACTCCTACTTCATTTGTGTATTTCCGAAAGGCATTCTAGAGGTTAGATTGCTGAAAGAGGGGATACACAAGATGGAAAAAGTGGAGCAATTCTGCAATCTGGAGGATTGAAGGCCTTGAGGAGGTTAGAGTGATATACAAGGACAAGGAGAGTAATTTGAAAATAGGCTATGAAGTTTAAATTTGAAGCTGTATTGAACTGGATTCCAAGTTTAGTCAGTTAACAATGTTGGGTAACTGGAACATTTCCTCTCGTCCAACCTACGAAGGGAAATCATGTTTAGGTAAAGTCACATCCAGTCATCCAATGATGGGTAACTGAGTCAGAGATGTCCAGCAAGGAAACAGACCCTTAGGGCCAACTCGTTCATGCCAACCAGATATCCTAAATTAATCTAGTCTAATTTGCCAACATTTAGCCCTTATCCCTCGAAACCCTTCCTGTTCCTATAACCATCTAGATGCCTTTTAAATGTTGTAATTGTACCAGTCTCCACCAAATTCTCTGGCAGCTCATTCATATTATCTAGTCACTATTAAAATACATATTACTTAGTCACTCTTATACTGCTATTTGTGGGAACTTGCTGTGCGTGAACTGGCTGCCGTACATCCTGTTTCATGAAGATGCCTATGCTTCAAAAAGTACTTCATTGACAATAAATAGATGTTTGAAATGTCCCAAGGTCAAGAAAAAAGTATGTAAAATGCAAATCCCATTATGGGTACAAAGTAACACATCCAAATACTACATGGCAAATTCTGTTAATAAAGTATACCGGGCATTGTTTATTTTGCATTAATTGTGGGAAGCTTAGATCCACATTCAGTTCCCTTAACAACAGATGATGCCAGAAAAACTATTTGTAAAGAGTACGATAATGAAACAAACTAGCTTTTTTTTTGGGAAAAGAGTTGCAGTTTCCCTAACTCTGTTTATTCAGTGATTAACTGTGTCACATTGGTTAAGGTTCCTTTTTTTTCCAACGATTTGACTTATTTCCGCCACAGAGATGCTACAATTGGCACCTGTGCCCTGCAGTTAGTGAGAGGAAGAACAGGTTCCTAGTCCTGACCACAAAGGAAATGTTTTAAATGTCTTTGCTTTCCTCTCTTCTGCTGTCACCCCCAACAATAACAATTTGCATTCTTAGTGCCTTTCACGTTGAAATGTTTGGGAAGTTGTTCTTAGAGGTGCAAGATAAGGCAAATAAAAGAGATGTTAGAAAGTATAAATGTGACCTTTCTCACCAATTTTTGCCTGTAGTTTTAAATGCCCAACTGTTAAGAAATAAATACTGACAGAAAAGGAGCAAATTGAATAGCATGTTCTGACATTGGCTGTGAATGTGATTATATATACAAATAATTAGATCAATATCTCAGTACTTAACACTGGGACCATCATTTGTGGTTTATCTGATTAGTCTAGATACAGAAACCCAGCAAAGATATTGGAATGTAGTACTTGGGGTCTTTGTTTAAAAAACAGGGGTAATCCACTGAGGACAGAGATGAGGAGAATTTTTTTCCTCACAGAGGGTCCGGAGTCCATAAAATCATAACACATAGGAGCAGAAGTAGGCCATTCAACCCATTAGACTGCTTTGCCACACAATAAGTCATGGTGGATCTAATAATCCTATGAGTCTTTAGAGTGGATGCAAATTCTTTGAATATATTTAAGGATGAGATAGATAGGCTCTTGATAAGCAAAGGGGTGAAAGGCTGTATGAACTAGATGAGAATGTGGAATAATCACATCAGCCAGGATCTTGTGGAATGGCAGAGCAGGCTTCATGGGCTGAGTAATCTACTCCTGCTCCTAATTCATGTGTTTGTGTTTTGAATGTCAGATCTCAAATTGCTTGTAAGTTGAAAGTAACCTCCAAATATGCAGGATAATGGCAAATGATTTGTAATGTAGACATGTTTAAGGCACACATGTAGCGAAGAAAAAAAAGATGCCATCTTATTCACATGAATTATGTTGAAATAGATAAGGATGAACCTGAAAGAGAGCCATGAATCTTAGTGCAATTTCAAACAAACACAGTAACCTGGAAAATGGAACAAAACCAGAAATTGCTGTAAAAGTTGAGCAAGTCTGGCAGCATCTATGGAGAGAGGTCAGAGTTAACATTTTCAGGTTGAGTGACACTTGCGGAGAACTCAGAATGAAATGTTAACTCTGATTTCTCTCCACAGATAATGTCAGACCTGCTGAGCTTTTGCAGCAATTCTGTTTTTAATTTCTGATTTACAGCATCCAGAGTTTTTTTTTTAACCTGGAAAATTAGGGAGATGTTGAACTATATAACCATAACAGTCAAATGTAAGTAAGAGATAATCATCAAACTTCACATAAGACTCTCATAAGATTTTCACTGGATTGTTACATCAAATTCAACTTGCCAGTCAATCAGAGATGTGAATTGTTCAACTATCATTACCTATCAGCAAGTCAACTTATAACCTCAGTTAAAAGAAATTTTAGACCAGTAAAGGACCTTGGTTAGCTATAAAATGGGTCCTCAACTAAAACATCCTCGATCCCAGACATTTTCAACTTAGCAGAATTATCATAGAAAAAAGACATGCAAGGTATATCTTAGCAAAAATAGTTTTTATTAATTTATCAACATCAGTACTTAGAATCATTAATTTCAAAATTCTAGGATTTGGTTGTTAGCATGTGAGATGACAGCTTCTTTATATGTGCATCAAAACATTTATTGTAAGAAATGTTAATTTAATAATGAATATTGTGTCACAGAATATAAATGATAGTTATAATATGGTTATTCTCCTTTAAATTATGCACAGTGTTTAAGGCTACTTTGAAAACATTTGATATTCAACCAAATATAATTTAGAAAAAACTATTCTCAAAATCTAGTGTAATTTCTTTAGATTGTATTTATCTCAATTTTACAACTTTAGATTCCCCCCTTTAAATATTCCTTTTATAAAGCGAGATGGTAGTTCTCTAGCTGAGTGTGTATTGCCATTAAAAAGTTTTAGTCTATATGGTTAATTGAACAAGTTGATGTTGTCCATTCTCTTAAAAAAACAAATCTTATTGCATCTTTCATGAATTCTCACAGTCCAACTACTCACCTTGACTGACTTCTATCACAGCTGTATGGCTAACCTTCAAAGTCCCTGAATGTCCCATATTTTTCTATGTTGTGTTTTCTCAGTATTTTCTTGGCACTTGTGCCAAAGCTGCATCTAGTGCATTCTACTTCCAATGCTTTCATTAATTTGGCCATTTCTTTGCAGAGAGACATTCAGTTACTGGAGACAGCTCCAGAGAAAGAAATATAAGGCTGGTTTCTTGGAGATAAATGAAAACAAACCTTGTTTCAGGTTCATGTTAGACTCCCATTTTATATCTTATTGTTCACATAACTGGAGTCAATTGACTATAAATTTAAAAAAATGTCAAACGGCATCTCATCCAAAACTATCCTTACCCAAAAAATAGATTGTGTTAGGTTAAAATGAACTCATCTGAGTATTTGTGATCTTAGTTAAGAAATAAAGCAAGATAGATTTACACTTCTGATGAAGGGTTACAGTACTGAAAATGTTAACTTTTTTTCTCGCTACAGTTTCTGCAAGACCTGCTGAGTTTCTCCAATACTGAAATAACAACATAGAAGCTGGTATCCTGTCAACAAGTTACCCTTTATTTACTTGTGAAAACTAACTTGCTGTGGACAGCCAGCTCAAATTCATTTTCCTGAATTGAGGAGATTTTAAATCCCTTGTTTATTTTTTCCCCCTGGTTATATGTATATTTTTATTCAAAGTCCACATGAAGTCACAGCACCTGATAACATTCACCACTGTACATCAAAGCTCAGCAGAGAAATAGAGAACACTCCAAATCTCATTATAAATAAAAATATAAAACATTTTGTCGAAACAGACAAAATTGTTGCATAGATAAATTTTTCCTTTTAGAAAAAGTACTGCAAAAATCTAAATACATTGCATTAAAAGAAAAGCAAAACTTACCATCTCCTATAAGTAAAAGGTTGAACAGCAAGTCAAATTCCACACAAAAATAACAGCACACAGCAACAGACACTGTGCATCAAAGCACATCACAGAAAAGTAAGACGTGATATAAAACATTTCATAGGAACACATCTCATTTTAGACAGTAATACAAAACAGTAAAACACAGACAACCTTCAGTGCTATCGGTCAGCCTACACATGGACCAGCTAGCAGTCATCCTACACAACACCCACAAAGGCCCAGTTCACCGACAAAGGCATAATGTACATACAAAAACATGACAAAGGCACAGTCCATTCATGGAGGCCTGGCCACACACAAAGGCACAGTCCACACACAAAAACTCAGTACAGGTGGTTCTGTAATAATGTGCGTTTCAGCAGCGCAAATTGGCTATAACATGATTGACGAATTATGACCATTGTTTGGATAACACAAACTTTCTACTGAATGGGTATAGTAATTTTCTATTAGTGATCTTCTCCAGCACAATTTTCTAGAGCAGTTTTTCATAGCACAATTTTCTATAGCGCGAGGCTGCAGAGAAACACAATTTTTGTGTTATAGCAGAACAATCTGTACACACACGAAGGCTTGGTCCAGGGCTCATACACTGAAGTTAAGTTCAGGAACTACCCACTGAAATAATGGTACAGAGACCCTGGTCCTGTCACCAAGTCATCCGTCAATTCATTAGTGTAGCCACCCAACTTAGAGTCAGTGCCCTGAACCGAAGAGATTCTAAATCCCCTGCTCAGCCAGGGCTTTCTGATTGGCCTGGGTTAACAATCCCAATCAAGGACCCTGTAGTCAACAAGATCAACCTGGCTCCAATCACTACATCCGTTCTCCCTTCTAAGTCTGAGGGTGTAGGCCTGGTCTTTCTCTTGTAGCTTTCTCTGTGACATTTTTGTTCCAGGTCTGACTCTGACACGGACAGGGTGTTACCAGACAGTAGTCCATCTCTTGCGTCTGGATGAAGAGAGATAAGCTATGCTTTTTGACCAGCCTTCTGGCTTTTCTGAGGGGCCAGGTATGTTTTGCTTCTGTCTCATTTGTGAAGTAACAGCTTTGAAGTGATTCATATGTTTGTTTAGGACTGCCTAAGCATTATTAAGTATGGGGCTGACCTCTCCTCATACAATACAAGGCTATTTCCATGGTTTCAGCACCAAATTTGGACCCTGAATTAAATTGTCTGTCTTGCTTAGAGGACAAAATTAAAAATCACACAATACCAGGTTATAGTCCAACAGGTTTATTTGGAAGCAACAGCTTTTGAGGCGCTGCCTCTTCAGGTGCAGGCAGCGCCTCGATAACTAGTGTTTCCAAATAAACCTGTTGGACTATAACCTGATGCTGTGTGATTTTTTTTATTTTATTCACTCCTGTCCAACACCAGCATCTCCAACTCTTGCTTAGAGGAGACTTGTGGCTAGCATTGGTGTTCCTGCTGCCGGTTCACTAGCCCCCCTTTCCCCCCCCACTTATCCAATGAAGGAGCAGCATTCTGAAAGCTAGTGCTTCCAAATAAACCTGTTGGACTATAACCTGGTGTTGTGTGATTTTTTACTTTGCAATGTTTAGACCGCTCTTTTTGCCACATCATTGGATGATGAATAGTATGGAGCTGTCCTTATCCATAATACTCGTATTGTGTGGAAACAGGCCAGTCGGTCCAACAAGTCCACATTGACCCTCTGAAAGAGCATCCCACTCAGACCCATTCCCTACCCTTTCCTGTGGCTAATGCACCTAACCTAAGCATCCCTGAACACTAAGGGTAATTTAGTGTGGCTAATCCACTTAATCTTTGGACTGTGGGAGGAAACTGGAGTACTCAGCAGAAGCCCACATAGACACGGAGGATGTGCAAACTCCAGACAGAGTCACCTGAGGGTGGAATGGAACCAGGTTCTTGGCGCTGTGAGGCAGCAGTGCTAACCACTGAGCTACTGTACCAAATGTGATTCAACTTCAGGAAATACTCAAATTTCCTGCAGGTAAATGACATTCCATTGTCTGTGATCAATACTTCCTGGAGTTTGTATACCACATAATGATTCTCACAGCTTCTCAACTGTCATCCCTGAGTTTGCCAAACTGACTTTATGTACATCCAACCACTTTGAATGGGCATCCACAATGACCAGGAACGTTGAACCCATGAAAGGAGTACATAGTCGACATGCAACCAAGTCCACTGTTTACCCGACCATTCCCATGAATGTGGGGCGACCGCTGGTGGCAATTTCTTGGATCTTAAATCCAACCCCACCAGTGCAGCAATGTTGGCCCTGGCCACCCAGACATAGCTTCTTGCTATCATCTTCGTCTTGGAAACTCCTGGGTGACCGTGTTGGAGTTCGGCCTATATCTGGTGGCGACCTTTACTTGGGGCAATCATTATTGATCCCCAAAGTAATATGCCATCCTCTATGGTGGTCTGGTCTCGCTGGGTCCAGAATGTTTTCAGTCCTGGTTGCAATGGCCCTTCTGCCTCCCCCATTTCCATCAGCTCTTTTAATTTTGTCAGGACAGGATCTTTTTTGTGTCACAGTCAGGTATTGTCAGCGGCTACTAGAAGGGTGTCCACGGAAGTTTAAAACTCTTCCTGGAGAGGCACCATTGGTGGAGCATCTGCCAGTGGGAGGTGACTCTAGATATCTGCTTGAGCCACTTGACTTCCTGACTGTATTCCAGCTTTTACTTGTACTTACTGAGAATAATTGATTCCTATCGGAAGCTATGGGTGGCACCACATTTTCTTCCTTCAGTAATCCTAGCATGGGTTTATAATCTTGTCTTTATGTCAAATTACCATCTGTAAAAGTACTGGTAGAACTTCTTCACCTCAAAAATGATGACCAAACCTTCTTTCTCCATCTGGGCATATTTGCATTCAGCATCAACCAAAGTCTGGGAAGTATATGCTATAGGACGTGCCTCTCCATTGGGCGAGTGGTGAGCCAACACTATGGATACTGTACAGGGAGGCATCACATGTCAGCACAACTTCTCACTTCGGATCATAGTGATGATAGAGTCCACTCACAAATCAGGGGCTGCCCCCAACACAGGGCCCCTTCCAGAGTTCCCCATTTGACTCAGAATCCACTTCCCAAACCAGAGCCTGCCTCCGACATCAGAGTTCACTCCCAATGGCAGGTCCACCTTCTGTGGTCAGGGCGCACACACTGCACATGAAGGCTTAGCTCCCCCAAGAGGTCCAATCAACTCATGCCATCACAATCCACTCCCAGAGGCCTAGCCCCCATACAACAAATTGGCTTACTCAATGCGATCGGACCCACCACAGGAGGTTCAGCCGAGGCAGGAACCGAGGCAGGGCAGGTAAGAAGTTCAGTTGAAACAGCTGACTGTGGAACAAAGAATAAGTCCCACCACCAAGTTGCCTCTTCCACTCCCGTATCTTCTCCAAAATAACAGTACTGCTGGTTGCAACTAGCCAGCTGAAAAGCCAGGTTCCAAAGGAAAAGGAATAACACCAGCAGTGCCACTAGCTGTAGCCAATCAGCTTTAAGTCAGTTCCTCCAAAAAGGGAAAGAAAAGGTCTATCATAAAAAAAGGCCCCTCCATACTACTAGCTGTGGCCAGCCGGTTGAAGAGGCAGGCACCCAGAGTACACTGACTCTGGCCAACCAGCTCAAGAGGCAGGCGCCCCCGGTCCACTGGCTGTGGCCAGTCAGCTCAAGAGCCAGTTCCCTACAAACAAATAAAAACAAAACCAAAAACCCATAGTGACAAACTAGCTGTGTGACCAGCTAGTTCTAAGTCAGTCCACTGAACTGATCAGATTCCAAATCCCCATTTATATTTTTTTTCTTTTTGTTTAAACACCAAGTGAGAATAACTTTTTTAATATTCCACCACCAGAAAGTACACCCATGCAGCCAATGAACCAGTGACAAGCAAAGCCCAGAGCGAGCAATGCTATTCCCTGTTTATATATGTTTATATTTTTTAAAAACCCCCACATTACTGCCAAATAGCGGTAATGCTTATTATCCCTGGTTTATTTTTGTCAGCTACGGGCATTGAACATTTACAAGTGTCTAGTTTCATTTCTTCACTTTACAATAGTTGTTGGAATTCTGATGATGAGAAAATATTTAATATAATTTATTTAGCATTTACTGTCTGTCTCTTTTATGATGCATCCTCACCTCGCACCCTCATTAATTCTACCTCTTTTTTATTTCACACTATGTACATGCCTTAGCACCAAATTAATTATTCTAATTTACAATTCAATAAAGTATCGGAGGACGGGATCTCTAAGATGGCAATTTCATAAATATCACTATACCTGACACAGAAGATGATGGCTGTGGTTGTTGGAGGTCAGTCATCCCAGCTCAAGGATATCTCTGCAGGAGTTCCTCAAGTTAGTATCCTCAGCCCAACCATCTTCAGCAGCTTCATCAATGACCTTCCCTCCATTAGAAGGTCAGAAAGGGGGCTGCTTGCTGATGATTGCATAATGTTTAGCACCATTCACGACTTTTCAGGTACTGAAGCAGTCCATGCTCAAATGCAGCAAGATCTGGACAATATCCAGGCTTGGGCTGACAAGTGGCAAGCAATATTCACACCACACAAATGCCAAGCTATGACAATCACTAATAGCAGACAATTTAACCACTGCCCCTTGATATTTAATGAGTCACCATCACTAAGTCCCCCACTATCAACATCCTGGGGATTATTATTGACCAGAAACTCAACTGGACTCCCTACGTAAACACAGTGGCTACAATAGCAGCTCAAAGGGTAGGAATACTGCAGCGAGTAATCGCTTCCTGAATCCTGAAAGCATGTCCACCATCTACAAAGCACAAGTCAGAAGTGTGATGGAATAGTCCCCACTTGCCTGGAAGAGTGTGGACCCAACAATACTTACAAAGCTTGATAGGACATCCAGGACAAAGCAGCCTGTTTGATTGGCATTACATCCACAAGCATCCACTTCCTCCACCACTAATCCTCAGTAGCAGCAATAGGTACTATCTACAAAAGGCACTGCAAAAATTTACCAAAGATCCTCAGACAGCACCTTCCAAACCCAGAGCTGCCTCCATCTAGAAGGATAATGGCAGCACATACATGGGAACACAACCACCTCCAAATCCTGACCTGAAAATTTATCACTATTCCTTCACTGTCATTGGGTCAAAATCCTAGAATTCACTTCCTAAGGGCATTGAGGGTCAACCCATAGCAGGTGGGCTGCAATGGTCCAAGAAGGTAACTCACCACCACCTTCTTAAGTGCAACTAGGGACCGGCAATGAATGGTGGCCAGCTAGCAACACTCACATGCCACAAATGAATAAACAATTTTTTAAAAAAGTAAGTGCAGTGCAACTGTCAGTGCTTTTGCAGGTCAGACACCTCATTATACTTTTACCTCTGGATTTCAAATCTAATCCCAAGTGATGGTTTTGATATGTGTGATCTCAGCTCTAACATTTGAAGGAACATTCCAAACATGTTACCTGAAGTATGCTTAGATTTGGGATGCAAGAGAAGCAATTTGTCAAATGCATTTCCAGTGGAGAAGGGCTATGTCTAGTGTCAATGTCACCATTTGAATGTGTTACAAGCTGATGAACAATACTGTTGCCTCCCATCAGGAGGAAGAAGCCACAATTGTGACCAGCTCATCATGTTGTATGCATCAGTTTACTCTGCCACTCTGCCTTCTCCAGTCAATTCCAGCACATCAATTCCTCATAGCCACATAACACGTGAACCATCTACAAGAAGCACGATAAAAATTCACCAAGTCTCATTTAACAGCTGCTTCAGTACACACTATCTCCTCCACCAAGAAGAACAAAGACATGGGACCACAACCTGTAAGATTCCCTAATCCTATTTAACCCAGACTTGTCACTCTATTAGATTAGCTCTACTGTCATTGGGTCAAAATCCTGCAGCACCTTCCCTAGCTGCGCAGTGAATTTAGCTGTGTCACATGGACTGCCGTGCCTAAAGAAGACAACTCACCACTATACTTGAGTAGATATGAATGGGCAATAAATGCTGGCCAAATCAAGAATGTCCATATTCCATGAGCAAATTTATTTTTAAAAAACTTTGAGGACATAATATCCTGAGAATGTTCTCAGGAACACCTTGTACAATTGCAGCAAAATATTTCTTTTCCATGTATTCTAATCACTTTTTATAATGACAAACATTCTACTTGCCTTCCTAAATACTTTTGATACCTGTGCACTCACGGTGGACTTTCTGGGTTGGAGCTGTCTTGCTAACGTTGTGGTAAGTTCAGTAGTTTTTAACCCCCAACCCGACAAATGATGACTCTTTGTTCCAGCTTTAAGTTCACTCCTGCAGTTCTCAAGAAAGAGATGCTCTGTCGCTCATTCTGTTCGAATAGTTCATGGCCTATATGGGGAAAGTCATGGACAGGTGTGAGTTGAGTGAAGGACTGCCATTCTTTGCCACTCACTGCAAAACCTGGGCCAAAGTATTCTATATCACAAGGTAAAGGTAGTATAGGACCACTTTCCAACTCATTTTTTTATCTTTTCAGAAACGGAAAAGGTTCCATTGTCTATCCTTGTTAAACAAGTACAATGAAATCAATTGAAAACCATGAGATTGATTCCATCAGTTTGAAAGGTGGCAGTAACTGAAGCGTAGGGAAGGACTAAACTATCAGAAATAACCTAATTCTCAAAGTTCCAAAATCTGAACCTCCTGATTCAGTTCAAGTGAAGGTAAACCATTTACACATGTTACGTTTGTCAGAACTGGACAGAACGTAAATTTTGGCTAGGTGAAAACACTTTAGTAAAATATCTCTGATATTTTCTCATTATCGTTTCATCAATTATCTGTATGGCCCACACCTATGAATTCTGAAAGTATCTATGTACTTATTCCATTAGCAAATAGATTATTTGGCATCAAATCAAATTAGAAGTTATCTAAAGGAGGGAATTTCTGCTGACCAAGCTTGTAGTTGCAATAATTTATCCCTAAATGGAATCAACATTGAATTTATTGAATTTGTTATATTCAGATTTTCTTATCACAATTATTGTCCTTTGCTGGAAGCATCTGATTTAGCTTGATCTGTGCCCTTCTTAAAAGCAGTTAACAAGATATTAAATACTAAGGTTTTAAATTTGAACTGAATTTACACATAATATAATGTACAATTCCACATTTTCTCTGAAGAATATTAATATAATTATGGTAAAGCAGAGATTTTAGGTGTATTCCTATGTGCTAACATTCTATAATGTTACAATCCCAACAATCTAATCCATGACCTTCTACCTAACCGAGTAAAAATCCCAATTGCCCAGGCTCTATTTTATTTGGGCTGTTGTTCATCTTACATATCTCAGAGTGATGTAAACATGAATCCAGTTCTAAATTGAACGAGTTAATTTATAGATCTTTACATTTCTTAGAATGTACAGTAATTTCAACTAAGGTGATCTTTTCAGGATCAACAATTTTGTCAGTGGAGTCCATAACTTGACTCAATAGCTCTGCTCTCACTCTAAAGCAATCAATTGTTGTACAAAAATATGTAATCACGCAACTCATTTAAGCACTTAAAGACCCTTAGCTTCTTCATGATTTATATCATGAGTCCCTAAAGTCATTGTTCTCTCACCTGGTTGTTACTCAGGATGGGAATCTTAAAGTCAAGACATTGCTTAAGGAACTGTCCCATACAGCTCAGTGAGCACATGGGAAATAGGTGAATGAAATCCAGAACATGAGTAACAGAGTTTTGAATCCCCTTTCATTTTTTGGAGGTCAGAATGTGTGAGGCTGATCAGGACAGCAGGATTTACAATTAGAACTGAAATAAACATTGGCGGATTCCAAAACATCCTTCTCAGCTTTACAGGAAGGCTTTTCTCTATTAAGTGTCCCTCCTTTTCCCTTTTTCTCTGACACACAAACGCTGCACTTTAATTTCGTTTCTGACAATATCCAACATAGTCAAACACATAGAATCATACCTTACAGATAATATCCCAAAAATCACCAATGCTGTCCCTCGGTATGCCCTGCCCCATCAGCAGAACAAGCCAGCAGATATGGCAACACAGTGTTCCTCAACATTGACTCCAGGGCTTATGAAGTCTGATAGCATTAAGCTAGAAAAGGCCAAGAAATATCCTTCTAATTATCACATACAGTCCTCCCTCGGCAGATGACTGCTCCTCCATGTTGAACAACACATGAAGAGCCATTGGGGGTGGTGAGGGAACAACATGTACTCTGGATGAGGGAACATCAATTCTATCATCAAGAGTGGTTCAGTAGCAGCAATACTGACTGAGTTGGTTTTGTCCTAAAGAGCCCAGTAACCAGACCAGGCTAGTGGTGAGAAACAAAACAAAAAGGGAAATGAATGAATTAGTTGTGTCCTCACCGACGTACTTGTCACACAGACATCTTTCTGTGCCTAATAGTATTGATATGAAATAAACAAAGCACATTCCTTTTGAACTGAAAATGTGTTGCTGGAAAAACACAGCAGGTCAGGCAGCATCCAAGGAGCAGGAAAATCGATGTTTCAGGCATGAACCCTTCTTCAGGAATCTCCTGCTCCTGCTCTTGCTCCTGCTCCTTGGATGCTGCCTGACCTGCCGCGCTTTTCCAGCAAGATATTTTCAGCTCTGATCTCCAGCATCTGCAGTCCTCACTTTCTCCTAGAACATTCCTTTTGAAGCCAAATTCCTAACTTACATTGAGGATAACCTCTGTTGTGCTGTGTGACATTCCCACTGGATTAAATGGGATCAATTTTGAACTCCAGCTCAAGACTGAACATCCATGAGACACTTTGGACCATCATAACTGCAGCAGGGCTATCAGCAGCAACAGCGTCATCTGCAACTTGATGGCTGGGCACACCCCCTACTTTGCCATTGTCATTAAACCAGGAGAGCAACCTGGTTCCATAAAGAGCACAGTCAGGAGGTTGGAAGCCAGGCAACATCAGGTGGTGGAGAAATCAATGTTTCAGGTGTAACCCTTCTTCAGGACTGGGAGCAGTACCAGGCATACCTCAAAACGAGACATTGAACATTTTTTGGCAGCTTTTCTAAGTGAGATTTAATTCAAACAGTCCTCCATGGCTTAGGTCATGCTTTTCAATTCATTAATTAGGCAACTGACCTCTATGGCACCCAGCTCATGGAACTGTGTGGAAAGAGTGGCAGAAATGCTCACTACTGCTGGGGCTTTGTGGCATTCATGTTACTGGCACTGTATTTGAACCCCAGCTCCACAGCACTTCAGATGCTGCAAGGTTGGAATTGCCCTTCACACTGATCTGTCCCTCAGTTGTAACCCAGTAAATGTTTCAGAGGGAGGGCACCCGGTGGATGGAGTGATCAAGAGAAGGTCAGTGCTTCTTCCTGCTGTCCGACAAAGGAAGCCATGCCATCACATGCAACCAACCTGGATAGAGATAGCAGTTCAGGCCAATGTAGTGTTCAGGGTCAAACAGCAGTGTCAGGAGAAGATTAGTGACCTCCTGCACTCCACAAGGATAACTGTCACTATAAGACAAAAGGGGTCAACCCATTGAGCCTCCCCCACCATTCAATGGTCATGGTTGATCTGATAATCTGGCACTTTTCACCCAGAATCAGCTCTACTCATTCTTTATTCTAACTCTACCCCTGCGCATACCCATCACTGAACTTTATTAGATTAGATTAGATTAGATTAGATTATTTACAGTGTGGAAACAGGCCCTTCGGCCCAACAAGTCCACACCGCCCCGCCGAAGCGCAACCCACCCATACCCCTACATCTACCCCTTACCTAACACTACGGGCAATTTAGCATGGCCAATTCACCTGACCTGCACATCTTTGGAGTGTGGGAGGAAACCGGATCACAACCTTCACTATTTCATGCAACATGTCCATTCAATGACTCTCATCCATCTCACCCTCCCAAATAATTAATCCTTCCTGCCCTCTGCATTTCCAACTCACTCAATGGGACCATCTTACAACCTTTTCTGCTTGTGTATCACTACAAGCACCTTTCCCATCCACATTCATCATACTCAGCCCCTCTCATTTTGTCCTTGCAGGAAAATATATCTCAGCCAGGTTGAGAGTGGCAGACATGAGGCTCCTCACCCCATTTGAAGAAAAAATTGCTGGTGAAGGAGGCAACTGCTCATGTGGACACAGAGACCTGATATTTAGCCTGTAAAAGTTTACACCACTCGTCCCCACAATTGTTTTATTCAGGCACTATCAGCACTCAGCAAATACCTGCTCGGAAGACACCAGTGTAGGAGACCTTCCATTTAGTGCTACCTCTGAGAAAAAAGCAACCACCATTACCTCAGAGACATTCACCTCTGGTTGTTCTCTCTACAGGTTAGATTTGGGAGTACCGACTGATGAGTCTATCATTGACACGCGTCCACAGCTGGTTGAGGAAGAAACACCCCAGATTTCTAACACTGTAAGAACAGGCAGAAACCAGGTTCTTGCTCAACCCCAAGCAGACGATACTCTCTTTGACCTCATCAAAATGCACAGAGGCACAGGAATAGCCAGGTTTGTAAGACACAGTCAGTAAGCTAGACCGAATGATAGAGAGGTCCATCAACGTTACTAGCATCATGCTGGTTCCAATGTACATGGATCTGGCTGTCTCTGTGGAGAGGTTTAGCCAGTCATGAAGACTGAGGTCCACCACACTCAGTATCTGCAGGAATTGCATTCTGTTCTTGTAGCCGTAGATGCACAGCACACAGTCCAAGTGTTCCTTTTTCTCTGAAACAGAACGGTGCCAGCAAGCACCCATAGCAAAGAAGAGCCACAAATTGGGACGCCCAGAAGCTTCTTCTCTGAACACTCCTGTGATGCCCACCCCTCCAAGTCCCTCTGCTTATGATGATGAAGCCTACAGAAGGTAGGACACCAGTGAGACTGATCTGTCTAGATTAGATTCCCTACAGTATGGAAACAGGCCCTTCAGCCCAACCAGTCCACACCGACCCTCCGAAGATTAACCCACCCAGACCCATTTCCCTCTGACTAACGCAACAAACACTATGGGCAATTTAGCCTGACCAATCCACCTGACCTGCACATCTTTGGACTGTGGGAGGAAACCGGAGCACCCGGAGGAAACCCACGCAGACACAGGGAGAACGTGCAAACTCCACACTGAGCCACCGTGCCGCCCCATCGTGCCGTGTCTAGCTAAAATGGCGATAAAGTCTTCCTGGCAAACAGGCCCAACAACAGAGCAGGCTTCCAGCAATCTCACTGCAGATGTCAGGCCCACAGCTAGATGTAGTGGGAAGCAGAGGAAGAAATGGAAAATGTCTTGCTGAGGACTCACTGATGATGTGAATGACACTACATTGTAAATAATCCTGCACATTTGTAAATATACTTTCACCAATATTTCTGAAATGTCTGGTCTAGTGTCTTTGTAGCTGTGAAGTGAGAGATGAGCAATCTCTTCTTTCATCCTTTTGGTCATCTGAAGTTATAATAACCAAGCATTGCTCATCTGTCATAAGCATCTGACTCCTTGACTGGAGATAGCCTCAGATGTCAGAGATCCTTGAGCAGAGATGGTGATTACTGCAGTTGAGGCATTGCATTTAATGTAGACAGCACTGAAGCTACAATCAATATGCAGGGATTGTGGAAGGACATGGCTTGCACATATCACTCACCCTGTGCATAAAAACATGCAACCAGTTATGATTCCACACAGCATAATATCAAGAAATGTCTGTTGACACTGGATAATGAGGCTTTGGGTCCTGACATATTCTGACAACAGTACTGAAGAACTGTGCTCCAGAATTAGTTGCACTTCTAGCCATGTTATTACTGTGTAGATACAAGATTAGAATCTACCTGGCAGTTTGGAAAATTATCCATGTATATACTGTACACAAAGGAGAACATATCCAACTTGGACAATGTCACCCTATCAGCTACTGTCAATTGTTATCAAAGTAATAGGAGATGTCATTGGCTGCGCTATCAAGCAATACTCTGCTTAGTTACGCTCCATTTACGTTCTATCAGACTCATTCCACTCCTGATATTATTACAACCCTGGTCTCAATATTGTCAAAAGTGCTGGGTACCTGAACTGAGATAAGATTGACTTTCTTTGACATTAATCTGACATCCTATGGCAGATGTGGGTGGAGAAATGGTAGATGGAGTTTAATCTGAGTAAGTATGAGGTATTGTACTTTGGAAGATCAAATGTTAAGGGAATGTTTTTGGTTAATGATGGGACTCTGAACAGCATTGTTGTACAGAAGGATCTTGGGGTTCAAGTACTTATGTCCCTGAAAGTGGCCGTGCAGGTAGATAGGGTGGTAAAGAAGGCTTACGGCATGCTTGCCTTTTCTGGTCGAGGAATGGTGTACAAGAGTCAGGATTTCATGCTGCAGCTTTATGAGACTTTGGTTAGGTCACACTTGGTGTATTGTGTTCAGTTCTGGACCCCCACATTACAGGAAGGATATGGAAGCTTTGGAAAGGGTGCAGAAGATGTTTACCAGGATGCTGCTTGGATTAGAGGGTATGAGCTATAAGGAGATGCTAGCAAAACCCTCGTTATTTTCTCTTCAGCGGCAGAGGCTTGAGGGGAGACTTGCAAGAAGTGTATAAACTTATGTGATATATAGACATGGTTGACTGTCAAAACCTTTTCCCCCAGAGGTGAAATATCTAATACTAGGGAGTGTGCATTTAAGGTGAGAGGGAGAAAGTTCAAAGGAGATGTGATGAGCAAGTTTTTATTTACACAGAGAGTGGTAGGAGTCTGGAACTCGTTGCCAGAGGTGGTGGTTGGGGCAGATAGGATAAGGGCACTTAAGGGACTTTTAGATAAACATCTGAATATGCAAGGAATGGAAAGCTATGAACCAAGGGCAGGCTGAAGAGATTAGTTTCATTTGATATTATGTTCTGCACAACATCATAGGCCAAAGATCCACTTCCTGTGTTGTACTGTTCTATGAGTAAGGCATCAAAAATCCCTAGAAAAAATAGAGTCAGTGGGTATCAAGGGCAGACTGTCTTCTAGTTGGGTGAATGCAACTGCAACAACACTTCAAGAACACCGAATGTTAGAGCACTGTACAGACCCTTTGGCCCTCGATATTGCGCCGACCTGTGAAATTAATCTGATGCCCATCTAACCTACACCATTCAATTATTATCCATAGGTATGTCCTATGCCCATTTAAATGCCCTTAATGTTGGCGAGTCTACTACTGTTGCAGGCAGGCCATTCCATGCCCCTACTAATCTCTGAGTAAAGAAACTCACCCTGATACCTGTCCTAAATCTATCACCTCTCCATTTAAAGCTATGTCTCCTCATGTTAGCCTTCACAATCGAAGGAAAAAGGCTCTCACTGTCCACCCTATCTAACCTTCTGATTATCTTATACATCTCGAATATGTCACCTCTCAACCTTCTTCTCTCCAATGAAAACAGCCTCAGTTCCCTCAGTCACTCCTCATAAGACCTTCCTTCCATACTATGCAACATCGTAGTAAATCTCTAAACCCTTTCCAAAGCTTCCACATCCTTCCTATAATGCTGTGACCAGAACTGTATGCAATACTCCAGGTACGGCCTTACTAGTTTCTTATACAGCTGAAGCATGACCTCGTGGTTCCGAAACTCAATCCGTCTACCAATAAACACCAACACACCATATGCCTTCTTAACAACCCTATCAACCTGGGTGGCAACTTTCAGGGATTTATACACCTGTTCATCTACACTACCAAGAATTTTACCATTAGTCTAGTACTCTGAATTCCTGTTACTTCTGAAGTGAACTACCTCACACTTTTCCAAATTAAATTCCATTTGCCACTTCTTAGCCCAGCTCTGCATCTTATCCATGTCCCTCTGTAACCCACAACACCCTGTGGCATTATCCACAGCTCTCTGTTCCTTAGTGTCATCTGCAAATTTACTAAGTCATCTTTCTCTGCTCACATCCAGACCATTTATAAAAATGACAAACAGCATAACAGATTCTTGCAGCACACCACTGGTAATTGAGCTCCAGGATGAACATTTCCCATCAACTACCACCCTCTGTCTTCTTTCAGCTGTCCAATTTCTGATTCAAACCGCTAAATCACCTTCAATCTCAAAACTCTGTGTTTTGTGCAATAGCCTACCGTGTGTAACCTTACCAAATGTCGTACTGAAATCCATATACACCACATCAACCACAGTGCCTTCGTCCAGCTGTTTTGTCACCTTCTTGAAGAACTCAATAGAATTTGTAATGAAAAATTAACAAATTTTACACTTACTGTGAAATTTGAAAGAGAATGCTTTACTAAAATTTAATGCTGTGCTGAGGTTTGATGAGGTTTGCAGCCAGCTTGTCTCTGTTTGAACTTTGTAAACATTCAACTTGACCTAGCGACAGTCAAATTCAGTGAAGGCTGAAGAACTGTTATGTCCAAGACCAGGGGATGAGAGAATAACAACTTGAGTTTTCCCAGTCTTTGCCATTGAGAGTGTGATAAGAAACAGTAAATGACTATCTGAATTATGCTCAAGTACCCCTTGCTTAAGGCATTTTGTTAAGTGCAGAGGGTCCCTTTGCAAAGGCGTGTAATAACATTTTTCTTTGCTCTTGCAAGCATTTGAGTCAAGTCAATTTAATTTACATAACAACATGACACTAAACTTGGGGGCTCACCTGGCACCCCACGACTGGGCGAGATTCTGAGGATTCCCAGAAGGCGCAGGCACCAGCACCATGAAGGTCTTTCACTTCATCTCAAGCACTGAATTGGGCCTTTTGCGTGAGAGGACTGGGAATCTGTGGATTGCTCCGGCGCCGGGGTCACAAAACTGAATAGGGTCGGGGTAAGAGTCGTGACTTAAGTAATCCTAGATAGAGACTCATTCTAAGAGAATAAATGAACCAGGAAAAGGGTTCAGTAAACTCTTGCACGGTATTTGAGCAAAACTCAAGGAAAAGGATTGTCGTTTCTAGAGTGTTTGAGAGATAGCAAGTTTAAGAGTGGTTTTAGACTTGGAACCACCACTGGCTGAGTTGGACTTGCCAAAGACCTACCGGGTACATGGTTTCTTGGTTTACGAAAGCCAAGGCATTGAGGCAGATGCGCTCAATGCGAGATGGGACCTCTGGAGGTAAAAAGTAAGTCAAAGGGAAAAAGCTAACGGTACCGCGTGAGAGAGAGAAAGCTGAACACTTTTCCAGCAACACTGAAAATGGGCTCCGGCAAAAGCAAACAAAAAGAGCATCCACAGAGGAATTGGAATGGCCAACCAAAAATACAGTACATGTTAAATAATTATGGCCCAGAGTCTGTAAAGCAGTTAGAATTGTGGATCAAGGAATGTGGTTTTCCGGAGGGGGGAGATTTTAGTAAAAGGCAATTGGAAGTATTGAGATCGAGGTTAGAGGAGAGAGGGAAGGAGAAACGGAAGGGAAAAATAGAACCTATGAATTGGAGTGCTTATAACATGTGGAAGGCTAAGGCTGATATCAGAGAAAGGAGATCTCAAATAAAGGATAGACCAAATACACGTACAAACATCAGCGTACATGCAGACATGCACAGAAAACCACCTAATGAAGTTGTACAGTGTCTCAAGTCTGTTTCAGATCCTGACCTTGATGACTGCCCTCCAAGACCTACAGCCCCTACGAGATCCGCCTGGCGAAGATTCCAAGTCAGCGGCGGCCGCATCAGGGTCTGCTGGATCACTGGTAGCAAATCGTACCCGCAACCAATTGAAGCAAGAAGCCCAAAATGACAACAGCCACTCCAAGACTGAAAGGCATCCAGGGCCTGCTCGTGATCTCTCCACAACGGATGATGAGTCAGACGGTGAGGGGTTTGGTGTACTATCATCTAACCATGTAGTTTTGCAAGCACCAATGGTTGAAGTTGCAGGCCTAGAAGAGTGCCCAGTGCTGGTCCACCAACCATGGACCATGAAGGATTTGGCAAGTGCCTATGGGCAGTTGCCTGACCCATGCGAGACTGGAGGTAATAAGTTCACCGAAGAACTGACAAAGCTCTGTACCGAGTTCTGTCCCACGTCACATGAGATGAGACGTCTCCTGGGGTGAAATCTGGGTGCCGATGTCACCAAAATCAAGTATAGATGGCCAGCCGTAAACATCCATATCAGATCAACTGACCCGCAAGCAGAAGAGAACAGAGACTTTAATGGTTTTGTTGCAGTGCTGGCAGCTGCCTGTAGGGAGGCTATATACTATATTAACTCAAATTCCACCGGACAATAAATGGTTCTCTGTGTTTACAGATTTAGCAAATGCCTTCTTTAGTATACCGGTACACCCAGATAGTCAATTCTTGTTCACTTTTTCATTCAAAGGGAAATCATATACCTTCACATGACTTTGTCAAGGTTACTGTGAGTCCCCCGCCATATATAATGAGGTTCTACACAGGAGTCTGGAGACTCTTGTTTTAATCCCAGGATCAGTGCTTCTGCAGTATCCTTACTGCTTCCTGAGCAAAAGACAGCACACATGTCGGCAGCACATTGTCTGAGATACAATACCGTGTTATTGGAGGTGCCTAACATTACAATAAAGTGATGTAATGTCCTTAACCCCGCTAGCCTTCTCCCCACAGAAGGAGACGGAGACCCACATGATTGTGTTGCTGTAACAAATGAAATTTGCAGCCCCACACCAGATTTGCAGGATTCACCACTTCAAAATCCCGTTATGGAATTTTTTGTGGATGGGTCAGCATTCAGGAGCAAGGAGACAGGCCAGAACTGTGTTGAATATGCTGTAGTGACTGCCCATGAGGTAGTCAAAGTCATCACTCCCTTCTCATCTGTCAGCGCAAACAGCGGAGCCGATTGCCTTGACTGAGGCCTGTAAATTGGCTGAGGGAAGGACAGTGAATATTTACACCGATAGCAGGTATGCATTTGGGGTTTTACATGATTTTGGAACCTGCGGAAACACAGGGGCTTCTTAACCTCCACCAGAAGGCCCATCACACACCGTGGCCTGATTTCTGATCTCCTGGAAGCGGCCCTATTGCCCAAATCAATTTCTGTGTGTAAATGTGAAGTCCAAACAAAAAATAAAAATTCTATTGTGAGGGCAGATTCAGCAGCAAGAATGACAGCCCAGCAGCCGCCAAGTGATCAGATTGACATGTGTATGACAAAAATTTGTACCCCAACAGCAGACGTACGGGTGTTACTGTCACAGGCCAGGCCGGAAGAAAAGCATGAGTGGATGAAAGCAGGATGCAGCGTGAGGGAAGGAGTATGGTGTGGCCCCAATGGTAAACCCTGTCTACCACGATCATTATTTCCATTCTATGCCAAGCTGACACACGGTAAGGACCATGTGTCAAAAAGGGGGATGTCTGACAGCATTTCAGCACACTGGTACACTAAGGGATTTACTCATTACTCCCAGAAGTATTGTGAACGATGTGTTATCTGTGCCACTAATAATGTGGGCAGGGGAATACAGATGAGTCAGGCAGCACATCCCCAACCCCAAAGCCCGTTGAACATTTACAGATGGATTTTATTGAAATAACACCCAGTGAAGGGAAAAGGTATTGTGTGGTAATAGTTGATATGTTTTCCAAATGGGTGGAAGCGTTCCCCACATCTAAACAGGATGCCAGTGCAGTAGCCAAGGCTCTGCTAACTGAAATAATCCTGAGATGGGGCATCCCTGAAAGGCTCAGTAGTGACAGTGGGGCACCATTGGTCAATAATGTCGTACAGCAGATCACTGATTATAGGGAATAAACATGAGACAATACTGTGCCTACCACCCAGTGAGCGGTGGGGCAGTGGAACGAGAAAATTGCTACCCTAAAAGAAATTTCAATTGACAAAATATTGTGAGGATCTAGAGGTGGCATGGACAAAGGCACTTCCTATTGTGCTGATGTATATGAGATCTCGAAGGAGAGGAAGAGCTAATCTTAGCCTGTTTGAGATTTTGTTCGGTAGGCTGCCCAACACAGGAATTGACCCAAGACCTAAAGTAAGACAGATAACAGGCCACTGTGAGGATGAGATGTTGTGTTACTATATAAAACTCTCTACACTTTTATCTCAAATATAGAATCAAGTGAAAGCAGCACTACCCCAATCAGCAAAAGGGAAGCTGCACAATCTCGAACCTGGAGACTGGATAGTGGTGAAAGACTTCAGGAGGAAAAACTGGAAAACGAAGAGGTGGCTGGGACCATTTCAAGTGCTCCTTACAACACAGGCAGCTGTTAAGATCACCGATTTTTAGTTATCTGGCTCTGTATTTTTAAAAAATCTGGCTTTTCTTTGGTTGTTGCCCTTGTTGTCATAAAATGACAAAAAGGGGAAAAATGAATTGGAAAATTAACAAATCTTACGTTTACTGTGAAATTTGAAAGAGAGTGCTTTTCTAAAATATAATGCTGTGCTGAGCTTTGTAAACAATACTTTGATGAGGTTTGCAGCCAGCTTGTCTTTGTTTGAACTTTGTAAACATTCAACTTGACCTTGCAACAGTCGAATTCAGCAAAAGCTGAAGAACTGTTATTTCCAAGACCAGGGGATGAGAGAATAACAACTTGAGTTTTCCCAGTCTTTGCCCTTGAGAGCATGATAAGAAACAGTATCTGAATTATGCTCAAGTACCCCTTGCATAAGGCATTTTGTCAAGTGCATAGGGTCCCTTTGCAAAGGCCTGTAATAAAATTTTTCTTTGCTCTTGCTAGCATTTGAGTCGAGTTGAGTCGATTTAATTTCCATGACAGATTAGTGAGACATGACCAACTCTTCACAAACCTGTGCCGACTATCCCTAATCAAATTATTCCTTTCCAGATGACTATAATCCTATCTTTTATAACCCTTTCCAAGACCTTACCCATTATTCAAAGGATGGTAGAATCACAGTAAGCAAAGAGGCCACTTGGCCCATTGATTCTTCACCTACCCTCCAAATGTGGTAATCCTCGTAATACCACATTTACCATGGCCAATCCACTGAGCCAGCACATGACTGCATGCAATGGGACAACTTATGATTGCCAATTTCCTAATCTGCACATTTTAGGACTGTGGGAAGAAACTGGAACAACCAGAGGAAAGCCACATAGATGCTGGGAAAACCTACAAACTGCACACAGAAAGTCACCGTAGGCTGGAACCGAACCCAGATTGCCAGTGCCGTGAGGCAGTAGTGCAAACCACTGAGCCACAGTGCCTGAAACTTAATAAGTTCTGAAACTCCCTTCGTAACAACACTCTTGATTTCCCTACAGCCATTAAAAACTACACTCAAAGTAATTTAGTAGGAAGCTGAGAATCAGTCTATGCCAGGCAAAGCTAAGCTCCACTTTTGGAATGAATGGAATAAGTAGATATAAAAGTAAGAAGAATTAAAACGTACTCTTGTAATGATTTATCAGTATGACTTCAATAATTAATTAGCAGTACAAAGTACCTTACTGTCAAATCAATGGATAACTCATAACAATTAATAATTAAACAAGGAACTATTAGCATTGCTTCACTGAACACTCATTGGACGCGTCACGTTTAATTTTAAGTATGAGCAACATAGTTTTGAATTTAGCACATTTGACCGCATCAAACAGAATCACAGAATTTTTAAAGTGCAGAAGCAGACCATTGGGCTCATTGACTGAACTGGCTCTCTGAGCATCAAAATTTTGTGCAATTCTCCTGTCATTGGCTTTCGTTACCAGAGGGATAGAGTTTAAGAGCCATGAGGTTTTGCTGCATCTCTATAAAACATTGGTTAAACCACATTTGGAATATTGTGTCCAATTCTGGTCGCCTCATTATGGGAAGGGTGTAGATGCTTTAGAGACGGTGCAGAGGAGATGTACCAGGATGCTGCCTGGATTGGAGGGCTTGACTTAGAGATGGTTTGGAGATGCCGGTGTTGGACTGGGGTGTGCAATGTTAAAAATCACACAACACCAGGTTATAGTCCAAAAGGTTTAATTGGAAGCACGCTAGCTTTCGGAGCTTTTGGAGGGCTCAATCATAACACAGAATTTATAGCAAAAATTTACAGTGTGATTGTAATTGAAATTATACATTGAAAAATTGATTGTTAAGCCTTTCATCTGTTAGAATACAGTGATAGTTTCACTTCTGTCATGTGTAAATCACAAAACCTTCTTTTAAAAAGTTGCATTCTCGGGTTAGCTGTTAACAATGGTGATAGCTAGACCATATGTCGAAGGTGTTGGCCCCCCGTGTTCTCTGTCTATGCCATGATGCTTAGATTGATTCTAATCTAAAAAGTGAGATAACGGTGTTTTACATGAATTCATGCAGTTTTTGAGATCAGAGTTCTACATGAATGCATGCAGTTTTTGAGCAAAGTACAATGTAACCCTGAAAGTACAAATTCACCCCACAACATATCTGTGTGCATGTGGGTCTTTGTCTGTCTGTGTATGTGTGTCTATCTGGGTTGGGGGTTGTGAGTGTGAGAAAGTGTATGTGTGTGTATGTAGTGAGTGCAGAGTGTCTTAAGTCTGTGAGGGGGTGCATGTGTGAGTGTGGGATTGTGTGTGTCTATAAGGGTGTGTGTGGGTGTCTGTGTGCACATCTGTGTGTATATATGTGTCCGTGTGTATGTGCGAGTGTGTGTGTGTAGGAGTATCTGTGTGTGTGTATAATGCAATGGTGGTCACCTGTAATGTGACATGAACCCAAGGTCCCGGTTGAGGCCCTTCCTATGGGTACCAAACTTAGCTATCAGCTTCTGCTCGGCCACTTTTCTCTGCTGCCTGTCCCGAAGGAGGATGGGCACCCGAAGGTCCGAGGCTGAATGTCCTGGACCACTGAAGTGTTCCTTAACTGGGAGGGAACCCTCCCAGTTGGGGAACGTCGCTCTGAAAGCTAGTGTGCTTCCAATTAAACCTGTTGGACTACAACTTGGTGTTGTGTGATTTTTAACTTTGACTTAGAGAGGTTGAGTGAGCTCGGGCTTTTCACACTGAAGAGAAGAAGGAAGAGAGGTGACTTGATAGAGGCGTACAAGGTGATGAGAGGCATAGATAGAGTAGAAAGCCAGAGACTTTTCCGCAGGGCAGAAATAGATGTCATGAGGGGTTATAATTTTAAGGTGATTGGAGGAAGGTATAGGGGAGACGTCAGAGGTGGGTTCTTTACGCAGAGAGTGATAGGTGCATGGAATGCACTGCCAGCAGTGGTAGTTGAGTCAGAAACATTAGGGTCATTTAAGGGACGGTTGGACAGGCACATGGACGGCAGTATATTGAGGGGTGGGTCGATTAGGTTGATCTTAGATTAAGATAAATGTTCGGCACAACATCATAGGCCGAAGGGCCTGTACTGTGTTGTACTGTTCTATGTTCTATTTCCTTATAATTCTGCATATTATTTTGATTTCAATAATTAATCAACGCCTTCTTGAAAGCCTTGATAAAACCTGTCATCACCACATATCTGGGCTGTGCATTCCAGCCGGAAGCCACCTGTGAAAAAGATTTATTGCAGCACGTCACATTTACTTGTTTTGCCTTAAATCTGTGTGCTGTTTCATGATTCTTTTAAAAGCAGGAACTGTTTCTTCCCATTTACTCCATCCAGACAGTTCATTGTTTTAAAAACTTCAGTCAGATCTCCTCTTAGCCTTCTCTAATCTTTAATCATAACTGAAGATTCTCATCTCTGGAACCATGAACCTCTTCTGTAGGCTGTCCATATCCTTCCTAAAATGTGGTGTTCATAACCATACACAATACTTCATCTAAGAACTAACTGGCTTCTTATACATCATTGCATCTCTGCTCTTGTATGTTATGTACCTATTAATAAAACCTAAGATATTATATGCTCTATTAAATTATCTCTTCACCTGACCTGTATCTTACCTTTAATGTATTTATTTATTAAGTGCTAACTTATTGTATTTATTTAATATATATGTGTTTTATTAAGTGTCTTACCTTACCTCATATAAACCTTGGTTTCTCTGCTCATGCATGTCCCTTGGAGTAGTACCCTTTGTTTTATAATATCTGTCCAAGCTCTTTCTCTCAAAATATGTCATCTAACATTTCTCTGCATTGAACGTTACCTGTCACATTGTCAATAACCTTTTTGTAGTTTTACAATATCCTTCTTACGGGTTATAATGCTTCCAACAGTCGTGTCATCTCCAAATTTTGAAATTGTCTTCTTTGTACCAAGGTTTCAATCATTACTATAAAGTTGGAAAAGCAATGGTCCCAATACCATCTCTTACTCCACTATAAACCTTCTTCCAACCTGAAAATTATCCATGAATCATTATCTTATGTTTCCCATTACACAACCAATTTTATATCCAACCAGCTCTACCACCAAGAAAGACAAGGACAGCAGATACATTGATAAACCAACATTTTCAAGATTCTCCTCTAGTCAGACAGCATCCTTGAAACTATATCACCATTCCTTCACTGACAAAATCCTAAAACTCTCTCCTTAACAGCACTGTGGATGTACCTATACCACCATGGACTGCATTGGTTCAAGAAGGCAACTCACCACCACCTTCTCAAGGGAAACCAGAAGATGGGCAATAAATGCTGCCTGTCTGACATTCACATCCACAGGTAAAAATGTGACTAGAATCTTGTTATGTTTTTCAGCAGTGACTACATTCAAAAGTATTACAGAGGCTGTAAAGTGCTTTAGGGCATTCTGAAGCCATAACATCACTCCAGTCAGTTCTGCTATAACGCATTAGTTCTGTTCTTGCGCAATCCCGTGTTATAAGAAAATCACATAATAGTAGCACCATTTAAACTAATGGGGCTGGAATCATTGATAATGAATACATGCTTTAAAAGTTCGCTCCATAGAAAGTGTCCGCAATTCCTCAATCGTATTATAGTAAATTCGTATTATAGCATAACAACATGTACTTCAGTGCAAGCTTTGTTTCTGAATTCTTGCCCATTCTAAATAAATATCCAGGTTTAAAAAAAAACACTCTGATTACTTCACTTACACAGTAGAAGCATTGAAATGTGCTGTCAGGCCTAAGCATGAGAAATATTGTGTGGTTAAAGCGTCAAATTCGCTGAGTAAAAAATATCACGATGGTTTTGATTATTTATTAAGTGCTAACTTATTGTATTTATTTAGTATATATATATGTTTTATTAAACTAAATGACAAGTAGTTAATTATATTGTAAATCCTAGTATTTATATAATGTAATTTGGTGTTGCTTGAGAGTTATTTAAATGCTGTTTAATGTACCTTGATATTTGAGATTTGTACTATGATATTTCAGATTTAAATTACAGTGTGTAATACTTCACGTGGAATGATATATACAAGCATCAGCTTTGCAAGTTTGGTTTGCATGTTGCCTAATATTTCAGCCTGGTATTTAAATATTCGGTCAACTGAAATAAGTTTTTTTCACACTCCTCAGTGTTCCCATTGTGGAAGCTACTTTACAGATTGCTATAAATTCTTATTCTCAGCTAGAACTTGGAATACATATGTCTCTGAAGTTATGCTAGTTGGGCATGCAGTACATCGCATATAAGTTCAGTTGATATGTGCTATGAGTTACCAGCAGGAAACAATAAACCAAAAGTGTTATTTATGTATCTTGGAGCATTATTGCAAATCAGATTATGTTCAAGTTTTGTTCAGGGTCATATCAGAATTATTTGAAGAGGGTAATGCAATAAGGGGAGAAGTCCAAGTCTCTGACCGTAACTAGAAAAAAGCCATACTTGCAGATGGTTATTCTGTTTAATTAAAATACACAGGCTGAAAATGAAATAGCAGAGCAGCAGCACTGCTCGTTCTTCAGGTGAAGTAACCTTCCTCACCTGAGGAAGGAGCAGTGCTAGAAAAGCTTGTGATTTTAAATAAATCCATTGGACTACAACCTGGCCTCATGTGTCTTCTGACAGTTAATGGTAGGATCCTGGGAAGTTTTGTTGAACGGAGGGACCTAGCGGTGCTGATTCATTATTCCTTGAAAGTGACATTACAGTTAGACACAGTGGTGAAGAAGACATTTGTTATGCTTGCCTTCATTAGTTAGAGCATTGAGTATAAGAGTTGGGACGTCATGTTGCAGCTGTACAAGAAATTGGTAAATCCACTTTTGGAATATTGCATACAGTTCTGGTTGCCCTGCTATAGGAAGGACGTTGTGGGGTCATAGGGTCGTAGAGTCATACAACATGGAAACCTAAACTAAATTAGTCTCACCTATCTTCACTTGGCCCATATGTTCCTCCAAACATTTCTTTGCATGTACTTATCTAAATGTCTTTCAAATATTGTAGCTGTACCTGCATCAACCACTAACTTTGGAAGTTCATTTCACAAACGACATACTTTCTGTGTAAAAACAAAATGCCACTCAAGTCTTTTTTTTAAATCTTTCTCCTCTTACCTTAAAAATATACCCCAGTCTTGAAATCCTACATCCTAGAGAAAAGACACCTGCTATTCACCTTCTCTATTCCCTTCATCATTTTATAAGCATCTATAAGGTCACCTCTCAAATGCCTCTGCTCCAGTGAAAAAGTTCCAGGCCTATCCAGTTGTTATATCGGGTAGGGTACAAAAAAAACATACAAGGATGTTTCCAGGACTGGAGGGTTTGAGTTATAAGAAAAGGCTGGATGTGGACTTTTTTCCCTGGAATATCAGGAGCTGAGCAGTGACCTTATAGAAGTTTATAAAATCATGACGGGTATGATAAGGGCGAATAGCCAATGTATTTTTTCAGGGTAGGGGAGTCCAAAACTAGAGGGCATAGGTGTAAGGTGAGAAGGGAAAGATTTAAAAGGAATCTGAGAGGCAATGCTTTCATACAGAAGGTGTTGAATATATGGAATGAGCTGCCAGAGGAAGTGGTAAAGGCAGGTACAATTACAACATTTAAAAGACATTTGTACATTTGATACATGAAAGGAAAAGGTTTAGAGGGATATGGACCAAACAAAGACAAATGGGACTATTCAGTTTAGGATACCTGGTCAGCATGAATGAGATGGACTGAAGGGTCTTTTTCTGTGCTAAATGACTCTATGATTCTGTCACACATGACGAAGAATGGTAGGTTATGTTAAACAAGAAGCTATTGAATTCAACAGCACAAAATGTTTTTTTGTAATAGGTACTTCTTCTCTTAAGTTTTGAAAAGCTAGTGATTTAAGTAACTCCACAGCTTGACATTTCTATAGAACTTGAATGCCCTTGGCATCAACACTACATTTCACTGAATGTAGCATAAAGGAGTCTGAATAAAATTAAAACTAATGGCAATTGGGAAAATCTGTCCTCTGGTTGCAGTCATACCTAGTACAAAGGAGGATGGTCGTGTTTTTTAGAGGTCAGTCATCTCAGGTGTAAGATATCTTGGCATAGCTCACTCAGGATTGTGCTCTGGGCCAGTCACCTTTTGCAGCTTCACCACAACTTCCCCTTCATCATAAGGTCAGAGATGGATGTTCACTGATGATTGCACAGTGTTCAAACCATTTGCCACTCCTCAGGTACTGTCGCAGTCCATATCCAAATGCTGCACATCTTGGACAATATCTAGGCTTGGGCTGATATATAGCAAGTGACATTTGCATCACACAAATGCCAAGCAATGATCATTTCCAATAAATGAGAGCCTAAGCATCACTTATTGACTTTCAAAGCATTATGATCACTAAGAACATTTTGGTGGGGGATGAAGCAGGTGGTGGGTTCCATTGACTAAAAGCTAAATTGGACTGGCGATAAAAATATTTAATTAATAAGACATAGAAAGCCCTGACTATTGACTATTAAAGTGTGTTCCTTAAAAAAAATTGCAAAACAGTTTGTGGGTCATTGACACATCACAGTTTTTGGGATCTTTTTGTGTACTATTTACTGTGAGTTTCTTACAAAAATGATCGCCTTCAAGATTATTTTATTGGCTGTAAATCACTTTTGAGTGCTCTGAGCTTGTGAAAAGATAAACATAAATCTGTAATTAAAGCAAAAATGCTGGAAACATTCAGCAGGTCTGACAGCATCTGTGGAAAGTGAAATACAGTAAACATTTTAACTCCAATATGACTCTTCCTCTGAGAAATCATTTGTAGTTCTTTCTGAGTTCATAAAAATACTGGAGCAACAATGAGCTTTTAATGACAAAGAGATGGTTTCCCTCTGACAGGAAGGATGTTATGAAACTTGAAAGAGTTCAGAAAAGATTTACAAGGATGATGTCAGGGTTGGAGGGTTTGAGTTGTAGGGAGAGGCTGAAGAGGCTGGGCTGTTTTCCCAGAGTGTCAGAGGCTGAGGGGTAAATTTATAGAGGTTTATAAAATCATAAAGGACATGAATAGGGAAAATCGGCAAGTTTTTTTTTCCCTTGAGATGGGGAGTCCAGAACTAGAGGGCATAGTTTTAAGGTGAGAGGGGAAAGATTTAAAAAGTACCTAAGGGGTAACATTTTCACACAGAGGGTAGTGCACGTATGGAATGAACTGCCAGAAGAGATGGTGGAGGCTGGTATAATTACACTTAAAAAACATCTGTAAGGGTATATGAATAGGAAAGGTTTAGTGGGATATAGGCCAAGTGCTGGCAAATGGGACTAGATTAAGTTAGGATATCTGGTCAGCATGGACGTGTTGGACCAGAGGTCTGTTTCCATATTGTATATCTCTATGACTCTATGACCTACTTGAAGGATTAGGCCCTCCCTCTCTCCTCAACTCTGGCCATGCCATTTAATATTAGCACTCACCCTGATGAACACTGCTCAACTCTCCACTTCATGTCATGCATTCCCCAACCACTGTAAAATAAGTTTCATCCATTAATGAGGTTTGCAGATGTCCTTCCCATGAAAAGGTCCAGTAAATGGTTGAAGAATTGACAGTCAAAGGGCACAGATTTGAGAGGTTTAACAAAATAATCAATTACTGCATAAGAAATTAATGTTTTACACAGCAAGTGGCAGGGATTTGGAATGAGCTGCCTATGAGTTTGGCAAATGTAGATTCAACATTTCAAAAGGATACTGGATCATCAGCAGAAAAGGAAAATCTGTTGCTCCTGCAAGGAGCAAAAGTCATGATAGTCTGAATAATCTCCTTCCATGCTTTAACTATTCATTGATTCTCTAATTTTATGAATTTCATGGAATCACTGTCATAGAGTAATACAGCACAGAAACAGACCCTTTGGTCTAACTTATCTATGCCAACCAAGCTTCCCAAACTAAACTAGTCCCACTTGCCTGCATTTTGCCAATATCCCTCTAAACCTTTTTGATTCATGTACTGATCCAAATGCCTTTTAAGTGCTGCAACTGTACTTCATCTACCTTCTGGTCTTGGCAGTTCATTCCTGATTTGAACAAACTTTGCATGAAAAAGTTACCTGTGAAATCCTTTTTTAAATCATTCTCCTCTCACCTTAAAAATATTCCCCCTAGTTTTAAAGTCTCCCAATGAGTGAAATAATATTTCAAGAAAAATAATATGGCTAAAATATATTTAAGGTATCGTCCTTTCACTGATGTATATGGAGGTATGTTGTTCTTTACTGTGTCATTAATTGAGAGGTAACACATTGAGAGATCAAGTAATAGTGAAGCATGAATAAAAAGCCATGTAACGCATGCACAGAATCTTACCACATATCAGATCCATATAATGAAAAGGAAATAATTACAAAATGTTCATTTTGCATATTTTAAGCACATTCTGCTTTGTAGTGGTGTTTAAGGCAATAAAATTTGATGGGGTGAAATAAAAACTGAGGTTGTATGCAGTCACTTGTACAATAGCATGAGGCAATTTATGAAATGTGCAGCACCTCATAAAATAGATTTCAGTTCTATTAAACAGCACCAATTTATAGAGGAAGTATTGTGTAGTTCATAAATAAAAGAAAGGTGGCAAGTTATTAAGATTGCTGTGATGTCTCTTTCCTTCTTGAGTCCATGCTGCAACAGTAAGAAAAGGCTAGGGCTTAGATCTGTTAGGCATCTGAATTAAAGGCTGCAATTTGAAAGGTTGCTTCTGTTTTTTAATACTGAATAAGCCAAGCAGTATATGTTCAGATTCACACAGCTGATCAGACATAAATTAGCCAAGTTGAGAGACGGGTTGAATGTGGGGATTCAAACCCATTTTACTTGACACAGAACAGCCACAGATTTTGTCAAAGCTATTCCTATCCACTACTGAAACCAGTCCTGAAACAGAATTGGAAATATTATCACAATTACTATAATGCATAATTTTTTTAGATTAGATTAGATTAGATTACTTACAGTGTGGAAACAGGCCCTTCGGCCCAACAAGTCCACACCGCCCCGCCGAAGCGCAACCCACCCATACCCCTACATTTACCCCTTACCTAACACTACGGACAATTTAGCATGGCCAATTCACCTGACCTGCACATCTTTGGACTGTGGGAGGAAACCGGAGCACCCGGAGGAAACCCACGCAGACACGGGGAGAATGTGCAAACACCACACAGTCAGTCGCCTGAGGCGGGAATTGAACCCAGGTCTCTGGCGCTGTGAGGCAGCAGTGCTAACCACTGTGCCACCGTGCCGCCCACTACCGTGTTATATGTGCACACCAAAAACCTTCCAGCTTGTAAATATTTTTCTTTTGTCACAGACAACGTCAGCCTTTCCTTATTTCTAATTCCCAGTGTATCTACATGTCTGGAAAAATTAGAACTGATGTGCTGTAATGTGCTGTAATGTGTTATTGCTAAACTATTAAATCAGAAACCAAGGTTATGTTCTGGGGATCTGGATTAAAATCCCACTATGGCAGTTTGTGGAATTTGAATTCAAGAAAAACTGGAATGAAGAGTTTAATGATGATCATGAAAGTATTGCTGATAATCAGGAAAACCCATTTGGTTCATTAATGTCCTTTGGGGAAGGAATCTGCTCTCCTTACCTGGTCTTACCTACATGTAACTCCTGACACACAACAATGTGCTTGACTCTTAACTGCTCTGTGGGTAACTGAGATGGGCCAGAAATGCTGGCCGTGGCCACAATCTGTGAAAGAATAAAGAGAATATACATGCTTTCAGTTCTTTATGCATTTTCTTTGGGACTCTCATCCCTTTAACAACCAGAATCTAATCTTTGGTTGAAAAAAAGAGCTGCAATCCAATTAATGGTCATGAGAACAGGATGCCAGAAATTGTAGGGGATTGTGGCAAGCTGGGAGGCTTGAGTTGATGACCAGCCATGACCAGCCTTTTGAAGCACTTCATGATAATGGAGCTCAGAGCCACTGGATGGTAGCTATTAGGCCATAAGACCAGAAGACATAGGAGCAGAAATTAGACCATTCAGCTCATTGAGTCTGCTCCACCATTCAATCATGGCTGAGAAGTTTCTCAACCTCATTCTCCCACTTTCTCCCCATAACCCTTGATCTCCTTGACCATCAAGGACCTATCTATTTCCATCTTAAATATATTCAATGACCTGGTCTCCTGGCACTGAATTCCATAGATTTACCACTTTCTGGCTGAAGAAGTTTCCCCCAATCTCTGTTCTAAAAGGTCTTCCCTTTACTCTAAGGCTGTGCCCTCATGTCCTTGTGTCGCCTACAGATAGAAGCATCTTTCCAACATCCACTCTGTTCAGGCCATTCAGTATTATGTAACTTTCAATTAGATCCTGATCATTCTTCTAAACTCCATTGAGTATAGTCCCAGAGTCCTCAAACGTTTCTCATATGTTATGCCTTTCATTCCTGGCATCATTCTCGTGAACCTCTTCTGAACCCGTTCCAGGGCCAATGCATCCTTCCTGAAATATGGGGTCCAAAACCACACACAATATACAAAATGTGTTTTGACCAGAGCCTTATAGAGCCTCAGAAGTACATCCCTGCTTTTATATTCAAGTTGTCTCAAAATAAATGCCAACAGTACATTTGCCTTCCTAACTACTGACTTAATCTGCAAGTTTACTTTGAGAGAATACTGGACTAGAGTTTCCATATCTCTTTGCACTTCAGACTTCTGAATGCTTTCCCCCCCCCCCTTTAGAAAATAGGCTATGCTTCTATCCTTCTTACGAAAGTACATGACCTCATACCTTCCCACATTGTACTTCATCTACCATTTCTTTGCCCACCCTCCTAAACTGTCCAAATCCTTGTGCAGCCTCTCTACCTCCTCAGTACTACCTAGCTCTCTACCTATCTTTGTATCATTTGCAAATGTAACAGAATGCCCTCAGTTCCTTTCTCGAGATCATTAATGTACAATGTGATAAGTTGTAGTCCCAACACTGAGTCTTGCAGACTACCATTTGTCACTGGCTGCCATTCTGAGAAAGACCCTTTTATCCTCACACTCTGCTTTCTGCCAGACAATCAAGCTTCTATCCATGCTAACTCATTGCCTTTATCACCATAGGCCCTTATCTTACTCAGTAGCCTCCAGTGTGGCACTTTGTCAAAGACCTTCTTGAAGTCCAGGTAGATAACGTTCATTGGCTGTCCTTGGTCTAACCTGCTTGGTACCTCCTCACAGAATTCTAATAGATTTGTCAGGCATGATTCTCCCTTGATGAAACCATGCTGACTTTGCCCGATTTTACCATACACTTCCAAGTATTCAGAAATCTCATCCTTCACAATAGACTCCAAAATCTTACCGACGACTGAGGTGAGGCTAATCAGCCTATAATTTCCCATCTTTTGCCTTACTGCCTTTTTAACCAGGGGTGTCACATCAGCAATTTTCCAGTCTTCTGGAATCATCCCTTACTCTAGTGATTCCTGAAAGATCACCACTAACACCTCCAATATCCCCTTAGAACTCGGGGGTATAGTCTATCTGGTCCAGGTGATTTATCCACTTTCAGTTTTTCTAGAACCTTCTCCTTGGTGATGGCCACCACAGAAGAAAGTCAAAAAGTGTAGTGCTGGAAAAACACAGCAGGTCAGGCAGCATCGGAGAAGCAAGAGAATCGATGTTTTGGGCATAAGCTCTTCATCAGGAATGTGGGTGGGGGTACAAGGGGGACAAGAGATAAATAGGAGGCGGAGGTGGGGCTGGGAGAAGGTAGCTGGGAAGGCAATAGGTAGATGTAGGTGGGAGGTAATGGTGATGGGTCAGAGCAAAGGGAGGAGTGGATAGGTGGGAAGGAGGATGGACAGGTAGGACAGTTCAAGAGGGAGGTACTGAGTTGGAGGGTTGGATCTGGGGTGAGGTGGGGGTATGGGAGATGAGGAAATTGGTGTGTATATCTGAGGGATGTTCTCTGAAATGTTGCGTGACTTGGCGTCCTGGCTCTCCATACTAGAGAAGACCACATCGAGAGCAACAGACACATTAGATGCGGTGTTTGTATTTGCTGGAAAATCTCTGTCAGCTGTAGAAGAATCAATTGGGGAGTTGCATGGAGGTGAGGAGGGAGGTGTGGGCTCAGGTTGCTGATAGAGGTGGGGAGGGAAATATATCTGTTTGTGGAGTCTGGCTTTAGGTGGCGGAAATGGTGGACAATAATACACTGTATCTGGAGATGGGTGGGATGGAAGGTGAGGACCGGGAGGTTCTATCCTTGTTGTGGTTGGAAGGCTGGGGTTCAAGGGTGGAGGTGCAGGAAATAGAGGAGATGCACTGGAAGGCACAGTTGAGGAGGGGAAATTGCAGTCCTTCAAATAGGAGGCCATCTGGGATGTTCTGGATAGGAATTACTCCTCCTGGGAGCAGAAACAGCGGAAGCGAAGGAATTGGGAGTAAGGGATAGTGTTTTTATGGGGTGATGGTGTTGGGTGGAAATGTAGTCCAGGTAGATGTGGCAGTCGGTGAGTTTGAAGTAGATGTCCTCTTGAGTTGGTTGTTGGAGATGGAGATGACCAGGTCCAGGAAAGTGAGAAAGGTGTCCAAGATGGTCCAGATGAAATTGATGTCAGGGTGGAAGATGTTCATGAAGTTGATGAACTGTTTAGCCTCCTCGTGGGAGCATGGAAGTGGCACCAATACGATCATCAATATATTGGAGGAAAAAGTGAGGAATGGTGCCAGTGTAATTATGGAAGATGGACTGATCCATGTATCTGGTGAAGAGGCAAACATACCCCAACCTCACCCAGATCCATGCTCACTATACTCAGCTCTGCATCCTGCCTTTCTTGAATTTATGGATATTACTCACATCACCGTGAAGACTTCCGCAAAGTAACTATTCAGTTCCTCAGTTACTTTCTTGCTCCCCACTACTATCTCTTCAACATCATTAAGGTAAGTTGCATGTCCTTTTTTTGGTATTGGGATGATTGGGGGGCGTGGGGCTGCTTCTTGAAATGGGTAGGCAGTTTGCCTTGTAGGAGAGAAAGATTGAAGACATCAGTGAATCCTGCTATCAACTGGTCTAAATGCATGGCCAAGAACTCTGTCTGAACCCATACTTTCTTTGGGTTGACTCAGGAAAACTGGGCAAAAATGAGGTCTGCAGATGCTGGAAATCAGAGTCTAGAAGCTCCCTGCCTTCATTCCTGATGAAGGGCTTTTGCCCGAAATGTTGATTTTCCTGCTTCTCGGATGCTGCCTGACCTGCTGTGCATTTCCACTCTAATCTAGACTCTTAGGAAGACCAAGCTAATAGTGATAGAGGGAACAGGTGTGTCCAAGGCTGTCAGGGCAGGTGACACCGCACCACTGGCATTCTGCTCAAACTGAGCATCAGGAAGAAGTATGCTTTTGACACTATCTTGCTCTGTTTCATTTTAAATCATTATGTTGCATCAGTCTTGCCACAGACAGCGGTTGTCTGTATGGTTGATTTGGGCCTCCAGATTGTTCTGGTAATGTCTATTGGCATCTCTAATGGCTTTTCAGAGGTTATAGCTGATTTTTGTGTATAGCTCCTGGTCATCCAACTTGAATTGGGCACACCAGATCTTCAGTAGGCAGTGCCCCGTTCATCCTGGGTTTCCAGTTAGGGAACACACAGATTGACTTCTTTGGCATGCAGTCCTTCACATATTTACTAATGACATCCGTGACGGTAGTGGTGTACTTGTCTAAGTTTTTCACTGAGTACTTGAGTAAAGTCCAGTTCATGATTCTGAGCAGTCCTGGAGACGTTATTTCACTGCCTCGTACCAGCGTTGTATTACTTTCTGCTCGTAGGCTGAGAGGAGAAACACAGTGTTGAGATCTGATATTCCAAAGTGTGGATGTGGGATGGAGTAGTAGGCATCTTTAATGGTTGCGTAGCAGTGGTCCAGGTGTTCCTTCCTCTAGTGGGGTAGGAGATGTGTTGGTGGCATTTTGATAGCATCAATCTTGAGGTTGACCTCGTTGAAGTTGCTGGCTACGATGAATAAGATCTCAGGAAATTTCATCTCCAGAGTATTTGTGGCACTCTTCACATCTGCCTGAGTTGGTTTATAGACTGTTATCAGGATGGCAGAGATGAACTTGCATGGCAGAAAGTTGGGACAGCATTTCACTGCAAGGTATTCTAGGTCCAGGGAGTAGTAGCTTGTCAGGGTCACCATATCTGAGCATCAGGAGGTATTAATCAGGAAGTAGGCCCCTCCACCCATTGCCTTATCCAAGGGTACCGTGCAGCCCATGTGATGTAAGGAGAAACCCTTAGTTTACAATACACAGTCAGGTATGGCAAGAGTGAGCCATACCTCTGTGAAACTAAACACATAACAGTCCCTCTGGAAGGTAAGTCTAGATTTAAGTACACCCATTTCAGAGAAGAGTAAAAGTAATATGGTAGTGATAGTAGCAAATTTGTTTGTTCAAATGTGAACAAAGTTTGTGAGGAGGCACAAAAGATATAAAAATAATGAGCAGTATATCCCACTTGAGCTTATTGATGAGTCTTGAACAGAAACTATGCAGATAGCAATGCAGTCTGGGAAATAAACCATTATGACAAACAAAAGGGGTGGTTTGGTGGCTCAGTGGTTGACACTGCAGCCTTACTGCGTCAAGGACCCAGGTTTGGTTCCACCCTTGAGTGATTGTCTGTGTGGAGCTTGCACGTTCTCCCCATTTCTGCGTGGGTTTCCTCTAGGTGCTTTGGTTTCTTCCCATGTATAAAGATGTACAGCTTAGGTAAATTGGCCTTGCTAAATTGCCCATAAAAGATGTACCAGCTCGAGAAATACAGGGTGACAGGGATGCTCCTTGGAGGGTCAGTGTGAACTCAATAGACTGATTGGCATGCTTCACACTGTAGGTTTTCTATGATTCTATGAAAAATCTGTTGCCTGATGCTGAGAAAGTTCAAGCTCACATTAAGCATTTCATGATCTCACCTTTTAAGGAAGAAACCTTAATATCAGTGACAGAGACATAGAGTCATAAAGGTTTACAGCAGGGAAACAGGCCCTTTGTTCCCTCTTGTCAATGCTGACCAGCTTTCCTCAACTCAACTGGTCCCATTTGCCTGTGTTTGGCCCATTTCCCTCTAAATCTTTCCTATTCATGTTTCAAATGTACAAGTGCCTCTACCACTTCCTTTGGCAACCCGTTCCATATATGCACCACCCTCTGTGTGAAAAGGTTGCTTCTCAGACCCCTATTAAAACTTTTCCCTCACATCTTAAACCTATGCCCTCCAGTTTTAAACTCCCTTACCCTGAGAAAAAGACCTTGGCTACTCACCTTATTTATGCTCTCATGATTTTATAAACTTCTTTCAGGTCACCATGGAACCTACTATGCTCCAGAGTAAAAAAGGTCCCAGCCTATTCAGCTTCCTAATAACTCAAGCCTTCCATTCTTGATAACATGCGTGTAAATCCTTTTTGCACTCTTCCCAGTTTAATAATGGAATTTGGCACAATACTCCAAATGTGCCTTTTATAGCTGGAACATGACTTCCCAACTCCTGTACTCAGTGCTCCAAGCTAGTGTGCCAAATGGATTCTGTGAACACTCTGTCTACCTGTAATGCCACTTTCAAGGAACTATGTGCCTGTATCCCTAGGTTCAATAATACACCCCAGGGCCTTACTATTAATTGCGCAAGTTATACCCTGGTTTGTATTACTAAAATGCAGCACCTTGCATTTATTTGAATTAAACTCCATCTGCTATTCCTTGGCCCACTCACTGAGTTGATCAAGATCCCAGTATACTCTGAGATAACTTTCTTAATTTTCCACTATACCACCAATTTTGGTGTCATCCGTAAACTTATTAACCATGTCATCCTGTCATCCAAATCATTTGTATAAATGATGAACAACACTTCAGGCCTCTGGTTTGAACACTATCCTCTGTCTCCTACCATCAAGCCACTGTTATATCAAATTAGCTAGGTCTCCCTGGATCCCATGTAATCTACCCTTACTAATTGGACTACCGTGTAGAACCTTTTACGAAGGCCTTGTTAAAGTGCACTTAAGCAACATCCACCACACTGACCTTGTCTATCTGCTTGGTCATCTCTTCAAAAAACTCAATCAATTTTGAAGGATATGATTTCCCACCCACAAAGCCATACTGACTGTCCATAATCAGTCCAGAGCAAGATAGCAATGGAGGAACAGGCCTGCATGCGGGCTCTTGCCCAGGGCCCATACCTCCCATCTGCTTTCCTTCTTTATTTTCCTTTTGCTTATGTTCTTTCCTTTTGCTTTATTTTCTTTTGTTTTTTTTTCTTCTTTTCTGTTGTGGGTTGGGCAGCAGCATCAGTGGGGCAGCAAGAGCAGGCTGCATGCAGAGTGGCAGACATGGAGGCAACAGGGTCATTCACCCAGTGCCAGGGATGGTGGCAGTAACAGCAAAGCTCTTCCAGTGATTCGGGACAGCAATGCCAGCAGCAGCAGACTCTTCAAGCTGATTGTGTCAGAAAGGTGATATCTGCAGCCGAAGCCGGACTCATGGCTTGACAGCAGAGGCAGGGACAATTGGTTCTGGGGCAAGTGGAGGTTCAGTGGCATCAGTAAAGTGGGCCCAGCAATAAAGACATGAGGCCTAAAGTAGGGCAACTTTAACATTGGGAGGTCTGCCACAGGCATCGGCAAGGTGGTGATGGTCTCCCATGTGACTAGGTGCTGGAATGGACTGGGTTAGAAAGGCTGTTGTTCGGAACTTTTCACTTCAGTATTTTTCTAATTTATTCCTATGGCTTATAATACTGGATTATTTATTTATTTACTTTTCTAATTTTCTTTTGTTTCTTAAGAATTTATTCTTAATATCTGTACCTAGATACCTTTGTACATAAGATGGTGCTATAATGTGGTGACTGTATTCATTTGAGTACACATGACAATAAAGCTAATTTAATTCAATACCTTGCCTTTCCAAATGCATGTAAATCCTGTCTCTCTGAATTCCCTCCTCAACTTACCCACAAATAATGTTAAGTTCTCTGGTCTGTAATTCCCTGGCTTTTCCTTGCCGTCTTTCTTAAATAATGGCACAACAGTACACTTGAGCCAGTCTTCTGGCGTCTCACTCGTTGCTGTCAATGATACAAATATCTCCACTAGCAGCACTGCAATCTCTTTCCTAGCTTTCCAAAATATCTTGGGTATGCTCAATCAATCCCAGGAATTTATTTACTGTTATGTATTTTAGGACCTCCAGCACCTCCTTTTCTGTATTGTGCCTCTTTTCAAGATATCACTATTACTTCTCCAATTTCCCTAGCTTCCATGTCATTCTCCATAGCAAACACTGATGAGAAATATTTGTTTAGGAATTCACCCATTTCATATGGCTCCACAAATAGACAATCTTGTTGATCTTTAAAGGACCCAATTCTCTCCATCGTTACTTTTTTGCATTTAATCTATCTGTAGAATCTCTTTGGATTTTCATTTGCCTTATCTGCCAAAGCCATCTCATGTCCTGTTTTTACCCCTCTGATTTCCCTCTTAAGTGTACTCCTGCACTCTCTATATTCCTCAAGAGACTCACTCAATCCCAGCTGTCTGTACCTAACATATGCCACTTTATTTTTCTTGACCACAGCCTCAGTATCTCTGATCATCCAGTTTTCCCTAATCCTGCCAACCTTGCCCTTCACACTAATAGGAAACTGCTGGCCATGAACTCTCATTATCTTGAATTTGAAAGCTTCCCACTTGCCAGACATCCCTTTACATGTGAGCAGCCTCCCCCAATCAACCTTTGAAGGTTCCTGTCTAGTACCATCAAAGTTAGCCTTGCGCCAATTTTGAAATTTATCTTGTGGACCAGACCAATGTTTCTCCATAACTATTTTGAGATTAATGGAATTATATTTGCTCATCCTAAAGTGTGCCCCACTAACACCTCAGTCATTTGCCCTACCTTATTTCCCAAGAGAAGGTTGAGTTTTGCCCCTTCCCTAGTTGGGCCACCTATATATGAATTGAGAATTTGTTCCTGAACACACTTAAATTCCTCATCATTCAAGCCCTTAACACTATGGCAAGTCCCAGTCTATGTTTGGAAAGTTACAATTCCCTACTATTGCAACCTTATTATTCTTAAAGCTACCTCCAGTGTCTATATATTTGCTTCTCAATTTCCTTCGAGCCATTGGGAAATGTATGGTACAATTCCATCAAACTGATCACACCCTTCTTATTTCTCAGTTCTATCCATGTAGCCTCATTGAACAATCCCTTAGGAATATCCTAAGAATTGCTGTTTTCCCGAATCAAAAATGTCACACCCTTTCCTCTCTGGCCTAACCTGGAATTTTGAGCTGCTACTTTTGTCCCTCACTCGTCCACTCAGTTTTTGTAAAGCTATGAAAACTCAGTCCCATGTACCCATCTATGGCCTAAGTTCATCTGTGTAACCTGACAGGTCTCTTGCATTTAAATAAATGCAATTTAATTCATCAGTCTTCCAGCATTCCCTGCTGTGCTCTTGCCTGCCTTGTCTATTTAACTTGCTTTCTTTAATTTCTGTACTAGACTCAACCTTCTCTTTTGTGTCACTACTGTTTGAGGTTCCACCTCCCTCTCATCGCCGCCCGCCTTGATTAAAACCTCCTGAGCAACTCTAACAAGAAACATTCTGCAATAAAATATGGTGTAGGTTTCTCTCCACAAATCTCTTTCACGTTTGACTTAGTAAAATAGCAACAATAATTTCCGTTTGGAAATCCACTCAAATTTCGATTGTAATTTACACCCAGATTCTTCATTGTACCTCAACCAGGAACTCCATGCAAAGTGCCTACAGAACATTACTTGTGAAGTCACCACCAGTTTACTTATCTTGCCATGAAAAATCAGCCATCTTTACTGTTGTCAATTAATATTTAAAGCCCCAGTGGCAAAGGCTGTTATGCATATTATCAATTGCTTTGCTTTGAAATTCCTCTGAGTATTAGAATTAAGCATGTTTTAAAGGAAGCAATTTCATTCACATTCCTAAATGTCCTCTAGGGCAACTGAATATCAGCTGCCATCACTTGCCAGCTACACTTTTACCTATTAACTATTCAGCATCATTATCTCCTTTGCAATGCTGACTAATATTCTAGGACACTGCAGAAATTGAGGACATAAGATTTAATGGCATTGTGTACAATATTAGGTGTTGAACAAATCATCTTCAGGTTTGCAGCAGAGGGTATGCTATTGGGTCGTTCCTATGTGGGTTCTCAGATGGCGCAGGGGTTACACACATAGGTATGAGGTACAAAGAAGGTACCTCAAATTAAGGTATCATTCAATGCACAAACAGTAGAATTGACCAATACATGTGCAGATAACATCGTCCTTACTCACTGAATAAAGGGACAATGGCCAACAAAGATATGAAGTTAGCTGACACAAAGGAAACCGAGCAATTGCGAACTGCTGTGTCTCAGGCTGGAAGAATGTTTACAATGGAGTTGCCAATGGGCTGCTATTTCTTGATCTATTTCACAGCACAGACTTAGGTGTGCAGGGCACAATTTCAATATTTGCTGTTGACATCAAATCTCTAAGCATTGTGTAAGGTGGTAGAGTTCAAGTGGACGTAGACGGTCTGGTAGAATGGGTGGACATGTGACAATAAAATAAAAGCAGAGAAATGGAATTGATACTTTGTGATAGGCAGAATGAGATCAGGCAACTTAAAGTAAGCAGCATCATCCTGCACACAAATTATAGTACATAGCACTGAACAGCATAGGAACGGCCCTTCAGTAACAATGTAGTACTGAAAATGACGCCAAGTTAAACTAAACCCTCTGCCAGCCCTTGGTCCATATCCCTCCATTCCTTGTATATTCACGTGATCATCTAAAACTCCCTTAAATGCCCCTATCATATCTGTCTTTACCACCATCCCTGAAAGCACATTCCAGGCTTCCACCATTTTCCATGTAAAAACCTTGCCCCTCACATCTCCTTTGAACTTTCCCCCTCTCACCTTAAACACATTCCCCCCAGTATTAGACATTTCAACTCTGAGGAAAAGATTCTGATCATCAATCCTATCTATGTATCTCATAGTTTTATAGACTTCTGTCAAGTCTCCCCTCAGCCTCCATCACTCCAGAGTTTTTCTAGACTCTCCTTATTGCTCATACTCTCTAATCCAGGCAGCATCCTAATAAACCTCTTTTGCAATATCTCCAAAGCCTCCACATCCTTCAAATAATGTGGCGATCAGAATTGAATGTAATACTTTATGATTAGCCTAACTAAAATATGAGAAACTGCTACATGATATCCTGACTGTTGTACTCAGCTCCTCTACAAAACATTGGAGGCTGTGGAGAAGTTGTGAAGTAGTTAATTAAATATACAGGATCCTGGGATTTATAACTTATTGGCAGAGAGTAGAAGAGGAAAGAAGTTATGATAAACCTTCAGAAAACACCACCTGAAATGGAGTATTGTGCTCAACTCTGGGCACTGTGTTTTCAGAACAATGTGAGAAAGTGCAGATTAATGTTTGCAGAATTGTTTCAGGGATGACAACCTTGTAAGAAAGAAAGATTGGAGAAGCTTGGCTTGTCGTTCTGGGACTAGAAGGCGGAGAGAAGATTTGACAGAGGTGTAGATAATCACGAGGATCTTAGATGGATTAGATAAAGCAAAATCATTCCCATTGGCAGAAGGATTTAGAACCAAAAGGCAATAATTCAAGGTGATTAGCAAAAAAATGGTATGAGAAAAAGCATTGAATGATTAGGAAAATGAATGTTTTATCTAAAATTGTGGTGGAGGTAATGTCAATCATGAGTGTCAAAAGAGAATTAAATAATTATTTCAGAGAATCAAATGGACGGCTAACAGTGGATGATCTAACTTATGCAGAGAACGGGCACAAACACAGCAGGTTGAATGGTCTCCTGTGCTTAACCATGCAATGGTATTATTTCATTTTTGTAAGGAAGCGGATGTGGGAGGGCTGAGTAAATCTGGATAGAAAAGAATATGCAGAAACAAACAGAGATAGCATTATCTGTGATTGATACAACAGGATTGGCAAGGCATGGAGATGGCAGAGGTCAAGGTGTAGCATATTTTATATATATATATATATATATATATAGATAGATAGATAGATAGATATATAGGAGAGATTACGTGGAAAGGAGACTTTAAGGAAGAATAAGAGTGAAATGAACTTAGAGGAGAGAGAACATAATAAATTAAATCAGAGATTGAAATTACCAAGCATGGAAATCCATTCATTTCAAAGGCTGAAGAGTGAAGACCTCTCAGTGAGATATTCAACACATTTTGTAACATCACTGGACAAAATTCAAAACTCAACACATAGTTTGCTTTTCTAACTCACTTTTCCTAGTTCTGCAACCCTATGAAATGTGTCTCTTGCATTCACCTTAAGTTCTCTGCAATCTTCAGGTTTTTAAAAGCCAAGGTAGCTATTGATTAATTTAGCTCATCTTAACTTTCTTATTTAGAATGCGCCTGGTCACAGAGTCAGATAAAGCCCCTCGTCAATGGGTGCTTTAAGCCCACCTTACAATTTAGTTCATTAACACTCCTCAACAATGTGAGTCCTTGGTTGGCCTTCACCACAACAGGAGGTTGGGTAGCCTTGGTAACCCAACAAATGTTGGCTGACTATGCAGAGCACCTGGCCAGTTTTGAAATGGTTACAAGAGTCCACTATCATCGTTGGAGCTGAAAGTCACGTAGATGAGCAATGGGCTCTCTAATGGGAGAAAGCTCATCCTGAATGTTTACTTTCCTGTCATGTCAGCTATTACTCATTGGTGTTGTGGGTTTAACCATGTGAGGCCAAGATTGGTGCCACACTTTGTTTCTTTATGTGTTCCTGGGATGCAAGCATCAGTGGCTTGGTCAGCATTTATTGCACAAATCAAATTTCCCTTGAGACTGCAATGATGTATTGTGTTCTTGAAATGCAGTTTATGAAATGTGGGGACAATGCTGTTAGGAATGGAGTTCAGGTTTTTAACCATTGATAGAGTCACAGATTTGGAAGGTTCTGTTTGAGAAGTCTTGGTGAGTTACGGCAATACATCTTGTAAATGGTACAGACTGCTGTCCATGTGGTGATGCGACATTCCATGTGGTAGATGGGATATCAACCAATACTGTGCCACAATATTCTGCAGTAGAATGCATCATGGCAAGGGAAGAGTTCTTTCGCACTTTGCCTGAAATCACCATGACATGCGGGCCAATTTCCTAAGGAGATTATTCAACATATTAACTGTTTTTTTCTGCGGTCATGATAGGTGCACTCTCTATGTGAGGGTTCTATCTACAGTGACAGCTGCATAAATGGAGTGAGTGTTGTCCTTTGGCTCTGGCCATCCTGCGTGATATTCAGGTCCTTCTAGGAGCTGGCTTGGAAGGTGGGATACAATATAAACTATTTTGTCATATGTTTATAATAATTATCCACTCAAGAATATAATAATGGCTCAACAGCCACACAAACATATGGAAATTGGATCTTTCTTGAGCAACTTTCTCATTATTAAGAAGAAAACAGATATTTTTCATGTGTAGATATTTCATTTCTGTTTAGTCAAGGTAGTCAATTTAGATTTATTTGCTGTTTACCAATTGTACAACTTTTGTTCTTATCAGATGTAGAGATGGAGTATTGGTATGGCATAAACAGATTTATTTAATCAATGGCCAATAAAAGTTGTTATTTTTATTAATACAACAAATCTACATGATGAAAAATACAGGACAACACTTTGAAAATAACAATATTAGTCAAAACGGTGTCAGATTCAAGTCACAACTGTTCAGTGATTGGAAAACATTTATTCATTTTAAGACTGTAGTAACACTTCCCAAAGATATGTACTACTGTTCAGCTGATGTTTCATGTATACCATATCTTATTATTAATGAACTGTGATCATCATTGGGAGAAAATGTTCCCAATAAAAGAGGCTCCATCTCTGCCATTAAAAATATTTTCAATTGTCAAATCAAATTTCCTTCAGGCATGGAGCATCTGGTATTTCATGATAGAGGATGAAATTATAAGACATATTTGTGATGAGAGTTGTGTGCTAACTGGGTAGAACAGCAACAGAGTTGGAATCACAGTCTTTGTTTTGATTCTTTGGTTAATCTGACAATGTTATTTTTAGAGTCTGCATATTTTCCCAATTTGTTCAGTCCCTGGATCTCATGTAGCCAGCTGTCTATCCGACATGCAAACTTCAGCAATTCGTGTAAGTATGGGACAATTGATTCATTGTTTGCCAGAAGCTATTTCAAATATTGACAATATCACCTTCTCCTGATTAAGCTAGAATATTTGTTGGAAAGGCAAGACATGTTGTCATGGAAATAGTGTTTTAAATGCAGCAGTCCCAAGGAATTAATTTTCCTTTGTTGTACTGGAATGCTACTCTGACACAAAATGCATGTAAAAGTGCCAAAGAGCAGAAAAGATCATCATGTGAAGTGCAGAACTTATGAAAACAAAAATCATCTTGCTAGATTCATGGTGTACTTGAAACCAAGGTTCTGGAACAACTGTTGCAGTGCACGTTACTTGCTAATATAGCATCCAAGATAATCCTGCCTTGAATTTTCAGAATTTTTAGATTTAACGATTTTGTGATTCGGTTGAATTTGCCACATTTCTTTTGTGACATTCATCTAATTTTTGGGTTGTGAAATAATTGCTGCAGAAGAGAATGTTCAGGTTGCCTGACAAAAAAAATGAAGAACCTTGCTTTGTGCTCCCTGACCAATTCAGAAGGGTGAGTGTAGGTGGCCATTTTGTACAGCATGTGAAGGGACCTCAACAGGCTCCAGAGAAGAGAAAGTTGGATTTCTTAGCTGCAGCAAATCCCAGACATTCTGAGCAGAGCTTGGATGACTGCTTCCTGGACCTTTCACTCTAACCTGGTTGTTCACCTGAGGAAGCTGAGGGACTTCAGTGAATTGAACTCTCCAAAAAGGATGATACAGGGGACATCATTTTTCAAACAAGTGGACATGGTTAGGAGTAGCTGAGGATGTGACTAGCAGCAGTCCTGACGCAGCTCTTCGCTGCCCACGGTTGACCAATTAGATTCATGGGTCTCAGGAGGGAATACAAGCTGGGTGGTATGATACTATCAGGTGCCAAGTTCCACAGTCTGAGTCACACTGCACTCTCCTGCACAATGCTCATTAAATTTGGAGGACGAATAGCTAGTTAGCTGGATGGTTAGTTTGTGATGCAGAGTGACATCAACATCATGGGTTCAATTCCTGTACTGGCTGAGATCATATGAATGCCCTGCCTTCAGAACTCACTACCAGTAGTCTCTCTTTAATAAGAAAGCATCTGCATGGCCCTCTGGAACCATGGCGACTTTCACAAGCTAGCATGATTAATCACTTCATCCATTCCTCTGCCTGCACACAATTCCCATCCCCATCTGAGCAACCAATAATACTCTCACCTCCACCGGTTTCCCTGTTGCTTTCATGCCGCACTGTCACGATGCTCAAAAGTCTTGCACTCCTCTGAGCACAAGCCATTCCTAACACTCTGGGCTCTCTGTTTCATCGCCTTGCAGGAAAGAGAGGTCACACACCTTGTTGAAAGTTCAAGTTGTGGGAGTATGTGAGATACAGAAGCGGGCTTCCGGTGAGAGACACTTTATTGGACATTGATGATACATGCCTGACTGGTTCACTGGGAATGTAGTTACAAAGTTTAATTGAGCTATTTAGCTATGAAGTAAGGTTGGGTAGATTGGGTTTGTTTTCACTGGAATGTAGGAGGTTGAGGAGCGACCTACTGGAAGTTTATAAGATTGTGAATGCCACAGCTAAAGTGAAAATTATGAGGCTTTTTTACCAGGGTGGAGGGATCAATTATTAAGGGACACATGTTCAAGGAGCAGGGCGCATGTTTAAAAGAGATGTGCAAGGCACATTTTTGACACAATGGGAGATGAATGTCTAGAATGTACTGCCAGATAAGGAGGTGGATGCAGACACAATAGCAACATTCAAGAAGCACCTGGATTAATGCATAAATAGGAAGGGAATAGAGGGATACGGATCCTATAAGTGAAGACATGGAAGGGCAAAATGTGTCAGCGTAGACTTGGAGAACCGAAGGGCTTGTTCCTGTGCTATTTGTTCCTTGTTCTTCTTTGTTGAATGTTTTCAACATTAAAAAAGAAAGAAAACATTACGTATAGTTTCTCAGGATAAAGAGATCAAAGAGGATGGGAAAGGAGTGGGGGCAAGGTACTGAGTTGGATGATTGTTCATAACATATTGAATAGCAGATCAAACTCAAAGGTGGAATAGCTTACATCCTGCCACTATATTTTTCAATATTTCTATGCACTTGTAAACATGTGCCTCAAAAAGTTGCAATAAGGGGTTCATTTGCTGTAGAATCTCTTTCAGGGCATGGGTCTCTGTGTGCTTCTTAATGGCTAACCCCTCTCTATATTGTGGAGTGGCAGTAGGTGGTGAAGAAGGCAGCCAGGGCTGCCACAAAAGCCTGTAATATTAATCCTATTCCCTGAACCTTCAGGAGGTATGGGCAGCAGAGCTGCATAACATCTGTGTAAGTCTGAAAGAAACTGCTGAAGGTCAGTGAAGAATTAGTCAGAGTGGAATGCCTTGCAGTCAGTTCGGCACTCAACTGCCAAAAGTGATTGTGCTTTTAGACCCAAAGGAGTACTTTGCAATGCAGCCTCTCAGTCTATCATTGTCTACAACTCTTCAATGTAAATGATCCAAAACTTAAAGGCTTGTCAGATTTACTAAGGCAGAGCCTCCAGCTATGTTTCCACATTCTCCTGACTGTTTAGGATCGAGACACATGTCTCTAACTGTTAAGTCTGGAAAGAGTAAATCCCTCTTTATTTCCACTTTGATGACTTCAATCACCATTCTACTCTTATGAAAAGTGGCTGGAGGATGGAACAAGATGACAAACTGGTCACCACACTGCACCAACCCTGGCTTCGATCTGTGTCTTCATGAGACTTGGAAGAAGCTATTAGGAGAAAGTGAGGACTGCAGATGCTGGAGATTAGAGTCAAGATTGTGGTGCTGGAAATGCACAACAGGTCAAGCAGCATCCGAAGAGCAGGAGAATCGATGTTTCAGACAAGAGCCCTTCATCAGGAGTGAGGCTTGTGAGCTGAGGGGGTGGAGGGATAAATAAGAGGTGGGTCAGGCTGGGGGGGAAGGTGGCTGAGAATGTGATAGGTAGACGGAAGTGGGGGTCATAGTAATAGGTCAGAGAGGAGGGTGGAGGGGATAGCTGGGAAAGAAGAGGACGGTGCTGAGTTGGAAGGTTGGAACTGGGATAAGATGGGGGAGGGTTAATGAGGATATTGTTGAAATCCACATTTATGCCGTGTAGTTGGAGGGTTCCAAGGTGGAAGATGAGGCATTTTTCTTCCAGGCATCGATTAGTTAGGGTGTGGTGAAAGGGAAGAAAGCAGATGGGGAAGGGGAGGGAAATGTATCTCAGGTGATGGAGTCCAATTATAGGTGGCAATGGAGACGGAGGAATTGGGAATAAGGGATGGTGTTTTTACAGGAGGCAGGGTGGGAGGAGGTGTAGTCCAGGTAGCTGTGGGAGTCAGTAGGTTTGCAGAAAATGTCTGTGTTGAGCTCCTTGATGGAGATGGAGAGCTCCAGGAAGGGTGGGAGGTGTCTGGGATGGTCCATGTGAATTTAAGGTTGATGTTGGTGAATGTGTTGGTGAAGCTGATAACAGTTCAACCTCCTCGTGGGACCAAACAGTGGCGCCGATGTAGTCATCAATGTAGCAGAGAACCAGGTGGGGAATGGTGGCAGTGTAACCCCGGAAGATGGACTGTTCTACATAGCCGACAAAGAGATAGGTATAGCTTGGGCCCTTTGGTCTGGAGGAAGTGTGAAATTATTGAGGGTGAGGACCAGTTCAGCCAAACAAATGAGAGTGTCAGTGAAAGGGAACTGGTGGGGACACCAGGAGAGGAAGAACCAGAGGTCTTGAAGGTCCTGGTCATGGAGGATAGAGGTATATAGGGACTAGATGTCCATAGTGATGATGAGGCATTGGGGCCAGGGAAACAAAAGTCTTGGAGGAAGTGGAGGGCGTGACTGGTGTCCTGAATATATTTGGGGAGTTTCCAGACTGGGGGGATAAGACAGTATCAAGGTACATGGAGCTGAGTTTGGTGGGGCAGGAGCAAGCTGAGACAATGGGTCGGCTGGGGCAGTCAGGTTTGGTTGGTTTCAGTGGCGGTGGATCTTGCAGCAATCACTGCGGTGGTGGATCTAGTGGCAGTCGTGGTGGCGGTTGTCTGGCTGATGGTTGAAGAGGTAGTTGTCTCGCCAATGATCATGGAGGCAGCATGGTCAACTGTAGCTGTGGGAAGAAGTTACCACCAGTATGTTGATTTCAAATACTCCAACGAATCAAAATTAATTGCCTGCTTCCACTTCACCTAAAATTGCCTGTCTGTTATCATTGTAAGTTTCCTCATATTTTAAGAACTCCAAACCATCATCCCCACTTTTTTTTTTGAATCACTTGTGGAGTGTGGGCATTGTTGGCTAGGCCAGCATTTTCTGCCCATCCCTAGTCACCCTTGAGAACGTGACAGTGAATTGCCTTCTTGAATTGCTATAGACCCACAAAGCAATTAGAGAGGGAATTCTAGGAGTATGAAGAAATGAAGATAAATTTTCAGGTAAGGATGTTGAGTGCCTTGGCAAAAATTACAGGTGGGTGTGTTCCCGTTTATCTGCTGCCATGAACCTTCTAGAGGGAAGTGGTCATGGGTTAGAAATGTCTTGTGTGAATATTTGCTGTGCATTTTGTAGATAGTATACACTGCTGCTCCTGAGCATCATTGATGGAAGGAGTTGATATGCAGTGCCAATCAAGTAGGCTGCTTTGTCCAGGATGGTGTCAAGCTTCTTGAGTGAAGTTGGAGCTGTGCTCATCGAGGCAGGAGGGGAGCATTCTACAACACAACTGATTTGTGTCTTGTTTATGGTGGACAGGCTTTGTGGAGTCAGGTGGTGAGTAACTTGTTACAGGATTCCTAACTTCTGCTTTTGTAACCATTGTATTTTTATGGCTTGTTCAGTTCAGCTTCTAAATAATGGTGACTCCAAGATGTTGATAATGGGATTCAATGACGTTATTGAAAGTTTTGGGGCAGTGGTTAAATTGTCTGCTATTGGAAATAGTCATTATAATCATGTTTATGTGTGAAAAAGGTATACATACAAATAATTTTTCTTTGTTGTTTCACTTAATCCACTTCCAGAAACAGGATTATTGAGTTGATCTAGGGAGAACTCTGAACCACCAGAGTGAAATTTCCCATTTCCAGGCAGTCAGGAAGTGATTACACGTCCAAAGTAACTTTGGCAAAATAATACTTTACTGAAAAAAAAAGCCAGAAATCATACTCTGAAAGACCTGGGTGTCAAAGACATTAAAGATTTAAAAACTCACGCTGTAAACTGTAAATTTAAATCTTACTTTCTTTCCTGTTTAAGTTTGCTTAAAATTAATCTCTCCATAAAATGAGAAGAAAATTAAAGCTCATATGAATGAAAATGTAAGACATCCCAAGTGTAAATTAAACCTCACACTCTGATAGGCTCAACACGAAACAAATCTGTTATGTCTTGCAATGAAAGAGTTTGATAAGAATTTTCGAATCCCATCTTTTGCAGGGTATTTGCAACATTAGCACTGACGTTACTATTGCACTCAGCAATTACAGCTCTCAGTCAATATTGTTCCAAGTCTCTGATGCATTCGATATTCTTGCCTTTCCACCACAATTACTACTTGAGCCTTTTGCCATCACTATTGTAATGTTTCTGCTACCACTCGATCAAAGCTGATGCTATCTGTCTGATATTACTCAAGCTCTCATTCATTGCTGTTCCCAGTCCTATTCCCTATTTTGAATGCCAGCCAAATTTATCAATTCTTCCAATCTGTTTCCATCAACCTCATTCCGATCAATGTCACCACCTTGCTATTAATTCTGCTCGGTTTCCACTTTGTGTCCTGTTGCCAACTAAGAAAGAGATTGACAGCATTTGAAATGATCATTCTTCTTTCTTAACCTCTTCAGTACAATTTTAGTTTCCTGCAACATTGGTGTACAGAAACTGAATGAAACTGAAAGGTTGTAGCCAGTTTGAAATTAAGCAGCTACTTGAACTAGCACTATGTGGAGAGCAACAAGGGATCTCTGGAGAATATGTTGAAGTACAATGGATTCTGCCACAGCTCAGACTCTAAACCAAAAGCTGAGATCTCTCTCCAACAAGAAACTAGTGTCCAGGTGAACAAGAGGGATGAAAGTGTTCCACAGCCAAGCTATTAATGAGGAGTTATAAGAATCTTTCATAACTTAACATCACAACACTACACAAAAAAAACCAAGGTTGTGTGCACGTAATTAAGTATCAAATAGTTTTTCAACTCACACATTTTTGCTGATTGTTAGGCAAAAGAGACCTGGTCTTTTGAATTTTGCAAGTGAAAAAAATATTCCCTATAAGCTATTGTATCACGTTCACACCTTGTTTTTTTTAAAATTTACTTTCAAGTGACATGAACAAACCATTGACATTTGTGTGGCTTTCCCTAACTGCCTTTAAACTCAGTGATCATTTTTGAGAGTAATTAAAAGTAAATCACATTGTTGCTGGTCTGGAATCACATACAGGCCAGACTAGGTAAGAACAGCAGATTTCCTTCCCTAAAGGATGTTAATGAAGCTGATGGATTTTAACATTAATTGACAATAATTTTCTTGAATTTTTACTGAGATCATGGTGCAAGGCAAACCTTTTTTGTTAATTAATCAAAATTAAATTATGCCAACTGCTAAAGTGGCCTTCACATAATGCTTGTATGACCTAAATCTAGAACTCTTGTTTAATAGTCTCACAACATTACCACAGTTTCATCATCTCCCCTGAACAGCCTTCTATTTTATGATAATGTGTATCAGCTCGAGCAATGTGAGCAATGCTTGAAGGAAAAGTTGTATCTTTGAGGACGCATACCTTTTGTTGGCCCAAAGGAAAAGTTCATTAGTTTGATTGTAAACAATCAGTGCATGATGGGTTTGGCCTGGAAAGCAGGGTAAGGTTTAACCTAACTGGTATTTGTATGGTGAAGAAGCAGAAAAGATGGCTGAACAGATGATTATCACCATAGTGTGCCCTTGTGAGAGTAGCAATGAAAGGTTTAATAAGATGGTTGGTGCCAGAGAAGGAAAACATTAGTGAGCATAAAAAGAGCAACAAAGACATGACTTGAAATTTGTTCAAATTTTCAAGATCGACTATTTCACAAAAGCAGATGCAAGTTTTCAATCATAGGAGGGAAGTTTATATATATTGAGCTGTGGAAATGTGGTAGGGCTGTTACTAATTGGTCGAGAAAAGAAGAGTTTGAAGAGATGTAATCAGACTCTGCAAGGTTTATCACTGGCCATGGATAGGCATTGAGGAGAAATTGCTGTCAGCTGAGAAAGATGAGAGAAAGAGGCATATCTAGCCGCTGTCATATAAATGATCAAGTTGAGTTAAGACATCTTTCATCTCACCAAACACAGACTCAACAAAATGACAGAGGAAAACTGCTTCAGGGAGAAAAAGATGCCTGTTAAAAACTGAAAAAAATCAGAATTGCAGGAAGTTGTGACAAGATCTAGAAAGAGTATTAAATGGATAGCAGACTTGTAATATTGCATTAACTTCTGATCTGTTCTGTTTTATTGATTAATATGAGTTAGGAACATTTTATAATTCAGCAGAGAATAACAGTTCATGCTAAACATAGGGATTTACCCAATCATTTTAAATATTGGAATCGCTATAAGTAACTTGCATAAACTTGTTAAAAATACAAGAATTAATCAGCTGGGTCAACAGACTGAATTAGTAGCTTAGACATTTGCTGTAATTACAGAGTCATCTCCTTCCTTTACCCCTGCTGTGCTGTTTCCACATTTCACCTAGTCCTACGTTGGCTTGCTTTCCAAGCACAGTTGTTAACCAGTCCCTCCCCCCTGCAGAGTTGTTTCTCTGCTCAGATCTATTTTCCATGCCTTCCTTCCCATCTCTGATCTCAACATCCCTTAGTCCTTGATTAGATCCATGCAGATGGATAAACACGTCCAGACATGTATATTGAACATGTCTTAATAATGTTGTCATTAAACCCCATACACAAGTTCATTTCATACACAAGTTATAGTGTGAAACATACTGTGTTTTGAGATGGTGAGTTCTGGCTATTGCACTGTCAAGTGTCACTTTGAAAGCTGCGTTAACAATATATGGTGGTGTGGAGATTGACATATCTAAGTCTACATTCAGTGATGGACAAAAATGCATGCCAGATGTACTGATTGCATAATATTAGAAAGATTGAAAACTATCTGTAATATATTAATATAAACTTGCATACAGCTGCAGTTCTTGTGTTTGTTCCTTTCACTTTTGACTCTCTACACACTCAATTGATAAAACTCAGTTGTATTAAAATGAAGAACCTGATTGTACTGAGGCAAAAGGGGTCCCATTGCCAGGATCATGAGTGGAGCGGTGGGAGTGCAAAACGAGCTGGGCCATTATCAAGATCAGGGCTCTACCTTATATGAGGTGCTGCTGTAAGTTTCAAACCTAGTTTCTGAAACATTTCCTTTGTGGCATTTTCTGATATAGTCCTGTTGCACAATTTTGGCCAATTTGAAATTTTTGAGTGAGTATTTTCTTACTTTTTGCACTAAGCTCTGATTATAACTTTAGATTATTGGCTGTCAACATATTCACTTTGCCAGCAGACCTGCAATCTGTTTTGAATATTCTTCTAATGGTAAAGCCATTGCTTACAATGGATGTAAGGGATGCTTCTCCATGTGATGAAGATGACACAATTCTGCTAAGAGTAGGGCTATATTCTGTATAACACATAAAATTATTATTATCCTTTTCCTATAATTGGTTGTTATTAATGGATATCCCCAGTGTAACTTATTCTTACGTCCTTCATCTCTCAAATAAAGTCTCTGAAACTTTGCAACAGTGCTCCAAATGTGGGAGTTGCATCCCTCTGTTGGGATTGAGTCTTAATGATTAAAGTCTGGGATGGAGTTAACTGAGCACTGGATGAGGCTAGAGATCCAATGGTAGAATATTCAAATAAAATGTGAACCCATTATAATTCAGCAAAATTAGTCAATATCTTAAATTCCTTCCAGCCTTGCACCCAGGTCCTTGAAAGCAATGTTCCAGATGTTGTTATTATGATTGTGGTGAAAATTGACTATCAATACTTAACTTTTATCATTTTACTTCAACACCTGGGACTTCCATGAACCAAAAATGTATTCAAAAAATACTGCGGTGACCTAAAATAGCTGCTGTGGTCACCTGATAAACTCAGCAACCCATGTGGAAAATATAAAAACTGTCTGCATTGGAATTATCATTTTAATCAGGAAGCATTGAAAATCAATGAAGTGTCAAAAAATTGCATTTCTTATTTGACTCCCCTTTGCATGGAAGTTCACACAATGTAGCTGAAATGTAATTGTCAAAAGGTTCAGTATGGAAAAGAGAATGGAGCTAGACTGGGAATATACAAACAAACCATATCTGAGTAACGTTTAAGCAGCAAAGAAAGAAACAATATGAACTGAATATATCAAGGATACAGAAAGTTCTATTCTCCCTTTATCCCTCACAATCTTAATCTCAACAAACCAGTACTAGTAAAAATCAACTTGCAAAATCTTCTATCTACTGACTAATCAAGGATATCTGAAAAGTTCACCACTCCTGAGGAAACAGACAGCAGCGAAACGGCTGGATCTCAGGTTTCACATTCATAATTCAAAAACTCAAAAAAAAATGACCCTGCTTTATTTCTGGCTGTCTGTACTAAAAACCCTACTTCTTTGAAAAGTGTGCTTTGTGTGATATGTTTTATTAGTTTGCAGTTTCATTCAAGAAAACGTTGAACATAGAACATAGAACATTACAGCGCAGTCCAGGCCCTTCAGCCCTTCGGCCCTTGATGTTGCGTCGACCTGTGAAACCAAACTGAAGCCCAACTAACATCCACTATTCCATTTTCATCCATATGTTTCTCCAATCACCATTTAAATGTCCTTAAAATTGGCGAGTCTACTACTGTTGCAGGCAAGGAGTTCCAAGTCCTTACTACTCTGAGTAACGAAACTACCTCTGACATCTGTCCTAAATCCATCACCCCTCAATTTAAAGCTATGTCCCATGCCAGCCAACACCATCCGAGGAAAAAGGCTCTCACTGTATTCCCTATTTAATCCTCTGGTCATCTTATATGTCTCAGGGTGTAGGTTTGCTCACTGAGCTATAGGTTTGATATCCAAACGTTTCATTACCTGGCTAGGTAACATCATCAGTGGCAACCTCCAAGTGAAGCGAAGCTGTTGTCTCCTGCTTTCTATTTATATCTTTCTCCTGGATGGGGTTCCTGGGGTTTGTGGTGATGTCATTTCCTGTTCATTTTCTGAGGGGTTGATAGATGGCATCTAGATCTATGTCTCAACTAAGTCATCTGTCAAACTTCTTTCTAACGAAAACAGCTTCAAATCCCTTAGCCTTTCCTCATAAGATCTTCCCCTCCATACCAGGCATCATCCTAGCAAAACTCCTCTGCACCCTTTCCAAAACTTCCACATACTGCCTATAATGTGGTGACCAAAATGTATGCAATACTCCACGTGTAGCCACACCAGGGTTTTGTCCAGCTGCAACATGACCTCCTGGCTCCAAAAATCAATCCCTCTACCAATAAAAGCTTTCTTAATAATCCTAACAACCTGAATGGCAACTTTCAGGGATCTATACACATGGACACCGAGATCGCTCTACTCATCCACACTCCCAAGAATCTTACCATTAGCCCAATACTCTGTATTCCCTTTACTCCTTCCAAAGTGAATCACCTCACACTTTTCCACATCAAACTCTATTTGTCACCTCTCAACCCAGCTCAGCAGCTTATCTATGTCCCTCTGTAACCTGCAACATCCTGCAACGTTATCCAGAACTCCACCAACCTTAGTGTCATCTGTAAATTTACTAACTCAGTGGTGTTCCACAGGGATCAATGCTGGGGCCACTGTTGTTTGTGATAAATTATCTGGAAGAGGGCATTTTTTGTCTGATCAGAAAGTTTGCAGATGACATGAAGATTGATGGAGTAGCAGAAAGCATAGAGGGATGTCAAAGAATACAGGAGAATATAGATAGACTGGAAAGTTGGGCGGAGAAGTGGCAGATGGAGTTCAATCCAGGCAAATGTGACGTGATGCATTTTGGGTTTTCTAATTCTAGAGCAAACTGTACTGTAAAAGGAAGAGTCTTGGGGAAAGTTGAGCAGAAAGATCTGGGAGTTCAGATCCATTGTACCTTAAAGGTGGCTAGACTGGTGGATAGAGGGGTCAAGAAGGCACTTGGTATGCTTGCCTTCATCGGACAGGGTACTGAGTATAAGAGCCGGCAAGTCATGAGTACAAAACTTTGGTTCGGCCACATTTAAAATACTGTGTACAGTTCTGGTCGTCACATTACCAAAAGGATTTGGACATCTGGAGAGGGTGCAGAGAAGTTTTATGAGGATGTTGCCTGGTATGGAAGGTGCTAGCTATGAAGAGAGGTTGAGTAGGTTAGGATTGTTTTCATTAGAAAGAAGGGGATTGAGGGGGGCCCTGACTGAGGTCCATAAAATCATGAAGGATATAGACAGGATAGATAGAGGTAAGCTTTTTCCCAGGGTGAGGGATTCAATAATGAGAGGTCACGCGTTCAAGGTGTGTGGTGAAAAGTTTAAGGGGGATATGTGGAAAATATTTTACACAGAGGGTGGTAGGTGCCTGGAATAGGTTGCCAGCAGAGGTAGTAGAAAGTGCGTCTGGAGAGATGCATGAGTAGGTGGGGAGCAGAGAGATACAGATGCTTAGAAATTGGGCGATAGGTTTATACAGTGGATTTGGAATGGCTCAGGCCTGGAGGGCCGAAGGGCCTGTTCCTGGGCTGCAAATTTTCTTTGTTCTTCGTTCTAACCCATCCTTCTATGCCCTCATCGCGGTCATTTATAAACAGCAATGGCCCCAAATCAGATACTTGCGGCAAACCACTAGTAACTGAACTCCAGGATGAACATTTCACATAAACCACAAACCCCGTCTTCTTTCAACTCGCCAATTTCTGATCCAAACTGCCAAACCACCCTAAATCCATGCCTCCATATTTTGTGCAATAGCCTACCATGAGGAACCTTATCAAATGCCTCACTGAAATCCATATACACCACATCAACCACTTTACCCTCATCCACCTGTTTGGTCACCTTCTCAAAGAACTTAGTAAGGTTTTTGAGGTACTACCTACTCTTCACAAAACCATGTTGACTATCCTCAATCAACTTATTCCTTTTTAGATGATTATAAATCATATCTCTTATAACGTTTTCCAAAACTTTACCCACGATCGAACTAAGGCTCACTGGTCTATAATTACCAGGGTTGTCTCAACTCCCCTTGTTCAAGAAGGGGACAACATTTGCTATCCTCCAGTCTTCTGGCACTATTCCTGTAGACAATGAAAACATAAAGATCAAAGCCAACAACTCTGCAATCTCCTCCCTGGTCTCCCAGAGAATTCTAGGATAAATCCCATCTGGCCCAGGGGACTTATTTATTTTCACATTTTTCAGAATTGCTAACACCTCCTCCTTGTGAAACTCAATCTCGTCTGGAATTGGTTTGATTTGGTTAACTAAGTTTAATTGAAAAGTTTTTGGCTTTATGTTGCATGGGGGAAAAAAAGGGATGGTTAGTTATTTGTTTTGACTTATCAGGAGGGTGCTAAAAATAAGAGGAGCCATGACCCATCCTAATCTGATCATAAAAATCTCTTTTGCTGCTTCTTCCCAATTGCTCCAGAACACGTGTGAGGCATCTCCTGCCTAGCTGGGTTACAATGTATCTCTCTGTATTTTTATCACTTCATCCAAGATAACTGGTGCATTATCTGAAAACATAGGGGGTTTTTGTGTTTCTCAAATGTTCAGTTATTGCCAAAACCATCACAGCTCAGACTGACAGTTGAACAATACTCCAAACTCCTTTTACATCCATTATGCATCTTCTCTTAAAACAGTGCATGCTTTCTGGGATCTACTATTTTCCTACTCGACAAATCATTGTCATCAAAGGTGCAATCTGAAAAAAACTTTTAACAGTATTAAAGGTTGTCACACCAGTTAGTTTGCCAGGTAGAAGTATGTGAGTAAGCCATCAATAGCGTTTTAGTCAACAGACATTCATTTGGGATGAAGATTGACAATGATTGGCAATCATTTCAACAACCAAAGAGATAAAACACCAAAGAGCAACCTTCCTTAAATCAAAGTTTTGAACCTAATATAGATTTGGAAGGTGCATTAGATGAGATTGGATAAATGCTGCTTTTGTAAATTAAAACAGCGATCACAAACAGAATCAGAATTGAAAAGTAGCAGCCTGTAATCACGGTGAATAAAATACATCATTCTGACCTAGTTTCAATCAGTGGCAGAAATAAAGGTCAAACGCATTTTTGGCATAACCATGATCAAGTGGATGTGAACAAATGGGGACCAGGTCTGCTGTAATGATTCACTGGATCGGGAGAAGTTAAAAATAATCATCCAGTGAGTCAGAAAGACCTCAGGCAGTCACCATGAACCAATCTGTCAAGTTCACGGACATCGTAAAATTGACAGCTATAACGGTATTTTTGAATTCAGCCATAAATTCAGATTAATACAGTGAAACCTCATATAATGTAAATGTAAATTAATGAAACTGGTTATGGCAGTGGACCATGGTTTGCTGACTCTTACCATCCCCAGTCAGTCGATCATTATGAAGTGTCAATAAACCAATGAATGATTGGTATGTCAGTTTCCAGATCAGATTATTGCCTTGAGTTTTGATGCTCGCCCACTGGCCTGACTAGGAGCCAAAAGCCCACATGCCAGAAGTAGCTTAATGACAAGTAATTAAGAAGACAACTGTCAATATGTCTGGTTAGTTGCAGCAATTTAACACAATTGTAACACTTACCATAAAATCATTAAATATAAGAGCAGAATAATAAGACAGCGATCTGGGCTCAAAACTCACATACCATTTGTTAATTGGCTTAATGAGACTTCATAATGATCGACTGACTGGGATGGTAAGAGTCAGCAAATTATGGTCCATTGCCCTAACTGGTTTCATTCACCCACATTTGCGCAATATGAAGTTCCACTGTACTAATCATTAGATATAGGACCAGATAATAATGACCCATTGGTCCATCGGGTTTGTTCCACCATTCAATCATAGCTGATATGTGTCTCAACCCCATTTTCCTGCCTTCTCGCTGCAACCTTTGATCACCTTACCAATCAAGAATCTACCTCTGTCTTAAAGACACTCAATGATGTGGCCTTCTGCAGCAGTGAGTTTCACAGATTAACCATCCTCTGGTTGAAGAAATTCATCCTCATCTCAGCTCTAATGCATTGTCTCTTCACGCTGAGGCTGTGACATCATATCCTAGTCTCACGTACTGGTGGAAACATCTTCTCTATGTCCATTCTATGACATCTTCTCTGTGTCAATATTCCTTAAGTTTCAGTGAAATCTATTCCCTTATCCTTCTAAACCCCATCAAGTACAAACATAGAAACTAGAACCGCTTGTCATATGACAAGCTGTTCATCCACAGGATCATTTTTGTAAATGTCCTCTGGACCCTTCCTTCCTTAGATATGGGACCTAAAACTGCTCACAATATTCCAAATGCAGTCTGACCAGAGTCTTTTACAGCCTCAGCAGTACATCTCTGTTCTTGAAAGTCCACGTGAAATGAATGGCAACAGTGCATTTTCCTTTCTGACTACCAACTGAACTTACACATTAACCTTGAGATAATTATAAACTAAGATTTCTAAGTCTCTTTGTGCTTCAGACTTCCAAAGCCTTTCTGCATTCAGAAAATAGTCTATACATCTATTCACTAAAGTGTAAAACCTGACATTTTCCCACATTGCATTCCATTTGTTGCTTTGTCCAAGTCCTTCTGTAGCCTCCTCACTTCCTTAACACTACCCATCCCTCCAGCTATCTTTGTGTCATCTGAAAGCTTAGCAAACAATGCCGTCAGTTCCTTCATCCAGATCATTAACGTATATTGTGAATAGTTGTGGTCCCAATGTGGACCCTTGTGGAACTCCACTAGCACTGGCTACCATCTTGAAAAAGACTTTTTTTATCTCTATCTCTGCCTTCTGCCAGTCAGTCAATCCTCTATCTATGCCAGTACTTTACCCCAAATATCATGGACTCTTATCTTATTTAGGACTGTCTTGTCTGGCAACTTGTTAAAAGCCTTCTCCAAATCCAAATAGACCATGTCCACCGGCTGTCCTTTCTCCAACATACTCATTACCTCTTCCATGAATTCCAACATGACCTCCTCTGATGTTGCCATGCTGACTAAACCCCATTTTAGCATGCGCTTCCAAGTCTTCTGCAATTTCAAACCTAATAATGGACTATAAAATCTTACTAACGACTGAGGTCAGGTTGAACAGGATATAGTATCCTGTCTTCTGTCTCCCTCCTTTCTTAAACAGGGGTGTTATATGAGCCATTTTCCAGTCTTGTGGGATCCTCCCTGACTCCATTGATTCCTGGAAGATCACCACCATAATTTCCTCAACTGTCTCATTCAGTACTATGCAGTATAGTTCCATCTGGTTTGAGTGACTTATCTACATTCAGATCTTTACGCTTCCCCAGCACCTTCTGTTTAGTGATGGCCACTATGCTCACCCTGCCCCTGACTGTCCTGAAGTTCTAATATGTTGCTGATACCTTCTTGTAACGAGTTTGAGATAGCATATACTGGCCTTCATAGCGAGAGGAGTTGAGTATAGGTGCAGGGATGACTTGCTGCAATTATTCAGGGCCCTGGTGAGACCACAACTGGAATACTGTGTGCAGTGCTCATCTCCTACCTCAAGAAGAAGTTCATGCTATGGAGAGAGTGCAGTAGAGGTGTACCAGACTGATCCCTGGAACTACATTTGTGGAGAGGTTAACTCAGTTAGGATTATATTCACTGGAATTCAAAAGAATGAGGGGGATCTCATAGAAAGTTGTAAGATTCTAACCGAATTAGACAGAGTAAATGCTGGAAGGATTTTCCCAATGATGGGAAAGTTTAGAACTAAGGATCACAATCTAATGATACAGGGTAAATCACTTAAGACTGAGGAGGAGAAGTGTCTTCACTCTGAAAGTGATGAGCCTATGGAATTCACGACCACAAAAAAACAGTTCATGTTGAAGCATTCTATGATTTCAAGAAGGAGTTGGATATAACATTTGGAGCAAATGGGATCAAAGGAAATGTGGGAAAGGCAGAAACGAGCATTAAAGTTGGTGATTGGTCAAGATTCTGATGAATGGCAGAGCTGGCTCAAAGAGCCAAATACATTTGACGCAGCCAACATGAATTTGAACAAGGTGTTGATCGTGATTTGAATAAGTTTAAGTATTCAACCGCTTTGCCCAAGCGCTCTTATCAGTGAGGTGGAGAAAGAGACACAGAATTCAGTTTGTGATGAAACATGACTTTATTAACAACATATTCCTTATCAAAGACAATGTGAACATTTCCCAAATTCCCACAAATTTGCTCTCTATCTAACTCTATCCATTAGAGAAAAGATATTACTGTAAAGATCCATATGTTTTAGCTGATCCATTGAAATCTCCTTCCTGTCCGACATAGAGCTGCCTGTCTTCCATGAAAGGTGGATCTTGATGGTCAGTATGGACCTTCAGGCTGGGTCTACTTGGGTTGCCACACTGTCTTCCATCATGTGTCTTACTATGTGTCTTTGCTAAGGGGGTAGCTTCCAAGTGTGTGCATTTATCCTGTACATTCTAACCTTCCTGAATATTCTGTTGTCTTTGGCCAATGGAGTCAAAGTTTTCCAATTGGTTTACGCCAACACTCTTCATTGTTGCCATGCCAGGAAGGTGTAAAGTGCACAACCTCAAGCTCTGGCTGGAAGTCAAGATGCCAGGAAATCTGATCAATACTTCTCCAATACACAACTCTCAAAATAATTGTAACTGATTCCCCCTGAATCTTTGTGATCTTTTGGACCTTGCTTTTCACTGTTCTCTGTAGCTATAAGCTGCTGGCTTCTGTTCAATTTAGTTTTGCCAATTTTCTGTCAGGCCCAATTTTTTTGATTGTGGGTCAATTCAGAATATCTAATTTTGGGCATGTGGTTGCTCTGCCACAAAGGATTTTGATCAAGACCCATGGTCAGTAAGATCAAAGCCATTATAATCTGAGGGAAATGGAAAGAGATATTCTAAAGTGTCTCAGAAATGTGTAAGTTCCCAGGTGACTATTGCTGGTACCTTGTAGTGTTTGCTACCATCATTAGTATATGGTACTAGGTAAGGGTAAGGGTTCTTTACTGTTTCCAATCATTCTTTGCCTTTGTTTTGGCTTAGGCCTCTTCAGTGATTAGTGGTAGACAATATACCACTTTAGAATATCTACAGAAGAGGCACTTTTTTGAAAAAAAGATAGCAATGTAGTGATTGGAACAAATTTAACCAGGTAGATCTCATGGAATGTGAGTTCCCTGATTGGGGCTGTGCCAGGGGTTACATTCACTCTATGAGCCAGCTCTGCGCTAGTGTCACATACCATGCACGTGTGAATCCAGGGTGATGTGGTGACAGGATACCAACCTTTTGTGGAGTTATTTCAGTGACATGGAGAGAAAAGCATGCCCCAATTGAGATTCGCTCACAACATCAGGTTGTCATTTATCTGGATGACAGGGGACACCAATAAGAGCATTTAGACAACCTAGACATCATGCTTAACTGTTTCTCCAAGGTGGGTGTAAATTTGTAATAGTAATGGAAACAAAACGCTGCCAGGGCTACTTAAAGAGGACTGGACCTTAGCACCTGTAGCTTTAGGTCAAATTCAGATGTACAGTCTTATTCTGAATGCAAGTTGAAACACCATCTGGGAGGCTACGTCGCAAATGCAGATAACTTGAGCCCCTTCCCACTCGTGGATACATCACAGGTGGTGCCATCACTCAAAAAGTCTGTTCTGGTTTCAAAACTTTCTGGATACCCTTGTAGTCACCACTGACGATCTCAGACAATGAGCACAAAAGGATCCCATTGCAGCAAAACTAAAACAACTGGTGGTGATGAGGGAAACAAAAGGGCCATCACAACCAGAAGTGAATCCTTTCTGGACTCGGTGAGACCAGGTCATCATAGAGAACAACATATTATTATGGAGAGCAAGAGTGATTGTCACAAGTAAAGGTCACGGCCAGATACTGACTGAACTTCACCAGTGTCATCCAAGAGTTTCCAAATTGAAGATGTTGGCAAGTAGTTATGTTAGTGGCTAGGCCCGGAAGCTACATAGCCATTTTGGTAAAGTAGTACCTAGCCGATAAGGATGAAAATTACCACCAGCATCTCTGCCATATTTGTGGGAATGGCTGGTAAACCCTGGACTCTATTACATTTGTCTGTGCCAGTTCTATCATGGGCTCTATGTTATTGACCACTGTGGATGCCATTCAAAGAATGTGTAGAGTTCATTCATCAAATATGGGTACAATGATTGAAAACTAAGCAATTTTGTAATAAGTATACTTCTGGAGGTGTTGGTCACAGGCAACAGGCCATCATTTACCAACAGGGAATTTGAACATTTCCTAAATTCGAATGGCATTCAATATGAAAGGACAGCACCATGCCATATATCATCCCATGGTCTAGTAGAAAGAGCATATGAAGTCAGGTTTAAAGGAACAGCCTACGACTTCTCTTTATACCAGACTCTCCCAGTTCCCATTTAATTATAGGCTCACCTCTCATCCAACTACAAGAGACAGCTCCAGCAGAGTTGCTAATGGGGAGAAGATTCTGCACCAGGCTAAATCTGATTTCCTGGACCCAGGGGGGAGGGGTGCACCAATGCCTGATACACAACTCCTTTAAGCAAAAGCGATTGTTTACGTCAGGAGACAAAGTTTAGTTTTGAAACCATGGGAGTAGCTCTGCAAGAATAAGAAGCATGGTCGACATGAAGTCAGGCCCCTGGGCATGCAACGTTTGGGAGGTGAGGGGGTCCTGAAACAAGTCAAGTGAACTACGTGACAGTTGTAGCCTCACAAAGGGGGAAGGAGCAAAACATACCCAGCCCCTCAGGATATCCGTCAAGGCTGTCAGGACCCATGCGTCCTGTAACTCCACTTAGCATTGAAGAAACCTCTAAGGACAATATGGACACGGCACATATCACAGCCTCGACACTGTTACCACCTAAAGAAGAAGGTCGATTTCTTCTGAAACGCTCTGGGCACAAGAGGTGGGCTACAGGCTGGTACACGACACCAGAATCTGAGGCAGAGCTGCAGGAACCTGGGGCAAAATTGACCCAGGAGACACTACAGGAAAAAGAATGGGCCTCCATCCCAAGACTTAAGGAAGGAATGTAGAGATTGGAATGAGACCAACGAGGTGAACTTCATAGAATATGAGTTTCCTGAGTGGGATGTCAACTTGGTTCAATCAGGGAGTCCTGGCTGACAAATATAAACAGAGTGTCAGAGGTTCTGTTCACTCTAGGAGCTGTCTCTGAGCTAGTTGTGCCAGTGTCATGTATAATGCACGTGTAAATAAAGGGTGACTTGGTGAAGGGATACTACACTTCTGTGGAGTTATTTCAAGCAAGAATATTTATTGAATGATAGCAAGAAGTACAACTGCATTTGGTCAAACCCAACTATAAGGGTCTGAAGGAGGTGATAGGTCTAACCCCTCTGAAAGCTTGATTAGAACTCCTTGACTTCACCAAAATATCAGTGGGATGGACGGAGCCAATGTTACATGAATTTTAACCCCATAAGAACCATGGCTTCATACAACAAGAAACAGGAAGCAAAAGGAAATAGTTGCAGGGTATTTATTGATTGGAAGGCTGTTTCCAATGGTGTTACTATGTACCTTGCTTTTTTGTAGTGTACGTCAATGGTTTTGATTCACATTTAAGTAGCATAATTAAGAAGTTTGCAGAGGACTCAATAGTGATACTGAAAATAAATTGATTGATCAAGTGGTCAAAAAGTGACAAACAGAATTCAACTACAGAAACGTGCACTTGAACAGCACACACAAGACAAATGAATACTGTGTAGTATACTGTGAGTCAGAGAAACAAAAGAAACTTGGAGTGTATGACTCCAGATTGCTAAAGATTGTATGGTATCTGAATAAAGTATTTAAGGAGACTGATAGGAGACTTTCTTATAATGGCCAAGGCATAGGGAATAAGATGAGAACGAGAATGTTGTGCTGAGGTTATATGAAACACTTATTAGACTGTATCTTGGGCACTTTGTGTAATTCTGATCACCACATAACAAATAGAATGTGACTGCAACAGAAAGTGTACGGAGTGAATTAACAACAAATTTCGACAACAGGACAGTTTTAGCAATGAAGAAAGATTAAATGGATTTGGTTTGTTTACTTTCAGAGAAGGAGGTCAAGGGGAGATTTAACTGAGTGTTATAAAACTATGAGAATCTGAGGTAGCATGGATAGAAAGAGATTATTTGCCTTTTACAGGAATGCGAACAATAAGTGGACACAACCTCAAAGATGCAGTCTTACAAAATACTAAATTAAACTTCATGAGTGCTCAATATCATGCATTTGAAATTGCTATCAATAACACTAGTAAGTTCAGTCACTGCTCAGTTTTTTTTACATTGCCCACCCTCTCTCAACCAGCAATCTATAGCAATTAGAACTTCTATCTAACACTAACAAGCTCTATCTTACCTTCACAGATTAACGTGCTTTCAACTCACACACTAAACATCCTTGCATACGTTGACACACTTATCCCTTTCTTGAGGAAGCTGGTTCCAAATTAGCAGGAGCCTTTTACCCGTGATGGAGGGATAAATGATTGGGGCCATAGGTTTAAGCTAAGTGGAAGAAGGTTTAGAGGAAATGTGAGGAAATACTTTTTCACCCACAGGATGGTGGGAATCTGAAACTCACTGCCTATAAGGGTAGTAGAGTCAGAAAGCCTCATGATATTTAAGAAGTGTTTATATGTGCACTTCCAATGCCAAGGCAGACAAGGCTATTGGTCAAATGCTAGAAATTGGGATTAGAAAAGTCATGATTTTTTTTTGACTGACGGGGATGTGATTGGCCAAACAACATTTTTAGATGCTGTAGATCTCTATGATGCTATGGCAGTGCTGGCATCAATCCAACATTGCACTAGCTGACAGTAGGATTTGCCCACTCCACGTTCTTCATTAGATGCTAGGGTTTTACTTAACTCAGTTAGCTGGATGCCTGATTTGCCATGCAGATTGACGCCAACAGCACAAATTCAATTTCCACACCAGATGAGGTCACCATGAAGGGGTTGATCTCAACTGAGGTGTGGTGACCTTCATGTTAAACTCATCACCAGTCATGTTAAACTCATCACCAGTCATGTTTAACTCATCACCAATCATGTTTCTCTGATGAGAGAACAGCCCTGTAATCCTCAGGGACTATGGTGACTTTTACCTTACTAGATGCTAAGTGTTAATGTACTCAACAACAAGGTGCCCTGTGTGTTTTGTCCCTGAAGTGTCCATGTGCTGCTAGTACCACCTTGAAGCTCAAACAGTAGCCTCACAGAAATGGTTTAAAATAATTGTATGGATGTATTAGCTCATTGTGCTCATATAAGCTGGTGCTCATGATTGAAGTTGCTGCCATCATCTTTGTCTGGTGTGAAAGAGGTGAATCTCTAATTGTTCTAGAAGAGGCTCTTGAGGTAAATTAGACCTTATTTATTTCAAGCTGGTAACTAGTTACATTGATATGGAAAAAATTGCTACAGAGATTCTAAAGAGGACCAGATATTAGATCTTACTTCATCAATATCCTAAGTTGTTCTGTCTAGAAGCTAACATGGCATTATCACAGGATAGTGTTCAGCATTAACTCTTTCAGATCCATTAAGAATATTATCTCACCCAAGCTTTTTGTTCATTGTGAACATTTTGCATTTGTGTATATAATTACATTTACCATTGCATTATCTCCTCCACACTTTGGGACTTGCAAATTCAGGAAATTCTGAGCTTTAATTGTTCTCCCACAACATATTTCCTGTAATTTTGGAGGCCTAGTGGTTTGCTGGATTGAATTTTTGTTTTTATTTTGATTCTTTTCCTGACAGTCTGAGATTTGTAGGTTCTTTGCATCACTAAGTTTCCTGTTGGGTTCTAATTAATCAGTGGCAGATGATTAACCTGCAATGTCTGTGTCCTAAATGCAACAATCATCCCAAATGTGCTTGAGAAATCATGTCTCAGTAATTTGATTGAGTTTTTTGAAGAAGTAACGAAGTGGACTGATGAGAGCAGGGCAGTGGATGTGATCATTATGGATGTCAGCAAGGCATTTGCCAAGGTTCCTCATTCTAGACTGGTCAACAAGGTTAGATCACATGGAATACAGGGAGCACTAACCATTTGGATACAGAACTGGCTCCAAGGTGGTGGTGGAGGTGTTCTTTTCAGACTGGAGGCCTGTGACCAATGTGTGCCACAAGGATTGTTGCTGGGTCCATTGCTTTTTGTCATTTGTGTAAATAATTTGGATGTGAACATAGGAGATATAGTTAGTAAGTTTACAGATGACACCAAAATTGGAGGTGTAGTGGACAGTGAAGAAAGTCACCTCAGAGTACAATGGGATCTTGATCAGATGGGCCAATGGGCCAAGGAGTGGCAGATGGATTTTAATTTAGATAAATGTAAGGTGCTCCATTTTGGAAGGGCAAATCAGAACGGGACTTATACAATTAATGGTAAGGTCCTGGTGAGTGTTGCTGAACAAAGAGACCTTGGTTCATAGTTCCTTGAAAGTGGAGTTGCAGGTAAATAGGATAGTGAAGAAGGCATTTACTGGTAGGTGCACTGAGTATAGGAGTTGGGAGGTCGTATTGCAGTTGTACAGGATATTGGTTAGGCTACTTTTGGAATATTGCATGCAATTCTGGTCTCCTTCCTGTAGGTAAGATGTTGTGAAACTTGAAAGAGTTCAGAAAAGATTTACAAGGAATTTGACAGAGTTGGAGGGTTTGAGCTATAGGGAGAGGCTGAAGAGGCTGGGGCTGTTTTCGCTGGAGCATCAGAGGCTGAGGGGTGACCTTATAGAGGTTTATAAAGTCATGAGGGGCAAGGATAGGGTAGACAAGATCTTTTCCCTGGGGTGGGAGATTCCAGAGTGAGACGGCATAGGTTTAGTGTGAGTGGAGAAAGATTTAGGAGTAATTGTTTTACACAGAAGGTGGTGTGTGTATTGAATAAGCTGCCAGAGGAAGTGGTGGAGCCTGGTACAATTACAACATTTAAAAGGCATTTGCTGGGTATATGAATAGGAAGGGTTTAAAGAGATATGGACCAAGTGCTGGCAAATAGAACTGAATTAAATTAGGATATCTAGTTAGCGTGGATGAGTTTGACTGAAGGGTCTGTTTATGTGCAGTATGCCTCTATGACTCTATGACTATTGTACATGGTTGGACTGCTCCTTATATACATCTTGATTGTTTTGTTGCTATTAATGTATAGTCAACATCTGTAGTAAGATCAGAAGTTAATTCTTCAGCTTTCTCCCTATCAGCAACTCTGACAACGCCAAAGTAAATAAGAAGCTTGACCCCATGCAGATAAAAGCAGTCCACTTGATCGAAGTTGGTATTGTTTCTCAAGGACAACTTAAATATCCTGACTCAGTTTTCCCGTTCAATTTTAGATATCTGGTGAGCTTGTGACAGGTTCCAATCTAGACCTTATGAGAAAACATCAAAATCTGCATTTTCTTGGAGGCATCCTTGCTCATTCCTTCTCATCAAGTAAAGAAACTAGATGTTTGTGATCAATTACGATGAGCACATCAAACCAAGTTGTAGTCTGAAAATCTCCCACAAGCGCAAGTAAGCAAGATTACCCATTTCTTAACCACAGCATATCACGTATTTGTGTCTGATACCTTTGTGATATATAATAGACTGGTTTACAACATCCATCTCCTATTTCTAGGAACATTACAATTCCCAAGCCTATAACTGAACCATTGCCTGCCAGGATGATTGAAAAAGATTGATTATAGTGTACTAAGAAATCCATTCACATCAACAATGGGTTTCATATCCTCTGTAAAGTTTTATCTCGATTTGATCTCCATCTTCATGTCTTCTTGAGTTGTTTTAAAGGCTCTATAGTTACTGCCAAGATCCACCTATTCGACCACCATTCTTAAGAATCTTTGAACATCCTCAACTGGCTTCAGAGTCAGGAATCTGTAATGGTTTTCATTTTCTGAGGATCTGCCATTATATCTTCACTGTAGACAATGTGTGAAGAAAGTGAGGACTGTAGATGCTGGCAACCAGAGTTGAAAAATCTGGTGCTGGAAAAACACAGCAGGCCAGGCAGCATCTGAGGAGCAGAAGAATCGATGTTTCGGGCATAAGCCCTTCTTCAGGAATGAGGCTGGTGTGCCAGGTGGGCTGAGATAAAAGGTAGGGGGGAAGGAATTTGGGGGAGGGGCACTGGGATTACGATAGGTGGAAGGAGGTGAGGGTGAGGGTGATAGGCCGGAGAGGGGTGAGGGCGGAGAGATCGGGAAGAAGAGGTGTGGCTGTGGTAGCGAGTTTGTTTCAGGATGTGGCTGAAGAGCTTTAGGGCAGAGTAGATGACCTGGGGGGTACAGTGAGAGAGGGACTCACTGAGAACCTTGTAGAGGAAAGAGGAGAGCTTATTCAAGGTAGGCATCCTTGCAAGAGGATTCACAATAGGTTAAGATCAACTAGGAGAAAGTGAGAACTGCAGATGCTGAAGACCAGAGTTGAAAATGTGGTGCTGGAAAAACACAGCAGGCCAGGCAGCATCCGAGGAGCAGGAGAACCGACGTTTCGGGCATAAGCCCTTCTTCAGAAATGAGGCTGGTGTGCCAGGCGGGCTGAGATAAAAGGTAGGGGGGAGGGAATTTGGGGGAGGGGCGCTGGGAATACGATAGGTGGAAGGAGGTGAGGGTGAGGGTGATAGGCCGGAGAGGGGGTGGGGGCGGAGAGGTCGGGTAGACAATGTGCCAATAACTGAATGGGTTTCTTGGAGAATTCATACTTGTCATTAAGGGTACCCTATTTACTTGGAAATGCTTTGAGATTGCATGAACTACTCAACCATGCTCTTAAAGCATTTCTAGATATATCAATATGTTATCCATATGGTATCTGACTATATGAAAAGTCATAAAGTATTGGACATTTTGTGTCACATTAATCACATACAGCATGGTCACTGTGTCCTTCCTCCTTATTCGACGCACCCAACCTTGCGAAATACCTAACCAATGATGAGCATTCCTATGGACAGCCCCAGGTTTTCATGATCTCATTATGTTTAATGGATGTCTCCAGGCCTTGGAAATTTTCTGTGCATCCTATTAATTTGCATTCCAAAGTTACTGATTATAGTCCTTCTGGTCTGTCTCGGACTTGCTTATCTCTAAGGCCTGCTTGAATTCTGTTATTCATTGTATTCTATGTGCTGTCTCTATCAAATTCTGTTATTCCTCTTATATTTTCCATTGTCCCAATTATATATAAATAAAAACAAAAAACAGTTGGTTTTAACTAATATGAGTAATATTAATTCCTGTTATAAAGTTAATTATAAAGTTATACTGCTGTTTCTACTGTTAACATTTTGTAACTAAAACGTTGTGAAAAATCTATTTTATTCAGGGTGTACCAGGCATCTTTTTATAGATAAGGATAGCTTATCTTAGACTAATTAACTTTTACATTGAGGTTTAAATGTTTTTCCCCAAACGCTTCTCTTTAAATTTGGTTATACGTGTACCTATACTTACGTTGAAATCTATCTCTATGATTATCTGAAGATTTTTTAGTTAGAACCTATTTCTTAATATTGTGAATAACTTCAAAGAAACAACTAATTACTATAAAATAACTTTAGCTGCTGTTTTCACAGCTGCTCAATGAGTTAGGCTGGCTGGTTCATGGATTGAGATTTACACCCCTTGTTCTAACTGGTGCTGTTCACGTAATGGGACAATATCCTTTCATTTATAAGGCTGGAATCAATCACTTGTCTATCCTTAGGCGTTCTGTTATGAAACTGTCTTGGATGGTTGTTTGTAGGACCTCCCATTCATCTTGGAGTAGGCCTACGCAAAGGTACCATTATGCCTCACTTAATTGTTGGAGCCAGATGTCTTATTCTGTTTAACCCTTGTTGGCCATTTTGTGTCTTTCAAATATGGGCCACCCTTACACAAGCCAATCCCAAACGATAACCTGTTGAATTAAACTTTTCCATATGGAGTAATAAATGCAGTCGGCAATCTTGAATTCTCATTCAATGGCACATTCAGAATCCACTAGTTGAGAATTGGTGAAGCTCTGTTTTGTATAGTTTATCTAAACTCTGAGCAACCACGGGTATAAACAAGATTTCTCTCTCAAAACCCTAATGAGCTGTGAATTGTCAACACAAATTTGAAATGTACTGTTAGGCTTATGTATGGTTACCATGCCCAAGAAATACTTGGTTGGTTTTGAAATTAAGAAATGATGCTAGTTCTGCAAATTTCTTCCTAACTTGCTTAATTAAAGGGATGTGGAATCTTCCTGGGTGTAATCTTTCCTTGGTGCCATGTGATATTTAGTATTTAACTTAGCTAACCCTTTAAATAATTTAGTTATTTCTGCTCAGCATAACCTTAGCTTCTGCTGTTTCACCTTTTCTACCTTTGAATAAGTTTGATGCTAAGACGTGCCTCCCTACTCAATAGTGAGAATTTTTGATTGTGAAGAATGTACAGGTTTTCTATTATTTGGTATTCCCCTATATTGGAGAATGGATTGTGTTGTGTCTTTGAACTTAAATGCTATGTCTCCTGAAACATGTAGATGCACTATAATCAGTTGTAGACAATGTTTGCTTAACCATAGCCCACTATCTGATAATAACTATTGCTGCAGTGTCTAAAACATGAACTTTATGATACGACTATTAATTTAAATATCAGCTTTCAAAAAAAATGTTTGCTCTGGATCAGATATTTCTTCAAATAAGACTTTAAGTTTGTCTTTTGGTGTAAGCTGGTCTAATTCATTAACCTTTTTGTGTGGGTAGTGATTTGACTTTTTACTTTTCTGAAACTGCGTTAAGTAAAATAAGAAGCAAGTTCTGATTATTTTATCCTGTTATCCAATGTGTTTTTTAAAGGATATGCTTAGTGATAGAGCTCTTTGAAAAGGCCTTTCTTTCAAGAGTTTCTTTGAAGATCATCTGAATTACCTTAAAACTGAAAGCATGCATTAAACTCTGCCTTGAGTAGCAGTGATGAAAGAAGCTGAACGATGCAAGAAATTATGCAAAATTTAATATTAAAGAAAGTTTAAGTCAGACTATAATCAATTTAAAGAATGATAGTAACTTTTATTTTAAATCTTTATGCTGATGTTTACGTGCACTGAAATTGCATAAGATAATTGTTTCCAAACAGCTTGAATTTGTTCATGTACATAACCAATGCCTTAATGATCTGAGCACATCCCAGGGAGTAGACATTGCGTTCAATCAGCATCCTGGTCCACTTTAATCACCATAACATAGCCAAACTGAAACTAATTACATTTTATTATTATTACATTTTTAATTGCCTTCATGTGTAAACAACAGATGATCTTTGGGGTTTTGCACAAGATGTCTGAAGGCAACTATTTTCGCACTGCTACCCCAATATTGCATACAAATCATATTCTGAGGAATATTATAAATGAGGATGAGCTTAAATTCCTGAAAGATAAATGATGCTAATTAGAAACAGCACAACCTACATCTTAGAAATAAACAGTGCCGTGTGAAAGTGGATCGGCACTGAGCCAATACGCTAGCCTTGGATGATATCTTCTGTCCAATTAATATGTTCAAAAATGAGCGTAATCTCTTTTGAACATTATTTTACTTCACATGGTACAGAACAATGTTTCATTGAAATCGTTCCTTACATTATGCATCTGTTTGACTTGGAAGACAATAACAGAAATGGGAAAACTGCAGAGAAAAAGAAACAAATTATTGTTTTCCCTAGTGTGGCTCTTGCTAATAGAACATAGAACAGTACAGCACAGAACAGGCCCTTCAGCCCGCAATGTTGTACCGACCATTAATCCTCATGTAAGGTAAACCTAATGTACAAATCCTCAAATTTCTGTGACCGTATGCATGTCCAGCCGTCTCTTAAATATCCCCAATGACCTCACTTCCACAACTGAGCATTCCATGCTCTCACAACTCTCTGCGTAAAGAACCCGCCTCTGACATCCCCTCTATTCTTTCCCCCAAACACCTTAAAACTATGACCTCTCATGTTAACAATTTCTGCCCTGGGAAAAAGCCTCTGGCTATCAACTGTATCTATGCCTCTCATTATCTTGTACACCTCAATTAAGTCCCCTCTCTTCCTTCTTTTTTCCAATGAAAAAAGTCCGAGCTCAGTTAACCTCTCTTCATAAGATAAGCCCTCCATTCCAGGCAGCATCCTGGTAAACTACCTCTGAACTGTCTCCAAAGCATCTCTACATCTTTCCTTTAATAGGGCGACCAGAACTGGACACAGTATTCCAAGTGCGGTCTAACCAAAGTTTTATAGAGCTGCAATAAGCTCACGGCTCTTAAACTCAATCCCCCTGTTAATGAAAGCCAAAACACCATATGCTTTCTTCACAACCCTGTCCACTTGGGTGGCAATTGTAAGGGATCTATGTACCTGCACACCAAGATCCCACTGTTCCTCCACACTGCCAAGAATCCTGTCTTTAATCCTATACTCAACTTTCAAGTTCAACCTTCCAAAATGCATCACTTCGCATTTATCCAGGTTGAACTCTATCTGTCACCTCTCAGCCCATCTCTGCATCCTGTCAATGTCATGCTGCAGCCTACAACAGTCCTCTATACTGTCAACGATACCTCCAACATTTGTATCATCTGCAAACTCGCTAACCCATCCTTCAATCTCCTCATCCAAGTCATTAATAAAAATTACAAAGAGCAGAGGCCCAAGAACAGAACCCTGTGGAACACCACTCACCACTGATCTCCAGGCAGAATACTTTCTTTCCACTACCACTCACTATCTTCTGTCGACCAACCAATTCTGTAACCAGACAGCTAAATTGCCCTGTATTCCATTCCTCCTGACCTTCTGAATGAGCCTACCATGGGGAACCTTATTAAATGCCTTGCTGAAGTTCATTTACACCACATCCACCACTTGACCCTCATCAACTTGTCTAGTAACATCCTCAAAGAACGCAATAAAATTTGTGAGGCATGACCTGCGTCTCACAAAGCAGTGCTGACTGCATTTAATCAAGTCATGCTCTTCCAGATGGTCATAAATCCTATCCCTCAGAATCCTTTCTAACACCTTGCAGATGACAGACGTGAGACTGACTGGTCTGTAATTGCCAGGGATTTCCCTATTTCCTTTCTTGAAGTGAGAAATTACATTTGCCTCCCTCCAGTCCTCAGTTACAACTCTGATGGAGAGCGAGGTTGCTAAGATCTTCGCAAGTGGCAAAGCGATCACATTTCTCGCTTCCCAAAGCAGCCTAGGACAAATCTGGTCTGGACCTGGTGACTTGTCAATCTTAATGTTTATCAACATTTTCATTACATCAGCTTCCTCAATCTCTATCCATTCCAGCATGCTTACCTGCTCCTCAATGGTTTTATTCACTACTAATGTTTAAATATTTCTGCAGTAAAAAGCCTTTTTGCCATAATGTGCCTATATAGTGCCAAAAGTCAAGAATGTTCAGCACGATGTATACTTCAGGTCATATCATAAATACAGATTGATACCATCCCAATTGATGTTCATGCTGAACAATTCAATCCTAGAGTGAAATTTAGCTTGGTAGATTATATGTTCAAGTTTTGCAATTGGTCATTGTGATGTTTAGTTTCTAGAACATATTCACACAAACCTGCAGAAGTTCCTTAACAACAGACATCAAGAAATAAATGCAATTATATATGAAAATGTCCATTATAAAGAATGCAATAGTAGAGCATTTAGAAATGCATATTATAACTAAACAGAGTCAGCATTTAAATGGTTTATATTTAATTGAACCATATCATGGTAACGGGAGCACCATCAGATATTGTGATGGTGCTGAAATCGCATGGACTTTGTCAGTGAAGTAATGATCAGAATGTCCATGTACTTGTTGCTTTAAAAGAGACAAAGATACCTCTTAGTTCAAAAATATTCCGATTCTACAAGACCCTCCACTTTGCTCTGATTAAAGCTGTTGTTAATACGAGGTAAATCAAACCACAGAGTTAAACTTGGCTTGATAGATTATGGATGTCATTGAAGTTAGTTATGTTGTAAAGTGCAAGGTGGGTAAATGTACCCTGACTAACCTTGACTAGTTTGCAGTAACCCCTTTTAAATCAGGCACAATATGCAGTGAAGTAGACAAAGGGGGCAAGAGTCAAAGGAAGGTCCAACACAAATTTATTGAACATTTTAACTAAAAAAAACATATTTACCAGATTCTGCTTGCTCAGACTCTCAGCTGCTCTACACCATTCCAGGCCTCCAGTCTGCTCAACTCTCACCCACTGGTACAAGCTGTTCTTTAGTCTTTTGAGGTTTGGATGATGCTTCAGGATCTGCAGTCAAATTTTAGGCTTCCCTTCTTGTCTAGGAATGGTTCTGGTCTTTATATCACAAAGGTGGTCTTCTGGTCTGGTCAGTTTGATGATGCTCACCACAAGATACAAATAGCTGGAGATGCTGTGCAGCTCAGCTGACAGTTGAAGCTGCTCTCTGGAGGTGCTGTTGAACAATGTGCAAAAGGGCAGAGCGACCTGTGGCTCCAGCTTGCCCCTTTTATCCACCCCTCCAAGCTCTTCCTGAAGATTCCATGGCCTGTGTCCTTTACTTGCATTGGGCATGGGCAGAAAAATCCAATGAGATGTCTACTTTTTTCATTCAGAGATCACAGAACATGCTTTGAACTGTCAAATGCTGTCCTTGTCATGCTGTACCTCTGGCCTCCAACTAAGCTGAGTGCCACCAAGTTTGTGTAACATTTTTCTAACAGTTTAGGTTCACTGGAGGTGTAAATAATGGTTCACTCTGAAACAGTGTGGTTATTTGCACTCGACCAGGCAATTCCAGTTCGATTGGAAGTTGATTGTCCAAAGCTTGGTTGCATAAGTACTCTGGAAATTGAAGAGTCCAGCTTGGTTTAAACTTTGCTTCCACTTTCTAATTTTTTTATCCATGGTCATGAAAGCGTGTCAATATAATCTTGAAGGTTATGGGTCATCCATCCAAATTCTCTTCTGTTAACTCAGCAAGTGTCAAGTGAGTTGGATCACAGCATTGTCCAAGATATTGCACAGGAAATTATTAGGTTTCCAGGAAAGGGGTCCAAATATGTACTGATTGCACCTGTGCAGCATTGTTTCTGCATTCAAGAACACAATGAGTTCCCATTTCCACTTTAAAACTGGAACTGTTAGGATGGTTACAGACATTAAAGTGAATAAAATGAATAATAGTGAGGTGTAATAGGAGGAGAAACTCCAAAATCATCCTACTAATTGGTAAATCCTTTTTTTTAACATCTTCTTGTACTTACTCAGTCTGTTGGACAATAGTAAAATTTGTGTCCCTTTGCTAATTGTGTCTGCACCTGTTGCACTTTCACTAATAGGCACTCAATTCCAGTGTCATATGTTTTCCAAATAATCTCCTGAAGTCTGTCAGAGGTCATCATTTACATTAACAAAGAGCTCATGTGTATGTTGATGCATTTAGTTACTCCTTCTGTAGCTGGTATGTGGAGTCTAATGCAGAAAGAGGTGCTATAGATGTCACAGTTGAAGATTCAGTGTTAATAATGTTTTTTGGAAAAGTGTGATGCAGTATCCTCCCTCGCCCCATCCCCTTATGCCAATCGAATGATGTATTGTAGAGTTTAAATTGGCACTTGTCTGAAAACCACACAAGGCATGTTGATTTGAATGATTAGGACAGAGGCTGACAATTACTTGTTTGGTTTACTGACAGTTATCCAGACTGGCACCTACAAGCTTTCCTCCTTTTTCAACAGTGTACGGTAGGGCGCTATTTTATTCTAACTTCATTCCCTCTCATACTTTCATGCCGATACTTTCAACCACTATGACTTTTAACCTATGCCTAAGGAGACCCTGCCTAGAGTTTCCTCACAGTCATTGTCAAACCAGATCTCGGTTAGGTGCCATAATTAGCAATTCAAAATATTGAAGTGTCTCCTCTTCTCCTCTCATGGAACATGTGCTCCATTTGCTTATCACTGATCTGAAGCAGGACCTATCCTTGGTTAGCCTACTTGAGGTCTGCCTCAAATGTTTTATCATTCACTGCTGTAGATATTGCATAGGGTTCAATTCTGCTGCCTGCTGTCAGCATCCATTTTTAATGATGATTTAATTTATTGTCCAAACACCAGTAGCAAGTGTTGGCTAGCCTGATTTTCCTCTAATTCCCCTTCAGCATCTTGTCCATTATCTTAGGTTAAAATCCTGAGTTTATTGTTGAAAACATACACAAAATGTACTATTGATGGAGTACTTCCATATCCACCACAAAGAGTGGGTCAATAGCAGTATTACTGATCAACCTGGTTAGGTTCTAAAGCACATAAGTACCAGACTGGACCTATGGTAGGTAGTGAGGAAGCCAACAAAATGGAAAAATACACTTGATCTCATCCTTAACAATCTGCTGGTTGCAGATACATTTATCTGTAGTATTTTTGGTAAGAGTGACCACCGCACAGTCCTTGTCTGGGCAAAATCTCACCTTCCTATTGAGAATATTCTCCATTGTGCTGTGTGGCACTATCACCGTACTAAATGGGACAGATTTTGAATAGATCTAGCAACTCAAGACCAGGTATCCATGAGGCATTGTGGACCATCAATACCAGCAGAATGTAACCTAGCACAATGATAATCTCATGACCCAACATATTCCCCACTCAGCCATTACCATTAATCCAGGGGATCAACTCGAGTTCAATGGAGAGTTTAAGAGGGTATACCAAGAGCAGCAAGAGGCATTCCTAAAAATGAGGTGTTAGTCTGGTGAAGCTACTAAAACAGGACTGCTTGCTTGCCAAACAGCATAAGCAGCAAGTGATAGATAGAGCTAAGTGATCCCACAACCAACGGATCAGTTCTAAGCTCTGCAGTCATACTGCATCCAATCGTGAATGGAGTGGACAAGTAAACAAATCTCACTGGAGGAGGAGGCTCCACAAATCATTGCAAAAGATAAGGCTGAAGCATTTGCAGCAATCATCAGCCAGAAGTGCCGAATGGATGATTCAGCTTGATCTCTTCCAGTGGTCACCAGCATCACAGATATCAGTCTTTAGCCAATTTGATTCACTCCACATAATATCAAGAAATATTTGATGGCACTGGACCATGAAAAGGCTGTGTACAGTGACAGCATTCCAGCAATAGTACTGAAGAACTGCAATCCAGAACTTGCTGTTCCCCAGCCAAGGTCTTCCAGTACTACTACAGCACTATCATTAACCCAACAATGTGAAAAATTGTCCAGGTTTGTCCTGTTCACAAAAAGCAAGACAAATCCAACTTGGCGAATTACTACTTCATCAGTCTACACTTTGTTATCAGCAAAGTAATGAAATGTGTCATTGACAGGGCTGTCAAGCAGCATTTGCTCAGTACTACCCTATTTGCTGGCATCCAGATTGTGTTCTGTCAAGGCCACTCAGCTCTTAAGGTCATTGCAGCTTTGTTTCAAACATGGAGAAAAGAGCTGAATTCCAGAGGTGAGGTGAGAGTGATAGGTCTCGACCACATTTGATCAAGTATGGCACCAAGAAGCCTGAGCAAAACTGAAATCATAGAAATTTGAATCCCTTCAGTGGGAAAGAGACCTTTCAGCCCATCAAGTCCACACTGCATTTCTGAATAATGTCCCATCAAGACCCTGTCCCCCTACATCCTTGTAACCCCACATTTGCCCTGGCTAATCCACCTAACCTGCACATATTTGGGCTGTCGGAGGAAACTGGAGCACCCGGCGGAAACCCACGTAGCCACGGGGAGAATGTGAAAATAGCACAGTGGCTCAGTGGTTAGCACTGCTGCCTCACAGCACCAGGGTCCCAGGTTTGATTCCAGCTTGGGTGACTGTCTGTGTGGAGTTTGCACATCCTCCCCATGTCTGCATGGGTTTCCTGGGTGCTCCAGTTTCCTCCCACAGTCCAAAGATGTGCAGGTCAGGTGAATTGGCCATGTTAAATTGCCCATAATGTTAGGTGCATTAGTAAGAGGGAAATGGGCCTGGGTGGGTTACTCTTCGGAGGGTTGGTGTGGCTGGTTGGGCCAAAGGACCTGTTTCCACACTGTAGGGAATCTAGACAGTCACCTGAGCTGGAATTGACTTCTGGACCCTGGCACTGTGAGGCAACAGTCCTAACCACTGTGGGGTAGGAGATGGGGGTTCTGGTGAAATGAAAACTTTGGCTGACACCAAATTTATTCATTGCAACCTGTATTACCTGTGAACTGGGTACCCTGATTAGGGTCTATACTGTGGTGATGATCACATCTGGGGAATACATGCTGCATTAAACAACCCATTGTAATTTTAGAAGTGTTAATCCAGGTTTAGAACATAGAACATAGAAAAGTACAGCACAGAACAGGCTCTTTGGCCCATGATGTTGTGCCGAGGATTAATCCTAATGTAACATAAAATAACTTAATCTATGCACCCCTCAATTGACTGCTATCGATGTGCTTGTCCAGCAGTCGCTTAAATATCCCTAATGACTATGCTTCCACCACCACCGCTGGCAACACATTCCATATATTCACAACTCTGCGTAAAAACCACCTCTGACGTCCCCTCGATACCTTTCTACTAATATCTTAAAACTATGACCCCCTTGTGCCAGTCAATCCTGCCCTGGGGAAAAGTCTCTGGCTATTGGCTCTATCCATCCTGTATACCACAATCAGGTCACTTCTCTTTCTCCTTCTTTCCAGAGAGAAAAGTCCAAGTTTAGATTAGATTACATTACAGTGTGGAAACAGGCCCTTCGGCCCAACAAGTCCACAACGACCCACCGAAGCGCAGCCCACCCATTCCCCTACATTTACCCCTTACCTAACACGACGGGCAATTTAGCATGGCCAATTCACCTGACCTGCACATCTTTGGACTGTGGGAGGAAACCGGAGCACCCGGAGGAAACCCACGCAGACACGGGGAGAACGTGCAAACTCCACACAGTCAGTCGCCTGAGGCGGGAATTGAACCCGGGTCTCTGGCGCTGTGAGGCAGCAGTGCTAACCACTTCTCTTTAGTCAACTTCTCTTCATAAGGCAAGCCCTCCAGTCCAGGCAGCATCCTGGCAAACCTTCTTTGCACTGTCTCCAGAGCCTCTGTATCTTTCCTATAGTAGGACGACCGGAACTGGACACAATAATCCAAGAGTGATCTCAGCAGGGACTTGGAGAGCTGTAGCAAAACCTTGCAGCTCTTAAACTCGATCCCCTATGAATGAATGCTTTCTTAACAACCCTATCCACTTGGGTGGCAACTTTGAGGGATCTATGAACTTGAACACCAAGATTCCTCTGTTCCTCCACACTGCCAAGAATCCCGTCTTTAATCCTATATTCAGCATTCGAGTTCGACCTTCCAAAATGCACCACTTCGCATTTATTCAGGTTGAACTCCATCTGCCAATTCTCAGCCCAGCTCTGCATCCTGTCTATGTCGTGCTGCAGCCTGCAATAGCCCTCGATACTATCAAGGGCACCTCCAACCTTTGTGTCATCTGCAAATTCACTAACGCATCCCTCAACTTCCTCATCCAAGTCATTCTCAAAACTACAAAGAGCAGAGGCCCAAGAACAGACCCCTGCGGGACTCCACACAACACTGAACTTCAGGCAGAATACTTTCCATATACAACCAATCTCTGCCTTCTGTCAGCCAACCAATTCTGAATCCAGATAACCAAATCTCCCTGTATCCCATACTTCCTGACGTTATGAATGAGCTTACCATGGGGACCTTATGAAATGCCTTGCTGAGCTCCATATCCACCACATCCACTGCTCGACCTTCCTCGACCTATCTTGTCACCTCCTCAAAGAACTCAAATTGATTTCTGAGGCATGATCAGCCCTCACAAAGCCATGCTGGCTTGCCTTTAATCACACTATGCTTTGCCAAATAGTCATAAATACGATCCCTCAGAATTGTTTCCAAAACTTTGCTGACCACAGACGGAAGACTGACTGGTCTGTAATTGGCAAGGATTTCCCTTCTGCCCTTCTTGAAAAGAGGAACAACAGTCACCTCCTTCCAGTCCTCTGATGTGACTCCCATGGAGAGTGAGGAAGCAAAGATCTTCGCCAACGGCTTAGCAATCTCCTTTCTCACTTCCCGGAGCAGCCTTGGATAAATCTGGTCTGGCCCTTGGGACTTAATGTTTGCCAAAATTTCCAGCACATCAACTTCATCAATCTTGATCTGTTCAAGCCTCTATCCCAGCTCCTCAAAGTTCTCATTCATAAGAAGGTCACTTTCCTTAGTGAAAACCAAAGCAAAATCCTCAGTTAGGGCTTTCCATACCTGCTCAGACTCCACACACAAGTTCCCTACGCTATCCCTGATTGATCTTACCTTCTCCCTGATCATTCTCTTATTCCTCATGTATGAATAAAATCCTTTGGGTTCTCCCTAATCCTTTCTCGTGCCCCCTCCTGGCTCTTTTAAGCCCATTTCTGAGCTCCTTTTTAGCAAGCCTACAATCATCTACAGCTGTGCTAGATCCTTGCTACCTCTACATTACGTAAGCTACCTTTTTCCTCCTCTGTTCACTTCATCCAAGGTTCCTTAATCTTACCCCTTCTTACGTGTCTCAGAGGAACAAATTTGTGCATCACTTGCAACAAGTGTTCCTTAAATAGTCTCCACACGTCTGCTGTGCCCTTTCTGTGGAACAATTGCTCCCAGGCTTTACTTGCCAACTCCTGTCTAATAGTGTCATAATTTCCTTTTCCCCAATTAAATATCTTCCATTGGTAACTGCTCCTTTTCCTCTCCAAGGCTTTGGTAAATGTGAGGCAGTTGTGGTCACTGTCACCAAAGTGTTCTCCCACCCCGAGATCTGACGAACCTGTCCTGGCTCATTGCCGAGCACCAAATCCAAAATGGTGTCTCCCCTCATTGGCCTGTCTACATACTGAGTAAGGAAACCCTCCTGAACACACCTGACAAAAACGGCTCCATCCAAACTATCTGCACTAAGGAGGTTCCAGTCAGTATTGGGAAAGTTGAAGTCACCCATAACAATGACTCTGCTACATTTGCATTTTTCCAAAATCTGCCAGCCTATGAGTTTTTCAATCTCCCTACTACTACTGAGGGGTATGTAGGAAACCCCCAATGAGGTGGCTGCAATGGGTGTTCCTAACCTCCACCCATACTGACACAGTAGACAAACCTTCTGCACCAACTTTCATGTCTGTAGCTGTGATGCACTCTCTGATTAGCAATGTTACACCCCCTCCTCTTCGCCCTCCCCCCCAACCCCGTTCTTTTTAAACGTTCAAACCCTGGAACATCTAGCAACCATTCCTGCCCCTGTGAAACCCATGTTTCCGTTATGGCCACAACATCATAGCCCCAAGTACTGATCCATGCTCTAAGTTCATCACACTTATTTCTGACACTCCTTGTGTTAAAGCAGACACACGTTAACCGATCCCTTTGTTTCAGCACGAGAAACCTTCCCGATAGATTCACTATGTCCTGTCACTGCCCCATCTACAACTGCCCCCCTCTCAGATATGTGGCTCTGATTCCCACCCCCTTGCCAAACTAGTTTAAACCTTCCCAAACCACACAAGCAAATCTCCCACCCAGGATATTTGTGCCCCTCCAGTTCAGGTGCAATCCGTCCTTCATGTACAGGTCCCACCTTCCCCAGAAGGTATCCCAATGGTCTAGGTATCTGAAGCCCTCCCTCCTGCACTAGCCTTGCAGCCACGTGTTAAGCTGCATTCGTTGACTGTTCCTCACCTCACTATCTCGTGGCACCAGTAGCAAACCTGAGATCACTACTCAACTCATCCTGCTCTTCAGCTTCCAACCTAACTCTCTGTAGTCACTTTTCAGATCCTCAAACCCTTTCTTGGCTATATCATTGGTTCCAATATATACCACAATTTCTGACTGCTCACCCTCCCCTTTCAGAATCCTATAAACCCAATCGGTGACATCCTGGACCTGGCACCGGGGATGCAACATACCTTCCGGGAGTCCCGTTCCTGACCACAAAGTCTCCCGTCAATCCGTCTAACTATTGAGTCCTCTACCACTAACGCTTTTCTATTCTCACCTCCCCCCCCCCCCCCCCCCCCCTTCCCTTCTGAGTCACAATGCCAGGCTCAGTGCCAGAAACCTGACAACTATTGCTTCCCCCGGTAGGCCATCCCCACCAGCAATATCCAAAACGGTATACTTATTGCTGAGGGTAAGGGGTACAGGGGATCCCTGCCCTATCTATTGGTTCCCTTTCCTCTCCCTGACTGTACCTCAGCTGTCCTTATACTGTGCCTGAGGAGGGACCACCTCCCTGTTCATCATCTCAATTTCTCCCTCAGCCTCCCGGATGATCTGTAGTTCATCCAACTCCTGTTCCAGTTCCCTAACTCGGATTTTCAGGAGCTGGAGTTGGGTGCACTTCCTGCAGATGTGGTCAGCAGAGACATATGTAGTGTCTCTCACCTGCCACGTTCTGCATACAACTGCCCTAACATCCATACCCCGCTACTCTGAAAGCCCGCACAAGACAAAACAAAGGAAGAGGAGAAAAGAAAAAAACAGGAGTAAACCTGAAAACTCACCAAGTTATAGACTCTTACTAAGGTTAGAGGAGGTGGGTGGGAGGGAAACCTTATGGTGTACGGTCTCAGGTTTAGTTCTCACCCACTTAAAAACTTCCCACCAGCCCTCGTTTCTCTCCTCCCTCTCTCCTTGCCGCTCTGTTCAAAAACGTTGCTTATTGCTCACCTTCCCAGCAGTTATCCGCTCTTCCCTCACACCTCTCGACAAATGGAGGCCCCGACGCCTGAGGTAAGTATTTTAAAGTTTTACTCACCTTCCCAGCAGTCCTCCGCTCCTCTCTCGCACCTCTCAACAGCTTGGAAAGCTTCTATCCACTTATTAAAAATGTCCATTTTGACCAGGATGCATATGTATCCCCCCCTTTTCAGGAACATAGGTGGCTAACATAACCTACTTGGATATCGATATATGGTTCCGCCACTGGCCGAGTACGTATTGATTCTTTTTTGGACATATTTAATATGGTTGTTCCAGGCACAAATAATACAAGTTTTGACATAATATCTAATGTCTTTACTCCTTTCTGGCCATCAACATAATCATCAATTATCTCCGCAGTGGCTATTATTCCCTGATGGCCCTGGACACCATGAAATAGATAAATGATCTAGTCTCAGTCTTGGATTAACACTTTAAAGACAAGTCTGCCTTTGATGGTCAGCTTATCCTTCCACTTATTATCAGAGGCAGGATGTGTTCCATCCTTCATGTACATTAAATAATTATCTCTGCCATGAGCCTGTATAAGGTTCTCAGTTATAGTTTGTCTCACAATGATAGTGTCTATCTGTGTGGGTTAAGGGACTTGCCGTGGTTCTTCCATGTGGATGCCCTGCTTGGCCCATTCAGCTGTGCGGCATAGGCTACTGGTCTGAGTCTGTAATGGTGCTCCTGGAGGAGCATGACTGCCAGTGTGGCATCTGTGACTGAACCATCCAAGGCGAAGAGAAACTTGAGGTCAGATACTTGCAGTGCAGAAGCTTTTGTTGGTACCTGCTTTGGTTGTGAAACAGCTTCTGTGTACTGCCCATTCCATTCCCATGGGGCGTTCTTCTCTAGGGAGGTCAGATGAAGGTGCAGCTTTAGTGGCAAAACCATCAAAGTATTTCAGCAATGTCCTCAGCCCAAAATGTTAGCAGTAAGCTCACATCTCTGGGGAGGGTCAAATGGGCTATGGTCTCATTGTGTGCTTCCCCTGAGCTTCCCTGGGGCAGCACGGTGGATCAGTAGTTAGCACTGCTACCTCACAGCTCCAGGGTCCCAAGTTTGATTCCAGCTTGGGTGACTGTCTGTGTGGAGTTTGCACATTCTCCCCGTGTTTACGTGGGTTTCCTCTGCGTGCTCCGGTTTCCTCCCACAGTCCAAAGATGTGCAGGTCAGGTGAATTGGCCATGCTAAATTGCCCATAGTGCGAGATGCATTAGTCAAAGGGAAGTGGGTTTGGGTGGGTTACTCTTCGGAGGGTCGGCATGGACTTGTTGGGCCAAAGAACCGGTTTCCACACTGTAGGGAATCTAATCTAATCTATCATCGTTCCCATGTATGAGACCTGAGACCTCATGACCTGGGCCTTCTTTTAGTTGACCTTTGATCCTATGGTAGCGAGGAACGTTAAAACTTACCTCAGTGATTCTAATTGTTTAATTTTTATACCAGACTGTAAAAGGAGGTTGTCTGCATATTGCATTCATCAGTCCAATCAAGAAAATGCTTCCAGTCCTTTAACCAATCTCTGGTGAAAGAGAGAGGAGATGTTATGGAAACCCTGGTGGCATTGGAATGTAAAAGCACATTTTTAGTGATATTGCCTATGAAAAGATATAGATCAAAATCCATTGATAATTTCCAGCACTGTAAAATATTATGTCACCTCATAATGTTGGGGATGGTTGCTATTGAAGGTGCTGTAATTGGGGTGGTTTTATTTAATTCTGTACAGTCAATAGTGCATCGCCAAGAGCTGTTCAGTTTCCTAACTGGCCAGGTTGGTGAGTTGTTAGTGAATGCCACAGGATGCAGGACTCCCGGCTGCAATAAACTGTTGATGATCTTAGTTACGTCCCCCTCTGTCAGCTTCAGAAAAGGTATATTGTCTCTGTGGTTTTGGGTCCTCACCGACAAATGACTACAGTTGTATTTATGGGTGGCAAATGCTTTCATATGCTTTGCCAGAGTTACCTGTGCTACCAGGTCATCTGTCATCTAAACATGCATACACATCCTCCCAGTATTCTGGCGCTCAGTTTCCAGGCCCAATGTTGGTTTTTCACAAAATATTACACACTTGGGCAACTTCTTATTTAAATATTTTGTTAGGGTTTTCTCTCAAATCATTCTACTGGCCGTAGTGTATCATGTCTCAAAATCCATGGTTTGTATATCTTCTGATGTAAGCCCCTGATTCTACCCAATTTGTAGTCAGATACCCTTCCGATTAGGTGAGGTCAGATCTTGCAGAGTTTTCTTTCAGGTACTTCTTCGAGACCATCCAGGGATGCCTGGGTGCAAAGTGAAACAGGGTTAAATGTACCCTCACTAACCTTGGCCAGTTTGCAAAAATCTCTTTTTAAGTCAGGTGCAATATGCAGCAAGATTGATAAACAGGGAAAATAATCATGGGGGAGGATATAACACAATTTTGTTGAACACTTTACCAAGGAAAACAATATTTATCAGACATAGTTATGATACTTTAACGAAACTCGAACAAAATCTCTTCACAGAAATCTTCTGAAAACAGTCTTAAAGATCAAAGTAAGCAGTCTCAAATCTACAGTCACTATTAACTTCAGGCATGCATTTCTGAGGATTTGCTACACCCTATCCACAGGTCCCTACGTCTGTATTTGAATTATTTGTCTGAAAAGACAGGTAATACCTATTTAATATGGCTGGAACAAGCTGTTCTTTGGCCTTTGAGGGTTGGCTTATGTTTCAGGATCTGCAGTCATTGATTTGGGCTTCCCCTGTCATCTAGGGCTGATTCTTGTCTTTGGGTCATCTCATTGAGGTATACTACTGGGTATGGTCAGTGTGATGATGCCAGTAACAAGGTACCAGGAGCTGGTCGTGCTGTGCAGTTCGGCTGCCAGTTGATGCTACTCACTAGACACGCTGTTGAACAAGGTGCAAATAACAGAGTGAGTTGAGACTCCAGGTTGCCCCTTTTATCCCCTTCTTCATGCCCTTCCCAAACATTCTTTGGCCTGTGTCCAATACTAGCATCGCGAGAGGATGGAAAGATCCAATGCGGTGACTGATTTCTGCACAGAATATGGTTTTGAACCTTAACTGTCAAGTACTGGAAAAGGATAGACCAGATCTAATAGTTGAATTTCTAAATTGGAGAAAGGCCAATTTTGACGGTATTAGGCAAGAACTTTCAAAAGCTGATTGGGGGTAGATGTTCACAGGTAAAGGGATGGCTAGAAAATGGGAAGCCTTCAGAAATGAGATAGCAAGAATCCAGAGAAAGTATATTCCTGTCAGGGTGAAAGGGAAGGCTGGTAGGTATAGGGAATGCTGGATGACTAAAGAAATTGAGGGTTTGGTTAAGGAAAAAAAGGAAGCATATGTCAGGTATATACAGGATAGATCGAGTGAATACTAAGCGTAGCCATGGGCACACGTATGGGCCCCAGCTATGCCTGTCTCTTTGTTGGCTATGTAGAACAGTTGATCTTCTGTAATTACACCGGCACCACTCCCCACCTCTTCCTCCGCTACATTGATGACTGCATTGGCGCCACCTCGTGCTCCCACGAGGAGGTTGAGCAATTCATCAATTTCACCAACACAGTCCACCCTGACCTTAAATTTACCTGGACCATCTCTGACACCTCGCTCCCCTTCCTGGACCTCTCCATCTCCATTAGTGACGACCGACTTGACACTGACATTTTTTACAAACCCACCGACTCCCATAGCTACCTGGATTATACCTCTTCCCACCCTATCTCTTGCAAAAATGCCATCCCGTATTCCCAATTTCTCCGCCTCCGCCGTATCTGCTCCCAGGAGGACCAGTTCCACCATAGAACACACCAGATGGCCTCCTTCTTTAGAGACCGCAATTTCCCTTCCCACGTGGTCAAAGATGCCCTCCAACGCATCTCGTCCACATCCCGCACCTCCGCCCTCAGACCCCACCCCTCCAACCGTAACAAGGACAGAACGCCCCTGGTGCTCACCTTCCACCCTACAAACCTTCACATCAACCAAATCATCTGCCGACATTTCCGCCACCTCCAAAAAGACCCCACCACCAGGGATATATTTCCCTCCCCACCCCTTTCCGCCTTCCGCAAAGACCGTTCCTTCCGTGACTACCTGGTCAGGTCCACACCCCCCTACGACCCACCCTCCCATTCTGGCACTTTCCCCTGCCACTGCAGGAACGGTAAAACCTGTGCCCACACCTCCTCCCTCACCTCTATCCAAGGCCCTAAAGGAGCCTTCCACATCCATCAAAGTTTCACCTGCACATCCACTAATATCATTTATTGTATCCATTGCTCCTGATGTGGTCTCCTCTACATTGGGGAGACTGGGCGCCTCCTAGCAGAGCACTTTAGGGAACATCTCCGAGACACCCGCACCAATCAACCAAACCGCCCCGTGGCCCAACATTTCAACTCCCCCTCCCACTCTGCCGAGGACATGGAGGTCCTGGGCCTCCTTCACTGCCGCTCCCTCGCCACCAGACGCCTGGAGGAAGAATGCCTCATCTTCCGCCTCGGAATACTTCAACCCCAGGGCATCAATGTGGACTTCAACAGCTTCCTCATTTCCCCTTCCCCCACCTCATCCTCGTTTCAAACTTCCAGCTCAGTAACTGTCTCCTTGACTTGTCTGGACTTGTCCGACCTGCCTATCTTCTTTTCCACCTATCCACTCCACCCTCTCCTCCTTGACCTATCACCTTCATCTCCTCCCCCACTCACCCATTGTACTCTATGCTACTCTCTCCCCACCCCCACCCTCCTCTAGCTTATCTCTCCACGCTTCAGGCTCACTGCCTTTATTCCTGATGAAGGGCTTTTGCCCGAAACGTCGATTTCGCTGCTCGTTGGATGCTGCCTGAACTGCTGTACTCTTCCAGCACCACTAATCCAGTATTTGGTTTTCAGCATCTGCAGTCATTGTTTTTACCTTAAAGAAAGTAGGAGTATACTAAAGAGGGAAATCAGGAGGGCAAAACGGGGATATGAAATAGCTTTGGCAAATTGAATTAAGGAGAATCCAAAGGGTTTTTACAAATATATTAAGGACAAAAGGGTAGCTAGGGAGAGAATAGGGCCCCTCAAAGATCAGCAAGGCGGCCTTTGCGTGGAGCCACAGAAAATGGCAGAGATACTAAATGAATATTTTGCATCAGTATTTACTGTGGAAAAAGATATGGAAGATATACACTGTAGGGAAATAGATGGTGACATCTTGCAAAACGTCCAGATTGCAGAGCAGGAAGTGTTGGATGTCTTGAAACGGTTAAAAGTGGATAAGTCCACAAGACCTGATCAGGTGTACCCGAGAACTCTATGGGAAGTGATTGCTGGGCCTCTCGCTGAGATATTTGCATCATCGATAGTCACAGGTGAGGTGCCGGAAGACTGGAGTTTGGCAAACGTGGTGCCACTGTTTAAGAAGGCCGGTAAAGACAAGCCAGGGAACTATAGACTGGTGAGCCTGACCTTGGTGGTGGGCAAGTTGTTGGAGGGAATCCTGCGGGACAGGATGAACATGTATTTGGAAAGGCAAGGACTGATTAGGGATAGTCAACATGGCATTGTGAATGGGAAATCATGTCTCACAAACCTGATTGAGTTTTTTGAAGAAGTAACAAAGAAGATTGATGAGGGCAGAGCAGTAGATGTGATCTATATGGCAGATGACACCAAAATTGGAGGTATCGTGGACAGCGAAGAGGATTACCTTAGATTACAACAGGAACTGGACCAGATGGGCCAATGGGCTGAGAAGTGGCAGATGGAGTTTAATTCCGATAAATGCCAGGTGCTGCATTTTGGGAAAGCAAATCTTAGCAGGACTTATACACTTAATAGTAAGGTCCTAGGGAGTGTTGCTGAACAAAGAGACCTTGGAGTGCAGGTTCATAGCTCCTTGAAAGTGGAGTTACAGGTAGATGGGATAGTGAAGAAGGTGTTTGGTATGCTTTCCTTTATTGGTCAGAGTATTGAGTACCGGAGTTGGTAGGTCATATTGCAGCTGTACAGGGCATTGGTGAGGCCACTGTTGGAATACTGCATTCAATTCTGGTCTCCTTCCTATCGGAAAGATGTTGTGAAACTTGAAAGGGTTCGGAAAAGATTTACAAGGATGTTGCCAGGGTTGGAGGATCTGAGCTACAGGGAGAGGCTGAACAGGCTGGGGCTATTTTCCCTGGAGTGTCGGAGGCTGAGGGGTGACCTTATAGAGGTTTACGAAATTATGAGGTGCATGAATAGGGTAAATAGACAAAGTCTTTTCCCTGGGGTGGGGGAGTCCAGAACTAGAGGGCATGGGTTTAGGGTGAGAGGGGAAAGATATAAAAGAGACCTAAGGGGCAACTTTTTCATGCAGAGGGTGGTACGGTGTATGGAATGAGCTGCCAGAGGATGTGGTGGAGGCTGGTACAATTGCAACATTTAAGAGGCATTTGGATGGGTATATGAATAAGAAGGGTTTGGAGGGATATGGGCCGGGTGCTAGCAGGTGGGACTAGATTGTGTTGGGATATCTGGTCAGCATGGATGAGTTGGACCGAAGGGTCTGTTTCCAGGCTGAACATCTCTATGACGCTATGACTCTACTGTCCTTGTCATGTGATGTCACTGGACTCATCCTGAGCTGTGAAAAGTTAAAGTAGTGGTCTCTAGTCTGCTGAAATCTCGCATTATAAACATTCCATTCACTACCAGCGCAGCTGTCCTATGAGCCACTTGACCGAAGTTATATGCTTTGGAAATAATATGGGACACTATTCCAAATGACTTTCTGACCACTTTTGACAAGAGTTACCTTTATGGAATTGTCCAAAAATCCAAGTGCCCCTAATTTGAAATCCAAATCCCAAATGATAACTTTTTTTTAGCACAAGATTAAAAAGTAATTACTTCATTTTTGTGCATGCTTTGTTTTGGGCAATGCAAAAAATATTTTAAAATATATTACAGTAAAGGGGTGGAGAGTTTCTTTAATTATGATCACTCACATTTCTTATAGTCATGTTGCTTTACATTCATTTTCAGATTCATGGTTAAGTACCAGCATGATAAATTTCTTGAATAATTGAAACACATCAATTTTAATTTAAGTATTCAGATAGAGATACAATGAATAATCTTTAATAATTTAATCATACAAATAATTTCAGATAACATATCCAGATCATATAGGGAAAGGTAATTACATCATGATGAGAGTGAAAGACTTAACTGAACAAAATATAACTGGGGAGTACAATGAGCCTATTTCTGATTCATACTTATCTGACCTCTTGGGATATTTATTCCGAAAAGTAATTTGTTCATAGGTTTGACTAAAGGAAAGGTTGTTGCATTGGCTCTGGCTATGTTCCTTTTGTCAGTAAATGGTATAGAGTGATGTAAATGATATCAAAAACTAAGTTCATGAAGGTACAAATTTTCAATGAGTTGTTCATGTGGGAAAGCTTCTGTCAGGAGTTAAAACTTGAATATTATCGAATCATGATACACAAAACTATGACAACCCATTATGCTTCTTATATGGCTATCAAACCAAGTGGCAAATATGTTTTAAAATCTGTTTGTCCAGTTGTAGAGTGTACGATTAGTCTGTTGATAAATTGAACAACGCCAGTACTCCAAACATGAGCAGAGAGAGCAGGCTTTAGGATCAAGGAGATCTACTCATTGATTTTTTTTTATTGACAAAGTGTGAGTTAAGGAAACTCTTTAAAGCTGAAATGCTAGTATTTGATTTAGGCTATGGTAAAGTGATGTTGTCTTGAAATAACATAATTACATAATCCCTTTATTCAAGATGGGAGGAAAGCAGAAATCAGGAAACTACCAGTCAATTAACTTAATGTCTGTCACAGAAAAAATCCAGATAATCTGGGAAGAGTCAGCATTGTTTCATCGAAGAGAAATCAAGATTAATCAATGTATTGAAATTCTTCAAAAGAGAACATGAATTATAAATAAAGGGGAACCTATAGACATCCTGAACTTGGATTTCCAGAAGGCATTTGATAAGGTACCACATCAAAGGCTATTGAGAAAAATACAAGCATATGGATAACATATTTGCATGAATAACGAATTAGTTGGTTGGCAGAAAAGAGAAAGTCAACATAAATGTATCTTTGTCTGTTTGACAGAATGGATGATTGGAATCTTAAAGGGTTCTATACTGAGGACTTAAAGTTTTATAATTTAAATCAATGACTGCAATTAATGGAGTGATGGCATGGGAGCTAAATTTGCACTTAACAACAATATAAGTCGAAAAATATATTGTGAAGAAGATATAAGGATGTTGTCCTCATATAGATATAAGGCAGATATAGATAGGTTGAGTGAGTGGACAAAAATTTGGGATGCCATATAATGTGAGAAAATGTGAAGTTATTCACTTTGATGGGAATAACAACAAAAACAGAGCACTACTTAAATGGAGCATGACTGCAGAATTCTGAGGCAGAAAGTGACTCAGGTGTCCTTGTCTGGAGTTATAGAAAGTTAGCACGCAGGTACAATGTGTAGTCAAGAAGGCTAATGCAATGTTATCCTTTATTACAAGAGGAATTGAAAATGAAATTAGGAATGTTATACTTCAGTTATACACGACATTGGTGTGACCGCACCTTGATTACTGTTATACAGGATATTAGTGAGGCTACATCTTGAATATTGTGTGAAATTCTGGTCTCCTTACTTAAGGAAGGATGTAGATGCATTGAAGGTAGTTCAGAGGACGTTTACTAAATTGATGCTTTGAATGAGTGGGTTGTCTTCTGAGAGTAGGTTGGACAGACTGGAGATGTTTCTACTGGAGTTTCGAAAAGTGAGAAGTGAATTGTTTTAAGTGTAAAAGATACTGAAATGTTTTGACAAGGTGGGCACAGAAAGGATTTTCCTCTTGTGGGTTAATCCAGTCCTAGGGGGCACAGTTGTAAAATTAAGGATCATTCTTTCTGAACAGAGTCAAGGAGAACTTTTTTTCTCTCTCAAAAGGTTTGGTACTTTCAGACATCCTTCCTCAGAAGCCAGTGGAGGCAGAATCATTAAGTACTTTTAAATCAGAGGTGAATAGATTCTTGTTAGGTAGGAAAAACAAAGTTTATTGAGAGCAGATGGGAATGTGGAATTCAAAGCAAATAGATTATTATGATTTTATTGAATTCCAGGGTTGAGGGCTGAATGGTCCACTTGTGCTTCTATTTCATATGTTTCTATAACTTCTTGCCGAAATGCATAATTTATTTTCCATTTTCCATGTACTTCAAGATGTCTACAGAATGAGAACACAGCACATATTTTCAAAAGAAAAGGCAGTGATATATTTTGAAAGTCACAATTGTAAAAGAGAGCCATTTATTTTTGATAAATTCATAAAGTATTCAGATTGGGATTTTGAAATTCTATAGCTTGATTCATTGAAAGAATTATCATTTTCAACCTGAGTTCCACATACTAAAAATGATTTGTTGATTCTATCATAGTGTTAGTTAGTGTAGACAACTCTTTAGAACTGGCTGAAGGTGAATTAGGGCACATTAACTTACAATGGTTTATAATGTAAACGTGGGGCTCAAAAACACTGGAGTTTATATTGTGAATTTTGAATACCAGGAACAAACTTCATATGTAATCTACTGAGCACTGTGAAATCTGAAAACGGACTGCCAGAGAAAGTGAAACTCAACATGTCATTGAATCACACCTTCCTGCCTAACTGCGTAGAATAAGGCTCTGTTCAGAAGCTGTCAGTGTGGGAAACCTTATCATAGAATCTCTACGGCATGAAGGCAGGCCTTTTGGGCCATCGAGTGCAAACTGACCCTCTAAAGAACATCCATCCAACCTACACCCCCACTCTAACCCACACTCTAGCATTTCCCATAGCTAACTCACCTCTCCTGCACATCTCAGGACGTTATGGGCAACTTAGCATGGTCAACCCACCTAACTTGCATATCTTTGGACTATGGGGGGAACCTGGAGCACTGCAAGGAAGCCCATGAAAACACTGGAAGAATATGCAAACTGCACACATGCAGTTGAATCAAAACCAGGGGCCCAGAACTGTGAGACAGCAGTGCTAACCACAGAGGTACTGTGCTGCCTTGCTAACCACTGAGCCACCTGTATTACCTGTACTAGTTTCGCATTTTTCTGTGGATTATGAGTAAAAAGTGCTGGGAGCAACATTTAAATATGATAATGAGAAGATATTATCACACATAGCACCTCGCGGGCCAACACTGCTCGCACTTTATTATCACAGTGCAAATTTCTTGACGAATAAGTAATTTTTATGAAATATATTTGCTGGTTATTACTGTAAGTTCCTGAGAGAACTGTTTCAATAAACATGAGAGGTTTATTTTGCTAACTTAATTTACCAAAACACTTTGATGCTTAAATATTTATACCAAATTGCCTTAAAGCTGAATTTGATTATGTTTCATTTTTAGGGATATTGTCTTTTGCTGAAGAAAAATTTGACACTAATATCATAAAAATGCATCTGGTTTTAACTCCACTCAGTCTCTATTGATTAGTGGTTTCAAGCTAAACATTGATAAATATTATTTATTAAATGTTCATTTTCCAACTCAACTGAACTATAAAATGGTGGTCTCTGTGCAAACTGGTCTGTGTTACTCTTAACAATGATTAAGTCATTATCTTTGATAGTAATAACCTTGCACCAAAAAGTAAGAATTTTAACTTAAAAGTGAATCTGAAAGTAAATTCACAGAGAAAGAAAATGTATTACAAGCTTTGAAGGATAAATCAGAATAATGTAATTGTAAAAGGACATCTTTCAGAATTTGAGGGCAGTCTCTCAGTGTGGCTGACAAATGATAGCAATGTCATAATAGGTTCTATCCTCTGGCCAATTGTCTACACCATGTACATACAGGACCAGTGGATCTGGAGTCAAATGTTCTTAATGATGGAGTGAAAGAATGAACAAAAGGAAAATTTAAAGGTACTCGAATAAGAAAAATAATAGCTGATTGAATCTAATCAGGTGGAACAGTTTGGTTAACAAATAGTTAGCCATCAGTGTGCGTAATCCTTTGTTTTGAGGAGGGCAGTTAATGTGTCTGGAGGTTCCTTCAATTCCAAAATAGTGCGCTCCCATGGATGAGGATATTCACCTTTCAGATTGAAATAAAGGATCTTGTTGAGTAAATTAAATGAAGTTTATTGATTACTCCAACCATTTGCACCCTACATGAATATGGTCATTAATACAGAGACTGTTACAAACACACTAGGCCGAGTTCCATCTCTTACCATCTCCTTCTTTACTCTGATCAAATCCCTGTGGTATCATCATAATGGGTGGTCCACACTGCCCTCAATCAATAAATCACCATTTCAGACTTCTGGACAATAACATGGTCAGGATCATGAGTTTCTGTCAAGTGTTTTCATGTGACTAAACAGACAGATTCTAGACAGGTCTTTGGGCACATGAGGCAAGATTTGCCCTGAGGTTGTTTGACCCAGAGAGCAAGAGTGGCTTCTTTTTTGATCCTTCTGTACTGCTGCTGTTCTTCAGCATATGAATTCAAAGCATAATGCAGCTTCATGGAAGAGTTGTCCACAGTTTAGAACCATTTGTAGCAAGTTCCTTTCAGTGTTGCCACGCTTCAGGAAACATTCCAAAATGTCATTTCAGCATTTTCTTTGTAGACAATTAATTACTTGAGAATTGAGAAACCAGACCCTTGATAGAGATGCTGTCAGCCATCATTGGAATTTAAATTTGCAGGAACTTTACCTGAATGCTTTTGGAGCTAGTTTCAAAGGCAGCATTAGCCTTTGCACATTGAATCTGCAGAACGTGGCAGAAGAATTCTTCTCTTGTGCTTATGTATTGTCCCAAGATGGCAGCAAAGTTACTTCTCATTTCCTTCTCTTTCTTTGTTTTTCTTTATCTCTTGGTGTTTCTTCACCTCCCCTGTGGTGATGTCTTGGCCTAGTCTCTCAGCAGCTCCTGGCAGATCTCAGTCTGGTCTCTGGGCGGTATGTCAGCCTGGTCTCGTGGCAATTCTTGGCAGTATCTCGGCTGTGTGTGTGCGTGGGTCCTGGCTCAGCATGTTCCCAAGACACCGGGGGAGATCAGAGAAGCTTCAGCAGCAGTGACAACACTGGGGCCCAATGTGGAAAGAGCAAATGATGAGCGAGTTCCCCTGGCATCTGAAGCAGAGACGCTGAGAACAGGTAGCTGAGGCCTCCCAGAGAATGAAACAAGCAGAGGACTCATCAAAAACTGCTGGACTTTTAACTTATTCCCTTATTTTCCTAATTTAAAGTAAGAAATGTTCTAATATTAACTATTACCTTATTTCTTTGTTTTTCTATTTATTCTATGAAACAATACTTAACTGTGCAACTCCGTTTCTCTTACAACTTTGTCCCTAAGTCTTTTAATACCCAGGTATCTTGGTACTTAAAATGATGTTTTTGGTGACAACATTATACCCTTTTCACTGTCCTCTTGAACTTCTGTACTTGAGTACATGCAACTGTAAAATCTAAAAGCTAAATCACTGCAACACAGGGCTGTAGCTACTCTGCACACTAGGGAATGGATTTCCAGGCAGTTGGATAAACTTGAAAGAGTGGTGAAGACGGCAGCCTGGATCCAATTCTGAAATTCCCAAACCAATGCTGGGACATTTAAGCCTGCAGGCCAGCTAGGATGGTAACCCTGCTCTTGGAATTCCCAATCTGGCTAATTCCATTGTAGGCATTGAAATTCCCAATGATTCTACTTTGTCTCTCTCAAATTGCAGAATAAATTCAATCATATTGTGATCACTGCCTCAAAAGGGTTCCTTCACCTTAAGCTCCCTGATCAAGTCTGCCTTATTACACATCACTAAATCCAGAATTGCCTGTTCCCTTGTAGGCTCCACCACAAGCTGCTACAAAAAGCCATCTCATAGACATTCCACAAATGCCTTTTCTTGCAATCCACTACCTGATTTTCCCAGTCTACCTACATATTGAAATCCCCCATGATCACTGTAACTTTGCCATTCCTAAACATATTTTCTATCTCCTGGTGTATATTGCGCCCCCAGCTCCTAACTACTAACTGCACAAAACTCCACTTATGGTTTTTCTCATCTTTGCCATTCCTCAATTCTACCCACACAGATTCTATACCATCTGGCTCTACTTTGTTTCTTGTATTGATTTAATTTCATTTCTTACTAATAAGGTAACTCCACCCCTTTCACCCACTTGTCTATCTTTTCAATAAAATATAAATCCTTGAATATTCAGCTCCCAATCCCGATTCCCTTGCAGCTATGTCTCCAAGATGCCCACTACATCATATCTGCCAATTTCAATCTGTAGCACAAGCCATTTACCTTATTCCTTATATTGTGTGCATTCAGATATAACAGCTTCAGTCCAGTTGCAGCATGCAAGAAGGTCGTTTAAGAAATGCGCAATAAATCTTTGCCCAGCCAGTAATGCCCACATCCCATGAATGAATAAAAAAAGCTGGAAATAATATGCCAACTTTGTGTGGTCCTTTATGCTCCTATTAATAAAGTCTGGGATACTGCAAGCTGTATACTTTATTATCCACCGTTTTCATATGTCCTTTAATGAGATGCTTATGTACAGCCAGGTTTCTCTACTCTTGCGTGCTGTTTTGACTTTTTAACTTATATTGTCTGTCCATGTTCTTCCTATGAAAATGAATAACTTCATATTTCTTTGCATTGAATGTCTTCTGCCGCTGGTCCACTCATTTGAAAAATGAGCTGATATTCTTTTGATGTTCTAAACTGTCTATCTCACAGTTCACAATTTCTCTGAGTTTTGTATTGTCTACACATTTTGAAATTGTGTCCTGTTCACCGTTGTCAGGAAAAGCAAGAGTCTCACACTGAATTCTGGGAAACTCTCTGATAATGTCTCTGTCTCCAGAGAAATATCCATAAACCATTGCTATCTGTTTCCCGTCACTCACAAATTTTGTATTCATGTTGCTACTCTGTCTTTTATACTATAAATTCTAACTTGTTTCACTTGTTTGGTATGTGGCATAGCACCTAGTGTCTTTGGAAGGCCATGTTCCCCATATCAATAGTGTTTCTCTCATCAACCTTCTCTATTGCCACTTTAAGAAACTTGAACAAGTTTATTGGACTTGATTTTCATTAAGAAATCTATGGTTGTTTGCTTTGCCCATTTGTGCCTGTGTGACTATTAATTTTGTCCTGAATTATTATTCCTAGATTTTTCTCCATCACTGAAATAAAGCTAATTGGTTGAAAGTTGCTGGGTTTGAGTTTTCAAAGCGTTTTTTTAACAAGGGTGTAACATTTCCAATTCTCAGGTCTTCTGTTCTACGCATGATTCTAAGGAAACCAAAAAATTATGGCAAGCACATCTACAATTCCCACCTTTACTTTCCTCAATATAGAACATAGAACATAGAACATTACAGCGCAGTACAGGCCCTTCGGCCCTCAATGTTGCGCCGATCAAAGCCCACCTAACCTACACTAACCCACTATCCTCCATATACCTATCCAATGCCCGCTTAAATACCCATAAAGAGGGAGAGTCCACCACATATCTTTGAATGGAACTCAAGAAGGGCCATTTGGCCTGCTATGTTTCTGATTTTCTTTCTTGTCTCAGTGTGTGGTCAATTTTGAGTACTGACAGCTATCGAATGCTGCTTTCTTATCATTTCAAACTCTTCTAGGGGCTAAATTTCTTCCTCTGTCACTAATACCTTGGTGGAATCTTCTTCTGCAGCAGAAACAAATAAAAAAAACATTAAAACATTCACTTAACACCTGAGCTATGCCCTGTGCGTCCAGATATAAATCCACTTATTCATCTCCATTTAACCTGGCTCTTCCTTTTACCTTTTTTTACTATTTATTTCCCAATAGGAGATATTAAAATTCTATTTCATTATGTCTACCAGCTTCTTGTCATACGCCTTCTTTGCTTTACTCATTCACTTCTTAATATTTGTTCAGAAACTTTCATATTCAGCCTGGTTCTCAACTGTATTTTCTACCTGATACCTGTCATAAGCACACTATTTAAAAATCTTCATTTCCATCTCTTCCATCATTCAGAGAACGCTGGATTTATTTGCCAGATCTTTTCCTTTTTGAACCCCGATAGGACATCCTCTTTTTCCAATATTGCAACACTTTCCTTTACCAATTCCAAAACTTTCCCCCATGTTCTTGCCTTCATATCTTTTAGCACACAATCCAGGAGATCTTAACACACAGTCCTGGCATTCTTTAGGCCATAAATATTATGACCTCAGTATCATAGTTTAATATGGCAATCTGTTCATTTACATGCATAGTAACCCTGATTTACACACCATTGGTGTCTCCCGTACACTCATCCACTTCTTAACTTTCTTTTCCCTATTCTAATGCCACCCACCTTTCATAGTATTCTATTCACCTCGATATTCCCTAATTCCTGGTTCCTACATTCCTGCTCACTTACTTTAAGCAGCACTAGCAATGGCACTGGAAAATCATCTCACATGGAATACAATCTCAGATGTGTTATGCTGAAACACGTTTGAGTCTATGTAGATCTGAGCACCCAGAGCCAGTTCCAATGTCGCTGAAATCATAGAATCATAGGATATGGTAGAAACATATTCTATGAATCATAGAATCATACGATGGTGACATAAGAACTCAGGTGGGGGAACAGTTCGTGATCTTGAAGGAGATTCAAACATTGAGATATCTCTCGCTGCTTCAGTAACAGTTTCTATCATGCTAACGTCACCTGTAACCAGTTGCTATCATGCAATAAACTGCATCTTGCCTTTTCTCACTAAACTAACAGGTGGCTCTCCTCTACCACATCAGACCAAGCAGGTGTCAGTAAATCTACCTGCTTGATTTTGCTATAAGGTGAGCTGAGGTGAGGATTTCATTTACAATATGGTGACCAGCAGGACAGATTCTATTTGGCAGCTGCAGGATTTCTTCAGATACAGTTTTAGGAATGATGTTCAAGCAGACAGTTAGCTACTGAAAGAACAGAACATTTAAAAACCTGCAGAAGAGAAACTCACATCAAGATTCAACAAGGCAGAATCTACAGTGAATGGGAGAGAGTTCTTTTAGACCTGACAAGAGATACACAGTAGTGAGTGTGCTCAAGAAGTTTCATGTGGTTTTAATATCAGTCGTGGCTGGACAGTTAAAGACTGGATCTTTACAGGTGTTATCATCCATAGAAGAATGGACTTGAATTCTGTTTCAATGCTGTTATCTATTGGAGTATAAGATCAGGTGCCAATGTTCCACAGAAGTGAATCAAGATTCAAATAGAGAGCAAAGTGTTTGGAGGGTCCATGAGTAAAATAGAAATTCCTGGTGGCAAGAGAAAATGCTTTAAAAAGTCACAATTTTCAGCCTGGGAAAGCTCAAAGTAAACAAAGTCAAGAATGCAGCACAGAGTCAAGAATGTGTTGCTGGAAAGCCACAGCAGGTCGGGCAGCATCCAAGGAGCAGGAGAATCGATGTTTTGGGCATAAGCCCTTCATCTAACTCTGAGCTCCAGCATCCTTCAGTCCTTACTTTCTCCTTCCTATAGCACAGATCAACATTGCAGCCATAGTGTGAGGGCATCAAAAGGCACAGCTATCATAAAGAATGTAATGAGCCACAGAAACAATTGAAAATGAGGTTACAGGCTGGGGATTATTGAAAAGCTAATAGTAAGGGCTAATTTCACAAGCAAAGTTCAATGCAAGCAGAAATTTAGGAGACCATTGAGGCTGCAGAAAAGGTGAGATGTCCAATACATAAACCGTGATAAAGTTGGGAAGCATTTATTTAAGTTGCACACAATGAGACTCATCCAACAAAAAACTTCCAGCAAAAGATTGTGAAGAAGCAGAGATTACTACTACTACTACAAACTGTCCAAATCATCTCGGGTTGCTTATGGAGCCACAAAGGGCAGGATTAATTCAATACAGTTATTGAGAGAAACAGGTTTTCTTTATTAAAGTTGCTATTCATTGAGTAAAGTTTTAAGTGAGCTCAAATCAGTTATTAAGACTGCAATTAGTGGCATTCAGCTAAAGAAGCTATGATAAAGGTGGGAATTTATCTTGCACAAGTTGGTAATCCTCCACTTTGACTGCAAACAGAATAGGAAAACCTTCCAGTTCATTGATATACAGTAGCAGCATTGTTTTACTGCTTTCTTTTTCTAAAGAAAAGAAAATGAATAATCACATTAGGACGACAAACTAATATTGCCAGGATGATTTAATCTCAGAACACTGAATTGGATATCTTGGCGGCGGTATGGTGGCTCAGTGGTTAGCACTGCTAACTCTCAGTGTCAGGGACCTTGGGCTCGATTCCAGCCTTGAGTGATTGTCTGTGTGGAGTTTGCACATTTTCCATGTGTCTGCATGGGTTTCCTCTGGGTGCTGCAGTTTCCTCCCACAATCCAAAGGTATCTAGGTTTGGTGAATTGGCCAAGCTAAATTGCTCATAGTGTTCCAGGATGTATAGGTTAGGTGCATTAGTCAGGGGTAAATGTACAGTAATGGGGTAGGAGAGTGAGTCTGGGTGGGTTGCTCTACACAGAGCAACAATAAGTCAAATAGTCACTCTTACAAAGATGTTCATGAGGTAGAATAAGTTACAACAGCAGAAAAATATGATATAGACCTAACCTTTCGGCAAATGTTACTTATGTCAATGTGTATCTCATGAATTTAATACTTACTTTAGGGGTAAATGTCATTGCATTAGAATATTATGTACCATGTTTGAAGGAGCACTGTCTGTAGCCTACTGCACTATAACAAAATGGTCCATTCATCAAAACTATGTGGTCACCATTCATTCTTTACTGTTCAATCTTGGAACGCCTCTCTAAAATTGTAACTTCATTTTAAAAATTGTATCTGATTCCATTAGTGTGACCGCCAATGATTTATGATTTGTAGAACTTCAGGAATACAGACTTCCAAGGAATTTATGTCTTTGCCAGATTCAGTCTTGCCTCAAATTGAACTGGGCCTTTTGATGAGGTTTTCAATGGGTCAAACAGATCAGTTCAGAACTTACTGAAAGAGACAATTTTCAGCAGTTGGAAAGTAGCAACCATCAGTTGTTACAATTGGACCAGTAGCTAACCAGAAGTAATGAAAAGAGAGAAAAGGTTCCATCCTGAAAGAAATGTTGTGTCAGTAAGCACCGAGGCCTTAAACATAGAAACAGAAGCAGGAGAAGGCTATTCAACAGTTTGAGTTTGTTTAGCTACTCAATATATTCATGCTGATCCTTTATCTCAATGCCATATTTCTGCTTTCCCATCATACCCTTTGACAGATTTTAAATCTAAAAAAAAATCCATCCCTTTCTTAAATGTTCTCAGGACTCATTCGGATTCATGAGTGCTCAGGGGAACAAGGAGATACAGTTGCTTGTTGAGGTCCATGCTTAGGGTGAGTCCTGAGAGCTGTAAAGTATTGGATAAAGCTGCATGCCATTAATAGTTCAGTGCGCCTGAGAGTGATGTGGAGGGAGCCCAGAGCAGTATTTGCTTTGTTCTTTGAAGAATTTGAACTCTGAGAACTAGAGGGCAATACCAAGTTTGGTAGTAGAGTTTCTGGAATCCATCAGAACATAACCAATTGTTGGCACATCTACACAGAATAGTTTATAATGGAAATCTGAAGCTAGATGTTCATCAGTGAGGAATTGGAATGCTTTTTAAAGTTTTAATGAGCTTTGACAACCAACACTGTTATTAATGTCTGGTGGGTTGAGCATGTTGAAGGTAGGGTGCAGTTGCTGAGATATTCACTGGATCTGTCTTGACCACATTTAGTTTTTGATATGCTTTGCCGGATGTAGATTGAAAGATGCTGCTTCACCGAGGAGGTATGTTTGGGGCTTAACTTCTTGATGTCTGTTGCACCTATTGCTATCATGCTATAAAACATCTCTTATGATGTGAGACAAATGCCCCTTCTTGTTAAGACTCTAATGTTGATAACAGCATTGATAATTAGATTGATCAGTAGATTTAGCAGAGGAGACTAGGATGCATAAACAATCCCAACTACTAGCTGTCAGTGGTTAGTACCTGGAGCCGAATATAGACTTTAATGTAATATTAGCAAGCTGATGGAGTGAGGTATTTTGCAGATTTTTTTGTTCATTCACAGGTGAGAGTATCACTGGCTAGGCCAACATTTATTGCACATCACTAATTGCCCAGGGGGAAGTTAAAAGTCAACCCTATTACTGTGGGTCGAGAATCACATGTAGGCCAGATCAGGTAAGGATGACAGATTTCCTTCGCTGAAGGACATTAATGAGCCAGCTGGATGTTTCCAACAATCAACAGTGGTTTCATGGTCACCATTAGACTCCTAATTCCAGAGTTTCTCTGGATGCTGCCTGAGCTATAAGGTGAGACTAAATCAGCTGGGGCTATTTCCCCTGGGCTATTGGAGGCTGAGGGCGACCTTATAGAGGTTTATGAAATCATGAGGGGCATGGATAGGGTAAATAGTCAACGTCTCTTCCCCAGGGTAGGGGAGTCCAAAACTAGAGGACATAGATTTAGGGTGAGAGAGGAAAGATTTAAAAGGGCCCTGAGGGGCAATGTTTTCATACATAGGGTGATGCATCTATAGAATGTGCTGCCAGAGGAAGTGTTGGAGGCTGATGCAATTACAACATTTAAAAGGCATTTGATGGGTAAATGAAAAGGAAGGGATTCAAGGGATATGGGACAAAAGCTCATAAATGGGACTAAATTCATTTAGAATACCTGGTCTGCGTGGACATGTTGGACCGAAGGATCTGTTTCCCATGCTATATAGCTCTGTGACTGCATGACATGGGTGATTTTGATTTTCCCTATCTACATGAAAATTAAGTTGGTATAGGTGGTCATGAGGAAGAATTCATTGTGTCTTTGGGACTATTTCCTGGATCCTACCAGGGATCAGGCTATTTTGGATTTGGTGTTATGTCATGCGAAAAAATTAATAAATTATTTCTGAGTAAGAAATCCCCTAGGGAAACAGTGACCATAACATGGTACAATTTAGCATTCAGTTTGAGAGTGAGGAACATGGGTTGGAAGAAAAACATTTGAAACCTAAGTAAGAGTAATTAAATACGGATAAAGGCTGAGTTGGCTCAGTGGAATGGTAAAGGAAGTCAGCTGAATAAACAAACAGTTAAACAAGGGCAGAAATTGAAAATAGTGTATGAAACAGGCTGTCAGATAAAGTAGTAGAGATGGGTACAATTACAACATTTAAAAGGCATCTGCTTGGTATATGAATAAGAAAGATTCAGGAATGAGAATAGGTTAAATGCTAGCAAATGGAACTAGATCAGATTAGGATGACTAGTCAACATGGATAGGTTGGATGAAGGGTCTGTTTCCATGCTGTATGGCTATATGACTATGAATACCCTCAAATAAAGGGTAGACTTTTAATCGGATGCAGGATCAGATGAATCTTGAGGGTTTACTTGCAGTTTAAGGCAGCAGGGCAATTTGAGAAGTCAAGTTGTGAGAAACATTTGCACAATACTGAATTGACTTTAACTGGAGTATTCTGTCCTGTTGTGGACACATTAGGAAGGATGGGAAACTTTAGAGATAGTGCAGAAAGGTTTATAAATGTGGTTCCAATGATGAGGGAATTCTATCACAATGATAGATTGGACAAAACAATAGTTGTTTTCTTTGGAGAAGAGGAAGTTGAGAGAAAATTTGTTCGAAGTTTTCAAAATCCTGAGAGTAGATATCAAGAAAATATTCCCAATGATAGATGGGTTTAGAACTAGAAGACACCAATTTAATGCACAGGATTGGATTTCAGATCTGAATGGTACTGCCACAATGCGTGGTGGAGGTAGATTCAGTCTGAATATTAAAAGGGAATTGGTAAAACACCTGACAAGGAAAACATTTGCAGATAGTAGGAATAGTGCACGGACTGTGACTAGTAAAGCTGCTTTTATAGAGAGTCAACAGTTTGTAAATCATTTTCTAGCATTACAACAGAGCTTTTGAAGTGTATCTTTTTTTATTATTTGAATCTGAACTTAGTGGGTATTGTAATGCATTGTATTGTAATGGTGTAGCTAAACTAAACCTTTAGATGCCTTATTGCTGACACCATTCTGTATGAGCTAGTTGGACCCCTGCTTATCATTAGGTAGATTTGCTGCCACCATTTTCTTTTTAATGTTTGATCTAAAGGCCTTGCTCTCGAAATGTGGTTGAGAAAGATTACTGGGTCCTCTAACAAGAATTCTTTTGCCTTAAATAAGAAAAAATTTACTTTATGATAGTAATGGGTTTCAAGTTATAAGTCTTTATTACAAAGACTTTAAGGAGACTGTGAGGACAGATCTACGTCCTTCAAAATTCAGATCTGATTCTCCCCACTCTAGTTCTTCACCATTGACAATTTCAAAACTGTTAACTTATACAACATCTCCAGCAGTCTGAGAGGCTCAGTGACAAGTGGGATTTTCTGTCTACCAGGAAACAAGTTCCAAATGGACAGACATGTTTGTAACTTTAATTGAAGGAGATCAGCAAAAGATGGAGGAACGAAGAATATGGTAACACATGAAGATGATGTGTCCTACATTACCTGAGGACAAAAGATTTTGTTCCTAATTTATGCCATTTGAGTCTATCAGTTCAGCATAGTTTCTCATTCCTCCAGAGCCTCTGGGTTATTAATTTGGTTTCTCATATCTAATGCTGGGGGAACTGCTGTTCTCTCCAGTTAGATATTAACAAATAATAAGACTTTGTTACCTTTGTTACCCTTCTACATCTAACTGACACTGCTTCAGTCAACTTTACATAAAATTTGTAAATTTGCTGTTCCTTCATAAATTTACTCAATGGTAAAAAATGAAATGAATTTTCATATTTATTTGTGAACAAAATTGCATGAATTAATTTTGACTGCCTTTTCATGGAGACACGGTAATCTGTAAAAAGCTTTTACCTAGTGCTTGTATGAAGCATTTTTGAATTAATATTCTGAGCAATGCCAAAGAAATAGAGTCACGTTTTTGTATTGGTCTTGGCAAACTGTTAACTAACATATATTCTTGTTAAACTTTACTATACTAGTTTACAACCCTTCACATTAATGGATTTTGGTAAGACTCAAGACAAAAGAAATGAAGCAAACTAATTTAGATTTATCAAGAATAACCAAAACATGTACATCTTATTATGGTTTTGGCTTTATTTGTGATATTGCAGAAAGTTGGTTTATTGCAAATCTGCTTGTCAATAGATGTACTTTTGTTCCCTTCCACTTGGTTTTGTTAGAAATGACTGCTTGTTATAATCTGCAGCACAGCTAAGGCCTCATAATTCCTCCTGACAGCTTTCAATGTTTATTGATTCCAATGCAGCAAAGCCATTAAGGATTGGCAATTGTATCAAATTGAGATATAATTGATCAGGATCCATTGCTGTTCCTCTGCCTCCTGCCTATTTGAATCAGAAATGATTGCATCATTAATTCCATTCCCGCCTTCAAATGAAATTAAAGATCAATTTTGTTCTGCTCACTCCTATGCAGAGATTCTTAGCAATAGAAAAAACGATGGTTAAATCTTAGGAAGCTTGACAACAGATCATATTGTAATTAATTTTCTCTGAGCTGAATTGTTCAGTGGCTCAAAAACAGCAGTTTGGGATTCACATGTATTGGAAAATTTTCCATCAAAATAACATTGAAAATTTCCTGCTTTAAGTTAGTAGAATTAAAATTAAACAGCTCCTTCAAAATCATTAGGCTTCTCTCTCTTCATACTTAAAACAAAATCCACACAACTCAGCTGTAACTCCTTCGACATCTAAAATCTGTTTATCCATTTCTGGTCCTCATACTCTACTTTCATATCTTGTTGTGTTCTTCTCATACAAATATCTTCCCTATTTCTTGCATACAGGAACTGAAATAGGTCATTCAGCATCTTATGTTTGTTCTACCATTCAGTTTTAAGATGGCTAATATGGACATCAATGTCATTTACTGATTTCTGTAAATGTTGAAAAGAATGAAAAATGTTGGAGAAACTCAACAGATTTGGCACTGTCTGTGTAAAGAAACAGAATTAATAATTTGAGTCTGATATGGCCATTTCTTCAATGTTGTTGGGTCAAAATCCCTTACAACATAGTGGTTGTACCTATCTGCCATACACTACAATAGTCCAATCACCATTAACTTCACAATGGGCAATAGACACTAGTCCAGTCAACAGCTCTCACATCCCCTGAATGAATTTAGAAAGGAGTACATCAAGGATCCCTCAACACTATATCAAAAAATGAGCAGGGGAGTTATCACCAGTGTCCTATGTTTAGCTTGTATTTACTTTTCAATCAACATCACAAAAAAAACAAAGAGACCATTGAATGCAGGTTCATAGTTCCTTGAAAGTGGAGTCCTAGGTAGACAGGCTAGTGATGAAGGTGTTTACTCTACTTGCCTATATTGGTCCATGCATTGAGTATAGGAGTTGGCAGGTCAAGCTGTGGCTGTAAAGGAGATTGGTTAGGCCACTTTGGAATACTGCATTCAATTCTAGTCTCCCTGTTTTACGAATGATGTTGAGAAGCTTGAAGCAGTTCAGAAAAGATTTACAAGGAAGTTTGCCAGGATTGGAAGGTTTGAGCTACAGGGAGAGGTTGAAAATAGGCTGTGGACAGTTTCCCTGGAGAGTCGGAGGCTGAGGGGTGACCCTGTAGGGGTTTATAAAATCATAAGGGGCATGGATAGGGTGAATAGACAAACTATTTTCCCTGGGGTGGGGGAGACCAAAACTAGAGGGCATAGGTTTAAAGTGAGGGGGAAAGATTTAAAAGGGACCTTAGGGACAACTTTTTCACCCAGGCTGTATTGCACGTATAGAATGTGCTGCCAGAGGAAGTGTTGGAGGCTGGTAATATTATGACATGTATATCTCTATAAATAGGAAGAGTTGAGTGGGATATGGGCCAACTGCTGGCAAATTTATTTAGAATATCTGTTCGCCATGAATGAGTTGGATCGACATGTCTGTTTCTGTGCTGTACATATCTATTAGTCTATGAATCTATATTGTCTCACCATTATGACATTGCTGCTTGCTGGTTTACTTTGTGCAGATTTGTTGCAATGCTTCTTACATTAGAAAAGTTGCTACATTTCAAAAATGCTTTATTAACTGTAAAGCAACTTGGAAAGTGCCATGTTATGAAAGTATTGTATATATTCTTTATGATGGTACAGTATCAGTGGATTCACCTGAGCTGCAGATTATCCATGATCTTATTGAATGGAACTCAAGAAACTAAATGGTCTATTCCTCTCCCCATGTTCCTCCTATGGGGCCACCATTACTTCCTCAGAAGCAAAATGTTTTATACGTTTATATAAATATTAAACTTTATATGGAATGTGCCGAAGTGTTACTGAACAAAGAGACCTTGGAGTGCAGGTTCATAGCTCCTTGAAGTTGGAGTCACGGGTAGATAGGATAGTGAAGAAAGCATTTAGTATGCTTTCCTTTATTGGTCAGTGTATTGAGTACAGGAGTTGGGGGGTCATGTTACAGCTGTACAGGACATTGGTGAGGCCACTGTTGGAATATTGCATGCAATTCTGGTCTCCTTCCTATCGGAAAGATGTTGTGAAACCTGAAAGGGTTCAGAAAAGATTTACAAGGATGTTGCCAGGGTTAGAGGATTTGAGCTATAGGGAAAGGTTGAATAGGCTAGAGCTATTTTCCTTGGAGGGCCAGAGGCTGAGGGGTGACCTTATAGAGGTTTATTAAATCATGAGGAGCATGGATAGGATAAATAGACTTTTCCCTGGGGTGGGGGAGTCCAGAGGGCATAATGTTAGGGTGAGAGGGGAAAGATATAAAAGAGACCTCAGGGACAACTTTTTCACGCAAAGGGTGGTACATGTATGGAATGTGCTGTCAGAGGAAGTGTTGGAGGCAGGTGCAGTTGCAACATTTAAAAGGCATCTGGATGGGTATATGAATAGGAAGGGTTTAGATGGATTTGGGCCAAGTGCTGGCAGGTGGGACTAGATGGATATCTGGTTGGCATGGACTAGTTGGTCCGAAGGATCTGTTTCCATTCTGTACATCTCTATGATTCTATTAGTTCATGGTTAGTTATATTGTTGTTTCTTGCTCACCCCAGACATACCTGATAAGTAAGGAGTGCCACACACTGAAAATATGATGTGATCTTTAATAGTTAACAGTTTTGTTTTCTCATTGCTGCTCCCATTTAGATTAAAAAGTGTACTCTTGTGGTGCAGTGGTAGCATCCCTTCTCCAGGACTGGGAGGCCTGGGTTCAAGGACAACCTGCTCCAGAGGTGTTAACCTTCCTAGAATGTGCTCATGGGAAATTAGAGGTCTCAGTGGATGAATTTGTTACCTTTCTCTTGGTGTCCTTTTTCTGAGTCAAACATATAACCATGATATTCAATGAAACATATATGGCTCATAATATATGGGTTGACTCTGAACTGCCCACTGGCAATTAGAAATGCACAAAAGTGCTGGCTAAGCCAGTGATACCCTCATCCTGTGAATGAATAAACAAGCAAAAAAAATTGCCTTGATCAATATTTGTGGGTGAATGTTTCTGAGAATGTTAACAATGTGAAGTGCGTGCTGGCCTGTACAAAGGGAGTAGTGCTGCTTAAACTAGGATGTATTTGTCACTAAACCCTGTATGAGAAATAGATGAAATCAGAGATTTCATCCAATTGGCTTTATTAAAAGTTATAGTGGGCTTTTCAAACCTTGTCAGGCATCCTCCTGAATTGAATGGTAATCATGGAGGGTTGAACTAGGATATGCTGACCTAGCCTATACTATATCAGTTCAGATAATTCCAGGTTGATCAAGTTATTTATTCTGAAGACTACCTGCCTCAGCTTTGTAAACTCCTGCTGCCAGGATGAAGACCTTTCACATATTCTCATGGGCAGCTATTCTTCCAGCACAGCAAAAAATGTAAGCATTACCTGTCTCATTAAGCAGTGGTAAACCAATGAGCTCATAATGTTCGAGGTTTTCAATACCAGGGACTGGAGGACAGCATCTAATTTAAGTTGGACCTAAAATGATTAAAGTGGTAATACTTCTTGGAGTAGAAGTCAAGAAAAAAAAAACTGAAGATGCTCACTCACCTTTGTATGATTCACTAGACAGTCTTATGATTCAGTCTGAACTTCATTTCAATATTGGTAACACTCACTTTGATGTCAAAGTCATCATTCATGAAAATAATTTGATATAATGAGTAAAACATTTATGATAAACATTGACATGAACCAGATCTGCTTATTTCACAATTATTTCAAAGTTATACATAATATTTGTACGAAATGCACCCATTTACACAAAAAAAGGTGATGTGATAAGAGATGACAGATACAGATATGGGTTCCAACATGATGTACACTTACTGGTTACAGCTGAATCTTAGGCAGTTTTTCCAAGTGTCCCTAAACCTTTTCATAGTTAATTTCCTTCATTAAAGCTAATCTCAGAAGCACTCCAATTTCTGCTTGTTCTATCTCTCTATATCTGATGTTATGGAATCTGACTGCTTCAAATGAATGATGACGTTTGTGAATGCGATAGGTGAAGGATTACATAAATAAGAACATTACATTTATGGCTATTGCACTCTCTATTTTTATATAAACAGCTAAATAAAGGCAATAACGTAATATGCAGTAGCTACTATTACACTTTTATCAAGCATATTGATGCAATAATCTGTGTCATTGCTTTACATTTAAATTCCCATCTCAGTAATAAAATACCTATTCAAATTTTGGTCTGGCTCAGTGTCATAAAAATCACTGAGCTCAGAACTGTCTGAAATTCAGATCTGAGATGTCACTATAGACACTTACTACAGATATTGAAATTGAAACCATCTAAGAGCATTGGAGCGCAGAAAGGTAAAGCAAGTAATTATCTTGACTTTGATTGGCAGTTTATCTTGGGGGATAGCAAGCTGCCCATTATATATCACTCCAGTTTCATTGAAGTCAGAATTATAATAACTAGAACAATGAATACATTTAGCACCTTTAACATAGTAAATTGTCTCAAGGAACTTCACTGGAATATAATGATCAGAAATTAACAATGGAACAAATAACATAAGGACAGGTGAACAGCTGTTTGGGAGGAGTCTTAAGAGAGAACAAAGCGATACAGAGACAACAAGTTTTCAGGGAGATTGCTAGGGCACAGCCATTAATGGTTGCTACAAAAAATAAGTGTTTCCTAAGAGATCAGAGTTGGGAACATATGGTTTGATTTGAACGTGCAATCAGGAGTTTTACAATGAAGGAATTGAGTGCTAGAATAGTCAATTCTGTAAGTATTAAATGCAAAGGGCCAAAGACAAGAGGAGAGCCATGTGATATTAGAGCTTGAAGTAGACATTTTTTGTGATGGAGAAAATTTGGGGTCAGACACTCTGTTCCACTCCAGTATATAATCTTATGTGTTTCACAGTCTTCCATTGCCATTGAGCAAGCTTTAAGCTAGCTGACCAACTTTGTTCAATACTGAGTGCAGAAGAACATGCCAGATTTAGGACAAGATCTACCTTAGAAAAATGAAGAGTCAAATTGGTGAAGCTACAAAAATGGCCACTCACATGTTGAATACGAAAAACAGCATGATATAGTCTGAGTTAAATCATCCTATGAACAATGGCTCAACCTCAAAACTCCGCAGTCCTGTCAAATCCAAACACAAATGATGATTGACAATTAACAAACTAATGGAGCTAATGTTTTGCAAACATCTTGATTGTCAATTATTGCTGAGGTCAGCACATGAATGAAGTATTGGCAACCAGTTACAGTTAGAAGAAAGTGGATGATCCATGTTGGCTTCCTTCTGAAGTCACCAGCATCATTGATGCCATTATCCAGAAAACTCAATTCATCCCATGTGATATCAAGAAAGAAATATAGGCATTGGATGTTGTAAAGCCAATAGAACCTGGCAACATCCTGGATGCAGAACTGGAAACATGAATTCTACAACTAGCCACATCACTAGTCAAGCTTTTCCAGTACACCGAAATGTTAGTATCTATTTGACAAACTTGTACAGGTATAAACAGGAAGAAAAATCCAGTCCAGCCTGTTGCATTCTTGTGTTCTATTCCTTAACAAACAACTCCTACTCTTTTTTTTCCAGCATTGATGGCTAAATGTGCTTAATTTACTTGAATATCTCAAACAGATTTATTTAAATTGCAAATCAATATCTTGTCACTAAAGAGCAACTTCAGTACACATCCTTAGTTTAACACACTGCTAATTGAAGTCCTCAGTGCTGTTGATCATGTTGTTTCATTACCAGACACCATTCTTGAACAGCAACACTACATTCCTTTCATGCACTGAACTGAAACTATGCACACATTAGGTTGTTACAAAAGTATTGACATAGAAGCAAGAATTAGAATACTTATGGCCTTAGGAGTCTACATAGCATATAGTAGATTGACCATTCTCTAATGGTATGACTTTCTGGAGCTGGACCTGCTTGTTTTACTGGTTTACTTAATTTTTATGTGCACTTGTTCCTTGTGAGCTGTTACAGTGTTTAATGTTGCCCATATGATCTTTCACACTTTAAATGTCTGAACATACCTTTGTGTGCATTCTATACACAGTTGGAGCATCATAGAGTTACTTGCTTGGATTCTGTTTCTCAATTTTGTCACATTTGGGGTTGTGACTTTGTAGGATCCAGGCTTACTACACAATTTGCATACCACTGCAGGGAACCAGATTTATTGGGTTGGTTTATGGCACTGACCTTCACTTCTATGCAGCTCTACAGCTGAATTGAATCCAATTGAATTGCATTGAATTTATTGTCATGTGTACTGAGGCACAGTGAAAAGCTTTGTCTTGCGAGCAAAACAGGCAGATCACAGAGTTAAGTAGCATAGATAAGTAAATAGTAGGTAAACAGTGGCAAAAACAAAAACACAGGTACAGATGAATGTTAAGAGTTTGTGGGTCCATTCAATATTCTAACAACAGTAGGGTAGAAACTGTTTTGAAACCAGCCGGTGTGTGTGTTCAGGCTTCTGTACCTTCTCACCGATGGTAGAGGTTGTAGAAAAACATTGCCAGAGTGGGATGGATCTTTGAGGCGGTCTTTCCTTGGCAGCGGGCCTGGTAGATGGATTCTATAGATGGGAGGTTGACCTTTGTGATTGTCTGGGCCAAGTTCACCACTCTCTGTAATCGTCTCTGATCTTGAGTGGTACAGTTGCCGTACCAGGTAGTGATACATCCAGACAGAATGCTCTTGATGATACACCTATAAAAGTTGACAAGGGGATTTGCCATCATGCCAAATTTTCCTCAGCTGCCTGAGGAAGAAGAGACGTTATTGGTCTTTGTAGCGAGTGCATCCACATGAAGAGTCCAAGAAAGCTTGTTGTGGATGACCACTCCCAGGAGCTTGATACTCTTCACTCCTTCCACCTCTGTGCTGTTAATGAGTCATGAGTAACATCCTGCCGAAAGTCAATAATGTGTTCTTTGGTTTTTGCCAGCATTGAGAGCTAGGTTGTTCTCAGTGCACCATTTTTTCAGGTCTTCCACCTCCCGTCTGTAGAATGTTTTGTCACCATTTGAGATTCGACTTACTATGGTGGCCTCATCAGCAAACTTGTAAATGGCATTCGTCTGGTATTTGGTGACGCAGTCATGGGTATACAGTGATTTGCATGTCAGAAAGGACCAGTTGCATTTACCGTTGGTTTTCCTATATTTCTGAGAACCTTGACAGTTGATGACTTGGCAAGGTTCCTTTAGATTCCAAACATGATCTCTTTTTGTGATGATGATCCTATATTTAGGGGTGTAATGTTTACACCCCAACAATATAGAGATTCTATTTTGTCACCTTAAAGTTCATGATAAGCTTTGACAATCTGAATCATTCACACGGTGAAACCATTGGATTTGGGATAAGATGGTGAGGTTCTCACATGGTTTATGCCCCATTTGCCAAATGTTCATCAAAGATCTGTTTTGTATAACTTGGACCATTATCAGATATAATCTCTTCAGATGTACTGAACAGACTGCATATTCTACAAGTTGTGTCTGCCAAACATGCAATTGAAATGTCCTTTGTCTGACATCTATAAATTTGTAGTATTGGTTGGTAAATAGGAGAAAATACTTGCCATTATGACAAATAACTCTATTGCTATGTTGGATTGAGGGACTGATGGAATCTCATGAAGCTGTAGAGGCTAAATGTACTGTTGTGAATGGTCACTCTATCACATTTCACACAAACTGGCTTCTCAATGTCATTATTAATCCCTAGCCAATACTCCATGCTCGGCATTTTGTTCACTGCGTACCCATATGTCCTTGATGTGGCTGTGATAATGTGTCCTAGTGAAGAGCTTTATGTAAATATATTTCAATCTCTTAAAAGTTATGGCACCTGAGATTGCTATTTCATCTCTATCTAACCAAAAACATCTGAGAGTGCCTGACCAGAAGGCCAGGGTTCAAGTCACATCTGTTTCGCAGGTATGTAATAGCATCTCTGAACATGTTGATTAGAAAATGTCTAGGTGGCGAATTCTAAAGTTCATTTTTAGTTAATGCTATTTCTTCAGCATTTCTTTTGGCTTAGCAGGATCTCTCTAGTCCTCTAGAGATAGTATTCACTTTATGAAGTCTATCATTTTGAATGGTTTTCAAAACCCCACACTGGTGAATTCTATTTTAATCAAAGACAGATATCTCTGATGGTGACCATAAAAACCCATCTCATTCAACAGTGCTAGCATTACATGACCTGAGTCTTGGCACAAATCAATGTACTGAACTCCAAAAGTCATTCAGTTCTCAAAAAGGAGTTTAACCACTATTTTCTTTTCCATATAAATATTGACATGAACAGTGATATTTGCAACCTGTGCATGTGTAAGAACAAAAACACAATGCAATTTGCACAATGTAATGAGTGTCGACAATAAGAGGGCACTTAACCATCTCCTTTATATAAAAAGCACAAATTCCTCTGTGATGATCATCTTGTAGGATAAAATTGAACAGGTATTGAATTTGACTAGCCATGCCTATACTTCTGTGATCAGTGACTCATCTTATGAAGTATCTAAACACTTTTCACTACCTAAGAACACAAGCCTATTAGTAAAGTAATACTCTTCACTTGCCTGGATGAATTGGGAGAATTGTAAACTGCAAGGAAGACAATGTGGAACTCCAAAAGAACATTAACAATTTGGTGGAATAGACAGACAGGTGGCAGATGAGTTTAAATGTAGACAAGTGTGACGTGAGGCACTTTGGTTGGAAGAACATTTAAAAGACAATATCAAACCAAAGATATAATTCCAAAGGGGTAGGGTAGGTGCATATGTGCAGAGGTCATTGAGGTGGCAGGACAAATAGAGAGAACAGTTAATAAAACATAAAGTATTCATCGCTTTACTAATTGGTACAAAGAGTATAAGGGCAAGGAGGTGATGTCGAACTTGTACAAGACACTTATTAGACCTCAACTGTAGTACTTGTGTCCAGTTGTAGATGCACATTATATGGAAGATGGAGGCATTAGAAAGAGCAATTTACAAGAATGGTTCCAGGAACTAGAAACTTCAGTTTTGAGGAAATATTGAATAAATTGGAACAGTTCTTCATTGAGAAAAGGAAACTGAGGGGACATTTGCATGAGGTTTTCTACATCATGAGTGGGTTGGATGGCGTAGATAGAAAGAAGTCATTCCTGCTTTAAAAAAAAAGAGGAATGAGAGGACATAGATTTAAAGGGATGTGCAAATGAAACAAGGATTATTGGAGAAGAAAAGCTGTTGCACTTAATGAGTAGTCAGAGTACAGAATGCATTGCTCGGACATGTTGTTGAGGGATCTTCAACTGAGGCATTCAAAAGGGCATTGGTTCATCATTTGGATAGAAATAATGTGTAATAATATGGAGAAAAGGCAGCAGAATAGCATTAGGTAATGAGGCTCATTTGAAGAGCTGATGATTCTGGATAGGAGCGAAAGTAGCAGGATAGTTGTTATGGGGGACTTTAATTTTCAAGTACTGACTGGAAATACTATAGTTCAAGTACTTTAGATGGGTCAGTCTTTGTCCAATGTGTACAGGAGGGTTTCCTAACACAGTATGTAGACAGGCCATTAAGGACGAGGCCACATTGGATTTGGTACTAGGTAATGAACGTAGCACATAGGTAGGTCAGCACTTTGGTGATAGTGATCACAATTTGGTTATGTTTACTTTAAAGATGGAAAGAGATAGGTATATACCATGGGGAAAGAGTCATAGATGAGAGAAAAGCAATTATGATGTGATTAGGCAAGATTTAGGATGCATAAAATGGGGAAGGAAACTGCAGGAGCTGGGCACAATTAAATTGTGGAGCTTATTCAAGGAACAGCCACTGCGTTTGGGTGCTTCAGAGTTACATGTTAGCCAGGAAACACCTAAAAAGAGAGCTAAGAAGAGCCAGGAAGGGACATGAGAAATTTTTGGCAGATAGAATCGAGGAAAACCCTAAAGCTTTCTGTAGGTATATCAGGAATAAAATAATGACTACAGTAAGATTAGGGCTAATCAAGGACAGTAGTGGGAAGTTGTGTGTGGACTCCAAGGAAATGGGGAAGTGCTAAATTAATATTTTTCGTCAGTATTCATACAGGAAAAAGACAATGTTGTCGAGCAGAATACTGACATACTGACTACGAGACTCAACGGGATTGAGGTTCACAGGAGGAGGTGTCAGCAATTCTGCAAAGTGTGAAAATAGATAAATACCATGGGCCAATTGGGATTTTTCCTAGGATTCTCTGGGAAGCCAGGGAGGTGATTGCAGAGCCTTTGGCTTTGATCTTTATGTCCTCATTCTCTACAGGAATAGTACCAGAAGACTGGAAGATAACAAATGTTGACTCTCATTCAAGGAGGGGAATAGAGACAACCCTGTTAATTATAGACCAGTGAGCCTTTGGTTATGGGTAAAGTGCTGGAAAAAGTTATAAGAGTTTGGATTTATAATCATCTAGAAAAGAATATGTTGATTAGGGATAGTCAACACAGTTTTGTGAAGGATAGGTCATGCCTCGCAAACCTTATTGAGTTCTTTGAGATGGTGACCAAACAGGTGGATGAAGGTAAAGGGGTTGCCATGGTGTATATGGATTTCAGTAAAACGTTTGATAAGGTTCCCCACGGTAGGCCATTACACAAAATATGGAGGCAAGGGATTGAGGTGATTTAGTGGTTTGGATCAGAAATTGGCTAGCTGAAAGAAGATGGTTGATGGGAAATGTTCATCCTGGAGTTCAGTTACTAGTGATGTACCGCAAAGATCTGTTTTAGGGCCACTGCTGTTGTCATTTATATATATGAGCTGGACGAGGGTGTAGAAGGATGTGTTAGTAAATGTGCAGATGACACTAAGTTCGGTGGAGTTATGGATAGTACCGAATGATGTTGCAGGTTACAGATGGATGTAGATAAGCTGCAGTGCTGGGCTGAGAGATGGCAAACGGAGTTTAATGCGGAAAAATGTGAGGTGATTCACTTTGGAAGGAGCAACAGGAATAAAGAGAATTGGGCTAATGGTAAAATTCTTGGCAGTATAGATGAACAGAGAGATCTTAGGCTCCATGTATATAGATCCCTGAAAGTTGCCACCCAGGTTGATAGGGTTGTAAAGAAGGCATACATAGAACATATTACATAGGACCGTACAGGCCCTTTGGCTCTTGATGTTGAGCCGACTTGTGGAACCAATCTGAAGCCTCTTTATCCTACACTATTCCATTTTCATCTAAATGTTTATTCAATGACCATTTAAATGCCCTTAAACTTGGCGAGTCTACTACTGTTATAGATAGGTTGATAGGTTTGTTCAGAAGGCATATGGTCTTTTGGCTTTTATTGAAAGAGTGATTGAGTTTCAGAGCCATGAAGATATGCTGCAGCTGTATAACTCTGATGTGGCTGCACTTGGAGTATTGCGTACGGTTCTGGTCACTGCATTATAGGAACAATGTGGAATCATTGGAAAGGGTTCAGCGGAGATTTACTAGGATGTTGCCTGGTATGGATGGAAGGTCTTACGAGGAATGTTTGGGGACTTGAGGCTGTTTCCATTCAAGAGAAGAAGCTTGAAAGGCGACTTAATTGAGACATATAAGATAATCAGAAGGTTAGATAGGATGGACAGTGAGAGCATTTTTCCTCAGATGGTGATGGCTAGCACAAGGGGACATAGCATTACATTGAGGGGTGATAGTTATTGGATGGATGTGAGAGGTAGTTTCTTTACTCAGTGAGTCATAGGGACATGGAACACACTGTCTGCAACAATAGTAGACTCACCAACTTTAGGGCATTTAAATGGTCATTGGATAAACATATGGATGAAAATAGAATAATGTAGGTTAGATGGGCTTCACATCGGTTTCACAGGTTGTGCAACTTTGAGGGCTGAAGGGCCTATACTGCACTGTAATGTTCTATGTTCTATGTTCTGTGGTGCAGGGCATAATGGGCCTAATGACTTCCTTTTATGCTGTAACAATTTTGTGATTCTGTGATGCTTCAAAAACACCCAAGAAACTTGATATCATTTAGGACAGTGCAATCCAATTGATTGGCACCCTTTCATCACTCAAATATTAATTCTCTTCTACCCTCTTGCCCTCTTTGATTATGTGTCATCTACAATGTGATGTAGAATCTTGCCAAGGATCCTTCAATAGTACCTTCTAAACCAATGACCTCTATTACCTAAAATAACAAAGGCAACAGGAACATGCAATCACAATGGCCTGCAAGGTCCCTTCTAGGAAAGACACTAATCCTAACTGAACAATGACCGGAGCTCAAATTGAAGTAATCAAGGTGATAAAAGGTGTGGATAAAATAGACATGGAGTGGATGCATTCTCTTGTAGGGCATTCTAGGATGAGAGGTCATAGCCTGAGGATAAGGGGTAGCAAATTTCAAACAGAGTTAAGGAGAAACTACTTCTCCCAAAGGGTTGTGAATCTGTGGAACTCACTACCACAAAATGTGGTGGATGCTGGGACAGTAAGTAAATTTAAGGAGGAGCTCAACAGAATTTTAATTGGTAATGATTGAAGGGGTATGGAGAGAAGGCAGGAAAATGGGAGTGAGGAGCATATAATCCATGATCAAATGGTGAAGCAGATTCAATGGGCAAAATGGCCTAATTCTGCTTCTATATCTCATGAACTGATGAACTTATATCTCAGTTGCGTCATTGTCCCTATATTGAAACCCGGGTCCTCTCTCTCAAATGGAACTGAGGAAACTCCAATAGTGAGTGTTGAACTGTAGCAGTTCAAGAATTCAGCTTACCACCTTCTTAATGTCAGTTAGTGGTGGGTAACAAATTCTGTCCTTGCTGTTAATGCCCACATCCCAAACTCCAGTGAGTGAAAATGATGGTTCCCATGCAACAAACCAAATTTGAAAAAAGGGAATGATGGATGTGAACAACATCCACATTCTTAAACTGGATAAAAATACATACACACTCAAGTTGTGAACTATTTGGTTCAGCCTGGTCAAGGAGGGGAATACAAATGCCCTCAGTGTAGATATATTTGTATATATGTGTATTGGGATGGCATAAGAGTAAATAAATAGCATTCTCATGACCTCTAGGATTTCAGCTTTAAGTTTTACATCTCAGCTATGTGTAATATAAAAGAGTTTTCACAAATTATACATCAATTCTCAGAACTGATTAAATTAAAATATACTTATCTAACAACAATTGAAGCCATTTTCAGCTTTAATTAGCAGAATGAAGCAATAGGCGATGAAGAAACAGAGGCTGATACTGTTTTGTGACTATTATCATGAACGCCCATGGGCAACAATTCAATGTTTAAATTAAATCAGTTTCATCATCTTTCACCAGCTGCATGTTTGAAGTGTGAGAGACAGAGAAATGGAGATGCTCATTTACAGATAATAGTGACACCTACTGTACTATTATAATAATGAAACTTTTTAGTTCAAAGTCAAACTGCTCTGGTGGTTAAGTCTTCTAACAATAAATGCGTAACAGGGTACAACAGAATATAAGACAACACAATATTCACGTAAAAACAAAAGAATAGAGTCCAAATATCCCCCAAATGTCGTACATTTTCTGAACCCTTCAGAGAACAAGTAGATTTACTTGTGTAGCACAACGTTATGTTGAGATTTCATATTGGTTTCAGTTACAAAATATGACTGGAAGCAAAAAAATATATCACAAATTTGTCCTTGGGACATACAGAGTTACGACTATCATTGTGGTATAGCATTGAATTATGGAGATTCAATAAATTTTGTCTAACAAGCAAAATAAACTTTTGGTCAGAATAGCACATTAACTTAGAACAAAATGAAGAATCATAAGTTTGAATAAATACCAATGCATCTGATTGCGAAAGTTGACTTCTTTTTGTAGTTAACTTCCATTTAGGTTGACTTTTCTGAGTGTACATTGCCAGTAGGAAAACTGCCTTTCTGTCATGTTGGGAAATGATGTTGGAGCTGCTTGACAATTTCCTGGCTTACATAGCCAGTGGCCAAATCTGTTAAATACTATAGCAAGCTTATGAAATTAATACCTTGAGCACATGCTCTCACTTGAATAGCTTTATTTGTGTTTTTTTGTATTTTCAGGTATCGACTGATTCAATGGCTACTTCCATGTTTAAATGTTCTTACAGCATCAAACATGAGTTATGTATTCACTATCCTAACTGTATTCAGCCACATCAATTATCCCAATTAATAGATCCTGAAAATATAAGGAAGGAGAAATTAGTTGTGGAAATATACTCCAAGCCACCAGAAACTGAAAATGTTGTTGATTCACATGTCTCACTAGGGACACAGATTTTCACAACACCAGTTCTGAAGATGAGTCATTGGACCCGAAATGTTAACTCTGCCTTTTCTCCACAGCTGCTGCCAGACCTGTTGTGTTTTTCAGCAATTTCTGTAGATATATTAGCAAAACAGGTACAACTGATTAAAATAGCATATCCTGTTCTTGTGTTCATTCTCAGTTATGCTTTAACATGGGAATTCCTACAGTGTGGAAACAGGTCACTTGGCCCAACAATTTCACAACAACCCTGTAAAGAGTCTCCCACACAGACCCATCCCCTACCCTATTACATTTTACATTTCCCCTGATTAATACACCTAAACTATCCATCCCAAAACACTATGGGCAACTCAGCATGGCCAATTCACCAAACCTGCACATCTTTGGATTGTGGGAGGAAACTGGAGGATCTAAAGGAAACCCACACAGACATATGGGGAATGTGCAAACTCCACACAGACAGTCACCAGAGGCTGGAATCAAAATCAGGTCCCTGGCACTGTGAGGCAGCAGTGCTAACCAATGGGCCACCATGCCTCCCTAAAATAAGCTATAAAGAAGCTATAATAAGAATGGTGTCACTATCTTAGCTACAGTAACAAAAATTTAAACATCTGGGGATCATAGTATGAGGAAACTGTATGCACAAAGGAGTTCAGGCGTTCATTGTAATCTTGCAAAACAGCAGATGAGGGAACCAACATTGGAGAGGCACTTTCGAAATGAAAGGTAAGATTGAGATGTGACAGTACTATGACTTTAAGTGGTGTATTTTGTCCTGATATTTTTATGAAGAAAGATTGAGACAGACGTGGTTAGCAGTTTGCTCAAAACTAATCGAATATCCAACATATGAGGCCTTGAGGATTTTATTTCAAATTGAATCAATAGAAGCAGCCTAAAAGGGTGGGATCCAGCTTCCATAGAACCAGAATTTTTAGTGTTAGCTTTCTGCAGTCGCTGGGGTCTTGAAACTGGATGTGGAAGCATTTATTCTTTTCCCTGTTACATCTCAAAACTGGGGTTCTCTTTCTACTCCTAGAATTTATGTGAGACAATTGAATTTATTGAACTTACCCAATAGATCTCATATCTTTAAATGATAGTCTGACTTACGGGAGTAGACACAAAATACGCGTTTTATTATTATTGTATCTAGATACTGCTTATAGCACACAAAAAGCACAAGGTAATGACTACATACAAGAACAAAATACAACGAAATACCAAATAATTAGAAAATCTAATACAATAAATCAGAATCAGAAAATCATGAAAATAATACTAATAAGAATATCACAGACTTAAATGTCTGTCCTGATATATTTTAAGTTAGAATATAGACACCCCACTTTGATCACTATTGGTCACTAGTGCTGAGTTGTTGCTCTCTGATTAGTTCTCTCATGACGGGCAGGCGTGTGATTCAATCATACTTAAACATTTAAACTTTTAACTTTTTGAAACTTTTATACTATTTTCTGTCTGAGTAGGTTTTAGCAGAACTGACAATTAATTAGAAGATTCTCATGACAGGTAAAACAAAAAAATATTGACTTTTGATGAATTCCAACACAGTTATGTAGCTTAACACATTCTAATTAAAACTTCTGTATCTTAAAACTAAGAGCGAGAGAGAGACAAAAATAGAGAGAAAATTAACAATTTGTTGTCTAGTTTGAATTCTTTTATGAACTAATTTGGTTCCAAACTTATTGATTAAACAATTAATGATGTGTGATCTAAAATTGTTTTATCTATGGTTTATGGAGTTGAACCAAATTTCAAATAAAACAGTTCTGAAGCGGAAATTTGCCATTGTTGTTATCTATGGCTTACAGAATGTTCTTCAAATGTATTTACTAGCTATGACTTGATCTATTGTTCCAATGTTTTTTTCTTGAAAATGTTAATTTTATTATTTGATGGTTTTAGTTGACAGAGGAAAAGTGTCAGCAATATTTGCAAACAGCCATTTTTTGCTATTCAGTGATGGGCAATCTGTCAGCCATCTGATGCTACTTAGTGAAAGCTGGCCCTATTATTGCCTTTGCCAAAAGTATGTTTGTGGGATGTTACTATATTGGAACAGTTAATTGGTAGTAATTGACATACAGTATATAAATAATTCTGTTAAGCATTTTGATAGAGTTATAGTTAAACCAATTCTTTTTTTTTGTATTTTAACTGTAGTGTAAAAACAAAGTGTATTTTTCTTCAAGACTGGTAGTTTGACCAATCAAATTGCAATGCCTGGCATTTCCCTTTAAAATAAGAAAATGTTAGTGCCTAAACTATCTCCTTGACATGTTCGGAGGGGGTTTGGTTTGGTCTATAACAAATTGCAACTCTTGTGGGGATCAACATCCCAAATTCCAGGTTGTGTTTAGGATTATTGGACAGTGAGTATTAATGTTTTTATTTTGGGTGTTGAATTCACTTGGTTTAAAATGGGTGTCTCTTGTGTAGTAATGGCTCTTTCAGTCATTAAGAGTTTCCCCGTGAGTGGAAGAAATCATTGTGGGAGTTTTACAGAAAGAGATGAAGGCAAAGCTTTTGGAATTGGCAAACAAGCTGAAGTTGTATTTGCCTGTGTCTGTGAAGAAAGGGGGGATAATTGTAGCAATCACACAGCATTTACAATTGCCAGGAATGCAATAGGAATCATTGGATACGGCTAAAATGCAATTGCAAATACAGCAGCTTCAACATGAAAAGGAAACGAAACAGTTTGAATTACAGTTGAAACTGGAAGAAAATCAAAAAGAAAGAATAGCTCTAGTAGGGGAAAAAGAAAAGAATATCCCTGGCAGAACAAAAATAAAATGAAAGAATAGTCCAGGCAGAATAAAAAGAAAAAGAAGGGAAAGACCTGGCAGAAGAAAGGGAGAAAGAGAAAGAGTAAAGAACAAAAGAAATAGTTTTGCATTTCAAAGGCTGAAACTGAAAACAGAAAGTAATGTTAAAGCTGCTTCATTTCCAATTGAATTTTAGCAATTTCTAATGGTTCCAATTGCATTCCTAGCAATCATAAATGCTGTGTGATTGCCACATTATCTCCCCTTTCCTCACAGACACATGTGAATCCAACTTCAACTTTTTTGGCAATTCCAAAAACTTTACCTTGGTCATTTTCTGCAAAAGTACTGAAGTGGCTTCTTCCACCCCAAGAAAATTCTTAGTGACTGAAAGAGCTATTACGACACAAGGAGGTAGAGGTGAAAGGTAGGAATAGTGATGGGATTCAAGAGTGTGTTGCTGGAAAAGCACAGCAGGTCAGGCAGCATCCAAGGAGCAGGAGACTCGATGTTTTGGGCAAAAGCCCTTCATCCAGAAAGCCATTCATCGAAACGTCGACTCTTCTGATCCTCGGATGCTGCCTGACCTGCTGTACTTTTCCAGCACCACACTCTCAACTCTGATCCCCAGCATCTGCAGTCCTCACTTTCGCCTAGGAATAGTGATGGGGACCATAATGGAGAGCAATCCCATTGTAGCCAAAGGCCTGGTGAGGATCTGTTTAAACATGTCCAAACATTACCTAAATTCAACGAAAAGGCTGCAGAATATTTTTTTCATTTCATTTGAGAAGGTGGTTAAATGAAGTAATTCAGTGACCATGTAGACATTGTTGACAAAAACAACATGGTAGATAGGGAGGTATTTACATCACTATCAGAGGAGATATCTGGGGAGTATGATGAGGTGGAGAAAAACATATTAAGTGCAAATGAGTTATCACCAGAAGTGTACAGGCAACATTTTAGGAATCTAAGGAGGGAACCTGCTAAAATGTACATGAGTTGAAAAGTTTAAATGAGGTAATTTTTCTATGTGGATGAGGACATTGAAAATAGAAAGTGGAGAGAATTGTTTTGGAAGAGTTCAAAAATTTACTTCCTGAAGTGGTGAGAACTTGTGGAAGAGCAGAGAATTAAGACAACAAGATTAGCAACAGAAATGACAGATATTACATGAAGTCACAGTGTTGGTGGTTCAGAAAGAGCACTGTGAAGACCAATGTGGGAAAACCAGGTAAGGCAGTGAGTTTTGTTGAAGTAGTAAAGAAAAAATTAGTGGAAGCTAAAAATCTGCGAAATGTGCAACCTGGTCAGGGGTTGGTTGAGAAGAATGCACTTGTGTAGGTAAGATGTATTCATGTATGCCAGGTGGTGTAGGTAGAGAAATTAAGATTTTAAGAGATACAGGAACTAGTCAATCTTTGATGACGAGAGATGAAGAGAATGTAATTCATAAGGGGTATTGCCAGAAAAATAAACAATTTATTTATCGTGACATATATCTAGGGAGATACAGTAAAAAGTGCTATGTAGCCACAATCCAGTGCTATTTTTCGGTATAGAAGAATAAATGAAAGTACTTAAATAGAGTTCATCTTCATCAGTCAGTGTTCCAAACATAGCTCCAGGACTTCTGCAAGGTCCTCACTCCAGGCCTACCACATCTAGGTGTCCCCAGTCTGTCATTGCTGTAGCTGATGCCCCACCATGGTATGATGTGATCAGTTAAAATTGATTTGTTGTCAAAACAGCAACGAATCAGGTATCTAGTTCACAGCCAAATGTTACATATTTCAATTTTTCAGTATACTCTGTGACTGGTAGTTAGTCATATGACAGGTGCTTGAAAGTTCTCAGTACAAAACCACATTCACTCTCTCTTAAAGGTACAGTACATGCCTTCAACGTCATAACACCCTTCAGAGCCAATATCTCAATATATCCCTATCTCACTCCAAATAGGCCCTTCTGCCCATCCCAGGTCGCAATGCTTCATTTCTTCATGCCAGACAAAATAATGCTTTCCCCACTGTATTGCTCCATACCATTCTGGACCAGTCACCAGACATGAAGTGTCCCTTTGAATAGGAGGTCCAGAGACCATGAATCTTCCCTCACTCACTCTCATCTACCCAGTCTCCTAGAATAATATTCCTACATGGCCAATTTCCCCTTGTCAGCTAGTTGTAGGTCACAAACTGTGCATGGCAGATCTGAACTGCCAATGCTTGAGTGGTTACACTTGGTCTTTTAAAGATGGGACCAGTGACAGGAATCCAGGGATGTCTCAGGAATAGTGATACATCTACCTATGTGAATGTCAGAATCGAGCTGGCATCAGATGACTGAGCCACCAGAGAGCTGTGGTACACAGTTAGTGTGATGAGTCTGGGATGATCTTGCAAGGAAGCATGCTATGATTCACAGAGAAACCCTTCAGGAAACTTACTGAAAGCTAACTCCAGTTTCTCTGAGATTCAGCCCTGCTTTAATATATATTGGACAATGCAATGAGCCTAATGAAAAAATCCAAAGTGAACACTACGATCCTCCCCTGAAAAACACCTATTGAACGTTATTCTCTACATCTCTTAGCCAATTTTGCAAAGTTCCCATTAGTAAGGAGGATTGAAGAATTGTATCTACTGCTTCCGTTGTTTCCACCCTGACATCCTTCAAAAACTATGATAGATACTATTGGGACTTTATAAATTTTATGTTTTGAGTGCAATTAAGTGGTGGATGGGATGTTAATCAAGATTTTTTTGACATGGATGGTGTAAAGCTTAAGTGTTGTTGGAGTTGCACTCATCCAGGCAAGTGGGGAATAGTCTACCAAACTTCTAACTTCTGCCTTGTAGGTGTTGGACTTGCTCTGGGGAAAGGAGTTTGAGTTGCCCTTTGCAGGTTTTCTAGCCTCTGATCCACTGTTGTAGCCATTACTTTTAAATAGGTAGTCCAATTCTGTTTCTGGTCAAAAACAGCACAATGAGGATCATGAGAAATTGTTTTGTTTGATGAGTACTAAAAGAGATGAGAATCAGAGGGATAAATGCAGTGTACCAAAAGAAATATTGCAAGAAAGGTAGACCCTTTACTATAGAATAGGTCTGTTTCATCTGCTCACATAGCCTGCATGCTGATACAGAACACAGTAGAATTTCAAATGATATTGTGGTTTAAGGAGCATAAAAACTGAATGATTTATGTCCTCTTTAATATGGAGCTCCAGGGGAAGTCTAGATGAGTAAATATAAGAGGATGTGCTTCAATTCAGCTCACTTTTCAACTCCTTGCAGCATTCTGTGCGGTCAAGGCAGCATACAGATACTTTCTTTTAGTCATATCAAATTATTAGTCAAGGTACAGATTATTTTATTACATTTATTTTTGAAAGAATTATTGATTATTTATTATTATTTTCCAGGATGTGGGCATCACAGGAGACAGTCAACATAATATATTTGGATTTCCAAAATGCATTTGATAAGATCTGAAATTAAAACAGAAATTGCTGCACATTGGATACTTAATGTATTAAGAGTCCATGATTTTGGAGGTAGTATATTAACAAGAATGGAGGATGGGCTGGGCCTAATAAGGAATCTTTAGGGAGTTTTATGTTTATTTTAAAGGAGAGAGCTTTACTCTGTTTCTAACCTCACTGCTGTATGTCCTAGGAGTGTTTGATGGAGAAAATGTTGAAGAATCTTTACTTGATTTTTTTTAAAGAGCAGAGGGAACATTACTCCATATCTACCTCTGTTCTGTAGTTGTCCTGGCAGTGCTTGATGGAGAGAGTGTCAAGGAAGCTGTAGTTTAATTTTAAAAGAAGAGAGTTGGGATAAAGGAAGCATTTTTGAAAGGGTAACCTGAAACTTGTTGAGTGCCATAGGGATCAGTACTGTGGCCGCAATTATTTAAAAGATATATTAACGACATGCATGAGGCAAGTGAATGTACTATTACCAAGTTTGCAGATAATGTAAAAATAGGTGAAAAGGCAAATAGCAACATATGATCTCTACAGAGGGTTGTTAAATGAATAAGCAAAAACAGGGAAGATGGAATATAATGTGGGAAATGTGAAGTTATGCACTTTGGCAAAAGAATAGAGGAGCTGAATATCAATGAAAGAGGGATTTCAGAGTCATCATGCAAGAATCATGAAAAGCTGGCCTACAACTTCGGTGGGTAATAAAGAATGGAATATTGGCCTTTATTTCAAAGCAAATGGATTATCAACATAGGAAGCTCTATATACTAGTTTAACCATAGTCTAAAATACCGTGAACAGTTTTGGTCCCTTATGTAAGAAAAGATATACTGACTTTGGAAGCTGTCCAAAGAATGTTTCAAATTGATCCTGAGTATGGAGAAATGTTTTTAGGAGGAGAGGTTGAGTAGGTTAAATTTGTACTCATTGGAATATAAAAAAATGGCGGGGAGACCTTACTGAAAAATAAAAAGTTGTTAAATAGTTTGACAGGATACATTAGAAAAGATTGTTTCCTCTTCTTTGAGAATCTCAGGCAGGGGAATCAGCAAAACCACAGAAGACTAATTACATCTGGAAATTTCCACTGCATTGGAAAATTCCAGAACTCTGGAGGTTCATGGGAATGGTGAGCCAGTGGAAAAAATCATACCCTATTTAGTTCAGGTTAATTAACCTCTCAGACAATTTTGATACTAAATCAGGTGTGATGTCAGACTGAGTATCAGTAACCTTTATTTGATCAGTGAATGACATATTCATTTCATCCTTTGGCCATTATGATACAACCATGTTATTGTTTCAGCGAGGAAGCAGTATCTGCAGGTGTGTGAGTAGCCGTATTTAAGATTCAGCTCAATGGTATCAGACGGCCAGTCTAGAACTATTCATAGGGTTGTAAAGCATGGAAACAGACCCTGTGCTCCAACTCATCTGCGCTGACCAGGCATCCCAAACTGACTTAATTCCATTTGGAAGCATTTAGCTCATATCCCTGTAATCCCTTTCTATTTATATACCCATCTAGATGTGTTTTAAATGTAATTTTACCTGTTTCCACCACTTCTGGCAACTCGTTCCATGCATGCACCACAATCTGCATGAAAATGTCACCCCTTAGGTCCTTTTAAACTCTTTCCTCTCTCACCTTAAGCCTTTGTCCTCTAATTTTGAACTCCCTCATAGTAGGAAAAAGACCTTGGCTATTCACCCTTTTCAAGTTCCTCATTACTTTATAAACCTCTTTAAGGTCACCCTTCAGCCTCAATGCTCCAGGGAAAAAAAAACGTTTCAATCTATTCAGCCTCTCCCTGTGACTCAAACAATCCATTCCCAGCAACATCCTTCTAAATATGTACTCAAATTTAACAACATCCTTTCTATCAAAGAATGTCCAGAATTGAATGTAATAATCCAAACGTGGCCTTACCAATGTCCTGTACAGCTGCAACATGATATCCCAACTCCTGAAATTAGTTTTCCTTTGAGCAGAGGTGATTAAGATGCGACATGGGATGTAAAAACTTAGCAAGGATTATAGTTATCAATGACCGGGGCATAGATTTAAGGTAAGATGCAGGTGGTTTCAAGATGATGTGAGAAAAAGCTTTATCACACAGAAGATGGTGAGAAGCTGGAACTCAATACCTATATCATGCCTGTAATATTAGTGGATGCAAAAATGCCTCATAACATTTAATAAGTATTTAGATATGCACTTTCAATGCCAAGGCATTCAAGGCTATGAGCCAAATGCTGGAAAATAGGATTAGAACAGCTAGGCATTTTTGATTTTTGGGTGGCATGGATGTATTCAGCCAACAGACAATTTTCTGTATTGTAAACCTCTATGACTGTGACTCTAAAATTCTATGTCACAAGTGGAATCCTCTAAAATGGGACTATTGAGTAGCTTTCAAAAGACATTAAATGGGTCAAAAGCTCGTTTTTGGGTTTTAATTCTATGTTTATGTTCACAGTAATGACTATACTGAATACACTAAAGCAATTTCCTCAAGGCACAGTCATAACTGCTGGGAATACAGAATATAATTTGTTTATTTTTTCTCAAAAATGCAAGAGCTAACTCTATACCAATAAAATGTTGTTAAAGGTCCAGATGACTATGATACATATATCAATACCAGAAAATGTTTAGTTTAATAATGAGTAACTAAATTAAATAATGTAATTACAGCACATTGAGGTCCACATCATTTGCTATCAGTTCATACTGTGTAATTTCTGTCAGAATAATAACAGGATAATGAAGTAAAAGAGAATTTTATTACCAGTAAGTAACATGGATTAGTTATAGTGGATAATATTTAATGATTTAAAAATCTTTTCAAATCAAATTTCTGTTGTGCTCTCCTGCAAGTACAAATTGAGGAAACATTAGCTTTGTATTCGGTAATATTTTTACAACTAAGCAGTATGAGCAATGGAAATCTCCATATTAGTAAAAATGATATTGAGGCACTGGAGAAGGCATTAAAATAGATTTACAAGGATGATTCTAGAATTAAGAGGTTCAGAACATCAAGATAAGCTGTAGAGGTTAGAGTTCTTCTGTCAGATAGAAAACAGAGGAATGTAATGAGCTGTTCTTATTTCTTATGACTATGACTCTATCCAGAGAATTGTATATTTTTCAATGAGATCTTCTCTTGTAGGTTCTGTAAGTACAGGACAAACCTATTCAACCATTCCTCCTAAGACAATTTTTCCATACCTGGGATCAACCTAGTGAGCCTTCCATGGACTGTCTCCAATGAAAGGATATCTTTCCTTAAATAAATATACCAAAACAATTCACAATTTTCCGAAGGGGCTTCAGTGGAGAGGAATTCATTAACTGAGTTCAAGAGAATTGTCTTATTCAATATGTAGATGTACTACTAGAGAAGGAGAAAACTTGACCTTTTCTTGGAAAATAAAGCAGGGCAAGTGGCTGAGATGTCATTGGGGGAGCACTTTGAGGAAAATGATCATAATTCGATTAGTTTAAAAAATGTTACAGAGAAAGATAGATCTGATGTAGAAGTTAATGTTCCAAATTGGAGTAAGGCCATTTTTGATGGTATTAGACAGGAATTTTCAAAAGTTGACTTGGGGAAGCTGTTCGCAGGTAAAGGGAGAGTTGGAAAGAGGGTTGCCTTCAAAAATGAGGTAACCAGAGTTCAGAGCCAGCATGTTCCTGTTATTGCGAAGGGCAAAGCCAGTAGGTGCAGGGAATATTGTATGACTGGAAAAATTGAGGCTCTGATCATGAAAAAGAATGAGGCATATGTTCAGTATAGACAGTTGGAATTCAGTGAATCCCTCGAGGACGATAAGGGCAATAGGAGTGTACTTAAGAAGGGAATTCAGAGGGCAAAAAGAGAACATGAGATAGCTTTGGCAAATAGAATTAAGGAGAATCCAAAGAGACTCTTCAAATACATTAAGGACAAAAGAATAACAGGGATCAATGAGGTTGTCTATATGTGGAAATGGGTGAGATATTAAATTAATATTTTGAGTCAGTATTTACTGTGGAGAAAGACATGGAAGCTAGGGAACTAGGGAAAATCAGTAATGAACAGCATGTTGAAAAATATCAATATTGCAGAGGAGGAGATGCTGGAGGACTTAAAGATAATAAAGGTATAAAGGCATAAAGGTAGATAAATCCCTGGCTAATCCAATCAATTTGACATTCCTATTTGACATAAAGATTATGGTATCCCATGATGAATGAACTGCCTTTCCTGTGAGCCTCAGTTGGCCTCCTGGTTTAATCTCCATTTTATAGGACAGCTGCTGTTAGGGTGCCTGCACGCTACTCCTTCCCCTTGTTATTTATTACCAAAACCCATATGGATTATACACCTTTCAGTTCTAAATAATTTCTTGCTATCATACTTAATTTATCCTTTACAAAGCTACCCTATACCCTTTTCTTTCTCCCCGTCCTTTTGAAAATCACATTCAACTGAATATTTTGCTCCCAACTCTGACCTCCTTGTAACCATATCTCCATTATGGCTATTTGAGTCTTTAATCCATTTATCTTGTTCTGAATACTACTTACATTCAAGGTCCTATTTATTCCTGGTTTTATTTTAATTTAGGTTGCATTTGTTGGCACAACAGGGCATGCATCCCATGAATATGTACCTGTTGAGAAGTGAATGAAACTGTCAACAGAGAGGGGTGAGGACCAGATTTTGATGGAGTGAAACAGATGGTAAATACAGTAAGAAGTGGATGACCAAGGGATTGGGGGGGGGGGGGCATTCTCTCCCCCACACTGTCTATCCATCCCAAGCCCATTTTCCTCCTCCTCCTCCATCCAATTCCCATTTCAATGTCATGCCTATTCTGTGCAATTGCTCAGTACAGATCTTGTGCATGATGCAATGGCATAGAGGGTCTGAAACCATGTGCACACATGTTTCCAAGTGAGCACACAGCTGCTCTGCATTTGCAGTGTCAGCAAACTCTGCCTATAACTTGATTAAGTTTAATTCACAAAACCCTGCACAGAGTAAAAAATGGGCTGGTATGTGCTGTGTTACTGTTGTAAGAGCTAAGTATGCTAATGAAGACAAGCAGGAGGCTGGAAGAACACAGCAATCCAGACAGCATCAGGAGGTGGAGAAGTCAACGTTTTGGGTATAACCCTTCTTTTGGACAAGGACTGGGGGTGGGGGAGCTGCAGATAAAGGGATGGGGGAGGTTTGTATGGGGAAAGTAGTGAAATGGTGAGGTAGTGATAGGTGAACACAGGTGGTGGGTATGACCTGGTTGGTCAATGGGAACAATGAATCCAGATGGCTGCTGGAAGGAAAGTAGGTGGAATGGAAGAGAGGTGGCGGGGTTGCAAAGGGAGTCAGGAGATGGGTGAGAAAGTTATTTGAAATTGGAGAACTCAACGTTGAATCCAGCAGGTTGTTGCCTGCTCAGGAGGAAAGCAAGGTGTTCCTCCAACTTCTAGGCTGATTCACTGTGGCAATAGAGGAAGCTGAGGATGGACATGTCGAAGAGGGAGTGGGAACAGGAATTCAAATGGGCGGTGACAGAGAGGTCAGGCTGGCCCTTACAGGCCTGACTGAGATGTTCAGCAAAATGTTCCCTTGGTTTACATTCGGTCTCCTGGACGTAGAGAAGGCCACCTGGAAGGAATGTTTGGGGCCTTGGATGGAGGTGAGGGAGATGGTGTGCTAGCAGGTTTTGCATCTTTTATAATTGCAAGGGAATGAACAGAGGTGGAGTATGGGGCAGGGGGCGGGGGGAGATTTTGGCTGTGGTGGTGGTGCTAGATGGGGAGTGTGGCGCAAACCAAGGAATGGCAATGGGAATGGTCCTTGCGGAAGGCAGAGGGGCGTGAGGAGGGGAAGATGTTCTGGGTGGTGGGGTCTAATTGGAGTTGGTGGAAGTGTTTGAGGATGATACATTGGATGTGAAGGCTGGTGGAGTGGAAAATGAGCATGGGGCGACCTTGTCTTTACTGTGGTTGTAGGGGGGTGGTTTAGAACAGTGGAGCAGGGAATGGTGGAGGTTAGGTGGAGGCTGTCTGGATGACAGAGGAGGGAAGAAAATGGTGTTTAAACTGGGTGGACATCTGGGATGCTTGGGAGTGGAACGTCTCCTCGTCAGAGCAGATGCAATGGAGACAAAGGAATTGGGAAAATGGATTAGAGTTTTTGCAGGATATGGGTGGGAGAAGGTGTAGTCCAGATAGAGATAAAAGTGGAGAGGTCAAAAAGGGAGAGGGAAGTGTCCAAGATAGACCAAATGAATTTGAGGCCAGGGTGGAAATTGTTAGCAGGGTAAATGCACTTCTCCTGTTCATCCTGGGTGCAGTATGCAGCACTGATGTAGTCATCAATATAATGGCAGAGGAATTTGGGGATAGTACCAGTGTATGTACTGAAAAGGGACTGTCAATATAATTGACAAAGAGGCGCTCTTGGACACCTCCCTCTCCTTTCTTGACCTCTGCTTTTCAATCTCTGGCAACAGTTTATGAACATTTACTCTAAACCCACGGACTCCCATAACACCTGGACTACTCCTTCTCCCACCCATATCCTTCAAAAACTCCATCCTGTTTTCCCAATTTCTTTGTCTCCATTGCACCTGCTCTGATGAGTAGAAGTTCCACTCCCAAGCATTCCAGATGTCCACTTATTCTAAACAATGTTCTTTTCCCCCCTCTGTCATCCAGACAGCCCTCCACCACATCTCCTCCATTCCCCACTTCATACTCCAAAACACATCCCCTCCAAACATAATGACAGGGTCCTCATTGTCCTCACTTTCCATCTCTCCAATGTATCATCCTCAAATGCTTCTGCCAACTCCAATTAGACCTCACCACCCAGAACATCTACCCTTCCCCACCCAACTCTGCCTTCAGCAAGGACTATTCCTTTCACCACTCCTTGGTTTGAACCACACTCCCAACTAAATCCCCCACCACCCCAAACTTCGCCCATGCTCCCATACCTTTCCCTGCAACTGTAAAAGATGCAAAGCCTGCTAGCACATCACCTTCCTCCTCTCCATCCAGGGCCCCAAACAGTCCTTCCAGATGAAACCAGCATCTTTTCCAACCTAATTTACTGCATCTGGTGCTCCCGATGTGGTCTTCCCTACATTGGTGAGACCAAACGTAAACTAAGGAAATCTTTTGTGACATCTCAGCTGAGCCCATAAGGGCCAGCCTGACCTCCTGGTCACTACTCATTTGAATTCCCCTTCCCACTCCCCGTCCGACATGTCCATCCTCAGCTTCCTCTATTGCCATCGTGAATCACACTGCAAATTGGAGGAACAATACCTTATCTTCCACCTGGACAGGCTACAGCCCAGAGGACTCAACATTGAGTTCTCCACTTCCAAATAATTTTCCCATCCATCCACCAGGTCCCTTTCCAGCCCCACCTCCTCCTTTCCATTCCACCTATTGACCGTTCCTTCCAATAGCGAACCGGATTCATTTCTCCTATCGACCAACCAGGTTGTACCCACCACCTATTTTCAACCATCATGATCTCACCATTTCACCCCTCTCCCCACCCAAACCCTCTGCCCTTTATCTGCAGCTCCCCCTACCCCCAGCTCCATTCCTGAAGAAGGGTTATACCCAAAACATTGATTTCTCCACCTCCAGATGCTGCCAGGTTTGCTGTGCTCTTCCAGCCTCCTGCTTGTCTACTTTGGATTCAAGCATTTGGATTCTTTACCTTAACTAAGTATGCTAATGAACCAAGGACCAGGATGACACCACATGACCAGCAGTGATGAGGTGTCCAGGACAGCAGCATCCTGGACTGAGTATATGTACACAAGTTGCTCTATTGCAGCAAGATATCACATTTTCTGTTGAATACACCTGCTCGCAAATTTGAAGTAAATTAGACCTATACTGTTTATTATTCCTGTTTTTTTCATTTTTAAAAATTTGTTCATTGGATTTGAACACCCAAGGGTGGGCCAGCATTTATTTTCCCATTCCTAATTGATCATTGAATAAAGTGGCTTGCTAGGGTAATTCTGTGTTCAAGATAACACCATAAGAGTAAAATATGGTGGTCAGAGGAAGAAGAGTAAACCATTCAGTCCTGCATTCCTGTGCTATACCATCCAATATGATAATATCAGATTTAATAAGTGAACAAAAACAGATCTTTAAAACTCTGAGATTTGGTAGGACCAATGGCGAGAAGATATTTCCACTTGTGGATGTTAAAACAAGAGTATTAAAATGTAAGATAATAAATACAAAAACAATTTCAGGGAGACTTCTTTTCTCAAAGTTGAAGCAATGTGGAGAAATGGAGAGGCAATGGCCTGGTGGTATTATTGTTAGACTGTTAATCCAGAGATCCAGGTAATGTTCTGCGAACTTGCTCTTACAAGAAACAAAAAGAAGATAGAAAGACCTATTGGGTATTTCTCCAGGAAATTGAACGTTCATCAGCAGGCAGTTGATAAGGAGATTTTAAGCTTGGTGCTGGCGTTACAATATTTCAATGTTTATGTTACCAGTAATGTACCTGAGACAATCATATACACTGATCATAACCCATTGAAATTTGTGGAGACATTTAAGGACAAAAATTCCAGACTTTTTGGATGTAGCCTGTTGTTACAACCATTCAATTTGAAAATTACGCAGGTAGCAGGATGAGAAAACGTGATTGCTGATACTTTGACAAGACTTTAATGAGAAATGGAAGTGTTCGGTGGTAGGAGTAAAACAGATGGAACAAAATATAGTAGTGTGTGTTTGCATGATTATTGTCAGTGTAATATATATGGGCATTGTAGTGTACTAACAATTTAAGAGGTTTTAAAATGAAACCATCTTTGGATGTTAATGTCTTTTTTTAACTGGGGAGTTCTGATGATGCTGCTCCTTTAACAAGATTAGGTTAACCTTGTTTTTTTTTCTCAGGAGATAGTAAAGGCGCAGATTCCAAAATGTCTGGGGTTGATCTACTTGAAGAAGCTTTTAAATTTTACAAAAAAACCCTGTACAATGAAAGGGGAGTGGCCAGTTCTCCCAGTTCAGCTTTTCTCTGGTTTGGGTTTGGTTTGGCTTGAACAAGTCAGTTGTGAAGCTGTTAGACCCAAAGAAGCAGGTCCATGCTGATCCTTCCTCTCATTGACATATCTCCTATGAGACCCTATGTCTGACTATCCTTTTTTTGGGCAAAGGGGTGTTTATGGGGATTGTTGCAAATATTTGGAACAGCATCATTAAATTGGGATAATCTATTGGATTTTCGGATAGGTTAAGTTATTCAGTATTCTGTTCCTTTTTTTAAATTCATTTAGTAATCGTACAAATAAATTCTGTTTTGTTGAAAACTAAGTAGTTTGGACAGCTGCCTCACTCCTGGAATATAGACTCTATACATGTTTAAAACAATTAGTAAAGTTATGCTCCAGGCTACTTTCTTGAAATGTTTTGAGGGAGTCTGGTCTGATCTATGACAACATTGACATGACAGACATTAATACAGAGGCTTTTAGGAGGACCAAATATTAAGTCTCACTCTTTTGAAATCCTAAATTGCTCTGTCCAGAAGTCCACTTGACATTACAAAAGTGGTGTTTGTTCCAATTGTTCACACACATGTACAGCAAGGTTTGCCCCAAGGCTTTTTTTGAACATCTGAATATTGTTATTTTGTGCATATCATTTCTGTATTACAGGGAGTGCAATGAAGGGTCACCATGTTAAGAGAACAGTTGCTTGTATAACTAAAGACTGGTTCCACAACGATTTCATCATTACCATTAGACTAGTTTTCAATTTCAGATTTTGTACTAGCCTCTATAAGAGTTTACAAAAATTATTGGTATGAAATTGAAACATGTAAAATTCTGACACGGACTGGTCTGGGCAGACTAGATGCAGCAATAATGTTCCCCTGGCTGGGAATTCCAGAGGAAGGGGTCAGTCTCAGGATAGGGGATGAGTTATTTTTGAGTGAGATGAGGAAACATTTCATCATGTTGAGGATGGTGAACCAGAAGACTTTGGAGGCTAAGTCACCAGAGATATCTAAGAAAGAAATAGATTTCTTTGACTAAATGCATCAAGGGGAATGAGGAGAGCTGAGGACTATGGTGCTGAGATAAAAGATCAATCATAATTATTTTCTATGTTTATCAATGTCCCATCTCCCCCTTAAGCACTGACTCTACAAATTTGGATGATCTGGACGCTTCACTATTCTACCTGAAGATGTTCTCTTTAGACTTGGACTACAGGTAGTTTGATGGATGGAAGACCATTGTCTTTGATTCTCTTCCTGACATTATCAAGTCTGTAGTTTTCTGTAAACTGCAGAACATTTAATCTCTTGGATTTTGTTTAGAAAATAGTTTCCCTGCTGAGATAAACAATTGCTCCATTATAGTGCTTTGAATTATTTCTTCTCAGTGGTGTTTCTATTAATTATATGCACTGTATCTTCAATTTTTATACTTAATCTGCTTGTAAATTTGTGCTGAAGCATGTAAACATCTGCTACAACATGTTGATTGGCTTGGATGTTCTCCTTCACAATCAATGGTTACATTATTGATGGGACTGACATGTTCACCACCTCAGTCTGCTATTTGAAGATTGCTTCTAGCTTAGCATAATCACTGTGACAGTTACTGAGAATTCTTCCTGGGAAGATTAGGAAGTCAAATATTCTGCTTGAACTTGTCTCTTCCAAGTCACATCAGTTTCTAAGTTCAGACTTGAATCTGTCACAGCTATTTGTTCAGCAAGCTGCATTGCATTCCAAGTTATATCAGTTGTAAATTTGTCAAATCTTTCAAGTGGGGTGTACTGCCCATTGGCTATCTTATTGCTTGCTATTTGTCAAAACGCTTGCTGGCTCCTGCAAGCTCTCTTCAGTGTTAGTAAAAGTAAGAAATATTTCTGCTTATTGAATATTGTTACAGGTCCCCATTTTATTCACAGTTACCTTGAAACAAATTTCCTGGAGGATTTAGGTTATATCATGAGCCTAGGGAGCCTATTAAACTTTCTACGGGATGTCCTTTGAGAGATTTTTCTTTCATTGAATGTTTCTTGATCAACTTTTCCTTTCTTTTATATAGATTAACTCCTTCTGCCTTTTCTTTTCTAATTTGTTCACAGGATGCAGATATCTCTGGCTAGGACAGCATTTATTGCTCAAGAGTCAGTAGCATTCCTAGAGGTCTGGAGACATGTGCAGCTAGACCAGGTAAGGCCAGCAGATTTCCTTCCTTAAAGAACATTAGTGAAACAGATATGTTGTTATGACAATCAACAGTGGTTACATTGGTCATCTATTAGACCGGTTTTCTTATTCCAGATTTTTATTCAATTCAAATTTCACTATTTGAACGGATGTATCCATAATATTGACCCAAGGTCCTGGATTATTAATCCAGTGACATTGCTACACTTCTCCTACATTTGTAGAAGATTGAGTTGAGACATGCCTTACTTTCAAGAGTGAGAATTTTAAATTGTGAAGTATGTATACCTTTTCTATTATTTGATGTCCCTTATATGGAGAATTCTTGTTGCACACTTTTAATCCTAAATGACTTACCTTTTGGACCATGCAATTTCACTGTTGTCAGCTGCAAATAGCATTTTCTTAAGTCGGGACACTATCTGATAAGATGGTGACAATTGCACCAAGAAACGCTTAAGGTTTTTCTACAGTTGTGGACTGTTCAACCTCATTAATTTTATTGTAACATAAGTTATTATTATTCTGAAATATTTGCATGTTTTCTGAAAATAAATTATTATGTGACAGATAAAACATTATTTTTAATAGATAGGCACTCTCAATGCTTGTGAGGTTTCTTTGCTCCACAGCACATACAATAAAACTTAGTACCTGACGCCTATCTTATTCAAAGTACAGGTTTCCCATATGTGTCAGTTATGGTTGGTCAGTTAACTTAGCTGATCTCCAGTTTCAATATTGATCTTCTCTTGTGGGTTGAATTGCTTTGCTTCCAGATTTTGGTTTCCCGTACCATCTGAATGGCTTCCTCTGGAGTCCAATCTTATAATCAAGGGAAGGTCATTGATGAAGCAGCTGAAGATAATTGATAATTGACCCTGAGGAATTCCTGCAAGATGTCCTACAGCTAAGATAACTGACCTGAAACAGCCACAACCAGCTTCCTTTGTGCAAAGTATAACTCTAACCAGCAGAGAAATTCCCCTTGATTCTAATTGACTCTAGCTTTCTTCAGGGATAATTGATGCATTATGTTACATGAAGCCTAGATGTTAAGGGCTGTTACCTCATCTCTGGAATTCAGCTCTTTTATCCATGTTTGAGCCAAGGCAATAATGAGGTGAGGAGCCGAGTATCTCTGGTAGATCCCAAACTTGGACTTGGTGAACAAGTTATTGCTGCGTTGGTGCTGCTTGATAGCTCTGTCGGTGACATCCTCCATCATTTGACTGATGATCAAAAGAAGACTGATGGGGCAATAATTGGCTGGTTGATTTAGTCATGCTTTTTGCGCACAGGGCATTTCTAGGCAATTTTCCACACTGTCGGGTATATACCAGTAATGTAGCTGTATGGGAACAGCTTGACTCGGGGTGCCAACATCTAGAGCATACGTCATCAGTCAATTACAGGAATATTGTTGGGGCCTATAAACTTTGTAATATTGAGTACCTCGAAATGTTTCTTGATATCATGTGGAGTGTATCGACCTGGTTGAAGCCTGGTATGTGTGATGCTGGGGTCTACTAGAAAAGGCTGAGGGAGATCACATACTCAGCACTTCTGGCTGAAGACCATTGCAATTGCTTCAGCCTTATCTTTTGCACTGACGTAAGTTTTACATTGAAGTTCAAATTCACCATCCTGCAAATCCTGTACAAATATCAGGTTGACAACATGTGTCTCTGTACAACAGCGTATTGCTTTGAGTATCTTTCGAAAAAGTGGTACATTGTGTTATACCTCACTGTATTTCAATAAACCTGGAAAAGACATAGTAAATCATTACATTAAGAGCCATGCTCATGATATCACCATTGTGATGTGTCACAGCAATTGACCTGAGTTTCTGAAGGTTTCAGACTCACTTGTAGTTGGAACTAATTGAAGCATGCTGTGCTGAAGGAAGCATGCCGCTGCTTATAATTGAATAGCTTAATGCTAACCCAGGTACTGAACTGCTCTAATATAGGTGTGTATTAATGGGCTGTATTAAGCATGTGTTGGATCTTTCAATACCATGTTACCCATACCATAACGTCTTATGTTATGTCTGGTAAAGTAACCCTGCTGGAAGCAAAGCATTCGTCACGCAAAACATACACCTTTCCACACCAGGTTAGAGCTTCTGAATCCTTCCAAGTCTCACAACTTAATCATGTGACTCTAATTATAGATTATCATTTACAATTAATCTACAACAAATCAAATCAAATCAAATCTGATGGCAATCCAAATACTCTTAAAATTATAACTTATTTTTCCTCCAATAGCTAACATGATCAGTTTGAGTTCTGATGAAGATTCAACAGCCCGATAACGTTACCTCTATTTCTCTCTCCACAGATGCTGCCTGACCTGTTGAGTATTTCTGGCATTTTGTGTTTTACTTTAAAATTTACAATTTGCTTTATATTTAATTTAAAAAGCCATTATACAATTAGATCTCCAAGCAACAAAGGGGGCAAAGTAGACTGAATTCTTGTCTGAGGCATTACATTTTGTTAACATTACAATCACGTGGTTAGTGTTTTGAATATATTTCTGAAATATTTACTATACTCCAGTCCCAAAATCTTGCACTTTTGGTAATTAGCTACAGTTAGAAGAGATGAAATGTCCTGAGGTTACACAAGCAATTCACATGAAAGTCTCGCAGTAAAATATATTTTTATACCCAAAAATGGAACATTATTACAGACACAGACAGATGTTCGAAAAATCATACTATTGAGTGTGGCATGAGTGATCACCCTAAATTTCTGTAATACTCAATGGGTTGTAAAACCCTACTGAGTGTTTTATGGTCCTCACCTGATTAGATCACTGATATTTGCAGAATAATGGAGGAAGCTGTCATGTTTAGCATTTTTTATACATCAAAATTAAAGGGGCAATTTATTTTGAGGTGGCATGTTTTTGCATTACATTCCTTAGCTTTGCTTTCACATGATGAATAAAAGACCAGGATATGATTCCTCCCTTGGATTAAGCATGCTACATTGGATGCTAATGAAGCAGAACTTCTTAGATTAAATTTTGATAAATGAAATAGATATCCTTTCAATTTCTTTTATTTATTTGATCATACCTAAATAGTCAGGATCTGAAAAATGATCTCTATAGTATTCCATTACTAGCAGCTAACAGACATTATCACTGTGGTCTTGTCTAATATTCCTGCATTTGCCTTTTATACATACCTGTTAAGAGAATTAATGTTTTCCCAGAAAGAAAAGAAGCAGAAGACATCCAGACCAGAATAAGAGATGAAAGCATTGTTAATTAAGGAGACTAAGATTTCCTGAGCAGCTCTTAAAGATATTTTGATGGATTGGCAGAGATTTCTGGAAACAATATCCTCCACGAAGCATCACAATGAATGAGATTGTCGAAAACAAAACATGCCTTCAGTGGTACTGGTGATACTGATTCAGCAGCTGAAGAAATGGAGAGTGCAGCTGCTTGCATGCTTACATTGCAATAGGATTTCACAAAATTTCAAAAGGAAAAGAAATCTGAAATCAGTGTCAGTTTTATATCTCTCATGTTATGCTAACATAGCAAGATCTCAGCAAAATTTAGATGCAAACAACATTTACTGTGGATTTTGAAGCCCTGAAATAAAGACAGAAGATGTCAGAAGTGCTCAGTAAGTCTGTCTTCATACATGAGGAGACAAACAGTGAGTTCACATGACAAGTTTTCCCAAGAGGTGTTGAATCGTTGATTTGCACTTGCATAGGGTCTTGTGGCTTGCTTATTTGGTCATACCATACCCCTAAGAGTGAGAATTGTAGAAAGTTTTTGACTGCAGAAATATTAGTAAATATATAAAAAAAGAAATACAGAGAATTACCACAGAATGTACAGTTCAAAACCATGCCACTTGACCTCAGTACCAGATACTTGACCCTCCTACAAATCTTCTTTACTTAACCATATCAGTGTATCATTCTCTTTCTTACTCCCCCCTCCACCTATCTAGCTGCTCATTAAAATTTTCTAAAGAATTTACCCTTTGTATGCCTGCTGCTTTTTAAAAATTAATTGATGGGGTGGGGGCATCGCTGGCCATTTATTGCCCAGAAGGCAGTTGAGAGTTAACCACATTGCTGTGGATCTGGAGTCACATTTCAGCCAGACTGGGTAAGGATGGAAGATTCCTTCTCTTGAGGACATTAGTGAACAAGTTGGGTTTTTCCAACAATCATCAATGGATTTACAGTCATCATTAGTCTCTAATTTCCAGATTTTACACCCACATCACTTGCATCGATAGCAACCTTGAATGGGCTTTGCATCATTAGGTAAGGCTATCACTGGGGCAGTAGTTAACACAGCTTTCAGGCTGTCAAATGCTTTCTGACAGTCTGCTGTCCACTGAAACATCTTGCCTTTCTTTAGCAATTCAGTGAGTGGAACAGCCACACTGCTAACATTTCGATAAAATCCACTCAATCTCATGAATTGTAATATTGCTCTTTTTGTCGAGGATATCGGAAACTCTCGAATTACCTTTGCTTTGCATTCCATGGGGCCATTTGTCAACATCCAATAACATGGCCCAGGAAAGTGACTTGGGCTTTAGCAAATTCACTTTTAGCCAAGTTTATAACCAAGCCTGCCTCACAAAGTCAATCGAACAATTCTGATAAATATTGCAAGCGTTCCTTCCGCGAGCGACTAAATATCACCAGATCATCTATATATACAACACAATTAGGTAATCCGAAAATGACCTTATTGATTAGTCTCTGAAATGTGGCTGGCACATTTTTCAAAACAAACGGCATGACTTTACACTGATGTAGTCCATTGGCGTTACATAAGCTGAAATTGTCTTCACTCTTTCAGACAAAGGTATTTGGCAATATCCTCTGAGCAGGTCTAACCTAGAAATCTAAGTTGCTTGAGCTACCTTTTCAACACAGTCATCCAAATGTGGAATCGGATATGCATCTGTCTTTGTAACTGCATTGACTTTGTGTTAGTCCACACATAATTGTTAGGTACCATCTGGTTTTGGCAACATTTCTATGCATGAGCTCCAGTCACTGTATTATTTTGATTCAGTTTGATTATGTCATCTTGGAGTATGTATTCATTCTCATTTTGAACCTGTGCCAACTTTAGAGGATTATGCCTATAAGGATATTGCTTAATTGGAACAGCATCTCCTAAATCTACATCATGCATAACTAGGTTAGTACTTCCCAGCTTATTTCCACATATCTCCCAATGTAATCATAATTTTTTTCAGGTAATTTTGATTTTCCTCCAGAATGTAACACAATAATTTATACTAATTTTTGACAACTTCCTCATTGTCCAATTTAATTTGAGGAATGTCCAATTCAGAATTGTCTGAACTAGTTCTTCATTCTGTGTTGAACTAATAACACAGTCTCTATTGGCTTTCCTTCCCTGTCAAAATACCTTTTGAGCACATTCACATGACACACTCTGTGAGGTTTCTTTCCATCTGGAGTCCTTATCAAATAGTTCACCTCACTCAATTTCCTTTCCACTTGATAAGTCCACTAAATCATGCTTTTAAAGGTTCACTTATCATTGGAAGTAACGCAGTGGTTAATACTGCTGCCTCACAGCGCCAGGGACCCAGGTTCGATTCCAGCCTCGGGCAACTATCTGCATGGAGTTTGCACATTTTCCATATCGGTCTGTGTGGGTTTCCTCCCACAGTCAAAGATGTATAGGATAGGTGGATTGGCCATGCTAAATTGCCCGATAGTGTTCAGGGATGTGTAGGTTATGTGCATTAGTCAGAGGTAGACATAGAGTAGGGGGAATGGATCTGTGTGGTTTACTCTTTGGAGGGTCAGTGTGGACTTGTTGGGCCAAAAGGCCTCTTTCCACACTGTAGGGATTCTATCTAACACTAACACCTTATCCCCGGTAACAAAATTGTGAGCTTTTGATTCCTTGTTTTATTGTATGCTGTGATTGTATGCTTTTAAATGCTGTCTAGCGAACATCCCTACTCTATTTAATCGCTCCATAAAATTTGACACATAATCCAAATATGTGGTCTCTGAATTATGACTTACCAATTTCTCCTTACTCAATTTTTGGCAGTTCTCTCACTTTATGCCCAAACACTAATTCAAATGGATAGAATTTGGTTGATTCATTTTGGTGCATCTCTGATCACAAAAAGTACAAATGGAATTCTCTTATCCCAATCATCTGGATAGTCCTGACCATAAGCCCTCAAAACGGTCTTTAATGTCTGATGCCACCTTTCTAGCACTCCTTGTAATTCTGGATAGTAGGCAATAGATTCAAATTGTTTTATTCCAAAGCTGTCTATAACTTCCTTGAATTATTTTGATTTGAAGTTTGACTCTTGATCTGATTGTATCTCCATGGGCAGGCCATATTTAGTGAAAAAATTGAGTTATTCCTCTACAATGCTTTTAGCTGTGATATTGCATAATGGAATGGCTTCTGGAAATCTCATGGACACATCCATTATTGTTACAAATACTGATTCCCACTTTTTGTTTTAGGTAGGGGACATATGCAATCAATTAAGATTCTTGTGAAAGGTTCCTCAAATGCAGGCATAGGTACTAAAGGTGCGGGTTTTATTACTGCTTGTGGTTTTCCAATTACCTGACATGTATGATATGACTGGCAAAATTCAACTAGTGCAGTCCAGGCTAGTAAAAATGTTTTTGTATTTTAGCTTTTACGCACTCATAAATGGCCCCATAGTGATAACTCATATGCTACCTGCAACACCTCCTTTCTATAACCCACTGGCAATGCAACTTGATGAACGTCTGCTCATTTCTTATCTGCCTGATTATGTGATGCTCTCCATTTCCCCATTAAGATATCATTTTTAACATTGCAGCATTCAGGAATACATTCAGGTTTTTTTTTCTGTGTATGCCTTTTGATACAATTGCTTCAAATTTTCATCTTTCTGCTGTAGCTCAGTTAATTTTTCTGAGCTAAAAATGTCTGCTTTGTCATCTATCTGCTCCTGGCTTGTCTCAACCATTTGAACAAACAAGGTCTTTGCTAATCCCACTCCAACGTTCTTATCTACACTCTTTAATCTCTCCTGTTTCAACTGGTGGCTTTGTAACCTCATTACCCCACCGTCCGAAAGAATCCCAGGATTTGTGTCCTGCAATAGTTCAGTTGCCTGAGTTTTCACTGGCTTTTCAACCACAGTAGGCAGCACTCCTACCTGTTAATCAGCTATATTGTTAGAAAGGACAAATTGTAGTTCTAAGCTGAGAGTTTGTCTAATACTCTAACTATGCCTTCTCCACTCTTCACTGGACACTCTAACGTCACTCTACATAGTTATGAATTCTTGTTACTAGTACCTTTTCTAGCAGTAGTCCTTCCGAGGTGCATATCTCCTCATCTTTTGACATCAAAGATTGAGAGGATCCTGTATTTGCTAAAACTAAACCAAACCCAAACTAGAGAAAAGCTGAGCTATGAGAACTGGCCACTTCTAGTTGGATTGTCCTCTTGGCATTTCTAGCTGAAGATTGTTGCAAGTTCTTCAGACTTGTTTTTTTTTTCACTGATAAAGAGAATTGATACATCAGCTGTGGAAAAGCAGAAGTGGTAAATAACTGATGGTTTCTTGATGAACATTTTATCTGATGGCATGTGACTTCACAACATTGGTCACGTTTCTCAAATCCTCAGATACTGATGCAGTCCTTGTCCAAATTCGGCAAAACTTGGAAAATATCTAGGTTTGTGTTAATGAGTGAGAAGTAATATATGCTGACCTGGCTTCAAAAGACAAAATCATTGCACTTTGACATCAAAGGCTTCCCTATCACTGACTTCCCTAGCAACATCTGAGGGTCACCATTAACCAGAAACAGAACTGGACCAGCCATGTAAGTGCTGACGTATTGATTCAATTGTATTTTCCTTTTGCTAGTGTTCCTTGATGAAATCCAAACAGCTGCCACTTGGCAAAAAAGGTAACGTTATTTTAGTTTTAAACTATGGACTCATTCATGAATGTCAGCACCTTACCAACCAATGATTTGATGTGATGTCAATCTTTAATTTTTTTCACATTTAGCGTCTCTTGGTGTTGTGTTCAGAATGAAGTCATTCCCTACTCACTGCATTGTTTTTAAAATTGCTGCATCCTGTTTCGGTGCTGTGTGCAGAATAAAGCCACTCCTTGCTCACTATGCTCTTCTTAAACTTGCTGTCTCCTCTCCTGGGGTTGTGTTCAGAAAAAGGCCACTCACCACTCTCTTTTTGAACCTTTTGTCTCTTCTCTTGGTGTTGTGTTCAGAAAGAGGTCACTCACCAGTCTCTTTTTGAATCTTTTGCCTCCTCTCTTGGTCCTGTGTTCAGAGTGTGGTCACTCACTGCTCACTGCACTTCTTTTTAAACTTGCTGCTTCCTCTCTTGGTGCTGTGTTCAGAACAAAATCACTCCCTTTTCCCAAGCTCATTAAAGTTGCTGCCTCTTCTCTTGGTGCTGGGTTCAAAATAAATCCCAGCACTGATCACAGCACTCTGTTCAAACTTGATGCCTCCTTTCTCTGTGTTCTTTTCAGAATAAATTCACTCTCTGCCTACCATGCTCTTTTCAATCTTGCTGATTTTACTCTTGGCTCTGTGTCCAGAACAATGAAATTACTGCTTAAATATAATTAAATAATATTTATATAAAATCCCTGAAGATTATTTGTAAATGAGAATTTTACAATAAATCTTCATGAATAACAAAGTGGCATATCATGCAGTGAATTTTAATGCAAAATTACAATGTAAGAATGGACCAAACATTAATCATTCCCTTTATAAACCTTTTGGCCAGTACAGTATGAACCAATTGTCTCTTTCTTTTAGATGATTCATTCTTAGTGAAGGATCTTGTGCAATTTGATGTTGATTCCCACATTCCATGAATGTCATACTAATAGGGCTGACCAGAGGACAGGAAAGTTCTTCAATGCTGAAAGATGGCCATTTTTGTCCTGAAAGCTGAGTCGTCAACATCAACCTCAGTATCATCATAATGTTACTATTGGTCTACTCCATTTCTATTGCTGTGTTGAATCTTCAGATAGGAGGGTTTTGTCTAAGTAACCAATGAATTCTTAAAGCAACAAACTGTAAGAACTTCACAATCAGTTTTACTCCCACAAATGCCACAGAACTGTGAAGTATCAGTTACTTCTCAAAATCTTAAAGGCAGTTTATTTCAGTCTGGATGATGCTGAGCTGACAGATTGTTAATCAGATGCTGCTGACTGGTGTTGTTTTCTATCTCACCAGCCATCGCGGTTAGAGTTGGTGCACTTACTGTCAGGCAGCACACACATGTGATGGATGCAAAGCTGCGTTAAGATCTGTAGGTGTTGAGAAATAACACAAATAGTTTGGTCAAACATTAAACATATCTGAGATAGCACAGACCCCATCTCAAAATCACTGGACACAGTGGATAGGAAGAAGCTGTTCTTGCTGGCAAAAGTAAAAAGAACAAGAGAGAATAGATTTAAAGTGATGTGGAAATGATGCAAAGATGATGTGAGAGAAAACTTTTTCATATAGTAGGTAGTTATGGTGTGGAATTTATTGCTGGAAATGTGGCATAAACAAGTTCAATTGAGGCATTCAAATGGCCATTGGATATCTATTTGGATATAAATGATGGGTAGGGATGTGGGTGAAAGTCAAGAAATTGGCATTAGGTAACAGAGCAGTTCAGGCATGATGGGCCAAATGACTTCCTTCTGTGACATGCCAATACTGTGAATCTCAGAGTCTTGAGCTCTAACCTTTTAGATTGACACTTTGATGTAATACTGAAGATGTTTTCCAGTGTCAGAGGCACTGCCTTTTGGATTAATTGTTAAATTAAGGTCCTATTTGCTCTTGCAAATGAATATTAAAAAATGTCACCTTGGCCAATAAATATCATGTAGTCAACAACGAAATAGATGTTGTGGAATTGACTGTCATGTTCCTGCATTTCAACGCTAACCACACTTGGTCATAGAAAATTTCAGAATGTCCTGTGGCCATGAAATGTATTCTGTTTCTCCTTCTGACAAGTACAGTTAGCTTTTTTGTTCCATGAATAGGTATAAAGTAATTTGAACAATATTTCCAGGATTTGAGTTCTACTCAAATACCATGCTGTATAACTAGGATAAGGACCATAAGACCATAAGACCATAAGACATAGGAATGGAAGTAAGGCCATTTGGCCCATCGAGTCCACTCTGCCATTCAATCATGGCTGATGGGCATTTCAACTCCACTTACCTGCATTCTCCCCGTAGCCCTTAATTCCTTGTGACACCAAGAATTTATCAATTTCTGCCTTGAAGACATTTAGCGTCCCGGCCTCCACTGCACTCTGCGGCAATGAATTCCACACGCCCACCACTCTCTGGCTGAAGAAATGTCTCCGCATTTCTGTTCTGAATTTACCCCCTCTAATTCTAAGGCTGTGTCCACGGGTCCTAGTCTCCTCACCTAACGGAAACAATTTCCTAGCATCCACCCTCTCCAAGCCATGTATTATCTTGTAAGTTTCTATTAGATCTCCCCTTAATCTTCTAAACTCAAATGAATACAATCCCAGGATCCTCAGCCATTTCTCATATGTTAGACCTACCATTCCAGGGATCATCCGTGTGAATCTCCGCTGGACACGCTCCAGTGCCAATATGTCCTTCCTGAGGTGTGGGGACCAAAACTGGACACAGTACTCCAAATGGGGCCTAACCAGAGCTTTAAATAAATCTCAGTAGCACAACGGTGCTTTTATATTCCAACCCTCTTGAGATAATTGACAACATTGCATTTGCTTTCTTAATCACGGACTCAACCTGCATGTTTACCTTTAGAGAATCCTCAACTAGCACTCCCAGATCCCTCTGTACTTTGGCTTTACAAATTTTCTCACCGTTTAGAAAGTAGTCCATGCTTGTATTCTTTTTTCCAAAGTGCAAGACCTCGCATTTGCTCACATTGAATTCCATCAGCCATTTCCTGGACCACCCTTCCAAACTGTCTAGATCCTTCTGCAGCCTCCCCACTTCCTCAGTACTACCTGCCTGTCCACCTAACTTTGTATCATCGGCAAACTTCGCTAGAATGCCCCCAGTCCCTTCATCCAGATCATTAATATATAATGTGAACAGCTGCGGCCCCAACACTGAACCGCTTGTCACCGGCTGCCATTCCAAAAAAGAACCTTTTATCCTAACTCTCTGCCTTCTGTCAGAGAGTTATTCTCCAGGCAGTCTGCAGATGTTGGTGGTTTGGCAGTTTTCCTCCCAACTGTTCAATTTTTCCTGATCTTATACTCCCAAAGCATCAGATTGTGTCATTGGCTTTTGAGATTGTCAATATTCTAACTTCAAACTTGATTGGAGATTGGTATTTTTTGGAGTATAACTTAAACTGATTTGCCTAATTTGAATCTGTTTTGTCATTTCCAGGCAACCAGCTACCCTAGTACTGAATCACATTTTACATTATATCTTGTTCAGAATACATGATGCTTTCAGGTAGTTCGGCTAGCTTTTAACTCTCTTAAAGATACAGTAAGCTCATATCTTCATAACAATGGAATGTGGTTATGTTGACTTAGAGTTGATTACGACGGATGGCACAGAGGTGAGGTAGGTAGTTTATAAGGCATGTGAAAATAATAATGCATTAATGAGATACAACGAGAAACTCACTTTGCCTTGAGGCATAAAAACCTCTCCAAAAAACTCAATGCAACCGAGACCGTCAAAGATATATAAGATTCAGCTTCATGGATTGCTATAATTAAATCTGAGAACAAAAGTACTTAGCTTATTTAACGTACCAATCAAAAAACCCTGAGGTTTCATCAACTTAAGCTCCAGTTAAAATCTTACTAGATCAAGAAGATGGCAACCTGAGAGCAAATTGTCATAACCTGTTTTGAAGCTGTTTTGTTAATACTATCAAGTTTCACTTTCTGTTAATACTAATAGACTTTGCTTTTGTTAATTGACTTCAAGATTTGCATTTGACTACATTATGGTATAATTTCTGAGATCACTTCGAAGACCCTACCTATTCAACCTTCCCTCTTGCCTGTGGTATGGTGACACTCAGATTAAGCTTCTAATGAGAGTGCAGCCTGTGGTTTTCTGCATCTATGATAAAGTTTACTTTCAGTGGGTAAGTGAAGTTCATGACATGAAACTTGCTTTAACTAAATTGTGGTGGGGGATTCAGTTGCATGGAAGATTTTAAAAATCAAAGTGAAAGGAGAAGGTGGAAGTACAGGTCAATGATGATTCTGACTGTTACCAGAAGAAAGAAGGAAAGGATAGAATGTGTGACCATTACACATTCACACGAGCAGTGTTACAAGAATAGTGAAATTTGTTAACAGAACAGACTTAAAGACTGAATTTCTAAATGCACAAAGCATTTGGAATAAAATTAATGAAGTAGTGGCACAAATAGAGACAAATAGGTATGATCTGGTGGTGATTACTGAGATATGGTTTCAGGGTGATCAGTTTTGCTAATTGAATACCTAGGGGTACTCAGTATTTTGGAAGAACAGGCAGTAAGGAAAAGGAGGTGGTATAGCTTTGTCAGTAAAGGAAAAGGTCAGTGCTGTGGTAATAAATGATATAGATGCTAGAGATCAAAACATTGAATTAGTTGGGTAAAAGTAAGAAATTGCAAGGCAGCATGGTCCCTGATGAAAATAATCTACAGGTCCTCAACAATAGTGCTGCAGTTGGCTATAGTACAAACAACAAAAAAGGGAGCTTGTAAAAAAGGTACAGCAGTAATAATGGGTAATTTTAATCTGCTTATAAACAGAATTAATCAAACTGGCAAGGGAGAGTTTATTCAATGCATTAAAGATTGTTTCTTGGAGTAATATCTTGAGCAACCAACCAGGAAACAGGCTATTCTAAATTTGGTATTGTGGAATGAGGTGGGATGAATTAGTAATCTCATAAACAAAAAGGGTCCTCTAGAGAAAAGTGATCATAGCATACTAAAATTTTCATTTCAGTTGGACAACAAGAATCTGCAGTCCCACAGTAGCATTCCAAAGTTAAAAAAATATGAGAATTACATAGGCATAAGGACAGATCAGGCCCTAGTGAACTGAATGGGAATACTAAATGGTAGGACAATTGATGAGCAATGGCAGATGTTTAAGGAAATATTCAATTGCTAGCAACTGAAATATATTCCAGAAAGAACGAAAGATTTTAAGAGGAGAAAAAACATCCATTGCTAAACAAAGAAGTTAAAGATAACATAAAGATAAAAAAAGCTAATGTGTAGCATATTGCAAATGTGAGTGGAAGGTTGGAAGATCCAGAAACTTTTAAAGATCAACAAAGGATTACTAAAAAAAGATATAAAGAGCAAAGGTAAATTATGAAAGAAAACAAGGGCAAAGTATAAAACATGGATAGTAAAAGCTTCTAAATGCATAAAGAAGAGAGTAGTTAAAATTAATGTTGAGTCAAAAGCATTTTACACAGGAGGTGGTTGGTGTGTGGTAAGTGTGCTGCTAGTCGACGTATAGAAGCAAGTACAATGGCAGTAGTTAAATAGTATTTCAGCAAAAGGGGAAGCAGTGACATAGAGGTAATGCAACTGATCAAGTTATCCAAAGGTCCTGGGTTTGAATACATTGTGCTAAATAGTGAAATTTGAATTCAATAAAAATCCGGGGTTAAACAATTATAGACACATGAACAGGCAGGGACTAGAAGGATACAGACCATATACAGGCAGATAGAATTAGTTTAGAATGGTATCATGGTCTGCACAGATAGGTTTGGCTGAAGAGCCTGTTGCTGTATTTATCTCTGTTCTATGTTGGTCACTTGGAGAATGAGATTGGGGAGTTTATAATGGGGAACACAGAAATAGCAGAGTCACTAAAATTATTATTTTGCTTCAGTTTTCACAGTGGAGGACATTATTACAATCCTAATAATGACAGGGAATGCAGAGGTTATAGAAAGAGAGTAACTTAGAATAATCATTACCACCATGGAAAAACTACGGAACCAATTATTGGGATTGAAGACGGTCAAGTCCCAGAGGTCTGATAGCTTGCATGCTCGAGTCTATAAGACCATAAGACATAGGAGCAGAAATTAGGCCATTCAGCCTGTTGAGTCTGCTCTGCCATTCAATCAAGGCTGATAATTTTCTCAATCCCATTCTCCCATTTTCTCCCCATAATCCTTGATCCATTTGATATTCAAGAACCTATCTACCTCAGTGTTAAATATGCTCAATGACCCAGCCATCACAACCTTCCATAGATTCACCACGCTCTGGCTGAAGAAGTTTCTCCTTATCTCAGTTCTACAAGATCTTTTCTTCACTCTAAGGCTGTTGTTACTACACAGGGTAAACCCTCCTGCTTAGTTTAAACCAGCAATACAGAAATCATTTATCCTTTGCAGTAATCTGTGAAAATTCAAGAGGCCAAGCACTATGTAAAGTAAAAATTAACAACTTTATTTCCTAAAGTATAACCGTGAATAATTAACTAACAACTATTTACAACACCTTCCTGTAACCTATCTTTCATTATGCCATCTACAATACTGGTTCGATAATAATCCTGATGGAGATTTACAAAACAAATTTATTTTCTCAAAACCAGGCAGCTTTCAGTTCTTCTCTGTACTCCTGTCTACTTTTTTTCTTCTTGTGGATTCTGCCTCACAGGTTACTGATCAATAAAGTTACCTTTAAGAGAGCTTTTTTTTGGGCAATCTTTACATGCTTGTGGCTTGGCAGTTCTCCTCCCAACTATTCAATTTTCCTTGGTCTTGTATTCCCAAAGCATCGGATCATGTCATTGGCTTTTAAGATTGTCAATATACTCAATTCAAACTTAATTGGAGGTTGGTATTTTGGAGTTTAATTTAAACTGATTAGTCAAATTTGAATTTGTTTTTTGTCATTTCCAGGCAACCTGCTAATTGAGTTGTTTCAACTAAATATTACTTCTTTTTTTTCAGAACGCCTGGTTCATCAGGTAGGTCTACAAGCTAATAACATTCTTAAAGGTACAGTACACCCACATCTTCATAACACTGTACCCTCTGGTCCTAGTCTTTCCTACCAATGGAAACATCTTCTCAACATCTACTCTGTCTAGCCATTCAGTATTCTGTATATTTCAATTCGATCCCCCTGCCCCCATCCTTCTAAACTCCATCAAGTCCTCAAACGATCCTCATATGTTAAGCTGGTCATTCCTGGGACCACTCTCATGAACCTCCTCTGAACACACTCCACGGCCAGTACATCCTTCCTGAGGTATGGGGTCCAAAACTGTGCACAATACTCCAAATGTGGTTTGACAAGAGTCTTTTGAGTCTCAGAAGTAAATCCCTGCTTTTATATTCAAGTCGTTTCAGAACAAATACCATCATTGCATTTGCTTTCCTAACTACTGACTCAACTTGCAGTTTACCTTGAGAGAGTTCTGCACTAGAAATACTAAGTCCCTTTACACTTCAGACTTCTGAATTTTCTCCCTATTTAGTAAATAGTCCATGCCTCTATTCTTCTTACAAAAGCACATGACCTCACACTTTCCCATGTTGTACTCCATCTGCCATTTTTTTGCTCACTCTCCTAACCTGTCCAAAACCTTCTGCAGCCTCCTCACCTCCTCAATGCTCCCTGTCCATTTACTTATCTTTGTATCGTATGCAAATTTAGCCAGAATGCCCTCAGTTCCCTCACCTAAAACATTAAAGTGTATAAAGTGAAAAGTTGTGGTCCCAACATTGAGTCTTGTGTAACACCACTTGTCACCGGCCACCAACCTGAGAAGGACCCTTTTATCCCCACCATCTGCTTTCTGCCATACAGCCAAGCTGCTATTCATTCTAGCAACTTACCTGTAACATCATGGGCCCTTATCTTACTCAGTAGCTTCCTTTGCAGCACCTTGTCAAAGGCCTTCTTGAACTCAAGGGAGACAACATTCATTGGCTCTCCTTGCTCTAACCTGCTTGTTACTTACTCAAAGAATTCTAGCAGATTTGTTAGACATAACTTCTCCTTGATGAAACCATGCTAACTTTGTCCTGTTTTACAATACACTTCCAAATATACAGCAATTTCATCCTTCAGAATGGATTTCAGGATCTTACCCACGATCGAGGTGAGGCTAATCAGTCTGTAATCTTCTGTCTTGTGCCTTACTCCCTTTTTATACAGAGTGTCATGTTAGCAATTTTCCAGTCCTCTGGGACCCTCCTTGATTCTAGTGATTCCTGAAAAGTCCACCACTAAACCCTCCACTAGCTGTTCAGCTATCTCCCTTAGAACTCTGGGGTATAGTCCATCTGGTCCAGATGATTTATCTACCTTCAGGCCATTCAGTTTTTCGAGTACCTTCTCTTTGGTGATGACTACCACATTCAGTTCTACCCCTTCACTCTCTTGAACTTTTGGAATATTAAAGGAGTGACAGCAGAAATATTGGATTCATTAGTTATAATAGTTTAAAATTATCTGGATCCAGGAAAAGTTCCAGTAAATTGGAAAGATGTTTTTATAGCACATTTATTCAAACAGGAAGGGAGGCAGAAAGTAGGAAATTACAGAGCAGTTAGTTTAACATTTGTCATTGGGAAGTTGTTAGAATCCATTTTAAAGAATCTATTTAAAGAGTCAAAATACAACCCATCAAAATCCATATGGTTTTATGAAAGTAAGTTATGTTTGACTATTTTACTTGGAGGATGTAACAAGCAAAATGAATAAAGGAGACCTTGTAGATGTTGTATATGTGGACTTTCAGAAGGCATTTGATAAGGTGCTGCACAAAAGAGTTAATATGCAAGATAAATTCATATGAAGTTAAGAGCAGTTTATTAATCAGGAAAGAGGATTGGCTAACTAACAGAAAGCAAACAATCAGGATTTTTTTTCTGGTTGGTAAGATATAACTAGTGAGGTACTCCAGGTTTTGGTTATCCGGCCCCAATTACTTACAATCTATATTAATGATTTGAATGTGAGAATGGAAAATACTGTAGCTAAATTTGTAGACAACACTAAAATAGTTAAGAACATAGCTGAAGAAATCAGAAATTTAGAATCAGAAAAAAAGAAAACCACTATGCAGGTACATCAGGTAATAATGAAGGCAAATGGAATCTTGGCATTTATTGTTAAAGAAATAGAGTATAAAAGTAAGGAAGCGTTACTTCAACATTATTGTACACGGCATTAGTGAGAGTATTGCATACAATTTGGTCTCCATATTTGAGGAGGCATGTGATTGCATTTGAGGTAGTTTAGAAAAGGTTCATTAGATTGATTCACAAAATGAGGTTTTTGTCTTTTGATAAAAGGAAAACCTTCAAAATTTCTACCTTCAGGAGTGACTTGACCCTGAAATGATATGCAGACTATTTTTAAAGAGTATGTCATTTATTTCAATTCAGAGCCTCTTGTTTTGGTTCATCACCTTCTTTGATATTGTACTTCCAGCAAATGACTGAACCTGATGAGATAGAGGATGAATGATTTACTGAAGAGCTTCAGTGTCAGAATTTCATCAGTCTAGTCCTATTGAAATATGCTATTCATTGCTTCTCTTCTCAATTCTGTACATCACTATCCCATTGTGAAAGGTTCTGTTAGAGCAATCATGAAGGGTTTTTATTCAGTAACAATCATATGCTTTTTTGGACATGATTGTTTCAGTTATAACGGGAATCTTGATAGTGCACAGCCCACAACTGTTTGAGAAATGGAAGTACTTTCCTTTACCAAGCATTTTACATTCTACCAGCTGGCTTTTAATTGTATGATGTTCTGCTGCAACTGAAATTTACCGCACTGATTTAAATTCTGTGTTTGAGTATTTGAACAGTTGATGCTGATGATGCAATTCTGTAACTTGATTACTTGTTGAATTCAACAGTGTGTACAATGGAACACGCAACATGAACAACCACTACAAAAATGAGTTTAGTTTCTCGGCTATCCCTGAATTTAACAATCCTAGTGAAGAATTGCACACAGATAAAGAACTGCACAGCATACCAAGACTGTGCCAACACATGATGTCTTCCTAACTAAAAACCTTTTGCCTTTACACGATCTGTATCTCTGCCTACTCACACATCTGTCAAGATGCCTCTAAAGATTGTTATTGTATTTACCTCCATCACCTCTTGCTGCAGCTCATTCCAGGCACTTACTGTGTAAAATTGCCTCTCATATCTCCTTTAAACCTATGTCCTCCAAGTAACTGATATTTCTACCTTTGCAAAAAAAAATCACTATCCATTCTATCTATTGCTGTCATAATTTTATAATTCTATGAGGTCATCTATCAACCTTCGATGTTCAAGTGCAAACAAACCAAGTTTGTCCAATTTCTCCTCAAACCTAATACTCTCCAAACCAGGCAACATGCTAATAAGCCATTTTTGTCTCCTTTCCAAAGCCTCCACATCCTTTCTGGTGGTATGGTGACCAGCACTGTACACAGTCTTCCAAATATGGCTCAACTAAAGTTCTATACAGCTGCAATATGACTTGCCAGTTCTTTTACTCTCTCCCCCCATCAATATGTGCCATGTGCCTACTTGACTGCCTCATCGACTTGTTTTTCCACTTTGAGGAAACCGTGGACCTAGATCATTCTGTACGGCAATACTAATGCTCTGGAATGTATCGTATACCTCCCTCCTGCATTTGATCTTCCAAAATGCATCACCTCACTTTGTCTGGATTGAATGCCATCTGGCATTTCTCCACTCAAGTCTTCAGCCCATCTATATCCTGCTGTATCCTTTGGCAATCCTCCTCACTACGTGAACTTCCCCAAAACCTTGTGTCATCTGCAAACTTATTAATCAGGCCACATCCATTTCCTCCAAATCATTTATATATATATTACAAGCAACAGTACGGATTCCTGCAGCCATCACTAGTCACGGATTTCCAGTCAGGAAAACCCCTATTCAAAGGCTTTTATGAGTAAGCAAGTTCTGTATCCATCTTGCCAGCTCACCTTGGATCCCATGTAACTTCACCTCTTGTGTCAGTCTGTCATGAGAGAACTTATTAAGCATCCAATAACTACCACCACCCCCATCCGTCATCTTTGTCACTTCCTCAAAACACTGAATCATGTTTGTGAGACACAATCTTCCCTGCACAAAGCCATGCTGCTGAATGCTAATACATCCATATTTTTCCAAATGTGAGGAAATCCTAACCCTAAGAGCCTTCTCCAATAATTTCCTCACCACTGACATAAAGTTTGCTGGCCTATAATTTCACAGATGTTGGCCTTCTGAAAAAAAAACAGTGTAGGTTATTCTCCAGTCCTCTGGAACCTCTCATGTGACTAAAGATGATACAAAGATTTCATACAAGGTTCCAGCAATTTCCACACCTGCTTCCCTCAGCATTCTGGCATAGATCGCATCTGGTTCAGGGGAATTGTCTACCATAATGCTTTTTAAAACACAATCCTCCTTTTTCACATTGACATGTCCCATGATATCAACATATCCATCCCAAGATTCACCATCCACTTTGCCCTTCTCCTCTGTGAATAATGATATAAAGGTTTCATTAAGGACCTTAGCTACTTCCGGTGGCTCCTCATATAAGTTCCCTCCTTTTTCCTTAAGTGAACCAACCCTTTCCCTAGCTTCCTTCTTGCTCCTTATATATGTATAAAATGCCTTGGATTATCGTTAGACCAATTTTCCAGAGACATTTCTTGGCATTTTTAGCCTTCTTAATTCCTTGTTTTGGTTGTTTCTTTGTATTTTTGTATTCTTCAAAGGGTCTGTCTGGTTTTAGTTCTTTTTTTAACTCTACGAACGCCTCCTTTTTCTTTTTGACTAAACTCTCAAGTTCTCTTGTTATCCAACATTCCCAAATCTTACCATCCTTCATTTGCACAGGAACATTCTGGTCCTGAACTCAAATCAACTGGTCTTTGAAAGATTCCCACGTGCCAAGAATGGATTTACCCTCAAACAGCAAACCTCAATCTACATTCACCCGTACCTGCCTAATATTGTTGTACTTAGCCTTCCCCAATTTAACACTTTCACCTGAGGATTATTCTTACCCTTAATCATAAGTAGTTCATAATTTACAGAATTATGGTCAATGTTTATGAAATGCTCCCTCTCTGAATCTTTCATCATCTGGCTAGGCTCATTCCCAATACCAAGTTTAGTATGGCCACTTCCTTTGTTGAACTATTTACAAACTGCTTCAAAAAAACTATCCTGGACACATTTAATAACTCCCCCATCCAAGCCTCTGGCACTAAGCGAGTCCTAGTCAATACAAGGTAAGTTGAAATCACCCACCACAACAACCCTATTGTTTTTATACTTTTCCACAATCTGTCCGCATATCTGCTTCTCTACCACCTGCTAGCTGTTGGGAGGCCTGTAGTGCAATCCCATTAAAGTGTTTGCACCCTCCCTATTCTTGAACTCTACCCATATGGCCTCACTGGATGACCCCTTCAAGATGTCCTTCCTCAGTACAGCTATGATATTCTCCCTCATCAGTAATGCAACTTCCAACCTCTTTTGCATCCCTCTCTAACATACCTGAAACATCAAAAACCAAGAGTGTTAAGCTGCCAGTCTTAACTTCTCTCAGCCAAGTCTCTGTGATAACTACAATAACATAGTTATCTGCATTAATCCAAGATTTAATTTTATCTGCCTTACCTATTATACTCCTCGCATTAAAACAAACACGCTTCAGACTTTCATTGCCATTGTGTTCAGTAACCTCACACTGTCCTTACTTTCTTTTATTCTTACTGGCCTTAGTGTCTAACTCCTCCTCAGTCAATTTACTCATTAATCTATTGCTCTGGTTCCTATCCCTACTTGGCATGTTGTTTTAGCATAAACAGGGAGAATTAATAGAAAGGTTAACAAAATAACAAGAATAATAATTGTAAATCTTCAGCCGATTGAACAGGATCAGTGGGAAAAAAAACAGAATAAACATTTCACTATACCTACATCAAAATTTGGAAGAAAAAGGTGTCGTACATTCAATGTGTGTACAGATGTAAGGCAGGACCAAAAAGATTAGTCGAGTAATAACATCAAAAGGGTGGAACAAATAGTAATTAACCTGCAGAAGGGCATTGCATCCAAAAAAATGAATGGTCATGTGATAACAAAAGAAAGAAAATATGGATCAAGAGGAACTAAAAGTGATGCAAGTAAAATTTTCCCCAACAACTTTTGTCTGAAGAATGGGAGCAGTAGCTATCTCAGATTGTTGAGCTCAACATTGTGTCCCGAATGCTGTAAATCTCTTAATTGAAAGATGAGGCATTACTTCTGACACATTTTGTAAGTGATTCTCAGGCAAAGATTAGGAATTGACAGAATGTGTGAAATGCACTCATCCATGTCTTGATTGTCCTTGAGATGTTGGATTGGTTGCTCATATTAATAGAGGCATTGTGAGGTTGGCTATACTTACATAATATTAAGACACTGAAGAGCATCTTGCCACCATCATGTTGCTATTCCGATGACATCTCTCTATACCATTTGTTACGACACAGAGTAAACCCCTCTGCTAATTTAAACATGACACACAGAGAAGCTTACCTCGTGCCATAATCTGTTAAAATTTGAGAGGCAAAGAACTATCCCAGAGGTCATTATTTAAAGTAAAAATTAACTTTATCCTTTAAGTACAACAGAGAATATTAACACAAACAAACATTTTGGATGTAGGTTTGCTCGCTGACCTGGAAGGTTCATTTCCAGACGTTTCATCACCCTACTAGGTAACATTTTCAGTGGGCCTCAGGTGAAGCACTGCTGATAATTCCTGCATTCTATTTATATGTTTAGGTTTCTATGGGTTGGTAATGTCATTTCCTGTGGTGATGTTATTTCCTGTAGTGAAGTCACTTCCTGTTCCTTTTCTCAGGGGGTGGTAGATGGGGTCTAACTTAATGTGTTTGTTGATAGAATTCCGGTTGGAATGCCATGCTTCTAGGAATTCTCGTGCATGTCTTTGTTTGGCTTGTCCTGGGATGGATGTGTTGTCCCAGTCGAAGGGATGTCCTTCCTCATCCATATGTAAGGATACTAGTGAGAGAGCAAATGCCATTTACAAAATACCGTGCAACGACTGTAACAAACTCTACTTTGGACAAACAGGTAGAAAACTAGCTACCAGGATACATGAACACCAACTAGCCACAAAAAGACATGACCCTCTCTAACTAGTATCCTTACATATGGATGAGGAAGGACACCAATTCGATTGGGACAACACATCCATTCTACCACCCCCTGAGAAAATGAACAGGAAGTGGCTTCCCCACAGGAAATAACATCACCACAGGAAATGACATTACCAACCCAAAGAAACCCAAACATATGAATAGAAAGCAGGAATTATCAGCAGTGCTTCACCTGAGGCTCACTGAAGATGTTACCTTCCAGCTCAGCGAGCAAACCTACATCCAAAACCTCAACCTAAGCTAAAAATCTTAACAAAACTCGCTAAAACAAATCTATTCAACTCCCTTCTCTTAAACCTATCTTTTGCCTCCCACTCTACAATACTGGACCAGTAAAAAAAATCCAGATTAAGATTTACAAAAAAAAACACGTTTCAAAACTCAGTCAGCTTTGTCAATTTTCCTATGTAGATTTTCTTCTATAGATTTTCTCTAGGTTGGTTTCGATGTTCTGCTGTGCAAACTTCTTATAGACAGGTACCTTTCAGAAAGTTCTTCAGCCAGCAGTCTATATTTGCGGATGTCCTTGGCAGTTTCTTTTTAACTGTTCAAACTGTGCGGTTTTATACCCCAAAACATCAGATCATTTCATTGGTTTTAATATTATCAAAATACTAAATTCAAATTTGATTGGATTTTATTATCTTGGGGCATAATTTAAACTGATTGGGCAAATTTGAATTTATTTCTGTTTCATGACAACTCATCTGCAGCTATTTGTTTTGACCAAGTGTTACATTTTCACTTTGTTCAGGAGAGTCTGTGCTTTGTCAGTCCTTGTTAGCTTTTCAACTCTCTTAAAGGTACAATGCACACCTACACCTTGATAACACATTGACATACTATTATTTAATGGTGGTATGAATAAAATCTGGAGAGGAAAGGTAGAATTAATATGAGATCTGAGTGAACCACTGTTAGTGAAATACTATAGACAATTTTAAACCTGTTCAGAGAAGTGATAACATATCTCTCAAGTGGATGGGAGTTGAATGCAAGTCACCTGGTCCAAAGATTTAGAACCTACCACCAAGGCAAAAGAGCTCCCTAAATTTACATACTTGCTGGTGTGTAGTACCTCAGTTCTCATTAAATTTGAGTTCATACTGGAATTAAGAAGTGTGACCTGGGTCTATTATTATTATGTGTATTATGTATGTGTATGTGTATATATTATGTGTATGTGTATGTATTCCAGTGTTTAAAATAATGAGACAAATCAGAATGAGAAAGCACTTCAATAGAGTCATAGAGTCATAGAGATATACAGCATGGATACAGATCCTTTGGTTGACCTCATCCATGCAAACCAGACATCCTAATGTAATCTTGTCCCATTTGCCAGTACTTGGCCATATCCCTCTAAACACTTGCTAGTCATATACCCATTCAAATGCCTTTTAAATGTTGTAATTGTACCAGCCTTCACCACTTCCTCTGGCAGCTCATTCCATACATGAACCATCCTCTTGCATGAAAATCTTGCCCTTTAGGTCGCTTTTAAATTTTCCCCTCTCACCCTAATCCTATGCCCTCTAGTTCTGTACTCCCCCACATCAGGGAAAAGATTAGATTCCCTACAGTGTTGAAACAGGCCCATTGATCCAACTAGTCCACACCAACCCTCAAAGAGTAACCCACACAGAGCCATTTCTCTCTGACTAATGCACCTAACACTATGGGCAATTTAGCATTCCCAATTCACCTGACCTGCACATCTTTGGACTGTGGGAGGAAACCGGAGCACACCCGCACAGGCACAGGGCGAATGTGCAAACTCCACACAGCCAATTGCACGAGGCTGGAATCGAACCTGGGACCCTCGTGCTGTGTAGCAGCAGTGCTAACCACTGAGCCACCATGCCACATTTCATTGTCTATTTACCCTATCCATGCTCCTCATGATTTTATAAATTTCTACAAGGTCACCCCTCAGCCTCTGATGCTCCAGGAAAAACAGTCCCAGCCTATTCAGCCTCCCTCTGTAGCTCAAATCCTCCAACTCTGGCAACATATTTGTGCATCTTTTCTGAACCCTTTCAAGTTTCACAAAATCCTTCTGATAGGCAGGAGGCCAGCATTGCACACTATATTCCAAAAGTGCCTTAACCAATGTCCTGTACAGCCACAATATGACCTCCCAATGCCTATACTCAATGGTCTGACCAATAAGGTAAAACATACCCAATGCCTTCTTCACTATCTTATCTAGCTGTGACTCCACCTTCAAGGAATTAGGAAACTGCACTCCAAGGTCTCTTTGTTCAGCAACACTCCCAGGAACTTTGCATTAAATGTATAAGTCCTGCCCTGATTTGCCTTTCCAAAATGAAGCACCTCACATTTATCTAAATTAAACTCCATCTGCCACTCCTCAGCCCATTGACCCTTCTGATCAAGATCTCATTGTACACTCAGATAACATTCTTTGCTATCTACTACACCTCCAAATTTGGTGTCATCTGCAAAATTACTAAAGATACCTCCTATGTTCACATCCAAATCATTTATTAAAATGACAAAAAGCAGTGAACCCAGCACCAATCATTGGGGCACACCACTGGTCACAAACCTTTCGTCAGAAAGCCACCTCTCCACCACTACCCTCTAACTTCTACCTTCCAGCCAGTTCCATAACCAAATATCTAGTTTTCCCTGCGTTCCATGAGATATAATCTTGTGAACAAGTCTAACATGAGGAACCTTATCGAACTGAAGTCCATATAGACCACATCCACCACTCTGCCCTCATCAATCCTCTGTCACATTCAATCACATTAGTGAAACATGATTTCCCACATACAAAGCCATGTTGACTATCCCTAATCAGTCCTAGCCTTTCTAAATAAATGTAAATCCTGTCCCTCAGAATTCCTTCAACAACTTGCCCACTACTGATGTCAGGCTCACCGGTCTACAGTTACCTAGATTTTACTTTCCATCTTCCTTAAATAATTGCACCACGTTAGTTGAGGATACACTTCGTTTTTGAGGATAGAGGTGGAATCTACAGTTGGTCTGACACTGGGCTGCAGCCAAGATAGAAGATGTCCTAAAATAGGTGTTAGTGCATCAGCACTTGAGTTCTGTTGCAAACGGCTTAAATTGAGACTTCGACAAGATATACTAGAGAAGGAAGATATTGGATGTGCAGAATGAAGTGTATGATATATTGGAGACTTTTTAGAGAGCTGCAGTCAATTTTTCGGGGCATAGAAAAGTTCCGCACTAATTTATCATAGGGTTTGCAGATCAGCTTTTCCAATTTGAATGTGCTGATTATCTCCATTAGCACACTCAGATTCAACCACCACGCAACAAATAACATTCATCTTTTATTACAGTACCTGCAACCTCCCAACATTGAGATGGTGCAGCGGATGCTCACTTTTGAATTGTGTAAGTTCTGTTTACTGCTGCACAAGCTGTGGCTATTGCCATCATTGTTGTGAACTCAATTGGTCTTGCAGAATCTCACAATAATTTGCTATCTGCCCTCTAACAGATGACTAGGACATTGTTTGCTGTATGAAGGAGTATGAATCTGAAAGAATTAATGCTAAAGAGTGCATTAAGCACTATCCAATATGATGATAGCATAAGGACTCAGCCTGGGGGACAACTTTGGTCTTGAAGAAGTAAGGCCTAACATTGAGATTCAGTACCAAAATCTGTCATTCTAATGTAAATTGTATCCAGTTGTTATTATGCAATAAACTACACTTTGTTTAAGAAAAAAGACTCTCCTCATAAGACTACCAGGTGGTTTTCCTCTACCACACTAGATTAAACAACATCTGGAGGCCCTGACCAGGAAAAAGAAATGCAGTAAATCTACATGATGGATCTTACACCAAACCCTGGTGACCAAAATAGTGGACTCTATTGAGCAGCGCTGTATAATACACTGACAGCTGTGGGAGCATGAGGCTATCTTCAGACACAGCCTTATGAAAGCTGCACAAGCTGCTCAGCGATGAAAGAACAAAAGGTTTCAAAATAGAAGAGTAACCCACCCGACATTGACACTGTGAAGCGTTCATCTACTGTCGTCTCTCAAGATGAGAAAGATTGTCCACCCAGCACTGTCCTTGATGTTGTCTGTCAACCAGCCAGCACAGACTCCTTTCACATTTGACAAGTAGTATAACCTGAAAAGGACTTTCCAAGGTCAAATCTGCATGCAATTATGCTTCAAAGCCCTTTACATTGTCTCCAGTGGAAGTCAGCAGACCTCCAGCAGGCAGGCTGCAGGCCCTCAGGTACCACTTCTTAGGAAGACTGGGACAGGTAAAGGCTGACACAAAATAAGCACTAAGTGGTGGCACTGGAGCATTTAATTGACATTCATATGATTTGATCTATAAATCAAATTTAAAATACTTACTTTGTGGTAGTTATGTTTCCCATTGTAGCCATGAGGATGCAGTGATAATTAGTAACAAGGAGAAGCTAAGGTGTGAGAGTGTAAATGAATGAGCAATTAGGTTATCTTTTCTGGGATTGCAATCACATGAGGCAATCATGGACACCATACCAAGAAAGGGCCCATTTTGGTTTCATCCTGTTCATCTTCCTTATCTTCCTTCTCAGCAAGTTCCAGTATGCTTAGTGGCAGCTGTCCCTGAGTAACATCAAAGCTAAAGAAGAGCTTATGCCCGAAACGTCGATGCTCCTGTTCCTTGGATGCTGCCTGACCTGCTGCGCTTTTCCAGCAACACATTTTCAGCTAACATCAAAGCTATGCAATAAGCAGCATAGCACCACAAATGATAATGCCTCTCAAATACTTTAGGGCTCATCTGGAGTGATACAGGCTTGTAAAACATTGCTGAGGGTGTCAGCTGTATCACATTTCTTGTGACATCATGGCTTTTGTTAAATTAATGCTGCCCATATAGTACAGGTAGCACACCAGAGTCAAGAGGAAGATGAGTGGCAAATAGAATTTAATCCTGATAGACATGATGTAATGTACTTTAGAAGAAGAAACAAGATAGGGGAGTACTCAATGAATAACAAGATACCTGTACTAGGAAACTCAGAGGAACAGAGGGATCTTAAGGTGTTTATCCACAGAGCCCTGAAGGTGGTAGGACAGGATGACAGAGAACTGTGGAAGCTCAATATTTAAGCATGTTCAAAACAGAAATTGTTAGATTTTTGGAGACCAATGATATCAAGTGATACAGAAAAAAAATTAGGAAAGGTGCATATTGATAGATGATCAGCCATGATCTCATTCAATGCCAGAGCGGTTTTGCTTGGCAGAATGGCCTTTTGAAGGCTTAGCAGTGATGAGATTTCTAGGCTGAAGGGTATTATCTATGGCTATACAGTTCCATTTAGCACAAACAGATGTGCAGATATTTTAAAGCTTGCAACTAGATAACCAATTACTTCATCAAACTATATGGTCATTTGATTGAAGTAAGCAGTAACCTCATCTGAAAAGATTCCAGGGACAGGCAACCAGACAATGCTAATTCTGACTTGCTGTCTGAAAACTCTTTTATAAGGAAATAACCTTATGTTATTTGACAATGAGTCCAGAATTCATCCCAAGTTCTCACTTTTGATATGTGGTTAGTATTCTCTGATGCAATTTCTTCCTCCACACAGTTAACTTTCAGTCCAAATTAACTGGAATTAGCTCTCATCAGGAATCCCACTGTTGCTAATTGATTCTAAACTTTGTACCTGATCAACTTTCTGAGGATTCAAGGTGCAACATTGTCAGTTCTTATGTTTTGCCAAAAATAGAAACTCCAATGTGAATATCTAGCACCAGATTCTGCACTTAACACAGAAACAGACACAAGTGACATAGCGTGTTTGGTTTCTGATATTTAGTGCAGTTTTGAGATGTGAACCTGACATAGATTGCTACTGACTGACACAGTTTGGCTCCTGCTAACCAAGGCAGGTTTGTTCTTACTGATCAATATTTGATGGCTCTCACTAATTAATATTGGTTGATTTCTGCTGACTGACACAGGTTTGCTCTCTGATCGATAATGGTTGGCTCTTACTGATTGGCACAGATATTCACTCATTGACCAAAATAGTGACTCGTCAGCTGTACAAAGAGTGCTGTTGGAAGATAGTTCATGAAGGTTAAGTATTTAAGCCTGAAATGAGAGAAAAACTAACCCAAGGAGAAGGGCACAACTCATGTGGAAGGCATGTTATAGCAGCCATTGTCTATTTGTATAATAGATAAATGCCTTTCACATTAGACCAAGTCACATTTGGCAATGATATGAATGACAGTAATTGTTACACAACAGCAGTTTTTTAATGCATTCAATCAAATATAAATGCAAAACGTTTGGACTGAATGTTCACCTGATGTGAGTTTGCCTTCACTATTGAATATTAATCTCCTTTAACATAAGAAGCTGAACATGGATATTTGTGGTATTGAAGAATCTAACAGAAATCTCACTCTCTCGGCGGAGCAGGTAACGGCTGTCTGATGGTGCTTTTTTTAAAGTCGCGGTATAGTCCAGTTATTGTTTTTTTTAACGGCTAAAATTTAAAGGTTTTTTTAAGCGCCTAGCGGACCCGGAAGCTGTTGTCGCGCTAGCTTACCTGGGAAGGTTTTTTTTCTTATAAATGTGCGCAGGCGAGGAACCCGAGGCACTACAGGGGTAGAGCCTCCCACCCGCCCTCCTCCTCTAACCTAATAACACGACCCGTTGTGATAAGCAGGTAAGTGCTGCATTTTGCTTGTTTGTTTCTTTAGATCTAGTTTTTAAAGTTTACCTTTTAGAGGGATGGCAGCGAAGGCAGTGCAATGTTCCTCTTGCAACATGTATGAGGTGAGAGAAGCCATTAGCGTCCCTCCTGGTTACACTTGCAAGAAGTGCACCCATCTTCAGCTCCTCCAAGACCGTGTTAGGGAACTGGAGCTGGAGTTGGATGAACTGCGGATCATTTGGGAGGAAGAGGTGGTCATAGATCAGAGCTTTAGGGAAGTAGTTACTCTGAAAGTTATAGAGAGATGGGTGACAGTGAGGGGGAGTGGGAGGAAGCAGCCAGTGCAGGGACCCCCTGCGGTCATTCCCCTCAAGAACAAGTGTACCGTTTTGGATACTTGTGGGGGGGATGACTTACCAGGGGTAAGCAACGAGGTTCAGGCCTCTGGCACGGAGTCTGTCCCCATTGCTCAGAAGGGAAGGGTGGTGAAAGGTAGAGCGATAATTATTGGGGACTCAATAGTGAGGGGCACAGATAGGCGGTTTTGCGGGGGCGACAGAGACTCACGATTGGTATGTTGCCTCCCAGGTGCAAGGGTACGTGATGTCTCTGATCGTGTTTTCCGGGTCCTTAAGGGGGAGGGGGAGCAGCCCCAGGTCGTGGTCCACGTTGGCACCAACGACATAGGTAGGAAGAGGGGTGAGGATGTTAGACAGGCTTTCAGGGAGCTAGGTTGGAAGCTCAGAGCTAGAACGAACAGAGTTGTTGTCTCTGGTTTGTTACCCGTGCCATGTGATAGAGAGTCGAGGAATAGGGACAGTGAAGAGTTAAATGCGTGGCTACAGGGGTGGTGCAGGAGAGAGGGATTCCGGTATTTGGATAACTGGGGTTCTTTCTGGGGAAGGTGGGACCTCTATAAACAGGATGGTCTACACCTGAACCTGAGGGGCACCAGTATCCTTGGGGGGAGGTTTGCTAGTGCTCTTTGGGAGGGTTTAAACTAACTCTGCAGGGGCATGGGAACCCGGAGTGTAGCTTTAGGGTACAGGATCTTGAGTGTAGGGAGGTTAGGAACATGGCATTGATCTCGAAGGAGGGAGCCTGTAAACAGGAAGGTGGCTTGAATTGTGTATACTTCAATGCCAGAAGTATAAGGAATAAGGTAGGTGAGCTTTCAGCATGGGTTGGTACCTGGGACTTCGATGTTGTGGCCATTACAGAGACGTGGGTATAACAGGGACAGGAATGGCTGTTGCAGGTTCCAGGGTTTAAATGTTTCAGTAGGGTCAGAGATGGGGGTAAAAGAGGGGGAGGAGTGGCATTGCTTGTCAAGGATAGTATTACAGCAGTAGAAAGGGTGATGGAGGAAGACTTGCCATCTGAGGTAGTTTGGGCGGAGGTTAGAAATAGCAAAGGTGAGGTCACCCTTTTAGGAGTTTTCTACAGACCTCCTATTAGTCCGAGAGAAGTAGAGGAAAGTATTGCGAGAATGATTCAGGAGAAGAGTGAAAGTAGCAGGGTGGTTGTTATGGGGGACTTTAACTTCCCAGATATTGACTGGGAAAGCTATAGCTCGAGTTCGTTAGATGGGTCGGTGTTTGTCCAATGTGTGCAGGAGGGTTTCCTGACACAAATGTAGACAGGCCAACAAGAGGTGAGGCTATACTGGATTTGGTTCTAGGTAATGAACCAGGCAAGGTGTTAGACTTGGAGGTAGGTGAGCACTTCGGGGGCAGTGACCACAACTCGGTGACTTTTACTCTAGTGATGGAGAGGGATAAGTGTGCACTGCAGGGCAACAGTTATAGCTGGGGGCAGGGAAATTATGATGCGGTGAGGCATGACTTAGGATGCGTGGATTGGAAAAATAGGCTTCAAGGGAAGAACACAAATGATATGTGGAGATTGTTCAAGGAACAGCTAATGGGTGTCCTTGATAAGTATGTACCAGTCAGGCAGGGAGTAAAGGGTCTTGTGAGGGAGCCGTGGTTTAACAAGGAATTGGAATCCCTTGTGAAAGGGAAGAGGGTGGCCTACGTAAAGATGAGGTGTGAAGGTTCAGTTGGGGCGATTGAGAATTATAAGGTAGCCAGGAAGGATCTAAAGAGACAGGTAAGAGCAGCGAGAAGGGGACATGAAAAGTCCTTAGTTGGTAGGATTAGGGAAAACCCAAAGGCTTTCTATAGGTATGTCAGGAATAGGTCCAGTCAAGGATAGTAGTGGGAAGTTGTGTGTGGAGGCGGAGGAGATTGGTGAGACACTAAATCAATACTTTTCATCAGTATTCACTCAGGAACAGGACATTGTTGCTGATGTGAATACTGAGTCACAATTAATTAGAATGGACGGCTTTGAGGTATGTAGGGAAGAGGTGTTGGAAATTCTGGAAAGGATGAAAATAGATAAGTCCCCTGGGCCTGATGGCATTTATCCTAGGATCCTCTGGGAAGCAAGGGAGGAGATTGCGGAGCCATTGGCCTTGATTTTTATGTCCTCGTTGTCTATGGGAATAGTGCCAGAAGACTGGAGGATAGCGAATGTGGTCCCCTTGTTCAAGAAGGGGAGCAGGGATAGCCCGAGTAAGTATAGGCCAGTGAGTCTCACTTCTGTTGTGGGCAAAGTCTTAGAGAGAAATGTAAGGGATAGGATTTATGAACATCTGGATCGGAATAATGTGATCAAGGATAGTCAGCATGGTTTTGTGAAGGTCAGGTCGTGCCTCACAAACCTTATTGAATTCTTTGAGAAGGTGACCAAGGAAGTGGACGAGGGTAAAGCAGTAGATGTGGTGTATATGGATTTTAGCAAGGCGTTCAATAAGGTACCCCATGGCAAGCTAATGCAAAAACTACGGAGGTATGGCATTGAGGGTGCATTAGAGGTTTGGATTAGGAATTGGCTGGCTGGAAGGAGACAGAGGGTAGTAGTTGATGGTATAGGTTCATCTTGGAGCGCAGTTACGAGCGGTGTTCCACAAGGATCTGTTTTGGGTCCATTGCTGTTTGTCATTTTTATAAATGACCTGGAGGAGGGGCTTGAAGGCTGGGTGAGCAAGTTTGCGGATGACACGAAAGTCGGTGGAGTTGTGGACAGCGAAGAAGGATGTGGCAGGTTACAGCGCGATATAGATAAGTTGCAGAGCTGGGCAGTAAGGTGGCAAATGGAATTCAATGTAGCTAAGTATGAAGTCATTCACTTTGGTCGGAGTAACAAGAAGATGGATTACTGGGCTAATGGTAGGCTACTTGGTAGTGTGGATGAGCAGAGGGATCTTGGTGTCCATGTACACAGATCTTTGAAAGTTGCCACCCAGGTAAATAGTGCTGTGAAGAAGGCATATGGTGTACTGGGCTTTATTGGTAGAGGAATTGAGTTCCGGAGTCCTGAGGTCATGTTGCAGTTGTATAAGACTCTGGTGCGGCCTCATCTGGAATATTGTGTGCAGTTTTGGTCGCCATATTATAGGAAGGATGTGGAGGCATTGGAACGAGTGCAGAGGAGGTTTACCAGGATGTTGCCTGGCATGGTAGGAAGATCGTATGAGGAAAGGCTGAGTCACTTGGGACTTTTCTCATTGGAGAAAAGAAGGTTTAGGGGAGATTTGATAGAGGTGTACAAGATGATTAGGGGTTTAGATAGGGTTGACAGTGAGAACCTTTTTCCGCTAATGAAGTCAGCTGTTACTAGGGGACAAAGCTTTAAATTAAGGGGTGGTAGGTATAGGACAGATGTTAGGTGTAGATGTTTTACTCAGCGGGTTGTGAGTTCATGGAATGCCTCTTTATGGTCATTTAAGCGGGCATTGGACAAGCATATGGAGGTTATTGGGCTAGTGTAGGTTAGGTAGACTTCGGTCGGCGCAACATCGAGGGCCAAAGGGCCTGTACTGCACTGTATTTTTCTGTGTTCTATGTTCTATGTTCTATTTATTACAATTAACTTATGTACAAACATTATGTTCCTCAGGCACTTAAATCTCTTGGCTAGTATTAAGCCATTTATTTATTACAGAAGAACTTGCTTCTTGTATTTGCAAAAGCTAATAGAATGTTAAGGTTTATTGCAAGGGTAATTTAAAGCAGGAAGAGGGAGGTTATACTTCAGTTATACATGGTATTGATGAGACCATATCTGGAGCACTGTGTGTAGTATGGTGCACTGTATTTTTAAAAGGATGTTAATGTTTAGGAAGCAGTTAAGAGAAGGTTTATTTGACTAATACCTGGAATGATTAGATTTTGAGGCAAGTTGAGACAGGGTCAACCTGTATCCTCTGGAATTTGGAAAAAAAGAAGTGACTTAACTGAAAGATATGAGATTCTGAAGTCATTTGAGCAAGTACATGTTGAACAGATGTTCCTCTTGTGAGAAAATTTAGATCTAGGGGTGGTAGGTCAAAATTGAGGGGTTACACATTTAAGACAGAGATGAAGAAACATTTTTATTCTCTGAGCTCAGTGAGTCTTTGGAATTCCCTTCCACAAAACACAGTGAGTCATAGAGTCATAGAGTATAGTGCCATAGAGTCCTACAGCACAAACACAGGCCATTTGGCTCAAACCGGTCCATGCTGACCAAAATGTCCATTCACACTAACTTACTTTCCCTGCACTTGGCCCATTTCCTTCTAAATCTTTCCTATTCATGTATTTGTCCAAATTCCTTTTAAATGTTGTTCATATACCTGCCTCAACCACTTCCACTTGCAGCTCATTCCATATGCATACCAACCTCTGTGTAAAAATATTTACCCTTGAGGTTCCCTTTCATTCTTTCCCCTCTAATGTTAAACTGATGTTTTATAGTCCTCAGTTCCCCAATCCTGGGAATAAGACTGAGTGCATTCACCCTATCCATGCCTCTCATGATCATATGCACTTATGTAAGATTTCCCCCTCAGTCTCCTACGTTCTAAGGAAAAACGTCCAAGCATGTCCAAACTCTCCCTATAACTCAGACGGTTGAATCCAGGCAATATCCTTGTAAAGGTATTCTGCACTCTTCAGTTTAATAACATCCTTCCTGTAGCAAGGTCACCAAAACTGAACACAATACTCCAAGTGTGGCCTCACCAATGTCTTGTAACAACTTCAACGTAACTTCCCAACTTCTATGCTCTATACCCTGACTGATGAAGGCCACAGACAAAATAACTACAGATGCTAGAATCCAAGGTAGGCAAGCAAGAGGCTAGAAGAACACAGCAAACCAGGCAGCAACAGAAGTTCGAGAAGTTGGCGTTCCAGGTGTCTGAAGAAGGGGTACATCCGAAATGTCAACTTATCCACCTCCTGACGCTGTCTGTCTTGAATAAGGCCAAAAGCCTTCCTCACTGATCTGTCAACCTGTGACTCCACTTTCAGAAAACTGTGCACCTGATCTCCAAGGTCCCTATGTTCCACTACACTCCTTTAAGGCCCTATCATTCACCATGAAACTCCAACCTTGATTTGACTTTTAACTCCATTTGCCATTTCTCGGCCCACTTACCCAGCTGACCAAGATCATGCTGCAATTTCTGATAACTTTCCTCACTGTTCACGATGCCACCTATTTTAGTGTTATCTGCAAACTAACTAATCATGTCTTGTATATTGTCATTCAAATCATTCACATAGATAACAAACAAGCAATGGGCCCAGCACCGACTCCTGAGGTGCACCAGTATTCACAGGCCTCCAGTACGACAAGCATCCTTCCAGTATTACTCTCTGCTCCCTACCTTCAAGCCAATTGTTTATCCAATTTGTCAGCTCCTCCGGATTCTATGTGATCTAACCTTCCAGAGTAGCCTATCACCGATGCAAAATCTTTAAATAGTTTTAAAGCAGAGGTGAATAGATTTTTGATTACCAAGGGGATGAAAGATATCGATGATAAGCAGGAATGTGGAGTTGAGATTAAAATCATATTAGCCATGATCTTCCTGAATGGTCGAGAAAACTTGAAAGATCAAGAGGCTTCCTCTTTGCTGCACTTGCTTGCATGTTGTAGCATGTCATACTTCAAGTGATCTGAGATTCAATGAAGCATGAGATCTTTACATGCTCAGTTATCATACTATGATGTGCTGATACCATGACTATATCTCTTAAAAACACTGACATGGTTGTGTCTCTTAAATGAATAGTGCATACTGATTATGAAATGTAAAACTGCAATCGACATTATAATGTGAGGTGAAATTCCCAATTGATTAAGTAAGCTATAGAATCTGTTACTTGCTGGTGTTCAGAATCTGCCACTCGTTTTCAGATGTAAAAGCCAGTGGCTTTGGCATTTCTTTATTTTTATCAATATGTGATCACTTAAGCCACTGAGTGTTCATTTAAGTTGGAGAAAAATAGCAGTAAATCAATGTGAGGAGCACAAACTTTAAGAGAAAGAGGTTAGAATCACAGATGTTACCAACTGAGATGGCATGGTGGTGCAATGTTTAACACTGCTGCCTCACAGCATCAGGGATCTGGGTTTGATTACGCCCTTAGGTGACTGTCTGTGTGGAGTTTGCACATTCCCCGTGTCTGCTTTTTTTTTTCTTTCTGGGTGTTCCAGTTTCCTCCCAAAGTCCAAACATGTGTAGGTTAATTGGATTTGCCTTGTTAAATTGGCCATAGCATTCAGGGATGTGCTGATTAGGTGGATTAGCCATAGGAAATGTCGGTTTGCAGGGAAAGGGTAGGAGGGTGGCTATGGGTGGGATGCTCTTCAGAGTGTCGGTGCTAACTCAATGGGTTGAATGGCCTGCTTCCACACTGTGGGCATTCTATGATTTTAATAGCGAGGCGTACTTCAGACCTGTGAAGTATTTCTTCAATTTATTGAGAGGCCACTTTTTAAAAAATCTCCACAATTTAAGTTGGTGTCAGCACAAGTAAAAAGAGTTCTGAGCAAGGGTCACCGGACCCAAACTGCTAACTCTGATTTCTCTTCACAGATGCTGCCAGACCTACTGAGCTCTTTCACTAACTTCTGTTTTTGTTTCTGATTTATAGCATCTGCAGTTCTTTAGGTTTTACAATTAAAATGATGCTATTTTGTTCCGTGCTTTTCTCCATCTGCTTTGTTTGGAGGAGGATTGAGACAGAGATCTATTTACACCTTCCTGCAAATATTCTTGGCCAATAGCTATGCCAACTAATAAAGTTTCAACTACTTACATATGTTAGATAAGATGCATTCCCACTGCTTACTATATACTAAGAAAGCAGTGACACATAGACTGAGTGGTTCAATTATCCTGCTGCCATGTTGCAGGTCTTGGTTTTTCTATATGTACAATCGCAGTGATCCACTGTTTTCTTGATTTCCAGACACGTTTCATGGTAGAACCACTCTGTTCATAACTGTTAAGGTCAAACAATTAACATTTACAAAACAGAGTGCTTTCAGCAATCAGCTGGTGTTTTGTCCAAATATCTCAATTGTGCATGTAACAGCTGACAGATGTCTTGTTTTCTCAAACAAACTCTTCCTTTGTTCTCACAGCAGCCAGCATCAAAAGACAGCGCTGTACTTCTTTCCGCTTGGTAGCTTTCCCCTAAGCACAAGATACTGTTGGCCATAAACTTGCAGGAGCCCCCTGCCTGGATTACAATCACAAGATCTGAGCTTTCTGTTCTCTTGCCCTCTCTGCCAACATTTGTTTTGGAGATACATAAGTAATCTTAGTCTGAAAAGTTATTAACATACTTTTAAAAATGAAACCTCCAGAGTACGTAAAACCTGAACATAAACCTTTTGATCCAAGGCACTGCCACTGCACGATAGAATTAATACAACATTGGCTGTTTGTAGCTGTTCATATATCATTCTTCTCAATGCAGGACAGTATGTATGATTAATTTGGGGTGGCACAGTGGCTTAGTGGTTAGTACTGCTGCCTCTCAACGCCAGGGACCTGTGTTCAGTTCCGGCCTCAGGCAACTGTCTGTGAGGAGTTTGCACACTCTCCCTGCGTCTGCATGTGTTTCCTTTGGGTACTCTGGTTTCCTCCCACAGTCCAAAGATGTTCAAATTAGGTGAATTAGCCATGCTAAATTGCCCGTAGTGTTAGGTGTAGGGGAATGGGTCTGGATGGGTTGCTCTTTGGATGGTCAATGTGGACTTGTAGGGAATCCAATCTTAAAATGTCCACAAAGAGAAAAAGTTTACTTTCTGTTTAAATGCAACTGTTTTTTTGGATTATGGGGAGTAACGTGTAGAAGGGGATGGATTTAGCAACAGGTGGAGATGAACTCAAGCTATTGTGTCAGGATATCAGTTTGTTACCATCCATATTTCAATCCAAAGAATTAGTCTGTATGCAATTCTCTCAGGAGATTCAGATCAACAATTAGCATATGTTAAGCACTGACTTAAAATGAAAATGATACATGGTTTCCTGGGTTTCTGCTACTTACCCATGGAAACAATGTCAAAACACAGTCATATCTAGGGGAATACTCACATGCTTAGTACTCAGACCTAGGTTCTAGTCCCATCTGTTCTGGAGTTTGATGAGAAAATATCTCACAATGGCATTCTTTTCTGATAACAGGTAAAGGACTCAGTTGGAATGCTTTTGCTCAGAGCTGACTTTTAACAATTTTGACACTTTGTGATATTTCTACATAGGCAACCTTAGCTTGAACCTCAAATGACCAGTGTCAACACCAGCACCATAAAAGCTTGTTAGTCACAGATCTTTTTCTGCATCCAAAGGGAAAAGGGAAACAGTAGAGAGAGATGAAGCTCACAGGATCTACAGGCAGAGTGGCAAGTATCCCAATATGTTACAACAAGAGTGTTACAGGAGGTTGAGAATGTTGTATCCAATGGTAGGTAGTTGGACCTTGGTGTACTTGATGTCATAGCCACTGTCACACTTTTCATCCAGATTATTACTGAGCTGTGCTGGAGACATATCCTGGACTGATTGGTCATGAGCTAAAATGCAAAAGGTGGGTGATGAATAAAGGCTTGTTTGCCCTTATTGCTAATTATGCCATTTTTGCCTGTGATTGTGCCAGTTAGGATGGACATGTGCTCAGGTATGCTGGCCATCCACAAATGATGGGGATCATTGACTACACGCATGGAGCAATCCATACTCTGCACCTACTCCCCTCCTTTCCATCATTCCCTGGATCATCAAGAAATATTTGCCAACTACAAGTGCTTTCACTTCATCAATGTTTAACCGCTTGCAGGCAAAGAAGACCTTCTTGAAGGTGTGCATAAAATTCCCAGACAGCTGCCACAATATTTCCACCTTTTGTCTAACCAGTCTGAGCCCCTCACAATGCAATGTGGAGTTAATGGTATACAGCTCAAAGACATGAAAGACCCATTTTTAAAAATGTTATCTCTTAGAACCCTGAGTAAACAGATCCCAGAGTGCTCCAATCACACAGCTAGAAGTGTGATTAAACAGCACAATGGCACACTTTGTCAGACTTGGAGGGACTTGGCAATACACAACCAGGCATACTGTGTTTTGCACAAAGTTTGAACTGAAGCACAATTTGGACCAGCGAGATGGGCAAGATACAATGGTTTCTGAACAGGAAATGAACAATGAGAATAAGAAGAAAGCTAAGAAGGAGTAAGGTTCATTATTTAATTACGTGCATTGTCCCCGTGATACTCTAAATACTATGATGCAGCAGGAACTCACATGACTTAGCCAATGCTGCATATCTCATATGCTGCAGGCAAAAGTGTCCAGAGGCATGGTACATTGGTGAGACCAAGCAGGTGCTACAACAATGGATGAATGGACACCATGCAATAATTACCAGCTAGGGATGTTCCCTCCCAGTTGGGGAACACTTGAGCAATCAGGGACATTCGGCCTCAGACCTTCGAGTGACCGTCCTCAAAGTTCAGCTTTGGAATACGCAACAACACAGAGTGGCTGAGCAGAGGCTGATAGCCAAGTTCAATACGCATGAGAATGGTCTCAACTGGGACCTGGGGTTCATATCACACTACAGGTGACCCCACTTCACTAGACACTCACACACACACACACACACTCACACACATGCATGCATACACACACACACCCTTACATACTCACACACTCACGCAGATCCCCTCTCATACACATGCTTTCTCTCAGATACATAGACATATGCGACCCACACTCACACCCAAGCACACACCCAAGCACACACCCTCTTACAGGGTTATACTCTGTCACACACATGCACACACTCTACCAAGCATGCTCACATGCGCACAAACACTCACACACCATACAGTCACACATGTACTCTCTCTCACACACATACTCTCTCTCCCTCACATGCACGCACGCACACATATAAGTCTATGTGGTGAATCTGGATTTGCAGAATTGTTAAATAAGCTCTATTTTGTTCAAAATGCACAAAATCTGCAGGCAGTCAATGCAGGCAGTCAATCCATGTGACATTTTATAAATTGCTACTTTGGAAATAGAGGCAGTCTGACTCAAGGTTGGAAAACAGACAGACTCTAACCTCACACCTTTAATACGTTGTCTGAGCTGAGATGTCACCTTTTTTTATAAAACATTGTTATCTCAGGAATTTGACTTGATAGAACATAGAACATAGAAGAATACAGCGCAGTACAGGCCCTTCGGCCCTCGATGTTGCGCCGATCAAAGCCCACCTAACCTACACTAACCCACTATCCTCCATATACCTATCCAATGCCCGCTTAAATACCCATAAAGAGGGAGAGTCCACCACTGCTACTGGCAGGGCATTCCATGAACTTACGACTCGCTGAGTGAAGAACCTACCCCTAACATCAGTCCTATATCTACCCCCCCTTAATTTAAAGCTATGCCCCCTTGTAATAGCTGACTCCATACGTGGAAAAAGGTTCACACTGTCAACCCTATCTAACCCCCTAATCATCTTGTACACCTCTATCAAGTCACCCCTAAACCTTCTTTTCTCCAATGAAAACAACCCCAAGTGCCTCAGCCTTTCCTCATAGGATCTTCCTACCATACCAGGCAACATCCTGGTAAACTTCCTCTGCACCCGTTCCAGTGCCTCCACATTCTTCCTATAGTATGGCGACCAAAACTGCACACAATATTCCAGATGCGGCCGCACCAGAGTCTTATACAACTGCAGCATGACCTCAGGACTCCGGAACTCAATTCCTCTACCAATAAAAGCCAGTACGCCATATGCCTTCTTCACTGCACTATTTACCTGGGTGGCAACTTTCAGAGATCTGTGTACATGGACACCAAGATCCCTCTGCTCTTCCACACTACCAAGTATCCGACCATTAGCCCAGAACCCCATCTTTTTGTTACTCTTACCAAAGTGAATGACTTCATACTTAGCTACATTGAACTCCATTTGCCACCTTTCTGCCCAGCTCTGCAGCTTCTCTATATCCCGCTGTAACCTGCCACATCCTTCCTCACTGTCTACAACTCCTCCAACTTTCGTATCATCCGCAAACTTGCTCACCCAACCTTCTAACCCTTCCTCCAGGTCATTTATAAAAATGACAAACAGCAATGGTCCCAAAACAGATCCTTGCGGAACACCGCTAGTGACGGCACTCCAAGATGAACCTTTGCCATCAACTACTACCCTCTGTTTTCTTCCAGCCAGCCAATTCCTAATCCAAACCTCCAACTCACCCTCAATGCCATATCTCTGTATTTTCTGCAGTAGCCTACCATGGGGGACCTTATCAAACGCCTTACTAAAATCCATATATACCACATCTACCGCTTTCCCATCATCTACCTCCTTAGTCACCTTCTCAAAGAATTCAATAAGGTTTGTGAGGCACGACCTGCCCCTCACAAAACCATGCTGACTATCCTTGATCACATTACTCTTATCCAGATGTGCATAAATCCTATCCCTTACAATTCTCTCTAAGACTTTGCCCACAACAGAAGTGAGACTCACTGGCCTATAGTTACTAGGATTATCCCTACTCCCCTTCTTGAACAAGGGGACCACGTTTGCTAGCCTCCAGTCCTCTGGCACTACTCCTGTAGACAAAGAGGACACAAAAATCAAGGCCAATGGCTCTGCAATCTCCTCCCTTGCTTCCCAGAGAATCCTAGGATAAATGCCATCAGGCCCAGGGGACTTATCTATTTTCACCCTTGCCAGAATTTCCAACACCTCTTCTCTACATATCTCAAAGCCATCCATTCTACTTAGTATTCATATCAACAACAATGTCCTGTTCCTGAGTGAATACTGACAAAAAGTATTCATTCAGTGCCTCCCCAATCTCTTCAGCCTCCACACGCAACTTCCCATTACTATCCTTGATTGGACCTATTCCTACCCTAGTCATTCTTTTATTCCTAACATACCTATAGAAAGCCTTAGGGTTTTCCCTAATCCTACCAACTAAGGACCTTTCATGTCCCCTCCTTGCTGCTCTTAGCTCTCTCTTCAGGTCCTTCCGGGCTACCTTATAACTCTCAATCGCCCCTATTGAACCTTCACGCCTCATCTTTACAAAGGCCGCCCTCTTCCATTTAACAAGGGATTCCAATTCCTTATTAAACCACGGCTCCCTCACACGACCCTTTCCTCCCTGCCTGATAGGTACGTACTTATCAAGGACACTCAATAGTTGCTCCTTGAACAAGTTCCACATATCAATTACGCTCTTGCCTTGGAATCTACTTTTCCAATCCACACATCCTAAGTCATGCCTCACCGCATCATAATTTCCCTGCCCCCAGCTATAACTCTTGCCCTGTAGTACACACTTATCCCTCTCCATCACTAGAGTAAAAATCACCGAATTGTGGTCACTGTCCCCAAAGTGCTCACCTACCTCTAGTTCTCATACCTGGCCTGGTTCGTTACCCAGAACCAAATCCAGTATGGCCTCACCTCTTGTTGGCTTATCTACATATTGTGTCAGGAAACTCTCCTGCACACATTGGACAAATACTGACCCATCTAACGAACTTGAGCTATAACTTTCCCAATCAATATCAGGAAAGTTAAAGTCCCCCATAACAACCACCCTATTACTGTCCCTCTTCTCCTGAATCATCTTCGCAATCCTTTCTTCAACGATTCTAGGACTATTAGGAGGCCTGTAAAAGACTCCTAACAGGGTGACCTCACCTCTCCTATTCCTAACCTCAACCCAAACTACTTCAGATGGCAAATCTTCGTCCATCTTCCTTTCCACCGCTGTAATACTATCTTTGACAAGCAAAGCCACACCCCCCCCTCTTTTACCCCCACCTCTGACCCTACTAAAACATTTAAACCCTGGAACCTGCAACAGCCAATCCTGTCCCTGATCTAGCCATGTCTCCGTAATAGCCACAACATCGAAGTCCCAGGTACCAACCCACGCTGCAAGTTCACCTACCTTATTTCGTATACTTCTGGCATTAAAGTATACACACTTCAAGCCACTCTTCTGTTTACAGGCACCCTCCTTTAAGATTGATGCCATATTCCTAACCTCCCTACACTCCAGGTCCTGCACCCTAAAGCTACAGTCTGGGTTCCCATGCCCCTGCAGAGTTAGTTTAAAGCCCCCCCAAGAGCACTAGCAAACCTCCCCCCAAGGATACTGGTGCCCCTCAGGTTCAGGTGCAGACCATCCTGTTTATAGAGGTCCCACCTTCCCCAGAAAGAACCCCAGTTATCCAAGTACCGAAATCCCTCCCTCCTGCACCATCCCTGTAGCCATGCATTTAACTGTTCTCTCTCTCTATTCCTCGACTCTCTATCACGTGGCACGGGTAACAAACCAGAGAGAACAACTCTGTTCGTTCTAACTCTGAGCTTCCAACCTAGCTCCCTAAAAGCCTGTCTAACATCCTCAGCCCCCCTCCTACCTATGTCATAGTTCTAAGATTTACACATTAATGAATGAAAGCATGCAACCCATTCTAAAAGCTGAAAGACTTAACAGCAATCTAGATTTGTTCAATATATCATATCAGTTGCATGACACTATGATCTTGTGCTATAGATTCTGTGTCTTGTGGTTCTGCCCCATTAGCTACCTGACAAGGGAGCAACGCTTTGAAAGCTTGTACTTCCAAATAAATCTGTTGAGCTATAACATGGAATTGTGCGATTTTTAACTTTGACCACCCCAGTCTAACACCAACACCTCCTTATTATGACTATGAAATCCACCAGTGGATTTAGCACAAAATCCCATACAACCACAAAAACCTTATATAATTACCAATTTTCTGCTTTCTAAACCACACCTCCCACACCACACTCCCAACCATTGACATAAATCAACCTTACAAACAACCAGCCGTCATCATCATTTCAAGTTTTCCCATTCATCATCAAGCAAGAGGAAAGACCACATGTTAATTACCAATCCTTAAATGGCAAAACATAAAAAGTGGGGCATACCTGCTTCAAATAAAAATGAAATTTTGTAACATAAAAACATTTAAAATCAACTTTTCCTCTAATTTTACAGCTATGACAGCAGCTTTGAGCAAACATTATCTTTGATCTCCCATGCCCCAGATTATCCTCTGTAACTACAAGCCTGTCACCTTCTTTTTCCCTGAGCTCCTGTGTTGAGCAACTGGCATGGTTTTAAAAGATTTAGAAACAGATAATGGTCAATGGAAAGTGGCTTCCAGTGGTGTTCCACAGAGGTCAGTGTTGATATCACACACTTTCTGGTATACACTAATGTAGGCAAATTTGCAGACCACACAAAGATTGGTTGGGTAATTAATAAGATAACTTCATAGAGAAGATGATGACCGTCAACTGCAGGATGCTATTGATGTTTTGGTAAAGTGAACTGAAAAGTGGCAGGTGGAGAAGAATGAGTTTATGCATTTTCAGAGCATGAATAAAGCTAGGGAATCCACAATAAATGAGGTGTATTTAAAGGTTGGTAGAGGGAGTGAGTGATTTTGGAGGGTCTGTACACAGGTCTGTGAAGGTTGCAGGACAGGTGGATAAGGATATAGGATGTTGGTTGGGATAAAAAAGCCGGGATATGTCAGTGGGACTACAAAAATCACAGCTTAGGCCACAGCTCATGTTCTGTGTATAGTTCAGATCACTATAGGAATAATATAACTGTTCCAGAGTACATAGAGAAGAGTTTTACAAAAATGGTGCCAGGGCTTGAAACTTACAGCTATGATGGAGAATTGGAAAAGCTGAGGTTGTTTTCCTTAGAATGATGCAAACCGAGGCCTACTTAATCAAGGTGTACAGAATAATAAGGGGTTATGATAAAGTGAACAGTGAAGACCTGTTCCCCTACTGAAGAGGCTACTTATCAGAGATTACAACTTGAAGCTGCTCAGTTGAAGTACTAGAGGGGACATGAGAAAAAAAAACTATTTCACCAAGAGAGAAGTGAGTGTTTGGAATTCACCACCTTATTTAGTGGCTAGGACAAATACATTCAATCACTTAAAAAGGAACATGGATTTGGTACCAAAGTGCTGTAAGTGACAAGGCTACTGTAAAGTGGTGTTAAAATGGGCATTACTTTAATTGATTGGTGCAGGCAAACTGATTGGCTTCTTGATGTACTGTCATTTTCACTGTCTTTATAATGATGCTGTTTCAATTCCTCATGGCACTGATCATTTGGTGCCATCCTGATATTCAATCATTATTGTTGTGTCAGGGCTTCAGAAATAACCTTGCAGTGATGTCGTGGAGCTGAACATCACTGAGTACAAATATGTAGGTGGGGTTACAGCACAGTAGAACTACATACACTTTATAATAAGAGAGAGCCTTGAGAACATATAGACATGAACATGTGTAGAAGCTACATTTGTCCTTGTCTATGATAAATGCAACTCCAACTCGAGTATATGTATGATTACCATGTACAGAAGTACTTAATATTAATGTATAATAAATAACGTTGCTTTGAAGTCTAAGCCTGTGAATAGTCCTTGACCTTGCCTTGAAGCCAAATTCAGTATGGCTTCAAATCACATAATAAAAGACAGCTGACACCAAGCTTCACCAGTTAAAAGCTTCTCTCGGTTAGTAAACTAAGTGTACTTTTTAAAATCATGAGGGGCATGGATAGGGTGAACAGCTAAGGTCTTTTCCCCAGGGTAGGGGAATCTAAAACTAGAAGGCATAGGTTTAGGGTGAGAGGGGAAAGATTTAAGAGGGACCTAAGGGGCAGTTCTTTCACACAGAGGGGTGGTGCATGTTTAGAAAGAGTTGCCAGGGGAAGTGGTGGAGGCTGATACAGTTACAACATTTGAAAGTCATCTGGATGGATTCATGAATAGGAAGGCTTTATAGAGATAAGTGCCAGATTCTGACAAGTGGGACAAGATTAATTTAGGATATCTGGTCAGCATGGGCTAGTTGGACCAAAGGGTCTGTTTCAATGTTGTACATTTCTATGACACTATGATTGTATACTTCCACACACGTGCTACTTCTGTTTGAAATTTTAGAAATTATCACATGGAAAACAGCAAAAAGCAAAAAAAGAAGTAGTATCCTGTGCCAGCTACAACATGCTGTACATTGTGTATGGCAAACTGGATTCAATTCTCTGACTAATGAAGAGATTTGTTGAAGATATTGCCTCAATGACCCTTCAATAGGTTTGGTAAAGTGCCACACACTTTATACATTGGAGGAATGGGATTAAAGGGATAGTGGCTGTTTAGATACAAAATTGGCTATAAGACTAAAATCAGAGAACATTTTTAACTTCTGGATTTTTGGACTAGAAGGAAGTCGACAATAGTGTCACTGCATTTGATATTATGATCACCCCTGTTTCATATAAAATAATGATTTGAGGATAAGGGACATAATCTAAAAATGTTCAGATGACATAAACCCTGGAAATTAGTAAATAATGAGGAGAATAGTAAGATACTTCAGACATACGTTGCTAGACTGGGAAAATATCACACATCAGACAAATGAAATTTAATGCAGAAAAATAATCTGTTATGATCTGAAAACCCTATCCAGGATGACAATCCAAGCAAATGCAACTGCAATTTTAAAAATGATTGCCACATAACAAGGAAAAGCACACAACAATTTGGAAATGGGAAGGGTTTGGCACTAATAGGTTTTTTCTCAGAGAGGTAGCACATGTGATGTGTCCTGAATGACCTCTGTCGACTATAATTTTATAGGAACATCAAGCATGTTATTGACAACTGAGAATCTCATCACTCACATTTGTCCGGTATTTACATCTGTGTTTGAACAATTAATGAGGTTTATATGAAGCTGAAAATGTGTTGCTGGAAAAGCGCAGCAGGTCAGGCAGCATCCAAGGAGCAGGAGAATCGACGTTTCATGAGCCCTTCCTGAGGAAGGGCTCATGCCCAAAACATTGATTCTCCTGGTCCTTGGATGCTGCCTGACCTGCTGCGCTTTTCCAGCAACACATTTTCAGCTCTGATCTCCAGCATCTGCAGTCCTCACTTTCTTCCTGAGGTTTATATAGTACAGCTATTATGCTTGGTTTGATAAAGTCTGACAGAACTTACATTGACTAAATCTTAGGACCAAGGTGAGCTTAATAACTAGAGGCACACAATTTACTGGTTTTTACTTCCGAATTTAATCAGAGACAGCGAATCAAGACTTCATCCATGGCACCAAGTGATTTCAGTTCTGGTCAGACAAAAAGCCAGACTCAGGACCGTTCAGAATAAGCTATTTGAATTAGTCTCCTTGGCTTAGGCTGAATCCCTCAGCTTTCAAAAGCCCAGCCATGAATGTCTGATGAAGAAATGTTTGAAGTGAACATAATCATATTATTTTCCCCGATCAGTTCCTCTTGGCCTTGAACCATACAGCTTTTCCAGAGAACATTTAAATTTTACAGCATCGACATCTTTCACTATAAATGCACAGAGGAGTGATTTTTACTTAATGCAAAGCAAGGATTTTATTGTAATTTTTAAAATAACCTGACTTTGTTGTGCAGAAATATGCAGAATTGCAAAATATTTTGAAAAGCTGCCGAGTTTATTATTCACTGTACCATAAATGATAATTAATAAGAGACTTTGACTGTCTTAAAAAAGTCCAAGAGATGTGATATATGTGAAGACCGATGCCATTATAAAATAGGAATAATTTATTTATTAATGCCTTTGGTTTTTTTTAAACCATTAAGCTGCACGTGAACTTTAATGTATCTCCTCATACAGATTCTGGAAGATTCACAGTTGCCTTTGAACATATGGTCTGCAGAAGCTTGCCAAGCCTTTTTATGAAAAGCAGTTCTATAAAAGTCACACCATCTTGAGAACACAAGCTGGCATTTCCATTAGTTCTGTCCCTGGAGATTTACAGCCTGTAGCAAGAACATGTCATCGAAGCAGCAGTTAAATTTAAAGCAACAATGCCTCACTAATTCATTTGGCAATTTTAAAATTCATTACTTATCTCTTGTTTACAGCATATACAGTCTATAAATTCTCAGGTACTCTGTAACCCAATACCACAAAACCTAGCAGGAAATACCCAAATATATAAACCTGGAGGTGTATGTTCTCAGTATAAGGATAAACAGGAGGATTGGAATGATTGGAATGAGGTCAGCCAGATGGATCCCATAGAATATGAGTTTCTTGACTGGGGCCGCTAACCTGGTCCAATCAGGGAGCCCTGACTGACAGATATAAACAGGAGTATTCCTTTTAAAACTGCGAGTGCACCCACTCACTCAGCTGGTCTGCAGCAGACGGAATACCGTTTGCGCACGCCGCCTCTCTGAGAGTGGTCCCGAAAGATCAAAAGCTTCATGCGTGAGTGACAGGCAGGTCCAGCGTAGGAAGAAAGTCGAGCTGCGCAGCGAAGGCAAATGCCAGCGGCGTTGACGTTTTCGCCGCAGGGAGTGGAGTGCATTATTTCCCCGTCCAACTGTATTTTGATTTAGTCCCTACCCTCTCCTTTACTGTTTTGATCACACAGCATTGCCCTTTGATGTGAAGGGCAGTGCTTGTCACTGGCCACTCGGGTGTTTTTCATATCTTCCTGGTGGTGGAAATTGAATAAAGATTCGTGCACTTTGTGTCTTTCACTGTGTCTCACACCTGCACACACACACCATGGGTGCTGGGGAAAAAATAAGCACTACCGCAGTTAGGCAGTAGTGTGGGGTTTAGAAAAGAGAAAAAAAAGGAATAATTTAAAGAAAAAAAAATTTAAAAGAGGGGGAAAAAAAGGATAAACAGGAGTATCAGGGTTTCTGCTCACTCTAGGACCTGGCTCTCAACTAGCTGAATTAATGTGATGTATTTTACACATGTAAACAAAAGGTGACTTGATGACTGGATTCTGGCGTTTGTGAAGTGATTTTATATTTCATACCTATGCCTGGACAGGCATCAGATCATTTACCTGATGCCTGTTTCAGATGCACACTGCTATATAGGTTTGCACCTAGACAGAGACAGAGAAGCCAGCAATAAGATTTGCTTGCAATAAGAAGTCCAGTTTGTCTTTGTTTTACATTCCCCTATTTAACATCATCTTGTTTGAACATTATGGTATTGTCGGGCCCTGTTTCTTTAAATTGTCATTTCTGGTTTAACATTGCTAGTGCCTTTGTACGTCTGAATCATCTGATGTAGGGGTCCACATGCCACGTGGTTTGGGGATTTCAAAGGAACTTAAAGTCAGAGACTTATTTTTGCAAGAGACAAATCTTGCCTCCCAGCATTGTCTCCCCCGGCTTTACTTTTGTCCCATCACCAACCTTAGCTTACTTCCCTCCAGTCTGCCCTTCCTTTGGCTTTGTCTCCTTTCTTGGAGACTCTTTTGAAGAACTCCCTCTGCTGGCTCCAATTTTGAAGTTGTTCTGAATGGCTGTGTCTACTGAGAGAAGTTATTCAGTGCAGATAGTGCTTTCTATACCTAAACTGAAGCCCAGTTGTTTGGAATATTTTATATTGTTTTAGATTTGCTTTATATTCAGTGTGATGTAATGTTTTGCACGTTATTTCATCTCGGAATTTGCAGCGCTGCACAGAAACAGTACAGTATTTCAACACTGGCTTTAAAATTGATTCCGATGGGAACTCACGATTCACTTAAAGTTATTTTACTTAAAAACAACTTTATGTCTGGACAGGCTTAATTGCACTTGCCTGAAAAAGCATCATTTTCATCACCCTTATCGCCACTGCGATCCCAAAATCCTATATTCAAGTTTTGTCCTTTGGTTCCTTGACCTCTAACCTCCAGGCTCTGTGTCCCATTCCCAAACACCTTTCAAGATTCCTGACCTCTAGGATCTACTGTCAGACTACTGTCAGCTCTGATTATCTACAATCCCCAGCACCAAAATCACTAATCACTGCTCTTGAGGTCTATAATTCTCTTCAGTCAGGAAGCACTTACCTGTGGGGTAAAATCCAGGTCTGTAATGTCTGCAAAAGGTTGATGAACATCAAAAAGCATAGCAGCAGAAATAATAAAGCCCTTGACATTGTCTACACCAAATAATTCATTCTGTACTATTTGTGATTGTTTGTTACAGTATGACCTTTCTCTGGTATTCTGTAAGTGATTATTTCACATCATGGAGATCCAGTTCATTAAAACATAAAAGCTGTGATAATAACAGGTTTTCCCAGTGGAGCTCTGCTTTGTAATGTTCAGTAAAATCTGTAGCACCGTTCCAGCATTGTGTCTCAGCAACATCCGACAGCAACAAGCTAATTATTATACACATGTTAATTAGTAATTAGGCCATACAGTTGTCGAATACCATCTTGTCTTTTTTTAATACCCTCAATAAGCTCCAGAAATCATAGAATTGTCCCTGTTTATGACGTGAACATTCACAATGCACAGGCCATTCCAGAGTTCCAGACTCCATTTCTCACATGCCATCACATACCAATTGAAACTTCAGAATCTGAGAAAACACTGAGAAAGCTACTTGCCTCCATATCACCTAACAAATTCCAGACTTTAAGCAGTCCCCCTCCCTCTTTGAACTACCTTCGAGGCTACACCCCAGCTCTCAGTTCAAATGCATCAGTGTGGCCTCCTGTGTCCAGTTTCTCAATATGTCCATGGTTTTCAGGGTCTGTATCATCCTGAATCATATTCTGATCAATAAAATCCTGATTTTGGAGGAATATCCTTGCACTGATTGCAAAGTCAGTCCCCTCAGCCTTGCGCTCAGTGAATGATTTTATTCTCAATGTCTCTCTCACTCTCTCTCTCTTTCTCTCGGATACCAACTTGAATACTTGTTTTAGTCTCATGTGATGCTCGGCTATCGACTCATTGACCTAGCTATAACCATCAGAGGTTTAGGAAGGCTGAGAGGATAGTCTGCAGGAAAGTTTGCATATCATTAAAGAAGAGGCAGTGAGGAGAACATCCTGTGTATGGGTGTGGAGTGCTATTATAAGGACAAATCAGTCATGCACTAATACTCTGGCTGTAGTTCAGGCCTTTTGGCCACAGGTGAGAATGGCCTGTGTGAACTTGGTGAGGACTTCTATTAAACTGAAAATGTGCTAGTCCCATTACCCATGGGGTCATGCTCAGTGAGTGTGAAAGTGTGCTAGTTCTATTACTCCTGGAGCCATGCTCAGTATGAAAATATGTTCTTCTCTTTACTCCTGGGGTCATGCTCAGTGAAATTCGGATTGGTGACGATTCGCCACGGCAGATTCACCGATGATTAGTCGCTGCCAGTTCTCCACCAGCGTTTCTCCACTGGGGTCGTTTGATCTTTGGAGACAATTCGCTACCGGAAATATACATATGTACCGATTGTTTTCCCTCCCACCTGTTCTTTCATACTTCTCAGTCCCCTTTAGTTATACAACAACGCAGTACATATTGATAAAAAAACGAGGTAAAATAAATATCATTTTATTGGTTTATATATAAGAATGAGTTATAAACTTTAATCAGAAAAAGGAAATACATTTTTAAAATCTTTATAGTGGCAGTAAAATCTCACATTAATATTAAACAATGAAATTTTAGTTCATTTGATAGTTATGCGCCATTCTTCTAAGATATTCCAAACAATCTCTTTCACCGTATTCAAGAACAATTTTTTGTATTCTATCGTCTGTGTCTCCTATCATTCCTTTCTCGTTTAATTATTTTCTTCATGCTGCTTGTCGTCGGTAAAGATGCTAGGACTGAATGAGCGACATCAGCTACACATTCGTGAATAAGAACACAATAAGAATGTTCACATTGCCAAAACTTAATACTTGAATCACTCTCAGATAGTTTATCAAAAACATATATATAAAACCATCATGGTAAAACTTCTTATATCCACGTTTACTAATAATTTCTGTTTCCCTTTTAACACTACCTTAACCAATATATTGACAATTTTATATAGTTTAGATATGCTTGTTCTTTAACATTTTAAACTTATTTGCGGTGGCGAATCATCTTCAGTGGCCAATGGGCGGTGGCTAAGCGTCCTCGGTGGTCAAAAGGCAGTGGCTAATCATCGGCGGTGAATCTGCTGTGGCGAATGGTCCCATCACGTGAAATTCACTGAAAGAATCTGTAGAAGTCTCTTAGTGTCCAGGGATCCCATGTTAGAGTGATAACACTTCCCTGTTTTGCCCAAAGTCCACTTCTCACAATTTTTAGAGTCATCCTGAAACAGTAATACTACTCTCTTTTCAGTGACTTGGTGTTTTGTTTGATCATGAAGTGCTGCCAACATGTAACACTTGATGTTGTCAGAAAGGATGAATTACATCATCTCACTCACATTTTCATGAACTGGTCAATAGATGATTCCATCCTCCTCCGTGATCCTTAACAGTTTCTGTGCCAGTTTAGACATCACCTGGTCCTGGGTTGGTGCATGTTGAGCCTTCCAAATATGGTACAGCAAACCATTGCCCATGACAATCAGTTGAAGCTGTCTGAGATCTCCTATTGAGATAGAGGACAACAGTAAAACCAAAGCTGGCTCTTCCTGCATGGACCTGATTTGGATCTCAATCATAAAAGCATCAATGGCATTCTGCTATACCTTCGTCAAAATTTCACTGAAAATCATAGTTGGAATGCTCTGTTTGACTTGGGACACGGGCATAGCATCAGCTGCAACCCCTCCAGCTGGGCAGAAATAGGTTCTCTTCCAAGATCAGCTTTCTGACGAAGGACATCAGCATTATGTTACTTTTACCTGACCTATCCCAGATCTGGAATTAAAACTGCATAAGCTCAGTAGCCCGTTGGTTTCTCTGTTATTCCCAGGTTAGCAGACATTTGAAAGTAGCTGTCTGCTGCTGGTGAACACCACAAACTCTGCAATGATCAGCATGTCTCTTAAATAGTCCATCTCAAAGTGAGCAGTTTGAGTAATTAACCATATTCCTTTTGTTCAGTTTGAGACTCTGGTATAAATAAATAACCATTCTTCTCTGCCTTTGAACTTGTGGCAGGACTGCTACAAGGCCAAGGAACCTAGTGTTGGAAACTAGTGTATGAAAAGGAATAAGAAATTTGGGCAGCCAAAGTCAGCTAATGAGACAAACTTCTGCTGAGGTTGCAAAAGAAGCCTTTATATTCTCAGGTCCAAATGCCTAGGGTGCTCTACTGAGTATCGCACCTTCAAATCTAGATTCAGAATTGGCTGGCTGACAAAAGGCAAAGAGTGGTTGTAGATGGAAAGTATTCTGCTTGGAGTTCAGTGTTGAGTGTGGTCCCGCAGGGCTCTGTTCTTGGGCCTCTGCTCTTTGTAGTTTTTATAAAGGACTTGGATGAGGAGTGGGTTAGTAAATTTGCAGATGACACAAAGGTTTGGTGGTGCCCTTGATGTATCGAGGGCTATTGCAGGCTGCAGCATGACATAAACTGGATGTAGAGCTTTCATTAATAGGGGGATCGGATTTAAGAGCCGCGAGGTTTTGCTACAGCTCTACAAGTCCCTGGTGAGACCACACTTGGAATATTGTGTCCAGTTCTGGTCGCCCTACTATAGGAAAGATACAGAGGCTTTGGAGAGGGTGCAAAGAAGGTTTACCACGATGCTGCCTGGACTGGAGGGCTTGCCTTATGAAGAGAGGTTAATTAAGCTCGGACTTTTCTCTCTGGAGAGAAGGAGGAAGAGAGGTGACCTGATCGAGGTATACAAGGTAATGAGAGGCATGGATAGAGTCAATAGCCAGAGATGTTTCTCCAGGGCAGGATTGACTGGCATGAGGGGTCATAGATTTAAGATATTAGTGGAAAGGTATAGAGGGGACATCAGGGGAAGGTTCTTTACACAATGAGTTGTGAATGCAAAGAATGCGTTGCCAGCGGTGGTGGTGGAAGCAGAGTCATTGGGGACATTTAAGCATCTGCTGGACATGCATGTGGACCACAGTGAATTGAGGGGTGTGTAGGTTATGTTATTTTATTTTATATTAGGATTAATCCTCAGCACAACATCATGGGCCAAAAGGCCTGTTCTGTGCTGTGCTTTTCTATGTTTTATGTTCTATGGAGGATCTCCAGGAGCTTAAGAGCCAAGAAGCCTCACTTTTTGTCTCAGAGGCCTTCTAAGATCAACTTCCGGTCCAGGGTCTGCACCGTGGAACAAGATGTGCTCATGTTTCTTCTTCCAGATGATGCACAAAGAGAGTTCTGTGTTCAGCAGCCGAAGGAAGTAGATGTCATCACAGTCTGACCTCTTGAAAATCAGCAAATGCTGTTATGCCAGTCTGTATGACATGAAGCCCATAGAGACAGTGTGGCCTCCCAGTCATTCCTGCCATCCCTTATGGAGGTCTTAGATGAAAGTATGCAGAAGGGTTGGACCAGTCATTATCTCTAGATGAGCTGACCAAGGCCCTTGATTCCTTAGAAAAGAATAAAACTCCTGGAAGTGATAACTGACTTGTATTTGGCTCTTAGGGACTTGATTGGCCAAGACCCGCTGAAGGTATACCAAAGTATACTTCTGGCAGTTGCCATGACTGATACCATGAGGAAAGGTATCATCATCCTCATCTGCAAGTGGAAAGGGGGGAAGGAAGAAATTAGAAATTGGCAGCCAATATCATTGCTGAATGAAGAATACAAAATCCTGCCTAAGGTCATCATCAGCTAAGACAGGTCTGTTCTGGGATTGGTGAAACACCTGGGCAAGACAACGTCTGATAACCCCATGCTCCTCTGGGATAAGATTGGCTACATGCAGAGCCGGGGAGGGGTGGGGGGGGGGGAGTTGTTGGATGCTGATCTCATCAACCTGGGCTGGGAAAAGGCCTTTGACAATTTATTGTACACCTACATGAGACATGTGCTCTCCAAAATGGGCTTTAGGAAAGGAGTCTGCAATTGGATCTCACTGTTCTACGCTAGTATTGTTAGTACAGTCTCAATCAATGAGTGAGAATCAGAAAGTTTCCTGATCAGTTCTGGAGTCAGGCAGGGCTGCCCACTCTCAATTTGTTTGTGTGTTATATAGAGCCTTTGCTAAGTCCATCAAGAGGGACACAGGCCTGAGAGGGGTGACTATTCCTGGCAGCAGAGGTCAGCAGGTCAAGGCCTCCCTATACATAGATGATGTTATCATTTTCTGCTCAGATCCATTGTCGCAGTGCGCAGATTCATGAACATTTATCACCAATTTGAACTGGCCTCTGGAGCAAAGGGAAATCAAGGCAAGAGCAAGGTCATGTTCTTTGGGAATTGGGCTGACCGATCCTTCATTTCTTTCACAGTCCGGACAGATTAGTGAAGGTGCTTGGAATATGGTTTGGGGGGGTGGGGGGTTGGGGGGGGGGGGGGGGGGGAGGGGAGGGCATACACAAAATCTTGGGAGGAGCGCATCACCAAAATGATGCCAAAACAGGTCATTTTTGGAGCACCGCTCCCTTTCCATTCTAAATCATCAGGTCATCACACCTGGTCATAAGGTGTGAGGCACTCTGTCTGCTGTTGTATGTGATGCAGATCTGGTCCATCCCCCAAAACTGCACTGTTTCAGTCATCCAACTCTGGATAAGGTGGGTGGGTGGGAGAGAATGTACCCAGCATTGCCATCATCCTGATAGCTGCCATTGTGCACAGCTGCTTCAAGCTGTGCGTAGACCCTCAAAATGCAAACACCAAGTGTCAATACATACTGAGGTTCTACCTGTCCCCTGTGTTGCGAAGGATGAAACTGGCCTCTCTGCCTTGACAAGCTCCAAGTACTTGGCCTGTTCTGTTCTACCTGTCGTTTATCAAGAAGTTTGCACAGCAAAACATCTTTGACCACCAGTCAACCAGGAAATGGTCATGTTGCATCCTCAAGATCCTGAAGGAAAGGGAGGTGATAGATCCTGTCAGGTGGTTCCCTGAGTAGAATGTCAAAGTCATTTGGCAAAATGTCTCATCAGCAAAACTTTCTAACAAGCACCACATTGCTCAAATGGTCATGGGAAGGGCATTACCTGTTAGGTACTTTATGTATGCATGGTCGGTCTGCGCCACCACAGGCTGCCTGTGAAGTGGCTCCAAGGAGGATGAGGCTTTCACACATCTCCTTATGGAATGTGCCTTTGCAAAGGAAGTCTGGAGAAAGATGCAGTTGTTTGTGTTGAGGTTCGTCCTGAGCAGCTCCGTGACGCGGGGCTCTGTGCTGCATGGTCTGTTTCCTGGAACACATACTGAGACAAACATTAACTTTGCCTGGAGGACCATCAACTCAGTGAAAGATGCTCTTCAGTGTGCCTGAAGTGTGTCAGTCTTCCAGAACAAGGAGTTGACCCTGACTGAGTGTTGCAGACTGGCACATTCCAAGGTTTTGGACTATGTGGTGAGGGACGCACTAAAGCTTGGGGTAGCTGCTACCAAGGTGCAGTGGATAAAGACCATTGTCTGAGGTCATCATTCTGAAGGTAAGTAGGTGTCTTTTTCAGTCGGCAGGCACTCCTAGTGCCTCAATATACGTAAGTTTTAGTATAGTGTGTGGAAGAGAAGTCTTTGGTTTTTTTGGGTAGAGTCAATGTCCAATGTTTTGTTTATTTACTTGAAATGCAACTGTACAGAACTGAACTGCTTTTGTGACAATTTAGACATACAAAGACAACTTTTATGAATAAAGTATAATTTTGGAACAAAACTCTTAGTAATATCTTCACCCTCATCTACAAGCAGAAGGAGGAGAGGGTGAAAATTAGGAATCGGTGATCAATTTCACTGTTGAATGTGGATTATACAATCCTAAGGTTGTTTCCAACCAGCTCAGGCCTGCTCTAGAATCGGTGATTCACCCTGCTCAAACTGATACGGTATTGGGCAGAAAGATCTCTTTGAGGCTTGTGCTCCTCAGAGATATGATCACCTATGTACATACAGGGGGACGGCCACCTACCTCATCAGCCCCAACCAGGAAAAGGGCCTTTGACAGAATATCGTACACCTACATGTGGAACATTGTGGCCAAAATAGATTTTGGATAGGGACTCTCAATGGGACCCGACTGCTCTACACCGGCATCAGTAGTGCAGTATCAATCAATGAGTGGGAATCCAAAAGCTTTGCAATCTGATCCAGAGTCAGGCAGGGCTGCCCACTCTGTCCTGCCTTGTTTGTGTGTTGCACACAGCCTTTGCCGAGTCTATCAGGAAAAATGAAAGCATGAGAGTTGTGACTATTCCAGGCAGGAAGGCTTGTGGGTTAAAGCCTCCCTGTACATAGTCAACATCAGGTTTCTGCTGGGATCTGTCAGTGTGCATACCCATGAGCATCTGCAACCAGTTCAAACTGGTCTCAGGTGACAAGGTAAATCAAGGCCCCAAGTCATGGTCCACATAGATACCAACAAAGTAGGTTGAAAGGAATAGGAATGGTGGCTCAGTGGTTAGCACTGCTGCCTCACAGCACCAGGGTCCTAGGTTCAATTCCAGCCTTGGGTGACCGACTGTCTGTCTCTGTGGAGTTTGCATATTCTCCCCGTGTCTGCGTGGGTTTCTTCCGGGTGCTCTGGTTTCCTCCCACAGTCCAAAGATGTGCAGGTCAGGTGAATTGGCCATGCTAAATTGCCCATAGTGTTAAGTGCATTAGCCAGAGGGAAATGGGACTGGGTGGGTTTCTCTGCGGAGGGTCGGTGTGGACTTGTTGGACCAAAGGGTCTGTTTCACACTGTAGGGAATCTTAAAAAAAAGAATGTAAGGCAGGATTTCAGGGTGGAAGCTGAGAGCTAGAACATACGGAGTTGTTATCTCTGGTTCGTTACTCATGCCACGTGATAGTGAGGTGAGGAACAGGGAGAGATATCAGCTGAACATGTGACTGCAGGGATGTTACTGGAGGGAAGGTTTTAATTTTATAGATATTTGGGACTCATTCTGGGGAAGGTGGGACCTCTACAAACAGGATGGTCTTCATTTGAACCCGAGGGGTACTAATATCCTGGTTGGGAAATTTGCTAGTACTATTTGAGTGGGTTAAACTAACTCAGCTGGGGGATAGGAACCTGTGGTGTAGTTCCAGTGCCCAGGAGGATGTGAGTAGGGAGGATATGGACAGGCTTTCATGGTCACAGGAGCGTGCTGGCAAACAGCAAGCTGGTTTGAAGTATGCCTACTTCAACACCAGGAGTATTCAGAACAGGGTAGGTGGAGCTTGAAGCATGGGTAGGTACCTGGAACTTTGATGTTATGGCCATTTCGGAGACATGAATAGAGCATAGTCAGGAATAGACGGTGCATGTTCCAAAGTTTAGATCTTTCATTAAGATCATGGAAGGTGGTAAAAGAAGAGGAGGCATGACTTTGTTAGTAAAGGACAGTATAACCGTGGCTGAAAGAACTTTTGATGCGGACTCGTCTACTGAGGTGGTATGGACTGAGTTTACAAACAAGAGAGGAGAGGTCACACTGCTGGGAATATTTTTAAAGGCCTCCACAAAGTTCCAGGGATGTGGAGGAGAAGATTGGCAAAATGATTCTGGGTAGGATTGAAAGGTACAGGGTGGTCACTATGGGGACTTTAACTTCCCCAACATTGACTGGAAATGCTATAACTCTAGTACATTAGACAGATCAGTTTTTGTCCAATGTGTGCAGGAGAGTTTCCTGACACAGTATGTTGAAGGGCTGACAAGAGGGGAGGCCACACTGGATCTGGTACTTGGTAATGAACCAGGCCAGGTGTTTGATTTAGTGGTAGGTGAGCACTTTGGAGAGAGTGACCATAATTTGGTTACATTTAGTTTAGCGATAGAAAGAGATAGGTACATGCCACAGGGCAAGAGTTAAAGATAGGTGAAGGGCAATTATAATGCGATTTGGCAAGACTTAGGAGGCATAGAATGGTCGAGCAAAATGCAGGGGATGGGGACAATCGAAATGTGGAGCTGGTTTAAGGAACAGATATTACATGCTCTTGGTAGTTTTGTCTCTGTCAGGCATGGTGGAAGTGATAAGGTAAGGGAACTGTGATTTACTAAAGAAATTGTATCTCTTGTTAAGTGAAAGAGGGAGACTTATGTGACATTGAGACAAGATGGTTCTGTTGAGGTGCTGGACAGTTACAGATTAGCTAGGAATGATTTAAAGAGAGAGTTAAGAAGAACAAGGAGGGGACATGAGCAGTCTCTAGCAGATAGAATAAAGGTGAACTCTAAAGCTTTCTATAGGTATGTGAGGAATAAAAGGATGACTTGGGAAGGAATAGGGCCAGTCAAAGACAGAAGTGGGAAGTTGTGTGTGGACCCTGTGAAGATCAGAGAGGTGCTAAATGAATATTTCTCATTGGTTTTCACTCAAGAAAATGAGAATATTGTCGAGGAGGTGACTGAGATATGGGCTATTAGAGTTGAAAGGATTGAGGTCAGTAAGGAGGAGGTGTTATCGATTCTAGAAGGTGTGAATGTAGTAAGTCCCCTGGGCCAGATTAAATTTATCCAAGGGTTCCCTGGGAAGCTTGGAAGGAGATGGTTGAGCCTTTGGCCTTGATCTTTGAGTCATCATTGTCTATAGGTTTGTACCAGAGGAGTGGAAGTTTGCAAATGTTGTGCTCTTGTTCAAGAAGGGCAGTAGAGATGACCCAGGTAATTATAAACCAGTGAGCCTTACGGTTGTTGTAGGAAAAGTTTTGGAAAGGATTATAAGAGATAGGATTTATAATCATCTAGCAAGCAACAATTTGATTGGAGATAGTCAGCATGGTTTCATCAAGGAGAAAGTGAGGACTGCAGATGCTGGAGATCAGAGCTGAAAATGTGTTGCTGGAAAAGCGCAGCAGGTCAGGCAGTATCCAACGAGCAGGAGAATGGACGTTTTGGGCATGAAGAAGGGCTCATGCCCGAAATGTCGGTTCTCCTGCTCCTTGGATGCTGCCTGACCTGCTGCGCTTTTCCAGCAACAAATTTTCAGCTATGGTTTCATCAAGGGCAGGTCGTGTCTCACAAATCACACTGAGTTTTTTTGAGAAGGTGACCAAGCATGTAGATGAGGGTAGGGCAATTGACATGGTGTATATGGACTTCAGTAAAGCCTTTGATAAGGTTCCACATGGTAAGCTATTGGAAAAAGTGCAGAGGCATGGGATTGAGGGTGATTTAGCAGTTTGAATTAGAAACTGGCTTTCTGTAAGAAGGCCGCGAGTGGTGGTTGATGGAAATATTCAGTCTAGAGTCCGGTTACTAGTGGTGTGCCATAAGGATCTGTTTTGGGACCACTGCTGTTTGTCATTTTTATAAATGACTTGGACGCAGGCATTGGTGATGGGTTAGTAGGCTGCAAATGGAGGGGTGATAGATTTGAGAGAGATGTCAGAGGCAGGTACTTTACTCAGAGAGTGTTAAGAGAGTGGAATGCCCTCCCTGCCAATGTAGTTAACTCAGCCACGTTGTGGCATTTAAACAATCCTTGGATAAGCACATGAATGATGATGGGATAGTGTAGGGGGATTGGCTTAGGTTAGTTCACAGGTCGGCACAACATTGAGGGCCGAAGGGCCTGTTCTGCACTGTATTGTCCGACGCGTGTGTTTTTTTTTAAACTGGCTGACCAATCCTTTAGGAGAAAGTGAGTACTATAGATACTGGAAATCAGAGTCGAGAGTGTGGTGCTGCAGAAGCACAGCAGGTCAGACACCATCCGAGGAGCAGGAGCAGGATGTTTCAGGCATAAGCCCTTCATCAGGAATGAAGCTCCTGGGCATGGGGGGGCTGAGAAATAAATGGGAGGGGGTTGATAGCTGAGAATACAATAAGTAGATGAGGGTGGGGGAGAGGTGATAGGTCAGGGATGAGGGTGGAGTGAACAGGTAGGAAAGGCGATGGGTAGGTCAAGACGGTGGTGCCAAATTGGAGGCTCGAGACTAGGATAATGTGGGGGGAGGGGAACTGAGGAAACTGGTGAAATCCGCATTAATCCCGTGTAGCTGCAAAGTACCAAGGTCCCTATTGTAGGTAAAAACTTGATCATCAGGTGCGAGGTTGTCTTGGTGTTGTTGTATGAGATGCAGGTTTGGCCTATTCCCTGAACCTATGCCACGCAGTTGTCCGAACCATCGTTTGATTTCATTTAGAGTTCGAAGATGGACCGAGTCTGAAGGGACATTAAGTATAAAGCACTGGACAAAGGTGGGAAAAACATGTCCATTGCCACCCTCATACTAATGGCCACCTCTGTACGTGGCTGCATCAAGCTGTGCATAGACCTTCAGTATGCAATCACCAAGTGTCACTATTTACTAAGCTTTTATCAGTCCCCAGTATTACGAAGGATAAATCTGGCCTCATTGCCATGCAGCGTTCCAAATAGTTCTACTAACTCATATCATCTGTCCCTTGTGGAGAAATTTCTGAAGGAAAACACCTTTGACGATAAGTCCATCAGGCAGTAGTCAACATTTAGCATGCTTGAGACCCTTCAGGAAAAGTAGAGGGTTGAACTTGCTGGGTGATTCCCTGAGCAGACTGTCAAAGTTGTCATAGCCAAAATGTTTCAACAAGCACCAAGAGATCACTTGGCTAATGATGAAAAGGGTGCTACCTGTGAAATTCTTTATGCATTTTGAGTTTTGAGAATATTAGTTGCTCAGGTTGAGGTTCTCGTTGAGCTGGAAGGTTTGTTTTGAAATGTTTCATCACATGAGGCACTGGTGGCATGACCCGCTTTCTATTTATTTGTTTAGGTTTTCTTGAGTTAGTGATGGCATTTCCTGTGGGAACATCATTGTCTGTTCTTTTTCTCAAGGGGTGGTAAATGGGATCCAAATCAATGTGCTTGTTGATAGGATTTCAGCTGGAATGCCATACTTCGAGGAATTCTCATGCGCGTCTCTGTTTAGCTTGTATTAGGATGGATGTGTTGTCCCAGTTGAAGTGATGTCCTTCCTCATCTGTATGTAAGGATACTAATGAGAGTGGGTCATGTCTTTTTTGTGGCAAGTTGATGTTCATGTACCCTGATGGCTAGTTTTCTGCCTGTTTGTCCAGAGAAATAAATAAAAACAACTTCCAAAAAGTGAATCCAGACAGATCCAATACACTACGCTTCTATGGATGACTCAAAATTCACAAACCAGGTGCAACCACCCCCACCCCCCCCATACCCATAGTCTCGCTACCTGGAACACCAACTTACAGATTGGCTAAGGAGCTACACCAAAGACTGAAGCACTTAATGGAAGACTCACACCACTACATCTGCTCCACCTAAGAATTCCTGAAGACCATCAAAAACACCAAGACAGAAGAGGATGAAATAATGGTCTGACGTAGCAGCCCTGTTTGTATCCATCAACATCAACCTGGCCAAGGAAACACTGACTAAATTATTAGAAAAACCAAAGACACGTACACCAAACACCACCAAATTCATCAGCAAGACAATGTCATAGACCTATGCCTTACTACCCACTTCACCTTCAACAACAAAATCTAAAAACAAACCAATGGCAGACCCATGGGATCTCCAATATCAGGGTTCTTAGCAGAGGCAGTAATGCAGAGACTTGAACAAACAGATCTGCCAATCATCCAACCCAAAATTTGGGTCCACTACGTGGATGACACCTTCGTCATCACTAAATGAAACAAATTAGAGGAAACCTTCAAGACCATCAATAATACCCTTCCTGGCATAAAATTCATGGAAGAAGAGGAAAACAACAAAAATTGCCAATCCTAGGTGTCACAGTAGAGTGAACTTCAAACCAAAGTCTACAGGAAAACAACACATACGGACCAAATATCCCAACCCCCATAAACGAAGCTGCATTGCAATTTCGTTGAGCCACCATACACTGCAGCACAGAGGAACTATGCAGAGCAGAGGAAAAACACCTATACAGTGTATTAAAAAAGAACAGGTACCCAATGAACACAGTCAGCAACAAACACAAACAAACAGACAAAACACATCCAGAAACCATAGCCACTCTCCCCCACATCAAAGACATCTCAGAAATGACTGCCAGACTACTCAGACCCCTTGGCATCATGGTAGCCCACAAACCTACCAACACACTAAAACAGCAACTAATGAACTTGAAAGACCCTATTAGCAAAACTAATGTCATTTACAAAATACCTTGCAAGAACTGTAACAAACACTACATTGGACAAACAGACAGAAAACTAGCCACCAGGATACATGAACATTAACTTGCCACAAAATGACATGACACATTCTCACTAGTATTCTTACATACAGATGAGGAAAGACACCACTTTGACTGGGACAAAACATCCATCCCAGGACAAGCCAAACAGAAATAAGTACACAAATTCCTCAAAGCATGGCATTTCAGCTGGAATCCTATCGACAAACATGTTGACTTAGATCCCCCTGAGAAAAAGAACAGGAAATGACATCACCACAGGAAATGACATCACCACCAGAAATGACACCATCAACTCAAGAAAACCTAAACACATAAATAGAAAGTGGGACAGAACCCTTCTCACCACCAGCCAAGCCATGTCTTGGTGCTTGTTGGAAAGTTCTGGTGGTGAGGCCTTCTGCCAAATGGCTTTGACAGTCTGCTCAGGGAACCGCTCAGTAGGATCCACCCTCTACTTTTCCCCAAGGGTCTCAAGGACACTACGTGCCAACCACGTCCTAATGGACTTGTGGTCAAAGGTGTTTTTCTTCGTAAACTTCTCCACGAAGGACAGGTGATACAGAACAGTCCAACTACTCGGAGCGTTCTGCAGCAGCGAGGCCAGGCCCATCCTTCGCAACACCGGGGACAGGTAGAACCTCAGTACGTAGTGACACCTGGTGTTTGCGTACCAGGGATCCACGCACAGCTTGATGCAGCCACACACAAAGGTGTATTGGGTGTATTTTTTCCCCTGTTGCCCAGATCTTTGTACAGCAAGTCCCTTTGGACCCCGTCCATCTTTGACCTCCATATAAACTGGAAGATGGCCTGGGTGACTGCAGCGGCACGGGTTCTGGGAATACCAGAACTGTGGCCAGACCTGTGCCACGTATAATAGCAATGACAGTGCCTCACACCTGATGACCAGGTTTTTTCCTGCGATGGTGAGCGAACCATAGCTTCCATCTGCCCAGTTTCTGCCTCACTTTGCTGATAGGCTCCTCCCAAGACTTGGTGCATGCCCCAGCCCCCCCCCGAACCAAATACCCAGCACCTTCAGGTGGTCGGTCCTGACGGTGAAGGGGATCGAGGATTGGTTGGCCCAGTTCCCGAAGAGCATGGCCTCGCTCTTGCCTCGGTTTACCTTGGCCCCTGAGGCCCGTTCGAACTGGTCACATATGCACGTGAGTCTGCTCACGGACAGCGGAACCGAGCAGAAAACGGCGACGTCATCCATGTACAGGGAGGCCTTAATCTGCAGGCCCCTGTTGCCAGGAATAGTCACCCCTCTCAGGCTCGCATCCTCCCTGATGGACTCGGCAAATGGCTCTTTGCAGCACACAAACAAGGCAGGAGAGAGAGGACAGCCCTGCCTGACTCCAGATCTGACTGGGAAGCTATCTGATTCCCACCCATTGATTGAGACTGCACTGACAATGTTGGTATAGAGCAGTCTGATCCAATTGCAGATTCCCTCCCCAAAGCCCATTTTGGAGAGAACATCTCTCATATACCTGTGTGATATCCTTTCAAAGGCTTTCTCCTGGTCCAGGCTGATCAGGCAGGTGTCCAACCCTCTGTCCTGCACGTAGGTGATCGTATCCCTGAGGAGTGCGAGACTCTCAGCAATCTTCCTGCCCGGTACAGCACAGGTTTGGTCAGGGTGAATGACCAACCCCAGAGCAGACTTGACCCAGTTGGCGATTACCTTTGACGGAATTTTGTAATCCGCATTCAACAGTGAGATTGGTCTCCAATTTTTGAGTTCCTCCCTCTCCCCCTTCCGCTTGTAGATGAGGGTGATGATGCCTTTCCTCATGGATTCACTCATGGTACCTGCCCGAAGCATACTGACATACACCTCCAGCAGGTCCTGGCCAATTAAGTCCCACAGAGCAGAATAGAGCTCGACCGGTAAGCCGTCGCTTCCAGCATAGATTATATGAGCAGGAAGGTTATGTTGGAGCTGTACAGAACTTTGGTTGGCCACAGTTGGAATACTGTGTACAGTTCTGGTCACCACATTGTAAGAAGGAAGTGATTGCACTAGAAGGGTTGCAGAGGAGGTTCACCATGATATTGCTGGGATGGAGCATTTCATCTATGAAGAGAGGCTAGATAAGCTTATGTTGTTTTCTTTACAGTAGAGAAGGTTAAGGGGGACCTAATAAAGGGGTATAAGATTATGAGGTGGATAGAAAGCAGCTGTTCCACAATGTTGAATTACAATGAGGCATACTTTAAAAGTGAAAGGCAGGTGGTTTAGAGGGGATTTGCAGGTATTCTTTTAAATCAGGGGATGGTGTATGTCTGGAATGCAGGGCCTAGGATGATAATTGAGGCAGGTAACCTCATAACTTGCATAAACACATAACATTCAAAACTATGGGCCTGGTGCAGGCAAGTGGAACTATTGTAGGCAGTTGTGCATCCACAATCAATCATCACTCTCTTATGAGAAAGCAGCCCTATGGTTCCCTGACCCTATGTCAATTTTGCATACTTTTGACAGTAGAGAGTTGATGGGCTGAGGGTCTCTCCTGTATTGTATCGTTCTATGATTCCATAACAAGAATAGCAGATACCCAAGAACATGACCACCTGAAAGCCACTCTGCGTCCTGACTTGGAAACATGTTGCCGATCCTTTAGTGTCACTGAGTTAAAATCTCTCATGGGGGTACCTCCACCAATGTGTCTATGATGGTTCAAGAAAGCAGCTCGCCACCCTTCTTAAGGAAAATTAGAGAAGGGTAATAAATGCTGGCCCAGCCAATAACTCCACATCTCGTAATGATATTGAAATGAAATTCTTCCAATGAAATTAAGAAAAATAGTTTTCAGGAAAGGTTAGACTATTAAACGTGAACTCTAACTCCTGAGAAACTATCCAACTGCCCCCTTAGTTACCACACCCCACCCACAACTTCATTTCCCCAGATTGTGTACACTCCCCAGTCATTGACACTCACCCCATCCTCATCCCTTGCTGGATTGGACCCAACTCATACATACTCTTGCCAGATTGGATAAGAACACCCCAACCCCAATAGATCTTACTCTTTCCACTTTATGCTGGCTTCTCCCACCCACACCCTAACCACTGCTTCACTTGCATTGCCACCAAGCAGCCTGTCCTGCAGCCCACTTGGCAACCTAACCACCTGGCATCGACACCTTCCCAGCTGATACCCTATTGACCTGGCAACCAAGTCAGCTGACACACTACTAAACTGGCATCCTATACCTTACTCATCTGGCATTCCATCCCTGCATCATACTCCTCCCCAGCTAGCACTCTACATATCTGGCACCCTGACCCCTTACCCATCTGGCATCCAACTCTCTTGACATTTAACACTACATCTATGTACTGAATGTTTGACAGCACCTCATAAAAATGCTTTGTAAGATCTTTCCATTTTTGAATACAGCAACTGTCTTCTGTATAAAGAGTGTGTGCTTGATTTCCTCTGATAGTTCTAAGCTATGAAAGAACTGTGAGAATGGAAATACAACTCTGCATTTCTGAGGGAGCAATGAGTAGAATCTCCTCTCACAAATGTGAAGTGTCTTTTTTTTTCGTAAAATTTAAGGTCCATACTACCAATCTGTGCAAGATTGCCACTCACTGGAAAATCTGGCCCAATGCTAGCAAGTGCAACTGCATCATACTGTGAGCCTGGCTGCTGATGCTAACTTAATTTCTGATGTAACTCCTAGCACTGTCTGCATTACTAATGAATGGTTTCTTCTAACAGAATCACATCTAATAGTAGATATAATTTTCTGAGATTTACAAAAGAATCTAATATCCTTTTAGCAATGTTTAATTTCTGTACCACCAAACATTAATGTTTTGCATTGTTTTCACTGCAATAATAAGCAAAAGCCTCTGGTAAAATTGTATGAATTCAAAATAGCATTTGAAACATTTGCTAAGTAGACACAAAAAATCAATTTTGCATCAGTTATCGAGAACTTTGATGCATAAAACATTGAACCATAGAACCACCAAAATGACATAGCACAGAAGGGAGCTATTTGGCCCATCTTGCTCGTGCCAACCCAAAGACACCTGGAAGCCTTTTCTAATCCCATTTTCTTTCATACCACCCTTGAGAGGTGACCTTCTGTAGTTGATGAAATAATGAGGGACAGAGTTAATGGTAGCTGTCTTTCCTAGCATAGGAAATGTTTAAAAGGCAAATGGATAAGTACATGAATAGGACAGGTTTGGAGGAATATGGGCCGGGAGGCAGGTGGGACTAGTTTGGTTTAGGATTATGTTTGGCATGGACTGGATTGGACTGATTGTTGTATGACTCCATGATGCTATGACGCTATATGGCCCCTCAGCCTTTTTTGTTCCAATGAAAACAACCCCAACCTCTCCAATCTCTTCTTGTAGCTGCAATTGTTTTTGAAATACTAAGTATTTAGAATCAAAATGTTATAGGAGACCTGTAGACAAATTCCCTGTGGTTGAAATACACATGTAATAACGTAGGCCTCGGAAAGTTCTGATTAATGCAAAAAGTTGAGTTTAACAACTTTCTTTAAAACTCATTATGAATATTTGGATTGGGACTTCATAAAAGCCCAGTCTTCAAAAAGGTTAAAATTTAGTATCCAGATGAAAATGATTCAAAGTGCTATAAAAGTAGCAAGAAGCTAAATAACTCTTAATTTCTAAGTTAAGAAGCATAATCTAAAAGAGAAGAGAGTTGTACGGTTTGCAGTTTGATAACTTTCCACTTATTGGTGCTGTGCCTCCTGCCCAACAGATGGCTGAATCCATTGGGGCTTCATGAGTGCATACTGCCAAAACAGCTCAGCGTATCGGTAATCCCAAAACCACACACAAATTTAGCAGAGTTTGAACAACATCTAATTGGCTGGTCCATAATGAAAGAAGATGAGAAATTTCCTTGTCTACGTTGAATAAACAGGGTAATAAAGAAAACTGTGTAAGCCAAATTTATTCACACAAATAAAATTAAGGTATAACACACTTGAGGGTTCAAATTGCTGCCAACATTTTGTTTAAAAAATCCCTTACATTTTCATTTAAATGACTAATTAAATTTGCTTTGGGGTATCTGAGAGACAATGTTAATTACTGCACTTTCAATTTGAAGGAAAGCGAAGTGCTATTGTATTCATTGTATTTTTCCATCAACCAAACAAAAGTGCCACTATTCTAACTGTACTGCAAAGACATACATTTTGATGATTTTGTTTTTGTTTTGTATTTAATTTTGTTAAATATGCATTTGCCACAAATTCCACTGAAAGTATAAATCCCTCTCACCAGCATGCCAGATCTTGTAAGCTGTTTATGCCTTTTGCCAATACACTTCAATGAGTGAGACTGAAAAGTAGCTGTTTTGGGGGTGTGGTCGTTCATGGTAAAAAAAGTTTAGGAATTGCAAATATTAGCTGTGTAGTTGACATTAAAAAGAAAAGTTTTAAACTTCGGCAAAGTATAGATGATTTGATCACTTGAACTGAAAATATAGAAATTTGAATTTATTCTGGAAAAATGCATTGCATGTTTGGAGGTGGAACATGACAAAGGAACATTATGAATGGGAGTATCACAGAATCCCTACAATATTGGAAGAGGCCATTCAACTCATTGAGTCTACACTGACCCTCGTGGAGGATTGTATCAATATACATACCCCCACTGTATCCTCATAACTCTGTATTTTTGCTATGGCTAATCCACCTGCATATCCTTGGACACAACAGACAATTTAGCATGGACAATCCACCTAATCTGCACAATGGACATGGGAGGAAAGTGGAAATATTGGGTGGAAACATATGCAATCATGGGGAGAATATGCATAGTCCACACAAACAGTCACCCAAGGCTGGAATCAAACCTGGGTCCCTGGTGCTGTGAGGCAGTAGTACTAACTATTGAGCTGTTGGACTGGGTAACATAGAGGAATGGGGGAATCTCAGAGTGTATATGTAGATCCTTAAAGGTAGCAAGATAGATTGACAAGGTGTTTATAAAGGTATATGGCATCCTTTCCTTTATGAACCAGGGCAGTGATTACAAAAATAGACAGGTTATGCTAGAATTGTTTTTAACACCAGTTAGATGACAGCATGAATACTTCATACTGTTCTGATCACTGCATTACAGAAAAAGAGATTGCATTGGAAAGGGTGCAGAGTAATTTTACAGAAGTGTTGCCTGGACTAGAAAATGCTCATCAAGGTGATCAGCTATGGTCATTTTCCTTGGACAAAGTTAGAAGTCACAGAATACCAGGTTATAGCACAACACATTTATTTGAAATCAAAAGCTTTTGGAGAGTGGAACCACCCAACGAAGAAGCAGCGCTCTGAAAGCTTGTGACTTCACTAAATCTGTTGGACTATAACCTAGTGCTGTGTGATTTCTGACTTTGTCTGCCACAGTTCAACACCAACACCTCCATATCATATTTTCCTTGGAACAGAGAAGGTTGAGAGGTGATTTAATTGTGGTGCGTAATATTGTTTGAGGCTAGATAGGTAAATAAGGAGGTCTTATGGCAGAGTGGAAATCATCCCTACCTCTTGGACAAAGATCCAGGTTTGAGACCCATGCTTAACAGATGGCTACAGAAAGTAGGATTATAATTGAATGGCCTCTTCCAATATTGTAGGGATTCTCTGATACTCCCATTCATAATGTTCCTTTGTCATGTTCCACCTCCAAACATGCAAACAGAAAGTAGGATTAGCAGTTACTAGCGGTGTTACACAAGGATCTGTTTTGGGACCATTGCTGTTTGTCATTTTTATAAATGACCTGGGGCTTGAAGGCTGGGTGAGTAAGTTTGCGGATGATATAAAAGTTGGTGGAGTGGTGGACAGCGAAGAAGGATGTGGCAGGTTACAGCGGGATATAGATAAGTTGCAGAGCTGGGCAGAAAGGTGGCAAATGGAGTTCAATGTAGCTAAGTGTGAAGTCATTCACTTTGGTAGGAATAACAAGAAGATGGATTACTGGGCTAATGGTAGGCTACTTGGTAGTGTGGATGAGCAGAGGGATCTTGGTGTCCACGTACACAGATCTCTGAAAGTTGCCACCCAGGTAAATAGTGCTGTGAAGAAGGCATATGGTGTACTGGGCTTTATTGGTAGAGTAATTGAGTTCTGGAGCCCTGAGGTCATGTTGCAGTTGTATAAGACTCTGGTGCGGCCTTATCTGGAGTATTGTGTACAGTTTTGGTTGCCATACTATAGGAAGGATGTGGAGGCACTGGAACGGGTGCAGAGGAGGTTTACCAGGATGTTGCCTGGCATGGTAGGAAGATCGTCTGAGGAAAGGCTGAGGCACTTGGGGCTGTTCTCATTGGAGAAAAGAAGGTTTAGGGAGATTTGATAGAGGTGTACAAGATGATTAGGGGTTTAGATAGGGTTGACAGTGAGAACCTTTTTCCGCATATGGAGTCAGCTGTTACTAGGGGACACAGCTTTAAATTAAGGGGAGGTTGGTATAGGACAGATATTAGGGGTAGATTCTTTACTCAGCGGGTTGTGAGTTCATGGAATGCCCTGCCAGTATCAGTGGTGGACTCTCCCTCTTTATGGTCATTCAAGCGGGCATTGGATAAGCATATGGAGATTATTGGGCTAGTGTAGGTTAGGTAGGCTTCGGTCGGCACAACATCGAGGGCCGAAGGGCCTGTACTGCACTGTATTTTTCTATGTTCTATGTTGTAATGTGACCAGAACGGTTGATTGACAGTTTCTGATGACAAGTGGTAAGAGGAGGAGTTTCCTGGACAGGCAAACTGCTGCCATAATTGCTTTAGTGTGATTGTGTTTACAATTAGTTTGGCCTTATCTTAGTATAATGAGCTCCTATTTCTCCAGTAGTGTGACATTTTTTATTCGCAAATATAGGTCTTGAATACAGTTTTCTATTGTGGTGTCATGCTCTGCTCATTTCCACATTTCTCTCTGGTCTGTTCTTCTGTTCTGGTACTGCAGATGTCAGAGCAACTTCATTAGCTGCACCACCATTAACAGAGTGATATCCCACTATTCTGCAGCACTTGGCCTATAATCATAAAGGCCATAGACTGATCATCAGAAATGATAATGAGAGAAAAATGACACAGATAGGGTAAGTAGGACTGACTTATTCAGCAGAGAAATCCAAAATGAAGGTTATTGTTTTAAAGTAATAGGTTGAAGGATCAGATGGGAAAAATGAGTGAAGAGTTTTTTTTTTCACCATGAAGGAAGAGAACCTGAATTGAAATTCTTCCTTAAAAGCATGGATGAAGCAGAAACACAATGTGTATACTCAGTACTCATTCATTGCCTTTAAGAGTTATGATCGATAGAGTTAAGGACCTAAACCAAGAAAGTGTGATTAGGCTGGATAAAGGTAAAGACAGCATCATCCCAGAGAACCATATGGCTGTCCTCTCCTGAGAGAGATGATGGACCACACCTCAGGCAATGGGCAAGGTTGAGAAGGCAGGACCGTCCTGCCAATCTGGAAAATGTTTTGGTGACTGACATGACTATACTGCATTAAATGGATTTCCTGACATGGTATTTTTTTTCTATCATTTTATGCCACTTTATAGATAGGTTTTGGCCATTAAAATGTTAATTGATTTGTTTGATAAATGGATTTTCATACATGTAGGGGACTTAGTCACTGAAAGTCACCTGAGCCTCTGAGAAGCAATTATTCAGGGAATCTAGATTTGTTTTTCCCAAGATGGACTCCACAAAATCCTTTTACGTTCACATATACATTCTTCATTCAACTGATGTCTTGATTCTGGGCCATTCGGCCTGTCGAGTCTTCTGCACTGCTCAGTTAAGATAATGCCTGATCATGCTAGAGGTTATTAAGGTGGACAAATCCCCAGTACCAGATGGGATCTATCCCAGGTTGCTGAGGGAGGCAAGAGAGGAAATAGCTGGGGCCCTGACAGATATCTTTGTGGCATTCTTAAATACAGGTGGGGTGCTGGAGGACTGGAAGGTTGCTCATGTTGTCCCCCTGTACAAGAAGGGTTGTAGGGATATTTCGAGTAACTACAGACTTTAGAGCCTGACGTCAGTGGTGGGGAAGTTGCTGGAGAGGGTACTGAGAGATAGGATCTATTTATATTTGGAAAGGAATGAGTTTATCGGTGTTGGGCAACATGGGTTTGTACGGGGGAGATCGTGCCTTACCAACTTGATAGAGTTCTTCAAGGAAGTGACCAAGTTGTTAGATGAAGGAAGAGCTGTTGATGTCATATACATGGACTTTAGTAAGGTGTTTAATAAGGTTCCCCATTTTGGACTAATGGAGAAAGTGAAGTCACATGGTCTGCAGGGTGTTCTAGCCAAACAGATAAAGAACTGGTTGAGCAACAGGGGACAGAGAGTAGTAGTTGAAGGGAGTTTCTCGAAATGGAGAAAGGTGACCAGTGGTGTTCCACAGGGGTCAGTATTGAGACCACTGTTTTTGTAATATACATAAATGATCTAGAAGAGGGCACTTTTGGTATGATCAGCAAGTTTGCAGATGACACAAAGATTGGTGGAATGGCAGAAAGCATAAGGGACTGTCAGAGAATACAGGAGGATATAGATAGACTAGAGAGTTGGGCGGAAAAGTGGCAGATGGCTTTCAATCCAGACAAATGTGAGGTGATGCATTTAGGCAAGTCTAATTTTAGAGCGAATTATACAATGAATGGAAGAGCCTTGGGAAAAGTTGATGGGGAGAGAGATGTGGGAGTTCAGGTCCATTGTACCCTGAAGGTTGCTGCACAGGTGGATAGAGTGGTCAAGAAGGCATATGGCATGCTTGCCTTCATTGGACAGGGTATTGAGTATAAGAGCTGGCAAGTCATGTGAACATTGTACAAGACATTGGTTCAGCCGCATTTAGAATACTGAGTACAATTCAGGGCGTCACATTACCAAAAGGATGTGGATGCTTTGGAGAGGGTGCAGAGAAGGTTTACGAGGATGTTGCCTGGTATGGAAGGTGCTAGCTATGAAGTCAGGTTGAGTAGGTTAGGTTTATTTTCACTAGAAAAAAGAAGATTGAGAGGGGACCTGATTGAGGTTTACAAAATCATGAAAGGTATAGACAGGGTGGATAGAGACAAGCTTTTTTCCAGGGTGAAGGATTCAATAACGAGAGGTCATGCTTTCAAAGTGAGAGGTGGAAAGTTTAAGGGGATACTCGTGGTAAGTACTTCACAGAGAGCATAGTGGGCGTTTGGAATGCATTGCCAGCAGAGGTGGTAGAGGCAGGTGCGGTAATTTCATTTAAGATGTGTCTGGACAGATGCATGAGTAGGTGGGGAGCAGAGGGATACAGATGCTTAGGAATTGACTGACAGGTTTAGACAGAACATTTGGATCGGCTCAGGTTTGGAGGGTCAAAGGGCCTCTTCCTGGGCTGTAAATTTTCTTTGTTCTTTGTTCTTTATTCTGTTTACATCAATGCTATTTTCCCATGTTAACCTCTCCCCTTGATGTTACCAGTCTACAGAAATCATTCAATTTTAAACAAGATCCTCTTTGCTATTTCACATGGCTGTGAAAGAACAGAGAAGTTTCCTCATGAGTTGGCTAATATTTATCTTTTATTCAACTTCCAAACACAGACTATTTGATTAGTATTCGCATTGCTATCTGCCAGAGTTTACAGTGCACAAATTGCCCAATACATTTCTCAGTTTGCAATATATGTCAAAACTCCTTCCCTGATGTGAAGCACGTTGGTGGTGCAGTAGTTGTGAAAGGCTCTACACAAATGCAAGGTGTCCTTTATACGACTATGGGAGCTAATTGCTTTGAACATTCTGCTGTTTAGGCTAACAGTGACTGGAATAAAATGGTTTTATTCAGCTCTGTTGCTCAAAGTCATTTTTTCCATTGAAATGCCACAATTTAAAAAAGTAAATTGTGAATAAAAATGACAGTGTTTTAGAGCTAGGCTAAGAGCCCATAGATTAGTTTACAGACACCAATTAAATTCTTGTTCCTAACACAAAATCAAGACTTGAAACTTTAAAGGTTTCAGTTGTAGATACATTGAGGGGAGGAAGACACAAGTAATCATACAGAGGTGAAATCAGTGTTTATTTTTTATTTGCATACCTGTGTTTTAAGACAAAAGCATTTTGGTAAGTGTGTATAGAAAATGCAGCATAACTGGGCCAGAAGAGACACACAGAACAAGAAAAGGTTGAATTATTTGTGTTACAAAATGATCTGTACCAACTCAAAACAGTAGAAGAAAATGAAAGATATGATAATGCATATTTTCAATAGGCAATAGTAGGAATCAATCACTTGCTACATTCGTTGAACAAATTATTTCTATGTCACACTATTTTACTGGTAAGCTAAATGAAAATTTCAATGCAGATTTTCAAGTTGTGAGTGAATTATCTTTTTTTTCATTTGGAAACTTAAGTGCATAGCACATAAACAACAGTGACTTAAAAAGAATATGGATATGAATTCTTTGAAGCAACTGACATTTTGAAAATAATGTATCAGCATTATTTGCAAATATTAATGTAAAATGTTATATGTCTTTGCTGATGAATAGTTGTGCTCATATGTTATTTGCCAGTACAATAACCCTCATAAAGCCTACAAAATTAAATATTTTCATCACTTTTTCAACAATGTTGACTCCCCACTGCAGTATTTTTCATTTTGTAGGGTATCCCTTCCAGCATTGCTGCCATCATAAGCAGCTAAAAGTCATGCACACCGTGTATTTAGTAATAATCTCCAATATATTTAAATCACTATTGCTACTCGAAGAATCTTGGAACAAGTTAAAAGAACGTCAAATGACTAGAGCAAGTATTTCAAATATACTTGATGTGAAACTTCTCTCACCATGTTATTTGTAGAAACTCATATCAAACATCTCATCATACATCTAAAATTCCGCTTGGTGCCATTCCTTTTGACCTTGGGTGGGCTTTAGCTCATGTACCTACCCTTGGGTGGTTCTTCTCCTGAATGCTAGGGACAGCTACCTCACCACCAGCTCCTCCGCGGTCTGGGTGCCTTTAGGTTCCAACCACAGTTCTGCCATCAGTGACCTGAGATCGCAGATAATTCAATTTGTTACTGTATCTTTCCTCTGCTTGCCACCTCTCTTGCTTCTCTTGCTGCAGGTCTGCATAAAACATTTCTCTTGCTCTGGCCCTCATGCTATGAGCCTTTCACTGCCACCTTTAACTCTGTTTTCAGTTACTTGACTTTCTTATCCAGTACCTGGAACTGTCGCTGAAGTCAGAGGAGCCAGATTGCTTTCTCTATAGAATGTTTATGGTCCTTGCTGTCAGTCCATTGGGCTGCTACATCCCCGGATTCTCAGCTCGCAAGAGATCAAAGACTCATTTCTTTGATATATTTATCTTTTTAAACACATAGGAGGAGATGCTCTGATCCATCAGAGACTTTGCTTCTGAAACACCCTCTAGCACATCAGATTCCTTCTGTCAGTGTCCTGCTGTGGTCGCGATTCTGTGGGATTCTGGTTTGCAGTCAGTAATTTTCTGATATTTAATTGGTTTGAATCACCCCTAGATTCCTGATTCTAGACACTAGACTTATTTAGAGAATGTGAAATGAAGAAGGTGTTCCAGGACAAAATAATCTTTGCATTTATTTACATTCCTCTAGCTGTTGTGTTGCTATAATCTGGCGATGGAGGAGTCCAAGTACCTGCATGTCCTCGGTGGAGTGGGAGGGGGAGTTGAAGTGTTGAGCCACGGGGTGGTTGGGTTGGTTGGTTCAGGTGTCCCAGAGGTGTTCTCTGAAACGTTCCACAAGTAGGTGGCCTGTATCCCCAATATAGAGGAGGCCACATCGAGTGCAGCGAATGCAATAAATGATGTGTGTGGAGGTGCAGGTGAATTTGTGGTGGATATGGAAGGATCCCTTTGGGCCTTGGAGGGAAGTAAGTGGGGAGGTGTGGGTGCAAGTTTTGCATTTCTTGCGGTTGCAGGGGAAGGTGCCGGGAGTGGAGGTTGGATTGGTGGGGGGTGTGGACCTGACGAGGGAGTCACGGAGGGAGTGGTCTTTTCGGAATGCTGGTAGGGGAGGGGAGGGAAATATATCCTTGGTGGTGGGGTCTTTTTGGAGGTGGCGGAAATGACGACGTATGATACGATGTATACGGAGGTTGGTGGGGTGGTAGGTGAGGACCAGTGGTGTTCTGTCCTGGTGGCGATTGGAGGGGCAGGGCTCAAGGGCGGAGGAGCGGGAAGTGGAGGAGATGCGGTGGAGAACATCGTCGATCACGTCTGGGGGGAAATTGCGGTCTTTGAAGAAGGAGGCCATCTGGGTTGTACGGTATTGGAACTGATCCTCCTGGGAGCAGATGGAATATGGGATTGGGAAGGAATTGGGAATATGGGATGGCGTTTTTATAGGGGGCAGGGTGGGAGGAGGTGTGGTCTAGGTAGCTGTGGGAGTCGGTCAGTTTGTAGTAAATGTTCATGTTGATTCGGTCGCCCGAGATAGAAATGGAAAGGTTTAGGAAGGGGAGGGAGGAGTCTGAGGCGGTCCAGGTGAATTTGAGGTCGGGGTGAAGGTGTTGGTAAAGTGGATGAACTGTTCAACCTCCTCTTGGGAGCACGAGGCAGCGCCGATATAGTCATCAATGTAGCGGAGGAAAAGGTGGGGGATGGTGCCAGTGTAGCTGCGGAAGATGGACTGTTCCACATATCCTACGGAGAGGCAGGCATAGCTGGGGCCCATGCGGGTGCCCATGGCTACTCCTTTGGTTTGGAGGAAGTGGAAGGATTGGAAAGAGAAGTTGTTCAGGGTGAGGACCAGTTCAGTCAGTCGAAGGAGAGTGTCAGTGGAAGGGTACTGGTTGGGTCGGCGGGAAAGGAAGAAGCGGAGGGCTTTGAGTCCTTCGTGATGGAGGATGGAGGTGTACAGGGATTGGATGTCTATGGTGAAGATAAGGCGTTGGGGACTGGGGAAGTGAAAATCATGGAGGAGGTGGAGGGCGTGGGTGATGTCCCGAATGTAGGTGGGGAGTTCTTGGACTAAGGGGGACAGGCCCGTGTCGAGGTACGCAGAGATGAGTTCGGTGGGGCAGGAGCAGGCTGAGACAATGGGTCGGCCGGGGCAGTCAGGTTTGTGGATTTTGGACAGGAGGTAGAAACAGGTGGTACGAGGTTGTGGGACTATGAGGTTGGAGGCGGTGGATGGGAGATCCCCTGAGGTGATGAGGTTATGGATGGTCTGGGAGATTATGGTTTGGTGGTGGGAGGTGGGGTCATGGTCAAGGGGGCAGTAGGAGGAGGTGTCCGCAAGCTGGCGTTTAGCCTCAGCGGTGTAAAGGTTGGTGCGCCAAACTACTACCGCGCCTCCCTTGTCTGCCGGTTTGATAGTGAGGTTGGGGTTGGATCGGAGGGATTGGAGGGCTGCACGTTCCGAGGGTGAGAGGTTGGAGTGGGTGAGAGGGATGGAGAGGTTGAGGTGGTTAATGTCGCGGCGGCAGTTGGCTATGAAGAGATCAAGGACGGGTAAGGGGCCAGCACGGGGTGTCCAAGTGGATGGGGTGTGTTGGAGGCGGGAGAAGGGGTCGTCAGAGGGGCGGGAGAAGGGGTCGTCACCGCCTTCCTAACCTGCAATCTTCTTCCTGACCTCTCCACCCCACCCCCACTCCGGCTTATCACCCTCACCCTGACCTCCTTCCACCTATCACATTTCCAACGCACCTCCCCCAAGTCCCTCCTCCCTACCTTTTATCTTAGCCTGCTGGACACACTTTCCTCATTCCTGAAGAAGGGCTCATGCCCGAAATGTCGATTCTCCTGTTCCTTGGATGCTGCCTGACCTGTTGTGCTTTTCCAGCAACACATTTTCAGCTCTGATCTCCAGAACCTGCAGTCCTCACTTTCTCCTATTGGACTATAATCTGGTGTTGTGTGATTTTTAACTTTGTCCACCCCAGTCCAAAACTGGTACCTCCAAGTCTTAATTATTTAGATGCTTACTTAATTATCTTAAACAATAAAAAATTATACAGTCCGAGCAATTATTGTTGATGATACCAGTTCATTTGGTATTCATTTGCATATTCTTATTTGTTTAGGTAACGTACTGTATCATAATTTGTGAAACAACAGTGAACCATGTGTGAGAACCTTCATGCTTGGTTAATAGATAGACATTGTCTGAACAATCCCGAGCATGAGTTTATTACTGAGATTGTTTCTTATTTTAACGTTTTGATTTTTTGCCAACCAGCAATGAAGTTAAATACGTTTTGTCAGAGATGTCACTGTTAACACATTATTAGTATTTTAAGCTGATGGACAAACATGCATTAAGAAGCAACCTAGCAATATTAATATCACATATACTACTCATTGCATTAAAAAATATCTCACCTACTAGCTTTTTCTGCTAATATTTGATCTGTCTTTTTTGATCACTGACCCCTCTAATAGTGAAAACATTTTTTATTCAACTACTCAATCAAACCCCTTTATGACTTTGAATGCCTCCATTAAATTTTCTCTACTTTAAGCATGTAACAATACCAGTCTTTTAGTATCTCCACATATTATTCCAATAAATCTCATTTTGATTTCCCTTCTGAAGTGAATGAAACACAGAACATTGCCTGAAGTTTAATGGTGGACTTGTAAAGGTGAAGATCAACCTCTGTACAGTCATACATCAATGTTACAGAACATAGGAGCAGGAGTAACCATTCTGACTGTTCTACCATTTAATGAGATCATGGCTGATCTGTGGTCTAACTCCATACAGTATATCCATATGTACAGGTATTGGCCCATATCCATTAATAACTTTGCTTCACAAAACATTATCAATTTCCAAAATTTACAACTGGTCTAGCATCCACTACAGTTTGTGGAAGACAGGTCTAAACATCTCCAACCCTTTGTGTGGAGATCTGAAAGGTGTGAACCTAAGTTTTCAGACTATGCTCCCTAGTTCTACAATCCACAACCAGTAGAAATAGTTTATGCAAATCTACCCTATCTTTAATATCTTGAAAACTTTGATCAAATCATCCCTTTACCTTCTAAATTCTAGAGAAAACAGGCCTAATTTGCATAATGGCTTAAGTCCAAGTATTAATCTTGTAAATCCACATTGTACACCCTCAAGGCCAATGAACTTTCGAAGGTGTGGCAGATCTGCTCACAGTACTGGGGCAAAATTTCCAAGTTAGTGGTGCAAATGAAACTTTTCTTTAACAGGTCTGACTTCCAGGATTGGAGAAACAGTGAGGTCAAAGATGAATAGGATAGGGGTCATTTCAGAGATATAAATAAGGAGATGAAAGTGAGTGATCATAGAAGGAAGATCAGAGATTGGGGTGGGGGGAGGGAGTGAAATGTCAATGGTATATTTTGATGTAGGGTTTGATTATGGCAGTTCTGATACAGGGGCTGGAAACTAGGATATCTTAGGGCGTTGAAACAAAGCGGTCCTGCTCCAGCAGGCCCCGACAGTATCTTTCCACATTAAACCTTGCTACCTCTCAGTGACTGGGTTTCCAGTGGCTGGGAAGCTCAGCCATCTCGAGTTAATCTGAAAACGCAAAGTAGGAAGCCTTATTGAAACATTTAAACAAGTGAGCTGCCTCCAGAGATCTTTTAAGTTACCACAAATATAATTCAACAACAGTGGGATCTTGCAGAAACAAAGACATAACAGACTCTGAGGGAATTAGCTGAGAAACTGATTTTCTGCTGGGCAAATCTTATGCACCTGATGCCTCCAAAGATATCCACTCAAATCAGAAAATTTAGAGAGTTCAACTGAAGTTAATACTTACCCAGGAGAAGTTAGACTGTTAAAATCTCAGTGTACCTCTTGGATTAATATTAAACTGACCCCAACTTTTCTTACACACCTGCAACTATGCCTTCCATAGAACTATCCCCTCCCCAAGACACTGTCCCTACTACCCCCAACCCCCAGAAAATCTCAGAGATGAAAACCATTTCCCCACTGCATCTGGTAGCACCTCTTCTGGGGAGTTGACGCTAACAGATCTGACAGAAACCCTTTCCCTCAGGATTCCACATCCTCCCTTCCTTCATCCACCCACTGGACAGCGCACAACTCCATTCCTACTTGAACATGATATTCTGCCCCAATATCTGGGGACTGACAAGACTGCTACACCAGCCACCAGAACTGAAAACAAAATCCTGACACCTGGGACCTTAGACTCCTCTGTGCCTGTGAGACTCAATACCCCTTCCACCTGGGATCTGACTCACCCCAACCCTTACCACATACCCCACTGAACCAGCTCTCCCCACCCATAGCAGCAAACCTCAAGCACTCCATTACTTACCTGTCCACTCTCCCACCTTGGTACTACCCACCTGGTTTCCTTTGTACCCAGCATTATATTTACCTAACATCCTACCCATCTTGCACCCTTCCCATCTTGCACCCTTCCCATATGGCTTCTTATTTACCTGGCACCCTAACCCTTATTCCCCCTTCACCCTACACACCTGGCACACTTCCTACCTAATACCCTGGCACCCTGACTATCCTGCACTACGAGGAACATGTTAGATTCAAAGCATTCTTTTCTTACTGGAGGAACCCTGAACAGAATCTCTGGCCAAAAACATAGAACTCTTTAATTACATAAGTGAGATCACAATCAGACTGATTGACAATTCTCAGGAAATCTCGCCCTTCTATTCTGTTTACAACTCATTTTCGTACTACTTTTATGTCCTCGGGAAATATAGCCCTTCTTCCAAGTCATTAATACAAATTGTACATAGTAGAGAGCTAGCAGTGCTCCTTGTGATACTTGTCATGTCTTGCCAATGTGAAAATGACCAATTTATGTCTACTCTCTCTCTGCTGTTTGCAAAGAAACCATTCTTAATAGGTCCCAACACTGGTGTCCAATAACTTTCATGCATCTTTCAGCCATGCATAGAATTTTGACATAGATTCCCAGGTTCATTGTCCTGTCAATGATGCCATGGCTTGGTTGATGGACACTGCAGGAACCTGAAAGTGATTATTTAATGTGGGGTCCTTAAGGCAAACATTTTCCATACGACTTCGATGAACTGATGGGTTCAGATACTGACCGAAAGCTTGTTTGCTCCAATTTTCTCTTGAGCAATAGCATAGGATGGCATGGTGACTCAGTGGTTAGCACTGTAGCCTCACAGCACTAGGCACCTGATTCCAGCTTCAGGTGACTGCCTGTGTGGTGTTTGAACATTCTCCTCATGTCTGCCTGGTGTTTCCTCCTGGTGCTCCAGTTTCTTCCCACAATCCAAAGATGTGCAAGTCAGGTGAATTGGCCATGATAAATTGCCCATAGTGTTCAGGGATGTATAGGTTAGGTGCCTTAGTCAGGAGTAAATGTAGACTATTAGGGTAATTGGTCTGGGTGGGATGCATTTTAGAGGGTCAGTCTGGACTAGCTGGGCCAAAAGGCCTGTTTCCACACTGTAGGAAATATTTGATTCTATGAGTGGGGTCTCACTGTTTTTGGTTAGGCTACCCATGGTTGCGTATGGGGGCTGATAGGAGGGCTTGGGAGGGAAGTAAAGACAAAGTATGATCCAATAAGTTCTCAGCTGAAGAATGTAAAGGTTTGACTTTGAAACTCACCAGCTGTAATTGCAGAGAAAAACCTCATTCAGAACTGGTGAATCAAGTTGGGGTGGAACTCTACAGTGTTATCCATGACAGATCCAGAATCCAGATTCAGATCTTTATAAATTTGGACTTACAACATCCCCCTGATTAATATTGATTGGATCCAGTTGTGGAAAGTTGGCATATGAAGGGAATAGGTTAGCAAAACAAGAATAGAAATATATCCATGTTTAAGTTTACAACTTCAGTATCTTTGGCATTTGCCATACTTGCTTGGAGGCCTTTAGTGTAGTCGTGTCCCTACCTCTGGGCCAAATGGACTGCTTCAATTGCAACCTCATGATTTGTTGCCCATAGAAGGTGGTCAATCAGTGAAACTTTTGTGATGGCATGCAGGAAAGTTTTCTGGTTGGCCAGAACATTGTAGCTGCAGCAGAACAACTTTGCATGTTAAAAGACTTAAAATGCAAGTTCTTGCCTTGAGCAAGAATCATCCTCACTCTGACGGCACACACACACACATATGTTTCTTTATGACAATCATAATATGAAAGTATCAAATGAAGGAAAATAAATCACATCTGAGTAAACTAATCATTGTTTGTTTTGGCTATTGGCCTGTTACAAGCTACCAATGATTGGCTCCAGCTATTTGAAAAAAACAGGTGGCCAAAGACAAACGCAATCCCATTTAATTAAATCGCATCAGAAAGAATGACTCCAAAAAAAAATCAGTCTGAGCTGAATAAATGTGCCAAGCTATTCTAAGAAATAAACAGTCTGAGAGAATAAAATTAAGTGGAGAAGAGAAGTGGGGTGACAGGGAGATGGTATGACTGGATCACAACATACACAGGGCAGGCAATGACCATTGTTCATAAGCAGGGGTCTAATTTTCTCACATGAACAAAATATTACAAATCCATAATAATTAACCAGTCTCCATCTATCAATATTCTCAAGGTTATAATTAGCAAGAAACTGAACTAGGTCAGCAGTGTAAATACGTGGCTGCAAGAGTAATTTAGATACTGAGAATGCTGCAGTGAGTAACTTACACCTTTCTCTTTAAGTATTTCCACAATCTACAAATGTCCAGGACTTGATAGAATACTCCCACTTGATTAAATGAATACGGCATGAACAATGGTCAAAATTTTCAACATTACTCAAGGCAAAATAATCCAGTTGATTAGCAGTCTAACCTACACCTTAAAAAATCACTCCCTTCACTACCATTACACAGTAGCAGCATCATGTACCATTCTCAAGATGCTCTGCAGCAATTTGCCAAGGTTTCTTTGACAATAATTGCAAAGTCGCAGTCTGTATTATTGAGCATATTATATATGTGTGTATATAATATATATAGATGGACAATATGAAAAGTTGGAAGATATGGACCAGCTTAGACATTTTCTGATTTGAACAGGGTTTCATCGAGCAGTGAGGTTGATAGCTTGATATGCGTTCTAAGGAACCTGCAGTTTACAGTAAAAAAATTGAGCGACTTTGAAAAAACAGCCACAGAAAGCTTACAAGGAATAAAAGATGAAGTTTATTACCTTAATTATTGAAAAACCTAGCTTGGTAAGGTAAGGGTTTCATTTACCTGTAAAATAATGGCTGCCTAGCAACCCTTTCTGGATTTGGAAGCCGGAAAAAAGCAAGGAAGACATACAAAAGATACAAAACTCTCTCCTGAAATCTGATTTTCCCAATAGATGTTCCTTGGAATTTGATACAGCACTGAAAAGCTAGACTATGACTAAATCCCAAAGAGTCAATTCCAAGTCAGTTCCAACCAGAATTAATTATTTCCCATAGTCTATTGAAGTCAGTAATGTGGCTTTGCAAACAGAAAATCCAGTGGATGTCATCATAGTACCTCCTTTGTAGTGATTGGAATGAGGTCAGCCGGGTGTTGTCCTTTTCCCTTTTGTCTTAAAAACATTTCTCTGGAGAGATTTGTGTTTGTTGCTGTGCAAATTTTCTTGTGATTGGGAATGAGGCATTATAATTTTAGTTCTGGAGAACAGCATAGATCTTCACCGATGTTTGCCACTTGTTTCAAGAACAGGTTTTGTTTACAATAAATACAATATTTTGAGATCATAAGCAGCCTCCTGAATAAAGCTTTTAATTTGGATAAGTTGTGCTTCCCAAGGCTGGCAATGAATGACAAAATAAAATGTTACCTCTTCAAACACCAAACCTAGCTTTTAAAGATAGTGAATAGTTTTGACAGAACCCTCAATATAAGATTTTCAAACCACTGAATAATTCATGTTTTTCTTCAGTTCCACATTATCACATGTCAGTTTTATGAGGCTTAAATTATAATGCTACGTTTAAGTGATTTTCTTAACCAGGTGTGCATAGTTTTAAATGTTTATTGCCAATCATGTCACTTCAGCATTTTTGAGTTTCAACTCATTGCATTGTTTCTATTTTCACTGCAGTGTCCCATCTTTTGCCTTGAGCTCTGTAACTTCCCCTGATTTGTAAGTGCAAAAGTGGGAGTGTGCCACATTCTGCCATCATTTTCTCTCCGAGTTATCAAATCAAATTGCCTTCCGCTTCCTGGTGGCAGCTGAAATCTTGAGTTGCTTCCTGAATGTCAGACTTTGTTCTATTTAAAACAAGGGGATGCTTTTGAGAGTGTCACAAAATCCTTAAGTTTTTTATTTGTGATGTAATCAGACAATGCATTTGTAATAAGCACCAGACATCTCAAAGCGTTTTGCAACCAACGAAGAACATTTTGAAGTGCCATTGTTTTTGGTGCAGTGTTCAATAAATAAACTACAATGGTCACAAAATTCAAAGTCTATTCAGTCAATCTGTGAAATTGCAGGTCATAGAATTAGCAATTTCAATTTGAAATATATCATGCTTACCATGTTATCACTTGCTCCTATGTAAATGCTATCTGTGAAACTGTGAGAACCTTTTCACTTCTGCTTGCTGACCTTGTCCTAATTTAGAGGTTTTCACACCTTGAAAAGGCTTTTCAGTGGTTCCTGAAAGTGTTTAAACTTCTCTTCCAACTAAGAAAATCTTAGTGGACATCATAGAACTATTTTTACTCTTAGATCCCCATTCAAATGCTGCGATAATTAAATATTTTATTATATGATGGTATGCATGAATATCTTTTTCTACAGTGGACCATAATTGGCTTGCAAGTCTTTGGAAAAATAAAATTACAAACTATTTAAGATTGATTTGGAGGTGATGGTGTTGAACTGGGGTAGATTAATCAAAAATCACACAACACCAGGTTTTAGTCTATTGGGAAGCACTAGCTTTCGGAGTACTGCCTCTTCATTAGCTGGTTGTGGAATAGGAGCATAAGACACAGAATTTATAGCAAAAGGGTTACAGTGTCATGTGGTTGTAATTATATATTAAACAAATTTAGATTAAGTATTTCTTTTAGAATGGGATATGCTAGATAGATTTCTTTAATATGTAAATCTTTAATAAGTTAAAGATGTTCTGGGATTTACATACTAAAGAACCAAAACTAGTATATCACATTCTAAAAGAAGAAAGACTTAATCTAAATTTGTTTAATATACCATTACAGGTCCATGACATTGAAACACTTTTTCTATAAATTCTGTCTTATGGTCCTGTTCCACCACCACTGATGAAGAGGCAGTGCCTCGAAAGCCAGTGCTTCCAAATAAACTTGTTGGACTATAACCTGGTGTTATGTGAGTTTTAATTATTTAAGATTATCACCATCAACACTAAAGTGCCTCAACCATTTCATGCCCTATTTAAACACAAACATATGCATTAGTAAACCATGGACTCAACTATGCAAAGAGAACAAAATTACATACAAACATACAAAGTAAGATAAGAAATAGACCATTCAGCCCTGAGATTGTCTGCCATTTCATAAGATCATGGCTGATCTGATTGCAACCTCAACTCCACTGCCCTGTCAATTGCTGATACCCTTTGATTCTGTGGTCAGTCAATAATCTTATCTAACTCAGTCTTAAAAATATTTAGGCACTCACTCCATTGCTCGCTGAGAATGAGAATTCTACATACAATCAACTCCCTGATAGAAAAGAAAGTCTCCTCCTTTCCATTTTAAAATGAAGTTCTCTTATTTTTAAACTGTGCTCCCTAGTTCTGGTCTTTTCCACACAGGAAAAATCATTTCAGCACCCAATCTGTCAAGTCCTCTCACGACCTTTTATGCTCCAATAAGATCAGCTCTCATTCTTCTAAACTGGATACAGACCAATTTATGCAACCTTGTGTTAGTTAAATTTTACTCAATTATTTCCAGTGTAATTATGTCCTTTCTTAAGCAAGCAAACCAAAATTATATGAGGTACTCAAGGTCTGGTATCACCAATGTCCTCTGCAAAACACCAAAAGACATCCATTTACTATTCAACTTTCTGTGTTTGTTGCATAACCACAAAGTGCAAAATCAAACGTAATCCTAGCATGAAGATGATGGAAAATGTTTTAGATCAGCCAAATTATATTAAAACTAAGATGTTGAAGAGTAGTATCATTTATTACTCATTCTGTAAAGAAGCTTTTACCATCTGGTTATTATCAGAAACAGAAGAAGACCCATAAGATCAAATGAGAATTATGGCACTTTAGAAGACAATTATTCTGGTTACTAGGTTTTTTTATTATTCATTGATTCAAATGTATGATAATACTGGCCTCTTTCAATTCAGTAATAAATGGTTTCTGTATTGAGATATTTACCAATTTAAAGAACTGTTGAACAAACAGTTTGTTCAGGTTTCCTAATTAGTTATCTACATTTTTGCAGCAAGTGAAAAGCTTCACGCTTTTGATGTAAATTTTCAGCACCTCTTTTAAGTTAGTAATTTTATTTCTTCAAAGCCTGAAGGCATTCGTTTTTGAGAGATGCAATACAAATGTATTCTGCCATTTTGTATTATGATGAGTCAGTTCAATAACGCTAATACACCAGTGGCAAAGCTTTCACAAACATACATCTGTCAAGTTAGACTCCAATCAGATGAAGAAGATGGGGATGGATAAGTACATAAATTTAGCAAGGTTAGATGTATTCAGAAAGAAAGGTAGCAGTCACTAAGTGACAAGTATCATAGACTTGGTGTTGTTAGAAAGCTTTTCACATATAATGGGTGGCACGGTGGCACAGTGGTTAGCACTGCTGCCTCACAGCGCCAGAGACCCGGGTTCAATTCCCACCTCAGGCGACTGTGTGGAGTTTGCACATTCTCCCCGTGTCTGTGTGGGTTTCCTCCGGGTGCTCCGGTTTCTTCCCACAGTCCAAAGATGTGCAGGTCAGGTGAATTGGTTATGCTAAATTGCCCGTAGTGTTAGGTAAGGGGTATGGGTGGGTTGTGCTTTGGCGGGGCGGTGTGGACTTGTTTCCACACTGTAAGTAATCTAAAAAAAAATATAAGTTTGAGTTGGCCCTGTTGACAGTTGGCTTGATACGATGGTTTCTGCTGGAACCATGTAGATTATCCACAACTGATTGATTTTATTGGTTACAAAAAAAAGCTACTGATATCATGTCGGAAATCATGGGCACACAAAATCTTCACCAGAAGGTAGCTCAATCATTATGATGGTAAATGGATTCATTGCATAATACTTCAAGATTAGTTACAGAGTCATAGAGATGAAAAACACGGAAACAGACCCTTTGGTCTAACCTGTCCATGCCAATTAGATATCCTAACCAAATCCATTCCCATTCACCAGCAGTTGGCCCATATCCCTCTAAACCCTTCCTATTCATATACCCATCCCCTAAATGCCTTTTAAATACTGCAATTGTACCAGCCTCCACCACTTCCTCTGGCAGCTCATTCCACACACTCACCACCCTCTGTGAAAAAACGTTGCACCTTAGGTCCCTTTTACATCCTTCCCTTCTCACCGTAAACCTATGCTCCATAGTTCTGGACTTCTCCACCCCAGCAAAATGACTATCTCTATTTATCATATCCATGCCTCTCATGATTTTATAAAACTCTATAAGATCACCCCTCAGCCTCTGATGCTCCAGGTAAAAACAGCCCCAGCCTATTCAGCCTCTCCCAACAGCTCAAATCCTCCATCCCTGGTATGTTAGATCTGAGTTACATGATTATCTCTTGTGAAACCTCAGGTTCACTTTGAGAGTAATTTCACATTAGTCCGATTGGAATGTTCTCAGACAGTATTTGCAACAATCACAGAACTCTACCAGCTCTCTGCAACTCTTTGAGAACTGGTTTCCCATTACACAACACTGATTAGTTCCTCCCAGGAACAGCCAAATATATGCTATTGGTTGGAGCTAGCTTGTGATTTCAGTTGACCCTTTCAGGTGCTAACTGCCTCATGCAGCAGACGGCACTTCAACTTCAGAGTTCAATGATTGTGGACTAAAACGTGGTAATTCTGAAAACCCAATGGGATCTTCATTTTTGAATAACCCACATGTATTTAAACCCTTTAGGGAAGGAAAACGCCATCCTTACCTGGTCTGGCCTACATGTGACTCCAGACCCATGGTAACGTGGTTGACTCTTTACTGGGCAATTGGTGATGGGCAATCAATGCAGGTCTAGCCAGCAATGCGCTCATTCTGTGAATTTTAAAAGATGGGTCTGCCACAAACAGCCACCTTGCTGCTTAGTGGTTGCACAATTCAGCAGGATGCCTAAGCCCATGGAAGGCTTGCATGTATTAAACAGAGCTTGTGTTGTTTAAAGTAACGACCATGAACCTTTGTAGTATCTGTCCTACACAAAATAGCAGGAGAAAATTATGCAAGAGAGCAAGCTCACAGATTTTCTGATAAAGCACTTGCCGTCTTAGTGTCAAATGGCAGACAAGAGGAGAGAGATCCAATGTAAAATAGGGCCAGGATACTTTTCAGACCAGAGTTTAGAAGGGAATAGAAGCATATAGGCACAGAGGTCAAATGGAGTCATGTTGAGAAGCTGAATGCAGTGCTGCAAAAGTTTAATGGCTACACACAAATGAGCGAGGTGAGGGTCATCATATTTAATCACCATTCGCCTCAGACAGTTCTAAGTTCACCACACGCCCTTCATTCAGCCAGCAACAAACCTTTATCAAGCAAGACTCATAGCTCAGATGTTTAGCTTCAAGGTACATTTACAGTCTTAGCCTCAAATCTATTTTTCTCAGGCTGCACACATACAGCTTTTCATCTCCCCCATGCAACACTTTGTCCAACACTCAATGACTACTTCTCTCTCTTACAGAGTAAGATGGCACACAACCACAGGCAGCAATTGCAGCTATCTGGCAGTGAGTGGATAGTTACTGAGTCATAGAGGATATTCATTGCATGATAACTTGAGCGGTCAGCAGTGGAGTTTGTAGAGGAGGATTGTATGATCCTAATTAATCCCCTTCTCACATCCCACAACCTCCACAGTCCACAACCTCTTTTGACATACAGACTGAGTTTGATGTATTTTTACATCATTAATTTTCCTCCCTTCCTTTGTGTATTTCTCTTCATTTGGCAATAAAGCAATCCTATTAGGTATACTGTCCAACAAAAATGGCCATGTGTTAGGCAACAGGAGAGATCGGATTAGAAGATTTGTCAACTAACATATAGCTGCAGACTCGACTATAGCAAACATGTCATTTCAACAATAGCAAACATGTCATTTACATATTAGAAATATGCAATGGGAACAAGGTGAGTTGTCTTTTCATCAAAAATGCATTTTGACCAACAAAGATATTTGTGAGAATTGACCTTAGACTGGATACTTTGACAACATCATCTGTTTAGGTATACATGGATTCAGTAAAATTGAATTCAACTTCATGAGTTACTATGTTGATAAGTTACATACATTCACACTCCAGACCATGCCCTCCATCCACACATTGCACCTTTTGCAATAATAGAAACACTGGGGGTTCAACCATTTCTTAATGCATTTCATATAGCAATGCCGTGATCAATGTGTGTTGATTTGGAATCAGAATCAAATTTACCAATTCAGTCCACACAGAAAAGAAAAACAGTATAACTAGTAAAATATAGGGAAGGGGTTGGTTGGCTTGATAGGTGGCGTGCCTACCTGGTCAGGTCCACGCGCCCCAACAAACCACCCTCCCTTCCTGGCACCCTCCCCTGCCACTGCAGAAATTACAAAACCTGTGCCCACACCTCCTCCTTCACCTCCATCCAAGGCCCTTCCACATTCATCAAAGTTTTACCTGCACATCCACCAATATCATTTTTTGTATCCGTTGCTCCCGATGTGGTCTCCTCTACATTGGGGAGACTGGATGCCTCCTCGCAGAGGATTTTGGGGAACATCTCCGGGGCACCTGCACTAATCAACCCCACTGCCCCGTAGCCCAACATTTCAACTCTCCCTCCCACTCTGTTGAGGACATGCAGGCCCTGGGCCTCCTCAACCACCACTCCCTCACCATCTGACACCTGGAGGAAGAACGCCTCATCTTTTGACTCGGAACACTTCAACCCAATGGCATCAATGTGGATTTCACCAGTTTCCTTATTTCCCCTTCCCCCACCTCACCCCAGCTCCAACTTTCCAGCTCAGCACCGCCCTCATGACCTGTCCTACCTGCCTATCTTCCTTTTCACCTATCCACTCCACCCTCCTCTCTGACCTATCACCTTTATCCCATTCCCTATTCACCCATTGTACTCTTGCTACCTTCCCCCACCCTCCTCCCTGACCTATCACCTCCATTCCCACCCCCATTCACCTATTGTACTCTATGCTACTTTCTCCCCACTCCCACCCCCCTCTCATTTATCTCTCCACTCTGCAGGCACCCTGCCTCTATTCCTGATGAAGGGCTTTTGCCTGAAACATTGATTCTCCTGCTCCTTGGATGCTGCCTGACCTGCTGTGCTTTTCCAGCACCACTCTAATCTAGGTGGTTTGTGATGCAGATTAACACCAAAAGTGTGGGTTCAATTGATGCACTACATGAGGTTACCATCAAAGTCTCTCCTTCTCAACCTCTCCCCTTGCCTGAGGCATGGTGACCCTTAGTGTAATCACAATCTCTCTCTAATGAGAAAACAACCAGTAAGACTGTGGCAACTTTACCCATAAATCAGGGAAAACTTTGTTAGGAAGGTTTCAGATGAGGCAGAGGTTTCTCCCTGTGGAATTGAACTTGGCAAGCCTCGGCCAACATTTGGAGCATTGATGAGGGACTGGCAGTTTCAGCTAATATGTACATAAAGTTATGGGCCCACTCCAAGGGTTCAAATTACCCTTTCTATCTACGTGGATAGATTTCAATAATGTGCGCAAGGGGAGTGGCATTAAGTTTTCGCACTAAGTTTTTTTTTAGTCACCTCCCCTTGCATCTTTTAATTTCTTATTCCAGCCAATAACACAAGATTATATCTAAAGACATGAAATGATACTGGTACTTAGGCATTCTATTAAATACCAAGTTCAACATGACCTATTCCTTAACAGCCTTATTAACATCTAAAAGTACAAAGTAGCCTTGGTTTAACTTCAGGAAATTACAACTATCCTATTAGCATAGCTGTTACTTTCAGAGAAATTAAACTCACCCATAATTATTTCTTGCCCTTGCTCTGCTGTTATTTTTTAATATCTTTCTTTCAATTATTTATTTTGCCTCGATAGTCCATGGAATTTCTCAATAATTCATTTATTTCCCTCATGATAAACAACTCCACTGAAGATGATTCAGCTTCTGTACATTTGATTTCAATGCATTTTTTGATTACTATCAGATCTTTTCATTGCAGAAGCTTCACTCTCCATAATCTTCATTCTATCCCCTTTCCAACCCAGTGACCTTGTCATTCCTCACTGCTCCATCAGACTTCTGCCCAAAGGCAAGTTTTTGGCTTACTTTCTGTCCCATGTATCATGGTTAAATAGCTCTACAGTTCTTACAACTTTGCAAAATTCTTGGAGTCTGATTTTAACTCTACATAATTGAATGAATTTTAAGTGAATTTAAATTTGACCTTTTAACCCTGCCCTTCACCCACAGGTGTTGCTTTGATGCGCTGACCATTTACAGCATTTCCCCTTTTTACTTCAGATTTCCAGTATCTGCTATAATTTATTTTTGAATCGCATACTTAAGTTAACCACACCCTCACTGCAGACTCAAGACCTTGCAATGTTTATTACCCCTCTCCTGTCAAAGGGCTCCTCCTTCTCCTTCCTATCTTCATGCCAATATTAGGACCAGGATAACTCTTGTCATTTTTCACCAATTTAAACCCATTCAGGATAATATTAGAATCACTAGTTAAGATTTTAATATGTTATCTTGATGATAAAAATTTAATAAAACCTGACTAACTAATACTGTTGAACTGAAATTGGTAGAAAATAAATTTCTGTGTTAAATAACTTGAATTTTGGAGGTGGAATTGATAAATTTGGGCTTTTTACATGGCACTTAATGTAGCAGAGATGCCCATTTGAAATCTGGACTCAGGAAATGGGATCATCAGATTCTTCTGCCCAATGATCTTGGGCTGAAGAACGAACCCTAACTCTAACCCTATCTTCCCAGAATCTCTACTCTATGCTGCTGGTGTGGAAGGGCCTGCATCACTGAGGAAAAATTCATAAGATTGACACTTTGAGATCTAGCTTCCATTTTAGACACAATCAGACCAATTTTAACCCAGTAGGAATGGAAGGCAGGAGTTTAAAATCGATGTACCAAGCCACAGGGCCTGGCACCATCCTAGAATGTTGAAACAGGAGTCTTATTGTGATAATAAAATTGAAGTATTATGAAGCACATGGGACCCAAATCATATTTAGTGCAAGAGATGTTAGGGAAGGGAATGCTGCATTTGTCAGTGACATACAGATACATTTAAAATTTTTAAAAAATAAAAGTGAACCTCCTTTTTCATGATGCATGTTTCACCCAGTGATGCAAATGAAGAGATTGCAATAAATTGATTCAATAGTCGGCGAGGCAAACAAGAGTACTTGTTCACTCTTGTCAAGAATAAACTGCTGCCCCAAAGTTAAGACACCATCTTCCATTATCCATCTCCCTTTACCCCCAACCCAGTTTACTTCACTCTATATTTTGGATATTCAAATAAAAAAAACATTGTCAACTGAAGTAAGCAATTTAATTTTGGATTGTCATTACCTTTTCAAAGATAGTGTGCAATTAATTAAGACCTATAAAATGCTTTACATTCAGATTGTAAAAATAACATTTTGTTTCAAATTACCTTAAGTAATTGCAGGTTTCTTTTTAGACTTCATTGCCAAATTATCTTCCAATAGTTTGAACTTTAAAAGAAGGACATCAAACTCTTTTTAAAAGGGAAATAAAACTGAAAACTGCATCTAACCCATTTTAATTACTGAATGATGTTAACCTATAATGAACTGTATGTATATATCTTTTAATGTGCGATGACCCATATGATGATGAATAGGTAAGTAGGCTAGCAATAAAAATGAGAAAAGTGTGTGCAGTTTACAAACCTCAATCATCATTTGCATTTATTCAATTATTCCAGCTCAAAGACATATTTGAAGTGTCGCAAATGACTTTAAGATGTTGAATCACTTGCTTTGACATTAAATCTGAGTTTAGAGAGTGTTAATTTTTCTTTCACTCTTGAGTCAAATCATACTTCTCCACTCAAAAACTTTGTTTCTCAATTTTGTAATTATAGAGATGAAGTCAGTCACATTTCACTTGGGCATTTGGACTTTGGGAGCTCAACTATTCTTTTGTGTCATATTTCCTTCTTTCTGTTTGTTTAAGTTCAAAGTATCTCCATTTCCAGTTCCTTGGCCCTAGCCCCTAAATCCTCCTTCTGGTTTGCTTTTTGTAACAAAGTACTTAATCTGTTCATCCATCTTTCTCTGCAGTGAAGGTGTGCCAGATCTTATTGTGAACAACCCATTGGCTCAAATCTTTTGATCTGGGTAAGAATTGCTATTTACAATCCAGATTAGATAAAAACTTGCACCCCTAACTATGGAGGAGTATTCCAGACGAAGCCCCTAGGGCCAAATACCATCTCAGCCAAAGCAGCATAATCAAGTTCAGGAATCCATGAAGGAGACACTAGAGGGTATCAGCATTGAAACCACACTGAACCACCTTTTCTTCACAGTAACTTCCATATATTACGGGTGGCACAATAGCATTGTGATTCACACTGCTGCGTTATAGCACCAGGAACTCAGGTTTGATTCCAGCCTTGAGTGACTGTCTGTGTCGTGTTTGTGCATACTCCCTGTGACTGCATGGGTTTCCACTGGGTGCTCTGGTTTCCTCCCAAAATGTGGAGGTGAATTGGCCATGCTAAATTGCCCATATTGCCCAGAAATGTGTAGGCAAGGTGGATCAGCCATGGTAAATGTTGGGTTTCGGAGATTCGGTGGGCAGTGAGGTTAGGTTGAATGCTGTTTGGAAGGTCAGTGCACACTCATTGGGTTAAATGTCTTCCATCTGCACTGTAGGGATTTTATGATTCTGTTCTGTGGTTTAAAGGCACAAAGCCATCTTGATTGATGTGGAGAAAAGCAAATGCATCAGGCAGGAAGATAGAGGGATAGCCTTCCAGGAGCATGGAATGGTAGGGTGCCGGGTTGGTAGAGTGATAGGGTGCCAGATGAATGGGATAGAATGGCAACTGTGTGAGTGAGGACTCAGGATAGTTTGAAGGTTGCTTTGTTAGATTTGGTTGGGAGTGAGTAAAAGTTGCATGAGAGGGAATAGGGTGTTCGGATCCATGGACTGTCAGGGTTCAGATGGAATGTGTTGGTGGGGTGAGAGTTGAGTCATTAGCTGGGATCAGTTGGGTAGTATTCAGAAGTGTGATAGGGATGTTGGCTTCAGTGAAGGAGGGTGTGGTGGAATCAGGTCAGTTGTGGGGATAGGTCAGGGCCTGCTGCATTGAGAATGAATTTGGGGGAGAATGAAGGAAGAGGTTTTTGGGTATGAGTCGGAGTTCAGAGGAGGGAGCTAGAGTGTGCTTTTGGGTGATTCTGAGGGGTTTTGAGAGTTGAGGGGTGTTTGAGAGTCCTTGGGGCTGCAATATGGTGGGAGGTCAGTGGTGATTTGCATGGGTTGGCAGGGCGATTGATTTATAAATAGCTAGGTATTAGAGTGGCTTTGCATTCTCCAACTTTTCCTTGGTAACTATTCAAATAAGTGAGTTGGAACCATTCACAATCTCTCACTCCAACTCAGAGTGAGAGATATTTTCAGAATGTACCTAATGTAGGTTAGTTACTTCCTTTACTCTTTCATGGAGAGAAGGTGGTGCTGGCCAGGCTGGCATTTATTGCAATTCTCTAGTCATATGTAGGCCAGACCAGGTAAGGATGGAAATTTCCTTCCCTGAAGGACATGAGTGAACCAGTTACTTGCCAGAACTGCCTGAGTTATTTTCATAAAATAGGCTACTTCTGGATTCCTATGTGGTGCTAATGTGCAACTTTGGTTAACACTTTAGCAACAAATCTCTCCTTATCAGAAGACCAGACCATTAGCTCCATTTCTGTGGGAGCGCTGAACGGCAAATTATTTTCAATGGATCAATCAAATCATATAGTATCCTCAATAGGATACTTCTCACGTTCTGCATGAACAAGGCAAGAAACTGTGCTAAAGAGTTCCAAAGAAAAGTCATTAGACTTATACTGTTAACTTTTGGCAGAATCTAACAGGGGCCTGAACAATGTGGACTATAATGAGATATGTGGCAGAATCATATGGGAATTCCAGCCAGTTGAATCTTGACATGAGGAGTATTTCAATGCATCCTTTATGCTTTTCACAAGTGGCAAGATGAGTTTTGCATTAAGCATCAGCATGTCGTCAATTAAGGAGCATGATAACTTGCTAAACATCTTATTAAGGCACATTAATAATTAGCATCCTATCTTGCCAAACATGCCAAACAAGGTAGATTTCGAGAAACCTTAACATGGAAGTTAAAGTGGGTACCTGATGACTTCAGCCTGCCACTTGTTGTGAAAGATCTCCATGTTGGACACTGGGTACCAATGTCTCAGGGCATGCTCCATGTGCCAGCCTTATGCACATCTCCAAACCACTTACAGAATACCTCTGCACTTGAGTGCTGTACCTTGGACTACACCAGTTTTTATTGTTGCAATGCTGCAATGAAGACACTGTGCACAATCCCAGCTCATAACGCTAAAAATCTCACAACACCAGACTTCGTCCAACAGGTTTATTCGTAAGCACTAGCTTTCAGAGTGCTGCTCTTTCATCAGTTGATTGTGGATTATAAGATCATATGACACAGGATTTATAGCAAAAGATCACAGTGTGATGCCATTGTAATTATATATTATTATTATGAGCCTGGTACCTCTGGCTGAGGGGGAAAATCACAAAAAGTCAAGGTAATGCAGGGATGCTGTGAGTATACAAATTAGCTCAGAATACATGTGTGCTTTGACAAAAGAGATAGGCACAAAGACGCAATTTATGAGCTAGAGGTGCCGGTGTTGGATTGGGGTGGATAAAGTTAAAATCACACAACAGCAGATTATAGTCCAACAGGTTTATTCAGAAGCACTACCTTGTGGAGCGCTGCTCCTTCATCAGGTGGTTGTGGATTATAAGATCATATGACATAGAATTTACAGCAAAAGATTGAATCTGCTGTTGTGTGATTTTAACTTTGTCCACCCCAATCCAACATCGGCACCTCCAGCTCAGAAGCTGCATCTTTGGGCCTATCTCTCGTCAAAGCACATATGTATTCTGAGCTAATTTGTATACTCACAGCATCCCTGCATTATCTTTACTTTTTGTGATTTTCCCCCTCAGCCAGAGGTACCAGGCTCATAATACTGCTGTCTTGTCTTGCCGTTTAGCGTGGACATAAAGGCAAGAAGCTTTCATGGTTGACTTCAGGCCTCAGTCAAGTCAAAGATCAGTAACAGTCAGAGTAATAAGAATTGAAGAGTCAACTATTAGGTAGCCCACCAACTCTCTTAACTCTTGCTGCTCTATTGGGAGCTATTTTGCCCCTGAAGTTAGAGAGAGAGTCAAGTATTGAGGAAAATGAAAGTGAATGCTGCAGCTTTTACTTTTGCTTCAAGTGATGACAGACTCTGAGAGAATGAGATGGTAGTGTAGAGGGTGCACAGAGTCATTAATATTGGGTGTTGGATGTTGGAGTATTGACAGTGTGTCACAGCAGATGTTAACAGCAAAAGTGAGAGTGGTAAAGCATGAGTGTAAGTGGGAGGTGAGTACAGTAGCAGAGATAGAGTGAATGTGAGTAATTAGAGAGAAAATGTTGGCACTTAACCTGTCAGCAGAGAAGGACATTGATATTTATGCATTGCTAGGCATTGCTCTGGTTGGCGAAGAGTACTCCCCAACCAGGTTGGCATAGTCTGATGTCTTTGTGTCTTCTGCTGGTCCTGAGGGAAGCAGATGTCCAATCTATGCACCACCCCATCTAACAACACCTCTAGTTCTGTGCAAGGAAGCTCCATCCTAATGATGTTTATTCAGGTGCACAATTAACTTTTTTAAAATGATGCCAGCGCACAGATGCCAATGAATTCCAGCATGTCCTGGCAGTGGCAAATTGGTCTAGGAATGGCATGTGCTAAGATAGGGATAGAATCCGATGAGCAAAGCACTACAGATGGCAATGACATTACTTAACAAGCAGAGGTTGAAAAGATACAGTAGGAAATCTCATGATGTCTTGCAGCAATCAACAATCCTGACACAAACTGCATTTAAACAAAAAAGATGAGACTCAGTCCTCTATTCGTCCCTGCACAGATGCTACAGATCTACTGAACTTTTCCAGCATGTTCTGCTTTTTATTAAATAACTATATATCTCCTTAATCAAACAGATGGAAGATTGTTAATGAGAAACACAGAATACATCATTTAACAATCATCTGGATGAATACTTAAAATGCCAGGGCATATTAGACATTGGACTTAGTGCAGGTAAATAGGATTATTGCACTTTGATGTTTGTTTGTCGGCACAGACATGGTAGGTCTGTATTTATGCTATATGATTCTATGGCTCTACAATGTGAGGCAGGAAAAATAAATTTGAATATGAAAATGGATGCTGAAAGCAAAGAGCAGGAATGAAACATTGAGTTAAGAAAGTAGAATAAATGTGACAGAAAAAGTGGATGAGTACAATGTATTCATGTTGGCTTTTACAAAGTACATTTGGTAAAGAGCCACATAAAATACTTCTTCAGAAAATTGAACTCTAAAAGGTTAAAGTGAGATTAGCAGCATGAAAGTAAGCAGAAGCAGAAAGCAGAAAGTAAATGTGACACTTCTTTTTTACAATGGGTAGAGTTATGGAGTGACGACCTGAGCTCAGTGTTCGGGCCAATATTATATTTTTTAAAATAATGTAATATTAATGAACTGGACTTGGCTATATAAGTCACAATTTCAAAGCTTGCTGATGACAGGCAACTGGGGAGTATAATAATTAGTTAGGATTGTAACAGACTTCAGGAGAACATAAACAGACTGGTGAAAAGGGTGGACACATGGCAAATTAAATTTAACATAGAAAAGTGTGAAGTGATTCATTATGATAGGAACAACAACAATAATTTGCCTTTAAGGAGAAAAACATCCCAAAATGCTTCACATGAGCATCATAATGCAAAATCTGATACTGAACCACTGAATAACAGCTTAGCAGGTTATGAGAAATGTCTTAAAGAAAGAAAGAAAAGGAGAGAGGCAGGACAGTTTAGTAGGGACACTTTCAAAGCTTGGGATCACTGCAGCATATACATCAAAGGTGGCTCGAGAGCCTAGAAAAGTTTGTAGGACATAGAGCTAAAGAAAATTACATCAATAGAGAAGCCTTGAATGCATTGAAAATAAGGGGAAAAATTTAAAGTTGAGGAATTGCATAACCAGGCATTCAGCAAGAACAATGGTGATATGTGAACTGTATTGGTGTGAGTTAAATCTAGGCAAACAGGGTTCTTGATGACCTCCTGTTCATGAAAGATAGAACTAGAGGCTGAACAGGATTTCATTGGAGTAGTCAGGCCTAGGTATGGCTGAGTTTTTTGGCACCAAATGAATAGTGGCAGGGGTGGAGGTCAGTGATGTTAGAGGGATAAAAATAGATGTTACGAATATGTCATTTTGAGGTCAAATACAACACCAAAGTTGAGGACAGCATCATTTAGTTGCAGGCTATTGTCATGGAAATGGATGAAGTCAATGATTAGGGAACAGAGTTTGAAATGGGTTCTGGAGGCAATAACCTTGTCTCACCAGTATGTATTTGGAGGATAATTCTGCACATCCAACTATCAGGACAATCAACGTGACAACTGAAAATGAAAGGCTAATGAACAATGATAAAGCGCAGTTGACTGCCATGGTCAAACATATAGAAACAGTTTTTGAGTGATCTCCCTAAGGGCAGCTCGTGGATGAGAAATAGGAGGGCCAGTGTAACAAACAATAGGAGACACTGTAGTGACTAAAGTGCACAAATTTAAAGTGGAACAGAGCACAGTGGCTCACAGCATCAGACACCCACATTCAATTCCCGCCTCAGGCAACTATTATGTGGAGTTTGCACATTCCTCCCATGTCTGCGTGGGTTTTCTCCAACAATCCAAAGATTGCAGGTCAGGTGAATTGGCCATGCTAAGTTTCCCATAGTGTTAAGTGCATTAGTCAAGGGTAAATGTAGGGATCTGGGTGGGTTATCCTTTAGAGGATGAGAGTGGACTTGTTGTGCCAAATGGCCTGTTTCCATACTGTAGGGAATCTAATCAAAACATATTTCATGTAGCAACAATGTGAGTACTGTTGAATGAAAGAAATGCTGTAAAAGCTTTTTGTCTTGTGCTCATTAGAACAGATGCAGGACTACCAAATTTGAAAGAAAGCAACCTGTGAAAAGAGTGTGAAACTTTGACTTGTTGAGGCACCACTGTAGAGGTTGCATGAGGGTGCTATTGTCGCAGAGGTGCCAGGTACCTAAACCGTACGGAAAAAGTGAGGACTGCAGATGCTGGAGATTAGAGTCGAGAGTGTGGTGCTGGAAAAGCACAGCAGGTCAGGCAGCATCCGAGGAGCAGGTGAATTGAAGTTTCAAGGCAAAAACCGTTCATCAGGAATGGTACATAAATTGAATGGATCATATCAAACAGCACATCCGTTCAATTATTCACAATAGGCAAAGTACTGATCATCCTCAAGCTGTCTGTGCTTGCAATACTCAGAACACAATGTCTAACACTAAATTTAATTCTGTAGTGGGACAACACTTGTTGAGCAATCATGAGTGTGCTACGAATTACATAAACAACCAATTAAAGGTATTACTCCAACACTCTTCCACCCATCCCCTTTACACTCGCTAAAAGGTGCATATATTTGTATGTCTCTTCTTTGCAGACAAAAGAAACATGTTCAGACATAGCATTATTTTGAATTAAACAAAGTTACCAAAACAATTATTACCTAGTGCATTCTCCATAGCATTGTGGCACAATTCTAAGGTCAAGAATGCACTGAAGGAAAGGAAAATGAAAAACAATTCCAGTAACAACATTCAAAAGATTGCAGAACAGAAACTTGAAAAATAAAATTTTATGCATTTGATGAACAAAGAGCAGAGAAGTAGAACAATTTGGACAGTTAATTCAGTTAACTGTCATAGGTGTAGTGGGCCAAAAAGTTCCTTCTATATTGCATTATTTTGAACTTGCTAAATTAAAAATGTTTGAATTGATCATTTTATTTTATTGCAAATGGTGTGAATACATAGTTCTATCTTGTGAGTTTAACAAGTCAAAGGAATGATGCTCCACACTTGTAATGCTCAATTTTCAGTACCAAGGAGGTTATTTGGCAGTAAATAAAGCACGTCACACTATTACAATACTACTTAGGCTGGAATGGACAATGCTTGATGTGGAGTTTTGTTCCACAGAAATGATGTCAGTGTGGGAACCTCACTGGGAACCTTGCTGGGAAATGTATGTGGATAACCATGCCCCATTGCTGCATAAATAATTACCAAAATGTGCAAAATCTCAGTTAAAGCAGCAAGGTGATCAATTTATCTGATTGATTGGTGTTTGGGATGAATGGAATTAATATTAGGTTTCATAATTTACAGAAAATAACTATTTATTGCAAACGCATTTAAATTTAACCAATGGTAAAGAAAAAAAATTAATAATCTGATACTCTGCAAATTAGCCGACACTCATTTAAAACCCAAATGTACATACACACATCATTCCGAAATAAAACAGACATACAGACATAGTTTGACCCAAACATAATTAGTGAAATAAGTTTAGGCAGGGAAAACCCAGATTTTGAAGCTTTAAAGCTCAGATCACAATATTGGATTAAATTGTCTCTCTCAGTTCATTTTGATTTCAATAATGTTGACATGCTGTTCTCTGTAGAGCAATAGTTATTTTTCACTTCAAATTGTTAATCCAGACAACCATGTCTGTTGTTGTTAGAATTCCTTCTTTTAGGCTTTCTTGGTTTTCATCTTTGCACTTACACCTCAGGAGAATGAGAAACAATTGTCAATTTGCTGGCTCTGCACCCAAAGATTTATATAAAATTCTTGCTTGACAGATCTGAGGGCTGTTGTCAGGCAGTATTTTTCTTTAACACTTAGTGCCAATAAATCCCTAGTAATATATAAATCTTTATAAGAAACTCACGGAGTAGCAACATCCTTTAAACCAGTGGGGTTAGAATCGTGTTATAACCAACACATGCTTTAAATGTTTGCACTTCAGTCAATAATATTACAGCGAATTCACATTAATAAACTTCACATTACAGCAAAATGACCTGTACTATAGTGTTTGCCATTGCTTTCTGCAGGATTGTTGACCAGGAGATTTTCCTGCTCTTATCACCTGTACTCAGGGTGTCTTACAAGGATTTACATCTTGTTAGTAATTGATTTGCCATATTATAGACATATCCTCCATGACCAAAAGACTCGAATCAGCAGCACCACCACAATGCCACAGGACCTTTTGACAACAAGGCAGTAGTGTTTTGACCGTACCACCAGAGATAAATCTGCTATTATTTCTCAAATTATCATCATGGGATCTTATTTATCCATGTGGGAAGTCAGTCAAGGATCCATTTTAATCTTTAAACTGAAGGCCAACACCTCTGGCCACATGACATTCCCTCAGTACTGCATCAGCCTTGATATTTTTGCTTGGGTCCTGGCATGAGATTTGAAGCTGAAACCTTGTGACTCAGCGGCAAGAGTTCTACCAGCTGAGACACAGTGGCAGCTGGTACTGTATTAGCATGACAGCCGCTTAGAGCTCTGCTAAACCTGTTTCCTGCGGTGTTCTGTACCTCTGACCTGCCAGTTTTGGATGAGTCTCTCCCAATTTCAGCTGACTGTGTTGGATGATCAAAATATACTTACTAGCATGAAAGAAAACTTTTTAGGGATTTTTAATAATTTCTCCAGGGACTTGGATGGATATGCAGACAAGCAGTAGAAAGATGGCTTATTTTAGTGCAATTTGGAATGAGGAACATCCTTGTGGATAACAAAGGAAACCAACTTTTAGTATAAATCACCCCGAGTCCTGGCTTTGGAATAAAAGGACTTTGATTGATCTAAACTCCAAAAGACAAAGGAGGTGGAATCTAAAAAAGCATGTTGCCAAGTTAACAGGCTGCGTCTACACTATTAGGAGATTCAAAAGCTGGTTCTAAATGAATACATTTGTGATGCTGAGAAGTAAAAACAAAACACAAGTTTAATCCATCTGGCAGGAGAGGATTATAAAAATACCTTTAAACATCATGTCAGAAAAATTGAATTGTATCCCATCCTGGTTGTATTGGTGAGTTATCTTGCCTGATCTTTATCATACAAACATTTACTTTTGTTATTATACTTTTAGTGAAACGCAACTAATGGAAATGTTCCAGTGAAATTTGATCCCTGTTTACTGCAGTTATTTTTAGATTGTATCTTATTTATTTTCACTAAGCTCCCATTTGCCTCTGTGCCTGAATACAAAGATCTAATGTCAAAACAGCATTTTTTTTTCCTCTGTGGTCCATTTCATGTTAAGCAGTCAGTTATAATGGCTGATACTTAATGTATTCATAATGCTGACAGTCTACTGTTATCAGCTGTAACCAGGGCTTTAGGTGCATAGATCATCTGAACACAAAAATGAGCTGTTTCCTACTTTGCATGTAAGCGCCATCTAGTGTTTACTGATGGCAGGCATGACATGAATATTGTCAAAGCAAAAATTTTATTTTCGTATAGGTCCAGTAATGCTTAACACTGTGACAAGCCCAAGTTCACAAATATGACATGGTAACTTGTCTATAGAAGGGAGGAGAAAGTGAGGACTGCAGATGCTGGAGATCAGAGCTGAAAATGTGTTGCTGGAAAAGCGCAGCAGGTCAGGCAGCATCCAAGGAGCAGGAGAATCGACGTTTCAGGCATGAGCCCTTCTTCAGGAAGGGAGGTAAATCAGGCTGTGGAAACTATTTACATATTTCCCTCTTGTTTGTCACAGGGAAAATCCTGACAATAATTGTCCTGAATCATCTAATTCCTGTGACTGGGGAAATCCTCCCAGATATAGTGTGTGGCTTCCAGATGGACACCCGACATGAGCTTTTATATCAGACACATCCTAGAAAAGTGTCAAGAACAACAGCAGGAACTCTTCCTAGTGGTAGTGTCTGTGTGTAGGTAATGGAAGTGGCAGAAGATGATACGATGAATCTGGAGGTTTGTGGAGTGGAAGGTGAGGACCAGGGAGTAGTGATTCTGAAAGAATTAATGCTGCAGTTGCATTAAGCTCCATGAAATTTCATGCTTGCTCAGTCTTTGGATGAAGACAGTGAATTCCATCAGAGTTTCATTGAGGCAGACATATACTGTGCAGCTTCTCAAGAGTCCTGAAATTCATATTGTTACATTTATTGCAATAACCACTTTATTAAATCAGAACAGTGTCTTCTCTGTAAAAATTCTACATAATATCACCTTGACCACTGAATATTAGACAGGCCCCAGAGAACTATATAGGAAACAAGATTCGTGTGGCACGGTGGTTCAGTGGTTAGCACTGCTACCACACAGTACCAGGCACCTAGGTTCAATTCCAGCTTAGGCAACTGTCTGTGTGGAGTTTGCACATTCTCCCCGTGCCTGTGTGGGTTTCCTTCCATAATCCAAAAATGTGCAAGCCAGGTGAATTGGCCAAGCCAAAAATGGTCCATACTGTTAGGTGCATTAGTTAGGGGTAAATATAGGGTGGGGTGGTGTGGACTTGTTGGGCTGAAGGGCCTGTTTCCATACTGTAGAATATCTAATCTAGTGGCAACAGTCTATGTAAAATAGTTTTTATTCTGAACCATATTTTGGTTCAGGTGGAAAATACCATGAGGTAATGCCACACTCCTGAGATGGGACTGTTTCAATAAGAAGACTATTGAACAATGACTGGTGACCTTCTTAAAGTAAGCTTGATACATCTTCAGACAAACCTCCAACAAAATCAGCTTTAATGGACTGGTTACTGTGTCCAAGTGGTTGAATGAATCTCCCATGCCTGGTCTTGTTTCTTTTAAAGCATTCAGCTGGCCAACATTCCAGAGGAGGACAAAGAAAATACTACAAAGATACTCTGAAGCTCACCTTGAAGTACAGTAGCATTAATATTAATGACTGTGAGAAATTTACAATTAATTCTTCAAAATGGCAACAGCCTGTCCATCAAGCAGCATCGAATTTTGTGTCACAGCATCTTAAAGATAAGGCAGGGTAACAATAGAGAAGGAAAGTAAAAGAAGAAAATTGTGCAGTTTGGAAGCTGATGAAACTGCCACCCCATGAGATGGCAAATGGGAGCTTGGTGAAAATAAATCAGATACAATCTAAAAATAACTGCAGTAAACAGGGATCAAATTTCACTGGAACATTTCCATCAGTTGTGTTTCACTAAAAATATATCCACAGACCTAATCAGTCCATGAGAGACCATGGCAGAAATCCTGAGCAGACACCATCCTCAAATTGAAAGACAATTGATGATAGCTTCTGCAATTTCCAATGCTAGTCTATTTTATCAATAACTGTTTGACATGATTCCATCTTCAAGTGTGAAAACCTGTCTATATGTTGAATGTGGGTTTATCTGTCTTTTTTCTTGTCCCTCAGTATTCCTTCTTGTTACAACATCTATCTACAGCCCTCTGAGATCTATTCAGAATGTGTGTTTCAGCATATCATTGAATGAAGTGGCATCTTTCTGACAGAGCTATTTGTTCTAAGGAGTGATTTAGCAAAGCTGATGAAACTGTCTATAACGGCATGATGGAACTTGCATTGTTATAAAGACTTTTCAGTCCCATGCCACATGTTCATTTAAGGCTCCACTACTGATTCATTCAGGAAGATTACATTCATTGGTGTAATATTTGCAGTTGCATTATTATTTGTATAAATATATGTGGGGGTCCCACAGACTTTGCATTTGCTATACGTATGCTCACATCCCAAATCATTATTTTAGTTGATCAATTAGGTTGAGGTCACTATAAAACAAAACTCATACTCCTGCTTGGTTTGATTCATTATTAGCCATTATTGTCATTTCCTTCAATATCACTATTCCACAGCCAGTACGAGACAGATTGTGTTACTTGTGGGCATCCAGACCAGAGTAATCTTTTGCACCACTGCATCAATTCAAAGGGAAAAACATTGTCACGTTTATATCCTTATGAATTAACACTCCTGTAAAATGTCTTGCTGCTGCTAAGAAGGTTTCAACAACATTTAATACCTGAACCACAGGACTCCTTGAGATCTTTCCAAGGAGTTCTGACCTGAAAGCTAGTCAGAAATTTGCCCCTGCATCTAACAAATGATTGACTCCAAATATGATGCTAAATCCATTCAGCCCATTGGATCTCCTCATCAATTTGATCATGGATGATATGTCTCTTAACCCCATTCTCCTGCATTCTCCCCATAACACATTGAGAATAACCTCCATTGTGTTGTGTGGCACAATCAGCATGCTAAATGGGACAGCCTTCGAACAGATCAAGCAACTGAAATCTGGGCATCTATGAGGCACTGTGGCCCATTAACAGCAACAGAATTGTACTTTCACACAATTTGTAACCTCATGGCCTGGCATATCCCTCACTCAACCAATACCTTCAGCCAGGGAATCAACCCTGGTTCAATGGGGAATGCAGAAGGGTATGCCAGGAACAGCACCAGGCATACCTGAAAATGAGATGTCAACCTGGTGAAGCAGCCAAACAGGACTACTTGCATGCCAAGCATATGGAGCATGTGATAGACACAACCAAAGAATCCCACAACCAAACAATCAGACATCAGCTCTGCAATCCTGCCACCTCCAGTTATGAAAGGTGAAGGATGATTGAATAACTTTCTGGAGGAAGAGACTCCACAAATATCCCCATCCTCAATGATGGAAGAGCCCAGCACATCAGTGCAAAATATAAGGCTGAAGCTTTTGCAGCAATGTTCAGCGAACTGGATGATCCATCTTGGCCTCCTCCAGTGGTCCTCAGCATTATAGATACCAGTTTTCAGCTCACTCAATTCACTCCACGTAATAACATGAAACAGTTGGAGACATTAGATCCTGCAAAGGCTATGGCCCCTGATAACATTCTGGCAATCACATTCCCCAGTACTTGCCATTGTCCTATCCAAGCTTTTCCAGTACTGTTAAAAATCTGACAGCTGTCTGACAATTTGGAAAATTGCCCAGGCATGTCCTGTACATAAAAAGTAGGACAAATCCAACCTGGCCAATTAACACCCATCTATTCATGATCATCAGTAAAGTGATGGAAGGTGTCATCAACAGTACTATCAGGCAGACCCTGCTCAGCAATAACCTGCACAGTGATGCCCAGTTTAGGTTCTGCCAGGGCCACTCAGCTCCTGACCTTATTACAACTTTGGTTCAAATACAGACAAAAGAACTGAAATCCAGAGGAGAAGTGAGAGTGACCACCCTTGACATCAAGATTCCATTTGACCAAGTGTGGCATCAAGGAGCCCTAACAAAACTGGAATCAATGGGCATCAGGAGGAAATCTCTCCAGTGGTTAGAGACATACTTGACACATCTGAAGATGGTTGTGATTGTTGTAGGTCAGTCATGCCAACTCCAAGACATTACTGCAGGAGTTCCTCAGGGTGACATCCTAGGCCCAACCATCTTCAGTTGCTTCATCAATGACGTTCCCTCCAACATAAATTCAGAAGTATATATGTTTGCCGATGATTGCACAATCTTCGCACTTTTTGTAATTCGTCAGATACTGAAGCAGTCCACGTCCAAAGCAACAAGATCTGAAAAATATCCAGGCTTGGGCTGACAAGTGACAAGTAACATTCATGCCACACAAATGCGAGGCTATGACCATCACCAATAAGAAACAATCTAATATCTGCCCCTTGACAGTCAATGGTGTTACCTGCACTGAATCCTCCACTATCAACATTCTAGGGGTTATCATTAACCAAAAGCTCAACCAGACTCACCACATAAACACACTGGCTAAAAGAACAGGTCAGAGTCCAGGAATACTGTGGTGAGTAACTCACTCTGAAAGCCTGTCCACCATCTCCAAGACACAAGGCAGAAGTATGATGGAATACTCTCCATTTGCCTGGATGAGTGCAACTCCAACAAAACTCAAGAAGCTTAATACCATCTAAGACAAAGTAGCTCACTTGATTGACAACACATTCATAAGCATCCATTCCCTTCACCACTGACACTCGGAGGCAGTAGTGTGTACTATCTACAAGATACACTGCAGAAATTCACCAAGGAATCACAGGTAGCAAGTTCCAAACCCATGACTACTTCTATCTAGAAAGACAAGAGCAGTAGATATATGGGAACACCACTACCTTCAAGTTCTGTTCCAAGCCACTCACCATCATGATTTGGGAATATATCATCATTCCTTCATTGTGACTGGGTCCCTCCCTAATGACATTGTGGGTCAACCCACAGCAGGAGGACAGCATCGGTTCAAAAAGACAGCTTACCACCACCTTCTCAAGGGCAAATAGGCATAGGCAATAAAAATTGGCCAGCCAGTAACACCCACACCACAAATGAATTTTTAAAAGAACCCTTGACCCCTTACCAATCAAGAACTTATCTATCTCTGTCATAAATCACCCAATGACTTTGCCTCCAGTTTTCAGTGACAATGTGTTCCATAGATTGACCATCCTCTGACTGAAGAAGTTTCTCTTTATTTCAGTTCTAAAGGGTTGTCCTTTTACTCTGAGGCTGTGCTCTCGGATCCTAGTTTCTTCGACTAGTGGAAACCTCTTCTCCATGTCCACTTTATTCAGGCCTCTCAGTATTAGAACATAGACATAGAATATAGAACATTCCAGCACAGTACAGGCCCTTCGGCCCTTAATGTTACGCCGACCTGTCATACCAATCTGAAGCCCAATCTGAAGTCCATGTACGTCCATATGCTTGTCCAGTGACGACTTAGTTTCAATGAGATTCCACCCCTACCCCCATTTTTCTAACCTCCATCAGGTACAGACCCACAGTAGTCAACCACTTCTCACCTGACATGCCCTTCAAACCTGGAATCATTGTTGTGAACCTCATCTACACCTCATCCAAAGCCAGCACATCCTTCCTTAGATATGGTGCCAAAAACTGCTCCCAATATTCCCAATGCAGTCTGATTAGACACCTAATTAGCCTCGGCACTGCTCTTGTATTCTAGCTCCCTTGAATTGAATACAAACATTGCATCTGCTTTCCTAACTGCCAAGTGAATCTGCATATTAAAATTAAGAGAATCCTGAACTAGGAATTCTGCATCTCTTTGTGCTTCAGATTTCCAAAGCTCATCTACATTTAGAAAGCAGTTTATATGTCTACTTTTCCAAACTTAAGTGCACAACTGCATATTTTGCCACATTATTTTCCATCTGCCACTTCTTTGCCCATTCTCCTTGCCTGTCATTCTGCAGTCTCCATGCTTACTCAACACCACCTGCCTATCCGTCTAGCTTTGTGTCATCGACAAACTTTGCAACAATGCCCTCTGTTCCTTTGTCCAGATGATTAAAGTATAATGTAAATAATTGTGGTCCCAACAAGGACTCCTGTGCATCTTCACTGGTCACCAGCTGCCATTCTGAAAAAGACCCCTTTATCCCTACTCTCTGCCTTCTGCCAGTCAGGCAATCTTTTATCCATGCCAGTACCTTGCCCCCAACATCATGAGCTCTTATCTACTTTAGCAGCCTCCTGTAAGGCACTTTGTCAAAGGAGTTCAGGAATCCAAACAGATCAAAAGGATTCGATGATCCAATGACAACTACTGACTCTCCTTTGTCGAACTTGCTCATTACCTCCTCGAAGAATTCGAACCAATTTATGAAGCATAACCTCCCCTTGACAAAGCCATGCTGACTCTGCCCCATTTTAGCATTCATCTCCAAATCTCATCATTCATAAGGGACTCTAAAATCTTACCAACAGCTGGGGTCAGGCTAAATAGCCTATAGTTTCTCTGTTCTGCCTCCCTCTCTTCTTAAACAGGGGTGCTCAATTAGCAATTTTATGGTCCTCTGGGGCCCTCCCTGACTCCAACAATTCCTGAAAGCTCACCACCAATACCTGTATAATTTTCTCCTTTAAAACTGTAGAGTGTAGTCTATCTGGTCTGGATGATTTATCCAACATCAGAACTTTCAGCTTCCCTCTTACCTTCTCTCTGGTGATGGCCACTAAACCCACCTCTGCCTGATTCTATTGAAGTTCTATTACAGTACTGGTGTCTTCCACTGTGAAAGTTTATGCAAATTATTCAGTTCCTCTGCCATTATTACTTCTCCAGCTTCATTTTTTCAATGGCCTAATGTCTACTCTTGCCTATCTCTTACCTTTTAGATCTCTAAAAGAATTCATTTAAATGAGATTCACTACAGGGAGGAAACAGGCCCTTCGGTCCAACAAGTCCACACTGACTCTCTGAAGCAAAACCCACGCAGACCCATTTCCCTCTAACTAAAGCACCTAACACTATGGGCAGTTTAGAATGACCAATTCACCTGACCTGTATATCTTTGGACTGTGGGAGGAAACCCACGCAGACACGGGGAGAATGTGCAAACTCCACATAGACAGCCACCCAAGGCTGGAATCGAACCTGGGTCCCTGGTGCTGTGAGGCAGCAGTGCTAATGACTGAGCCACCCAAAGCACCACAATGGCCGGGAATCAAACCCGGGTCAATTGCTTGGAAGGGAGCTATGCTCACCACTATACCACCATCACCCTGTTATGTAACCTTCTTTTATATTGCTAGTTAGCTTACTCTCATGTTTCATGTTCTCATCCTTATTACTTATTTAGTTATCCTCTGCTGATTATTAAAGACGTCCCAATCCTTTAGCTTCCTACTAATCTTCACCACACATTGTATGTTTTTTTATTTTCTTTTATTCTGTCTCTGATTTCCCTTGTCAGCTATGGTTGCCTCATTCTCCTCTTAGAATGTTCCTTCTTTCTTGGGTTGATATTCTAAAATGACTTCCAAAGTCCACCATGATTCTTGTAATAGTGCTTTTCTTATATGCCTTTTGTATCTCCTGATTTATTTTCTTCCTCAAGTCCTGGCCACTGCTAGTAGGCCCTCACAAACTCCCATCAGAGTCCTTTTTCCTTTGTGGTGCCTAAATTCTGCCCTTACAGATTCTACACTTTCTGACATGATATGACTTTTTGCAATTGATTTACTTTCATTTTGTACAAGTAAGGCAACATTGCTCCCTTCGCTCATTTGTCTAATTTTACAACAAGATGTTTATACTTTGATATTTAGTTGTCACAGCCTTGATCCCCTTGCAGCTATGTTTCTGTGATACCTACAACATCATAACTGTCAATTTCAAACTACACTCATTTACCTTGTTTTGTATATTGTGAATACAACACTCTCAGTCTTAGAGTATAAGAGCAAGGAGGTAATTTTGGAGTTGCATAGAGCACTGGTTAGGCCACAGTATAGTACAGTTCTGGTCACCTCACTCCAGAAAGGATGTGATAACACTAGAGGAGTAAAAGAGGAGGTTCACAATGATGCTGCATAGGATAGATAAATTGAGCCATATTACGTCAGCTTGGGTTGTTTTTTTTTAGAGGAGAGACAAGATTGAGATGTATAAGATTATGAAGGATATGTACACAGTGAATATAGTGCAGCTGTTCCCTTGATTGAGTGGTCAATCACGAGGGGACATAGTTTTAGGTTAAGAGGTAGGAGATTCAAAGGGGATTTGAAAAAAAAAACTTTTTTTACTCAGAGGGTGATGGGAATCTGGAATGTACTGCCTGGGAAAGTAGTGGAGCTGGAAGCCTTACAACCCTTAAAATGTATTTGAATGAGCATTAGTTTATCATAATATTCAAAGAAACAAGAGTTGCAGGAAATTGGAATTATTGCACCTTTACTCATAAATATGTTGGTACAAGCTTGATGGACCAAAAGGCCTTTTCTGCAATAAATGATTCTATGACTCTATCTCTTGATATTCATTGGTATTGCCATTGTTAAATCTCCCATTATCAACATCCTAGGGTTACTGACCAAACAATAAACTGGTTTAGATAAATAGGGTGGCTACAAGAGCAGGTCAGAAGCTAGGAAATATATTGGGAATAATTCACTTCTTGGCTCGCCAAGTTCATCATCTACAAGGCACAAGTCAGGAGTGTAATGGAATACTTCCCAGTTGGCTGGATGAGTGCAGCTCCCACAACTCAGGAAGTTTTGCAACATCTAGGAAAATGCAACCCGCATAGTTGCCTCGACCTAAATAAAAAGGAAACCCACAGCAGGTTATTTTGCATCTTTTTTCAAAGAATGAATTATCACCAAATCACAGATTTCAACAATAAACGCACCACCCACCAGGGCAACAGTAACAAATTGAGGTGGGGGGGCAGGGAGGGGGTGCAGTGGGGAGCTGATGGAAAGAAAGTGGGGCTAACTTAAAATAGCACTGAAAGAGGAAACAATGCATTCCAGGCCCTGTGGTGCCCACCTTTTCTATTAGCATCTTTGGAGAAAACTATCCACATTTTGAGCATATGTAGTTAATCAGAATGAGGGATCTATTATGGTGATGTTGACAACTTAGGAACATTGGACTTTGGAGCAATGCTAGTTTTTGAGTACTTGAAATACAAATCCCTTTATGAATGTATAAGACAAAAGCTCTGAAATTCCCTCCCTAAAACCCAACTCCTCTCTACCTCAGGTGACGTGTGAATGGAGTTTACCAAGGTGTTAGATTTCATTTGAAGCATGATTAAGGCAGGCTACTGTATGTAGCTGAATAACTTAGTATTAGTCAATTAACTAAAATGCCTGTGACTATTGTATGTATAGAAGCTGTAATAAATGTCTGCTAAATCTGTCAGTGTCATTTTATCTATGCCTGCTCTTATGTTATGGGAACCAAGGTAGACATTGGCACATTAGGTACAAATACTCTGCTGGAAGCTTAGCTGAAAGCATGGTAACAGTTGAGGACAAAAACCTGAAATCTTTGGCTCAGAAGCAGGGATGCTACCAATTTCCCTTGTATTGGACTTACTCTTCTGAGGAAATAAGTTCCCCTAATACCTACCCTATTGTTTTTTTCATTCAGGTAAAACAACAATTATACACATACTGATGGAGTATAAGATCAGCAAATGCAACCTGTCTTTAGAATTTAATTTTTTTGTTCCCCAGTAATATTCTGGTGATTCTGCATTGCAGCCCTTCCAAACTCAATATATTCTTTTATGAGCTAAAATGCTGCACTAGCTAGTCCTGAGCAAAGAAGACCGTTAAAACCCATTACTGCTTGATATGATACTACAGATTCATTGTATCAGAGCTTTAGCCGAAGACAATTCTGCCAGATACTGCACCCCTTATACTCAAACCTAATCAAAGGAAATGTTAACATTTCTTCATAACATTTTAACCAATCCACTGGCTTTTAATGCTTTGTGTTCCTAGCCTCGTAAATCATTTAGTCCTTCCATGGTTCCGAGTTTTGTACCATTTATAAAATTCTTCAGTATATCTTCATTAGTTTCAGCATGTATTACCTAATGCCTTAAGCAGGACAAGTCCTGAAGAAATGCAGCCTCCTGTATTGTATGAGGATTGTAGAACCCCGGAGTAGCCTTGTAATTTTTTAAAAAATGTATTCACTTCTGAAACGCGAGTGTTGCTGGCTTGACAGCATTAATTGTCTGTCCCTAGTTGCCCTTCAGAAGCTATCTTCTTGAAACATGGTGAATGGTGGTGATATTCCCATGTATCTGTTGCTCTTGTCTTTCAAGATGACAATGCTCAAGGTTTTGGAAGGTATTGCTAAGGATCTTTGGTGAATTAATGCAGTGCATGTTATAAATAGTATCCACTGACTGGTGGAGGGAATGGATGCTTGAGGATATGTTGCTATTCATGCAGCTTGCTTTATACTGGATGGTGTCAACCTTCTTAAATATTGTTGAAACTGTACCCATCCAGGCATGTGAGGACTATTCCATCACACTCCTGACTTATTCGTTAAAGAGGCTGGACAGGATTTGGGGAGTCAGCAAGTAAGTTACTTGTTGCAGTATTTCTAGCCTCTAATCTGTTTTTGTAGCCATTGTATTTATATGGCAAGTCCAGTTGAGTTTCTGGTCAATGGTAAACCCAGGATGTTGGTAGTACGGAATTCAGTGATGGTAACACCATTGAATGTCAAGGTTAGATTGTCTCTTATTGGAGATGGTCATTAGCTGATATTTGTATGTCCAAACCTGCATATTGTCCAGACTTAGTTGTGTTTGAATATGTACTGCTTCATTATCTTAGGAGTCAGGAATATTGGGCGGAGCAGGTAATGGCTGTCTGATGGTGTTTTTTTTAAGTCGCGGTATAGTCCAGTTATTGTTTTTTTTAACGGCTAAAATTTAAAGATTTTTTTGAAGCGCTAGCGGACCCGGAAGCTGGTGTCGCGCTAGCTTACCTGGGAAGGTTTTTTTTCTTATAAAAGCGCGCAGGCGAGGAACCTGAGGCACTACAGGGGTAGAGCCTCCCACCCACCCTCCTCCTCTAAACTACTAATACGACCCGTTGTGATAAGCAGGTAATGCTGCATTTTGCTTGTTTGTTTCTTTAGATCTAGTTTTTAAAGTTTACCTTTTAGAGTGATGGCAGCGAAGGCAGTGCAATGTTCCTCTTGCAACATGTATGAGGTGAGAGAAGCCATTAGCGTCCCTCCTGATTACACTTGCAAGAAGTGCACCCATCTCCAGCTCCTCCAAGACTGTGTTAGGGAACTGGAGCTGGAGTTGGATGAACTGCGGAACATTCGGGAGGCAGAGGTGGTCATAGATCAGAGCTTTAGGGAAGTAGTTACTCCGAAGGATATAGAGAGATGGGTGATGGTGAGGGGGAGTGGGAGGAAGCAGCCAGTGCAGGGACCCCCTGCGGTCATTCCCCTCAAGAACAAGTATACCGTTTTGGATACTTGTGGGGGGGATGACTTACCAGGGGTAAGCAACGAGGTTCAAGCCTCTGGCACGGAGCCTGTCCCCGTTGCTCAGAAGGGAAGGGTGGTGAAAGGTAGAGCGATAGTTACTGGGGACTCAATAGTGAGGGGCACAGATAGGCAGTTTTGCGGGGGCGACAGAGACTCACGATTGGTATGTTGCCTCCCAGGTGCAAGGGTACGGGATGTCTCTGATCGTGTTTTCCGGGTCCTTAAGGGGGAGGGGGAGCAGCCCCAGATCGTGGTCCACGTTGGCACCAACGACATAGGTAGGAAGAGGGGTGAGGATGTTAGACAGGCTTTCAGGGAGCTAGGTTGGAAGCTCAGAGCTAGAACGAACAGAGTTGTTGTCCCTGGTTTGTTACCCGTGCCACGTGATAGAGAGTCGAGGAATAGGGAGAGAGAGGAGTTAAATGCGTGGCTACAGGGGTGGTGCAGGAGGGAGGGATTCCGGTATTTGGATAACTGGGGTTCTTTCTGGGGAAGGTGGGACCTCTATAAACAGGATGGTCTACACCTGAACCTGAGGGGCACCAGTATCCTTGGGGGGAGGTTATGCTAGTGCTCTTTGGGAGGGTTTAAACTAACTCTGCAGGGGCATGGGACCCTGGAGTGTAGCTTTAGGATGCAGGACCTTGAGTGTAGGGAGGTTAGGAACATGGCATCGATCTCGAAGGAGGGTGCCTGTAAACAGGAAGGTGGCTTGAAGTGTGTATATTTCAATGCCAGAAGTATAAGGAATAAGGTAGGTGAGCTTGCAGCATGGGTTGGCACCTGGGACTTCGATGTTGTGGCCATTACAGAGACGTGGGTAGAACAGGGACAGGAATGGATGTTGCAGGTTCCAGGGTTTAAATGTTTTAGTAGGGTCAGAGATGGGTGTAAAAGAGGGGGAGGAGTGGCATTGCTTGTCAAGGATAGTATTACAGCAGTAGAAAGGGTGATGGAGGAAGACTTGCCATCTGAGGTAGTTTGGGCGGAGGTTAGAAATAGGAAAGGTGAGGTCACCCTGTTAGGAGTTTTCTACAGGCCTCCTAATAGTCCGAGAGACGTAGAGGAAAGTATTGCGAGGATGATTCAGGAGAAGAGTGAAAGTAGCAGGGTGGTTGTTATGGGGGACTTTAACTTCCCAGATATTGACTGGGAAAGCTTTAGCTCGGTTCGTTAGATGGGTCAGTGTTTGTCCAATGTGTGCAGGAGGGTTTCCTGACACAATATGTAGACAGACCAACAAGAGGTGAGGCTATACTGGATTTGGTTCTAGGAAATGAACCAGGCCAGGTGTTAGACTTGGAGGTAGGTGAGCACTTCGGGGGCAGTGACCACAACTCGGTGACTTTTACTCTAGTGATGGAGAGGGATAAGTGTGCACTGCTGGGCAACAGTTATAGCTGGGGGCAGGGAAATTATGATGCGGTGAGGCATGACTTAGGATGCGTGGATTGGAAAAATAAGCTTCAAGGGAAGAACACAAATGATATGTGGAGATTGTTCAAGGAACAGCTAATGGGTGTCCTTGATAAGTATGTACCAGTCAGGCAGGGAGTAAAGGGCCTTGTGAGGGAGCCGTGGTTTAACAAGGAATTGGAATCCCTTGTGAAAGGGAAGAGGGCGGCCTATGTTAAGATGAGGCGTGAAGGTTCAGTTGGGGTGAATGAGAGTTATAAGGTAGCCAGGAAGGATCTAAAGAGCAGCGAGAAGGGGACATGAAAAGTCCTTAGTTGGTAGGATTAGGGAAAAACCAAAGGCTTTCTATAGGTATGTCAGGAATAAAAGGATGACTAGGGTAGGTATCGGTCCAGTCAAGGATAGTAGTGGGAAGTTGTGTGTGGAGGCGGAGGAGATTGGTGAGACACTAAATCAATATTTTTCGTCAGTATTCACTCAGGAACAGGACATTGTTGCCGATGTGAATACTGAGTCACAATTAATTAGAATGGACGGCTTTGAGGTATGTAGGGAAGAGGTGTTGGAAATTCTGGAAAGGATGAAAATAGATAAGTCCCCTGGGCCTGATTGCATTTATCCTAGGATCCTCTGGGAAGCTAGGGAGGAGATAGCGGAGCCATTGGCCTTGATTTTTATGTTGTCGTTGTCTACGGGAATAGTGCCAGAAGACTGGAGGATAGCGAATGTGGTCCCCTTATTCAAGAAGGGGAGCAGGGATAGCCCGAGTAACTATTGGCCAGTGAGTCTCACTTCTGTTGTGGGCAAAGTCTTAGAGAGAATTGTAAGGGATAGGATTTATGAACATCTGGATAGGAATAATGTGATCAAGGATAGTCAGCATGGTTTTGTGAAGGGCAGGTCGTGCCTCACAAACCTTATTGAATTCTTTGAGAAGGCGACCAAGGAAGTGGACGAGGGTAAAGCAGTAGATGTGGTGTATATGGATTTTAGCAAGGCGTTCGATAAGGTACCCCATGGCAGGCTAATGCAAAAACTACGGAGGTATGGCATTGAGGGTGCATTAGAGGTTTGGATTAGGAATTGGCTGGCTGGAAGGAGACAGAGGGTAGTAGTTGATGGTATAGGTTCATCTTGGAGCGCAGTTACTAGCGGTGTTCCACAAGGATCTGTTTTGGGACCATTGCTGTTTTTCATTTTTATAAATGACCTGGAGGAGGGGCTTGAAGGCTGGGTGAGCAAGTTTGCGGATGACACGAAAGTCGGTGGAGTTGTGGACAGCGAAGAAAGATGTGGCAGGTTACAGCGGCATATAGATAAGTTGCAGAGCTGGGCAGTAAGGTGGCAAATGGAATTCAATGTAGCTAAGTATGAAGTCATTCACTTTGGTCGGAGTAACAAGAAGATGGATTACTGGGCTAATGGTAGACCCTTGGTAGTGTGGATGAGCAGAGGGATCTTGGTGTCCATGTACACAGATCTTTGAAAGTTGCCACCCAGGTAAATAGTGCTGTGAAGAAGGCATATGGTGTACTGGGCTTTATTGGTAGAGGAATTGAGTTCCGGAGTCCTGAGGTCATGTTGCAGTTGTGTAAGACTCTGGTGCGGCCTCATCTGGAGTATTGTGTACAGTTTTGGTCGCCATACTATAAGAAGGATGTGGAGGCATTGGAACGAGTGCAGAGGAGGTTTACCAGGATGTTGCCTGGCATGGTAGGAAGATCGTATGAGGAAAGGCTGAGGCACTTGGGGCTTTTCTCATTGGAGAAAAGAAGGTTTAGGGAGATTTGATAGAGGTGTACAAGATGATTAGGGGTTTAGATAGGGTTGACAGTGAGAACCTTTTTCCGTGTATGGAGTCAGCTGTTACTAGGGGACACAGCTTTAAATTAAGGGGTGGTAGGTATAGGACAGATGTTAGGGGTAGATGTTTTACTCAGCGGGTTGTGAGTTCATGGAATGCCCTGCCAGTAGCAGTGGTGGACTCTCCCTCTTTATGGTCATTTAAGCGGGCATTGGACAAGCATATGGAGGTTATTGGGCTAGTGTAGGTTAGGTAGGCTTCGGTCGGCGCAAGATCGAGGGCCGAAGGGCCTGTACTGCGCTGTATTTTTCTATGTTCTAAGAAGGTCAACACTATTCAGTTCAAAACAGACTGAATGGTTGGCAACACACCCTCAAGTATCCTTTCTCTCCACCAGTCAGTAGGAGTAGTGTGTACAATTTACAAGATGCACTTCATAAATTCACCAAAGATCCTTAGCGACAATTTCCAAATCCTTGATCATTGCCGTCTTGAGAGAATGGTGCTGAATATTGTGAAATAATTGACAAATATCCCCACTTCTGACCTTATGAAGGGAAGGTCATTAATAAGGCAAAGATGATTGGGCCTTTGATACTGTCCTAAGAACTCTAGCAGAGATGTCCTGGAGCTGAGATGTTTGACCTCCAACAACCACAGATATTTGCCTATATGACTCCAACCAGTGAGGAGATTTCCCCTTAATTCCCATTGATTCCAGTTTTGCTATGGCTCCTTGATACCACCCTTGGTCAAATGTGGCCTTTATGTCACTTTCACCTCACTTCTGGAATTCAGCTTTTCATGTTTGAAACAAGATTGCAACGATGTCAGGAGGTGAGTGGCTTGGCAGAGCCTAAACTGGGCATCAGTGAGGCATGTTGTTGCTAAGCAAGTGCTCCTTGACAACCAGAGGACACAATTTAAAAATACGGGGTAGACCATTTAGGACAGAGATGAGGAGAAACTACTTCACCCAGAGAGTGGTGGCTGTGTGGAATGCTCTGCCCCAGAGGGCAGTGGAGGCCCAGTCTCTGGATTCATTTAAGAAAGAATTGGATAGAGCTCTTAAAGATAGTGGAGTCAAGGGTTATGGAGATAAGGCTGGAACAGGATACTGATTGGGAATGATCAGCCATGATCATATTGAATGGTGGTGCAGGCTCGAAGGGCTGAATGGCCTACTCCTGCATCTATTGTCTATTGTCTATTGTCTATTGTCTATTGTCTATTGTTGATGACGCCTTCTATCACATTACTGATAGTTGAGAGTCGTCTCATAGGGCAGTAATTAGCTGGGTTAGATTTGTCCTGCTTTTTGTGGACATACTTGGGCAATTCTCTATATTGTCAGGTAGCTGCCAGTCTTGTAGTTGGATCTGAACAGCTTGACTGAGGAGTGATAACTTCTGGAGCTTGAGCTTTCAGCACTTCTGCAAAAACGTGGTCATGGCTCATAGCTTTTGACTACTACTGTTTTTGATAGAATGTGGAGTCAATTGAATTGGCTGAAGATTGACATCCGTCATACAGGAGACCATTGGAGGGGACAGAGATGGTTCACCTGCTCAATTCTTCTGACTAAAGATTGCAGCAAATTCTTCAGCCTTATCTTTTGCACTGATGTGTAGACAATTCCATCATTGAGGATGGGGAAATTTAAGCAGCCTCTTCTTCCAATGAGTTGATGAATTGTCCACCACCATTCTCATTTGAATGTAGCAGGACTGCAGAGTTTAGATCTACTCCATTGATTGTGGAATTGATTAGCTCTGTCTATCACATGCCATTTAAGATTTTTGGGACTCGAGTAATCCTGTTTGGTTGCTTCACCAGGTGGGCACCTTATTTTTATGTATGGCTCATGCTGCTCCTGGCATGCCCTTCTGTACTCTCCTTTGAACCATGGTTGTCCCCTAGCTTGAGCGCGAATGAGGTTGCAGGTTGTGTTGGAGTACAATTCTGCTTCTGTCAAAGGCTCACAACAGCACAGATGCCCAGGTTGATTTGATAGATCTGTTCAAAGTCTGTCCTAATTAGCTCGGTGATAGTGTCATACAACGCAATGGAGGGTATTCTCAATGTGAAGGTGGAATTACATCTCCACAAGAATTATGTAGCATTCACTCTTAGTAACACTGTCATGTACAGATGCATCTGAAGCTGTCAGATTGGTAAGGATGAGGTCAAGTATGTTTCTCCCACTTCTTGTTTTCCTTACCATCTATTGCAGACCCAGACTAACAGCAATGTCTTTTAGGATCCAACCAACTCAATCGGTAATATTGTTGCCAAGCCACTTCGGTGGTCACTGTTGAAATCTCCAAAACATTGATTTCCCCTCTGGTTATGAGTTGTACACTGAGGGCAGAGTTAGATGGACAGAAAATGGAAGATAGAATTCTAGGAATATTCTGTTAGCAGTGTAACAGTCAAATACGAAGCGAATATATTTCAGATTTCCATGTATCAAAACATACAGTTGGGTCTGATAGACTGCAACAGTTCCGTTCTGGTAAGATTTTGTGTTAAATGAAAATCGTGCAATGGCCACACCATTTTAACTAATGGGGCCAGAATCGCATTACAGCCAATACAGGTAAGGAAAGTTTACATTCTACAAATAACACTCTAAATTCTTCAATTGTGTTAAAGCCAATCCGCGCTAAAGAAGCATGCATTATAGCAGAATGACTGTAATTCCAAAGAAGCCTTAATCTGAAGTTAGTTCTTGACCTTGTCTTCTCCTTAACCAGTCTGTCTTGAGCTAAAATTCTTTTATGTGGGCATAAAGCCGCACAGTCTGAGATCCCATAGCTTTGGTTCTTCAGTGGAATAACAGCAGTGTTGATCAGAATGACACCATCTAAAATCTGATTTAAGCGTAAAATATTATGCAGTCATTCCTCAGGCATTCACATTTCCCTATTCATTTAAAGTCAATTGCCTTGCATTAATGCTCACATTTTTACAGGGAAACTATAACCTGGCAAGTAATTTAATTTCTCAATTCTTGTTTTCCTTTAATTGTTTTTTTACTTTTGAATCCCAGGAGTAATTGCACAAGGGCTGAGAGTAAATGAGTGTCTAAAATTAGTTGACATTCAATGCATCAAAAAGTAATAAAGTGCAACTGCTATGTTTGGAATTGTATTCAAAATTCCAATACTGTGCACATTGTTTTTCATACTTGTGCTTTTGCCCTCTAGGGCAGGGAAGAGATGACACAATATAATCCTGTTACATATATTTTAAAGCTGTACTGGTGGGTAATGTTCTAAACTGAAATCAACCTGTCTAACTCTTTTTGGGTGGCCAGACAGAAAAGACAGCTCTTGCACTTGGATTGTATTTCCCAAAGTTGATATAAAATAAATTTTAATAAGAATCATTCTGTGGCTTATTTGCATGTAGATCCAGATTCTTCTAACAGTAACCCATTCATGGATTCATGGAGTATTATCGTTCATTAGCAGAGGGATTGAATTCAAGAGTCGTGAGGTGATGTTGCAGCTGTACAGGACTTTGGTTAGGCCACATTTGGAGTACTGTGTGCAGTTCTGGTCGCCTCACTTTAGGAAAGATGTGGAAGCTTTGGAGAGGGTGCAGAGAAGATTTACCAGGATGTTGCCTGGAATGGAGAGTAGGTCGTACGAGGATAGGTTGAGAGTTCTCGGCCTTTTCTCGTTGGAACGGCGAAGGATGAGGGGTGACTTGATCGAGGTTTATAAGATGATCAGAGGAATAGATAGAGTAGACAGTCAGAAACTTTTTCCCCGGGTACAACAGAGTGTTACAAGGGGACATAAATTTAAGGTGAAGGGTGGAAGGTATAGGGGAGATGTCAGGGGTGGTTTCTTTACCCAGAGAGTGGTGGGGGCATGGAATGCGCTGCCCGAGGGAGTGGTAGAGTCAGATTCATTGGCGACCTTTAAGCGGCATTTGGATAGGTACATGGATGGGTGCTTAATCTAGGATAGAAGTTCGGCACAACATCGTGGGCCGAAGGGCCTGTTCTGTGCTGTATTGTTCTATGTTCTATGTTCTATGATGAAGGGCTTTTGCCCAAAATGTTGATTTTCCTGCTCCTCAGATGCTGCCTGAACTGCTGTGTTTTTCTAGCACCACTCTAATCTAGATTCTAGCATCTGCAGCCCTTGTTTTTACCTAACATTAAACCATGGCTTAGATTAGATCCCCTACAGTGTGGAAATAGGCCCTTCGGCACCCTAGGTCCACACCGATCCTCCAGAGGAGAGTAACCCACCCAGACCCATTTCCCTCTGACTAATGCACCTAACACTATGGGCTGTTTAGCATGGCCAAATCACCTGACCTGCGGGAGGAAACCAGAGCACCCAGAGGAAACCCACGCAAACACGGGGAGAGTGTGTAAACTCCACACAGCTAGTTGCCCAAGGCTGTAATCGAACCTGGGACCCTGGTGCTATGAGGCAGCAGTGCTAACAACTGAGCCACTCTGCCGCTGTTCTGCATTACGATATTTCAGTTAAAAAGAAACTGATGGAGGCTGCACTATATATTGAGAAAAATATTTGTTTCAAGCTTGCTTTATATTGAGTTATTGAGTTATTGAGTTATTAGTTGCCCATTTACGTCAGGCAGGGAACACAGTGTGTTGCTGTTGCTGCAAGTGTATGTCCAAATGAAATGATACTGGGGAATCAGTTAATTTTGCTCTCCTTCGGCAGAAACACTGAAAATAAAAATAAATGTTGCTGCCTGTGGAAAAAGCAAACTGCATTATTTCATTTTTATTTTTGTCTTCTTTTCATCTTTCTGTGGGTATGGGCAGCACAGTGACTAGTGGTATGGGTGGCACTGTGGGTCAGTGGTATGGGCAGCATGGTGGGTCAGTGGTATGGGCAGCACAGTGGCTCAGTAGTATGGGTGGCATGGTGACTCAGTTTTATGGGTGGCATGGTGGCTCAGTGGTATGGGCAGCACAGTGACTCAGTGGTATAGGCAGTACGGTGACTCAGAGGTATGGGCTACACAGTAGCTCAGTGGTTTGGGTGGCACGTTGGCTCAGTGGTATGAGCAGCACGGTGGCTCAGTGGTATGGGCGGCACGATGGCTCAGTGGTATGGGTGCCCATTGGCTCAGTGAGAGAGGCGATACAGTGACTCAGTGGTATGGGCGGCACAGTGACTCAGTGGTATGGGTGAACAATGGCTCAGTGGTATGGGTGTTATGGTGACTCAGTGGTATGGTGGCATAGTGGCTCAGTGGTTAGCACTGCTGCCTCACTAAACCAGGGACCTGGATTCAATTCCAGCCTTGGGTGACTGTCTGTATGGAGTTTGCATATTCTCCCTGTGTCTTTGTGGGTTTCGTCTGGATACACCAGTTTCCTCTCACAACCCAAAAGATAGATTAGGTGAATTGGCCATGGTAAATTGCCCAGAGTGTTCAGGGATGTGTGGGTTAGGTGCATTCCTCAGCGGTACATATAGAGTAATAGGGTAGGCAAATGGATCTGGATGGGTTACTCTTCGGAGGGTTGGTGTGAACCTGTTGGGCTAAATAGCCTGTTTCCATAATGTAAGGATTCTATTCTATGATTTATTTCATGGTTTGTAGGCATCACCGGTAAAATCAACATTTGCTGCCCATCTTAATTGCCTTTGACCTAACTGGCATGCTCAGCCATGTCAGAGGCAGTTAAGAGTCAACTACATTACCATGAAGTGGAGGTGCCAGTGTTGGATTAGGGTGGGCAAAGTTAGAATTTACACTAAACTAGGTTGTAGTCCAAAGGGTTTATTTGAAATCACAAGCTTTCAGAGCACAGCCCCTTCGTCAGCTGTAGTAAGAGAGAAGCGCACACAGACACAGAATTTATAGGCAGGGAGACTAATGGCCGAGAGATCAAATGATCATACACCTTAGCATGTGATTCTTATACCTATCATATTGTTCCAGTCACTTAATTTATCTCCAGCTCTACCTTATTTTTAATGTTTTGTAATTATCTGCCTGCTTCATTTAATCAAATTAAAGGTCATCCCTTCACTTATTATTTACTCACACCATCTAACACTCTTGGTCACCTGCAGAGACTTATTATTCAACACTCCATTCACAACAATTGTATGATTTTTTTTATGTCTCTGCCCTTGATCTCTTTGCCTATAAATTCTGTGTCTGTGTGCTCTTCTGTCTCACTCCACTTGACAAAAGGGCTATGCTCCGAAAGCTTGTAATTTCAAATGAACCTGTTGGACTATAACCTGGTATCATGTGACCTCTGACTACATTACCATGGGTCTGGTGTCATATGTAGCTCAGACCAGCTAAGGATCACAGATTTCCTTCCCTCAGGAGAATAAGTGAATCAAATGACAATCAGATGATAGCTTCACTGTCTTGATTATGAGATGTGCTGTTTATAAGGTTGGAAGCAAGCAATAATACTCAAGAGGCAATTTGCTGCTGCTTCGTGAGAATCTTGCCTTGAAGCCAGGAATGTAGTTAGAAGATGCAGTGAATTGTTCTCAATAACAAGATAAGCCTTGAAAGACTTTTCACATGATTCTACTCCATTCCGTGCCATAACCCACATCATTCAGACTCTTAGAAGTTTTCCCCTTTATAGGTCACTTTTCTCACCCTTACATGTTTCCTTGTGTCACTAATGACTCATTATTGTTAATTAATAAAATGCCTATATTATATTGTGCCAGCTAAAATGGCGATTTTGGGAAATATTGCAGCCAGCTAAAATGGTTCCCGTGGATAACAATGCAGTTAATGACCATTCGAATAGCTTTTTTGTTGTTGTTTAAGGGCGAAATATTAGCTAAGACACTTGGGAATTAGTGTGCTGTTTGTTGGATGGGGGAGTGCAGAACTCATCGAAATCAACATTGGCAGCCCTACAGCCATTTAATTACTGATTAAACATTAAAGTTTGGAAGCAGAGTTTCCACACCTCAGGATTGGCAAAGGAAGCCCTGTAATTTCCATTGAGTCAGTCGGAATTGGAGTGAACCATGATGCCTTTCTTCATGGATATGCATCATTAATTCATCCGTATTAGAACTCTTGTAATCCTACTGTGTTACAAGTGTTTTCTACTTATATATGTGCTCAGACAATCATTGGCCACCACCTACTTCTGCTCTATCTTAAATAAAAATAAACTTAGCAGTGTGATGCCACCAGCTACAGATAGCTGAGGGGATTGGATTGGGACTTAGATCAGTGATTGGAGGTCTCACTAGATGTCAAGCTGCTAGCCGTCAGCAAGGGGAATGTGGGACTGAGGTTTGAGAGGTCATTGGGTTCCTTGCAAACCCATTTGAGATGGACACCTCGCCCTCAATGCTAACAGCCAACAACCCGCACAGGGAAACCCAGTGGGTAGGCACTTAGCCTGAACCTTCCCCACCATCCGTGGTGGCAGAATGAAGCTCTTAATTAGAATAAACTGCTTACTTAAGGACCACTGCTGGGTAGAGTTGGGCAGTCTTCTCAAAGCCCTACCTACTCTTAGCAGCAGGGAAAAGGATGACTGGGTTGGTAGGGGACAGGTCAGCTGTTGAATTTAACATTCAATTTCTCCCTCCACCTTCAAACCCAGCAACATAGGAAGATAAAATTCATCCATAAAGTCATATTAATTCAGGAGGAGGTCACTTGGTCCATTGAATCCATTCTCGCTCACTGTTTAGCTTGTTCTTCCTCTTTAATGAATTTATTTTTGTGACAGGGAAAGAGGTGATTTATTCATAAGCACAATAGAACTTGAAAGTTGGTTTGTTTCTGATTATATGCTTTCTGATGGTCAGATACAATGGCTTTGAGATCAGTTCAGTGCTGTGGTGAATGGTCAAAATGCCACATTTTCTTACTTATCCTTCACTATCAGCAGAAATTCTTTCAGAACTGAAGATACAAAATGCACCATCACCTTTTAAAATAATTCGTGATGGACATCAACTATGACACTGGCAGCATCAATGACATTGTGAGAACTTAATTTGTTCATTGGCATTAATTACTGACAACACACATTTTAAACTACAGAAAAAAGATAACAGAGTTTGTAATTTAAATTCCTCCTCTTTAACCATACTCAATAGACAAACAGTAGCATACAGTGTACTCAGAACCTCATTGAGGTGAAGCAATAGGTACAATAAGTAGAGTTCGTCAGATATTGAAACTATTTGCTGAATTTGTCCAAACCAAATTTTAAGAAACAAGAAAAAGAAGTAACTTTTCTTCATGCCCTCAGCTCTTATTCTTTAAACACAATCTCCTCTAGATTGTCAGGAAATTCTACAGTCAACTTACAACTATATTTAATCAGCCTGCTAAGAGATGTTATGACATATCTCTGGCTCGGAGGTAGGAACATGTCCACTGTGCAAATGAACCCCATCTACAGCTAACTTGTAACGTCTGTATGAATGTTAATGCAGTGAATGACCACTTAAATAGCTTTTGTTGTTTGACAGATAAATATTGGCTCAGACACTGAGGGAATTACCCTGCACTCTTTTGAATAATACCAAAGAATCCACATTAGAGGTGTCTCTTACATGTTTAGATCATGACCAGTTTAAAGGTACTTCCTGCAAATTATTCATGCCTTCCTCATTTATGTTTTTTTCTTGTTTTGTACATACTTCAATTGTGAGTGATTCCCAGAAAGAATGTTAACTGTTATTATTTTGCAAAAGTTAAACCTTCACATAATTTGTCATTTTCTTTGACCATTTGGACCTGAACCATTTAGATGTTGGATATTTCCAGTTCCTCGATAAAATTCCTTTCTCTCAAATCTACAACAATTGTCAGGATATGTCTTAAAGAAGCAGGACATTGATATGTTTCCTTTTTTGATGTTTGTCTTCACAAACATCAAAAAGTATGTAGTGCTCTTTACGATAGTTACAAATCAGTTTTGCCGCACTGGGTATCTGCCTAATCACTGTAATGCTAACCTGAGAATTTCAATTCCTCCTTATACAGTTTTTTTTATTGAGTTTACTTACTATTCATGCTTCACTGGCGTTTAGGGATAATGGAAAGAACCAGGAGTTTAGGAATTTACTTCTTATTTGTTTCTCAGACACAAACTTCAGTAATCAGCACAATGCCATCATTCAGATAGCAGTGTTTAATAAGTTGAAACAAACATCACGTGAAAGCATAGCTTTATTTATCAATGGCCTACATTATTTAATGATAACTTGTGAATACAGGCCATTGAATGATCACCTGATTGGAGCTAAACTACAAATGTGAGATGAGATTGCTCTTGACATCAAGGCTGTATTTGACAGGATGTGAAATCCAGAATCCCTGGCAAAACTGGAGTCAAAGCAAATCACAGGGAAATCTTGACAATTGTTGGATTCATATCTGGCACAAAGGGCAATAATTGTAATTGTTGGAGGTCAGTCATCTCAGCTCCAGGAAATGTCTACAGAGGTTCCTCACAGTAATGTCTTAGCCTGGCCATCTTTAACTTCCTTATCAATAACCTTCCATCCAACAGAAGGTCAGAGTGGGATTGTTCATCAATGACTGCACAATTTTTAGCACTGTTCCTGACTTCTCAGATATCTGAAGCAGTCCATGACAACTGTAGCAGAACCTGGAAAAATATCCCTGTTTGAGCTGATAAGTAACAAGTAGCATTTTTAACACACCAGTATCAAGCAATGACCATCTCCAAAAAGAACAAGTCTAATCATTGTTTCTTGACATTGAATGAAATTACAATAATTGAATCCCTTATTAGCAATACCCTTAGGGTACAAAAGAAAATCACACATGACAACAAGTCTGACAATGAGGCTATGTTGCCTCCAATAACTACAAGTGTATTCCTCAGAAATACAATACAAGAGATCAGGCGTGCTGAACACCTGAAATTTATCAAACATTTTAACATTGGTGCTCACTGAGACTGTAACAGGAGGGAAAACTCAGAAGATGCTTCATAAAAGAGAGCTGTTTGATGCCAAAAGTTGTATAAATGGTGTGGGAGCAATGACAACCTGACTAGTGGAGCTGAATCTAAAGTGCCAACTGGCATTTGTTCGCATGATGTGGAATTAAATAGCGATGTCAAAATCCAATACAGTTCTGAGGAAGGGTCACTGAACTTGAAATGTTAACTTTGATTCCTCTCCACAGATACTGCCAGACCTGGAGAGCTTTTCCAACAACTTGTGTTTGTGTTCTTACTTTCAGCATCAGCAGCTCTTTTGGTTTTTATTTATGTCAAATTCCAAAATGAGCTGTGTGTCATCAGTTTAAGAGTTGCTGAGAGTAGAAGTTGTCCAATTAGAGGACCTGAAGAAGATGCAAAAAGTATCATGCAGTGAAACTGCAACTGATGACAGTTACTGATTGTGCTCATGGTGTACCTACATGAGCAACACAATCCACCTGACCACCTAGTCCATGTCTTATTGAGAAATATATTTCCAGTTCTAGTAATATTGCAACAGTGCCCTGCAGAATGGTAGCATGCAAATGTTGTCTCACTATTTAGAAAGGATGGAGAAAGAAAATGGGGAACTACAGACCCTTTCACTTGATTCCAATAATAGGGCAAATGCTCAAATAGTTAAATACCAGAAT